>NC_140002.1:9107183-9752741 GCF_964263955.1 Coregonus lavaretus | reverse complement strand
CTGGTCTGATGAAACCAAAATTGAGCAAAGTACAGAGAGATCCTTGATGAAAACCTGCTCCGGAGCGCTCAGGACCTCAGACTGGGGTGAAGGTTCACTTTCCATCAGGACAACGACCCAAAGCACACAGCCAAGACAACGTAGGAGTGGCTTTGGGACAAGTCTCTAAATGTCCTTGAGTGGCCCAGCCAGAGCCCGGACTTGAACCCGATCGAACATCTCTAGAAAGACCTGAAAATAGCTGTGCAGCGACACTGCCCATCCAACCTGACAGAGCTTGAGAGGATCTGCAGAGAAGAATGGGAGAAATTCCCCAAATACAGGTGTGCCAAGCTTGTAGCGTCATACCCAAGAAGACTAGAGGCTGTAATCGCTGCCAAAGGTGCTTCAACAAAATACTGAGTAAAGGGTCTAAATACTTATGTAAATGTTATATTTCAGTTTTTTATTTCTATAAATTTGCAAACATTTCAAAAAACCTGTTTTTGCTCTGTCATTATGGGTTATTGTGTGTAGATTGATTAGGGGAAAATTTATATAATCCATTTTGGAATACGGCTGTAACGTAACAAAATGTGGAAAAAGTTGAGGGTTCTGAATACTTTCCGAATGGACTGTATATTAATATGGGCTATTTTCAGCCCAGGTTGTTGTCTTGCTGAAAGATTAATTCATCTCCCAGTGTCTGCTGGAAAGCAGACTGAACCATGTTTTCCTCTAGGATTTTGCCTGTGCTTAGCGGCATACTGTTTCTTTTTTATCCTGGAAAACTCCCCAGTCCAAGCAACTTATGTGACTTGTTAATCAAATTTTTACTCTTGAATTTATTCAGGCTTGCAACAACAATTGGGCTCCAGACATTTCAGCTTTTAATTTGTAATTAATTTGTAGCATTTTTTAAAAACGTAATTCCACTTTGCAAGGGGTGTGAATACTTTCTGTAGGCACTGCATACAAGGACCTTGAGCATTCCCTCCAGTAGTACACTTATCAGGCAAGGGCACTATATTAAATACAATTATTAGCTAATCACACCCTTTTAGTATGTCATAGATTTGAGGATTCGGTTGATAATTTGGTGTGTCTAAATAAAGTGTCATTGGTGTATTCAATTTAATAAAAGGGACATTACATTGTGAGCTAAATTATTAATCATATTGCTTTAGTAAATTATTTTTAAAGGGTTAATGACCTTAGTATTGAGCATCTGTGGCCCCCATTTAAGAAAATCCTCAATTACCTAAAGTAATTGGTGTTACTAGTCGTACTGGTGGCACAATGTTAGCATAATGGTACAAATTATTTGAAGTAATTAAGCTACCATATTAGTTGATATAGAATGGGAAGATGTACCCAAATACATTTAAATAAAAGCATAGAGAAACATTAACTTCATTTTTTTCCAAAAGGCCATGTCCAAATGCCACCGCAATTCAAGAATGACCCAATAATTGAAAGTACAATGAATAAAGGCAGACAATTGAGGATACATCTGCATCATTCCCTGACATAAGAAATGCCAACATGAGGGCTACTTAATGACAGTAGAACATCAGAAATGCTCTGTGTACTTGTGTGCTCATACTGTGAAACTGTCACGCCCTGACCTGCAGAACTCTAGTTAGTTTGGTCAGGGTGTGCAAGTTGAGTTCTATGTGGTGGTAGATCTATGTGTAGATCTAGGTTTGGTATGTCTATGTTTGGCCGGTTGTGATTCCCAATCAGAGGCAGCTGTCGCTCGTTGTCTCTGATTAGGGATCATACTTAGGCAGCCTGTTTTCCTGCCTGTGTTGTGGGATCTTGTTTGTGTTCGGTGAGTTTGGGTTTGTTCATGTATAGCCTTCCGACGTCACAATTCGTTGTTTTGTATGTTTATTCAGTTTAATAAACATGTATGCATTTCACGCTGCGCCTTGGTCTGACCCGTTCTTCAACGACCGTGACAGAAGATCCCACCAAAAATGGACCAAGCAGCGTGCCCAGGAGCAGACATCCTGGACATGGGAGGAGATCCTGGACGGAAAGGGATCTTGGACATGGGAGGAGATTCAGGCTGGGATGGATCGCTGTCCTTGGGAGGAGACAGTGGAGGCCCGGGTTAGAGAGGAGCAATGGAAACACAGAAGGCGCCGGCCGAGGAGGAAGCCCGAGAGGCAGCCCCAATAATTTTTTTTTGGGGGGGCTAAAGGGGTGGTCGGGGAGCGAGAGAGAAGAGCCCCGACCACTGCACCCGGTGGGTTTCCAGGTTGAGTCCCTACGACCATGGGACCAAGAGTGGGAACAGTTTTATACTGAGGAGGAGGACGACGACGACGATGAGTTTCTGTTCCCTAACTCGTGGGGGCTCCCGGAGGAGTCCTCACTGGAGGAGGATTGGGCGCGGAGAGTAAAGGACTGGTACAGTCGTAGACCTCCAGCGCCGGTTCCCAGTCCGGTAAGATCCGTGCCTGCTCCTCGCACCAAGCCAGTGGTGCGTGTTCCCAGTCCAGCCCGGCCAGTTCCTGCTCCTCGCACCAGACCAGTGGTGCGTGTTCCCAGTCCAGCCCGGCCGGTTCCTGCCTCCTCGCACCAGACCAGTGGTGCGTGTTCCCAGTCCAGCCCGGCTGGTTCCTGCTCCTCGCACCAGACCAGTGGTGCGTGTTCCCAGTCCGGCCCAGCCTGTTTCTGCTCCTCGCACCAAGCCAGTGGTGCGTTTTCCCAGTCCGGCCAGGCCCGTTCCTACTCCTCGCACCAAGCCAGTGGTGTGTGTCCCCAGCCCGGCCCGGCCCGTTCCTGCTCCTCGCACCAGACCCGTGGTGCGTGTTCCCAGTCCGGCCCGGCCAGTTCCTGCTCCTCGCACCAAGCCAGTGGTGCGTGTTCCCAGTCCGGCCCGGCCCGTTCCTGCTCCTCGCACCAGACCAGTGGTGCGTGTTCCCAGTCCGGTCCGGCCCGTGTCTGCTCCTCGCACCAGGCCAGTGGTGCTTGTTTCCAGTCCGGCACGGCTCGTGCCCGTTCCTGCTCCACTCCGGAGCCAGAGCAGTACGTTCTACCGGTGCCCAGTCCAGCTCCGGTCAGCAGCTCCACTCCGGAGCTAGAGCAGTCCGCTCCACCGGTGCCTAGTCCAGCTCCGGTCGGTTGCTCCACTTCCGACGTCACGTTTCGTTGCCTTTTGTTGTTTTGTATGTTTATTCGGTTTAATAAACATGTATGCATTTCACGCTGCGCCTTGGTCTGACCCGTTCTTCAACGACCGTGACAGAAACGCTAACTAGGACGGTATAGTTCAGTGTGTGCCACTGTGTGAGTTGTGGTAGGATATACGGTAGGTATACTGATCTACAAAACAAAACCACAAGCCACCTCTGCAAGTAAAATAAACATGCAATTATTTGCATCTCTATCGTGGTAACCTGAATTGAGAATGTTCATGTGGATGTCACACATTGTCTGCTCACACTTGTCTTCATGGTGCTCTGTGATGACTGCAATTATACTGAACAAAAATATAATTGCAACATGCAACATTTTCTAAGATTTTACTGAGTTACAGTTCATAGAAGGGAATCAGTCAAATTAAATAAATTCATTAGGCCCTAATCGAAGGATTTCACGACTGGGCAGGGGTACAGCCCCACCTACTGGGGAGCCAGGCCCAGCCAATCAGAATTAATTTTTCCACACGAAAGGGCTTTATTACAGACAGAAATACTCCTCAGCATCACCCCCACCCCCCCTCATACGATCCCACAGGTGAAGAAGCCGGATGTGGAAGTCCTGGGCTGGCGTGGTTACATGTGGTCTGCGGTTGTGAGACCAGTTGGACGTACTGCTAAATTCTCTAAAATGACGTTGGAGGCAGCTTATGGTAGAGAAATTAACATTAAATTATCTGGCAACAGCTCTGGGGGACATTCCTGCAGTCAGCATGCCAATTGCACGCTCCCTCAAAGCTAGAGACATCTGTGGCATTGTGTAGTGTTACAAAACTGCACATTTTAAAGTGGCCTTTTATTGTCCCAAGCACAAGGTTCACCTATCATGCTGTTTAATCAGCTTCTTGATATGCCACACCCTTTAGGTGGATGGATGATCTTGGCTAAGGAGAAATGGTCACTAACAGGGATTTAAACAAATTTGTGCACAACATTTGAGAGAAATAAGCTTTTTTGTGCATATGGAAAATTTTGAGAGATGTTTTATTTCAGCATAATGAAACATGGGACCAACACTTTACATTTTTTTGTGTTTATATTTTTGTTCAGTGTACAAAAGACAAAAGAGCCAATATCGAAATCAATAGATTTCTTCCGCATGGATACATTCACAGAAAGCCCTTTTGCTGTGACAACTTCTTCTCAGCTTCCACTTTGTGTACTCCCTTTCCAGTAACCTTGGCATTGTTTGGGCTTGTTGCTAGGCAAGTGAAGGGTATGTGGTAAAATGCTCTCAGTGTTACACCTTACTCTGAGGTAGTAGGTAGGTGGGTGTTCTGCAATCACATGGCTTTTGATAAGTAAAAAATATACTATACTTTGAACCTCTCCTTTGTCTGTACATAACAATGTCAATTAGATAATGGTAGGAGTTACAGCAGAATATCACAGTGGTGTCATAGGGTTATTGAGTTAACTTATTTGATGTAACCTGATAAAGGCACTTTTCTTTTCACATAATTCCCAGTGCTTCTGATGCACAGGCCCCCTAACTTCTGGGGAGACATCTGAGAGGCTGTTAAAACCAGATGTTTGAGTCTGATAAATATACATGGAGATTAGCGGCAGTTTAAATGTCAAAATCCGCTTTAATGGTTACAGATGAGCCGGTTTCTTGGCTCACTCTTACTGGGTCTGTCCTAATATGGACTACAACAGTGACACACCTCCACATGGTGTGTTTCCTCCATACTCATTGTTTGGCTTGACAAGGACAGCAATGGAGTTGGCAAGAGCACAACAATATCTGGGACCAGGCTAGGTCAGACCAGTAACACACTAAATAAGATGTACAAATACGCTGAGGTCAGAGTATCATGTTCTGAATAACACATATAAACACATTGAGGGTGAAAGGTCCTAGTTTGGTCTCACAACTGCCCAGGCCATGACCTCAACCCCATTTAACTACAAACATCCCAGGGGGTTTCTGACGGGGAACGTGTTCATATGATCCGTGCATATAAATGGTAACCTTGGATGCATTGGGCAGCAAGGATACATTAATTGTGTGCATCTCAAATGGTACCCTATCCCCTATAAAGTGCACTACTTTTTACCAGGCCTATGGACCCTGGTCCAAAAGTAGTATACTACATAGGCAATGGGCTGCCATTTGGGACGTACACATTGGCTGGACTGTAACAACACAAAAAAAAACCCCACATATTTTCTTTCTCTGTTGCACTCCACAGTAAACAGCAATAAAAAACTTCTGCTGAAACTGAGGTTGTCCTAATATGGACACCATGCAGATGTCTGTTCTTCAAATGAGTGTGTGACACCACTATGTTAAATTATATACGATTGGCCAGTATTGTAGTACTCGAGACTGGTTTCGGTTTCGAGACCACATATTGAGTTTCTCTGTCTTTTCTCGGTGTCGGATACATTTGTACTAGGTCTTGAGTCGGTCTCGGACAGTGAGTACACTTCATTTCTTCCCGAGACCTGTGGAGTAAAAAACGTATTCAGTCAGCACATAAAACCGCTTCGCCAGGCCAAATATATATACACTCCTTTCTTGAAACATTACTATCTTAACAGCCTTTATATCTACGTACTATAGACGTTTGCGCAGTGGCAAACCTATAGGCCTTCAGTGTTTGACAGGTTGGTGATTCTGAAAGAACAGCAACCGTAATACCAGCGCACTCATATAGGAGAGTGCACTTTTTGTAAAACACAAATGGCCAGCTTGTAGTGGAGGGTATAAGCAGGTATAAGCTGTATCCCTACTGATGCGTATCATAGTACTGTAGTGGAGGTATATAACTTATCAATTATGTAGTACAATTGAGAAATCATGCACAAAGTAGACTACACAATCGCAAAGCACGTGAAATATATTCACGTGCGCGCCGCACACAGCCTAGTTTCAGCGGAATAGCATCTGCAGGCAGTAATTTAATTTGATTTGAGTGTACAGCCAGTGTTGCCAACTCCTCAGTAAGGAAAGTAGCTATTGGCTGTCCTAAAAGTCGCTAAATGACGGCATCACCAAATTTGCATAATTGGCCATGTGCATGTAATTGTGATGGATGCTGTAGGAGAGAGGAATAACGTCGTGGGAGAGACAAAAAGTGAGTAAAAACACTCTAAATATGTTTAGAACTACAAATGAACTGTCTTCTGTCAATTCTTGTTTTAAAAATATTTTACATTTACATGCCAGCGGCGGCTTCCCGCATGCGCGATTCATTTGCAGTCTGGACACGGAGGGGTGAACATCTCCTGCTCTGACTGCAGCTGGGAGGGACTGCTGCGCGAGGACTGGGCCGCCTGTGAGTGCTTTGGGACGGGGGTGGGGCCCACGGCAGCGCTCGTTGAGAAGAGTAAGAACGAGACGTGCTTTCACGTCAGAGTCTCCAAAAGTCTCCAATAACACCAGAAAAAGTCGCTAGATTTGTCACTAGTCGCTTTTTTGAAAATGTGTCGCTAGAGGGGTCTGAATACTCGCTAAATATAGCGACAAAGTCGCTAAGTTGGCAACACTGTGTACAGCTCTCAACTGGTTTTGGCATGGAACAGCTCACAGAAGAATGACATGGGTAGGGTAGGAGAGACGTTTCTACTTATGATATCTACCAGTAAATGCTAACTAAGGCAACAATGGGTATGCAAACCAGGTATTGAAAAAGTTTGGTCGGAAGTGTTGATTAGTAGGCTATTTGTGATGCGCAATTGTGGTCACGCGCTGTTTGCATCACGGGCGTAGACATGGATGGGCCTGGGTGGACAGAGGCCCACACACTGGGGAGCAAGGCCCTGATAGGCCCACCCAATCAGATTGATAGGGTTTAAGCATTGTAGATGGATGCAGTTCAATGCATGATTAATATAATTCACCAATACATTTCTTGGTAGTCCAAAAAATATTTCTATCACGTTGTAAATCACAGCTGGCCTGGTACATTGTTTGCTGGCTCCATTCGATATGCACTGTTTCAATTTCAATGACTCAATATTCTGGACAAAAACTGATGAATATAACTAAGGCTGGGAATGTCAATACAATCAAACTGGCAAGGGCAATAATCACAAGTCAGTCATAACGTGGCTAATAGGCTAGCGTATCTATTTATGTAGCAAGCTAAAAACACGGAGCCTAACGTTAGCTAGATAGCTAGCTAGCTAGCTAGCTAGCTGTTAGGAGGATGTCATGTAATGCCATTGGAGGAGTGGGTGAGTGACTGACTTGTTCCCCTCATATCGTTTTTTCGGTGGCTATACACAGCTAAAGATGCAGGTGTCATTTGGTTAGCTAGCAAGAACTTGAACGACTGTTATACATTTAGCATATCTCTTGCATTCACCTGATTAATTTACGAATGCGCAACACCTGCTGAATATGACCGGTGTCATTAAACTTAGGCAAAAAAAGTAATAGTTAGTCAAGAACGCTCTTGATAACATGTAAACAGCCTAACGAGCTCTGCTACGGCGAGTTAAATGGTCAGAGTGAGGTGTTCTCTCATTTGTGTCTGGAAGTAGCTAGCTTGCAAGCTAGCCAACTTTACCTAGTGTCAAATTGCGTCAATTCAAATCTGGTATAGGAACAAAAAGAGGTCAATATACGTCTTCTAAAATAGACTAGTATTTTAATTAATGCAAACACTTGAATGGTAAATATGATGTTCGTATATACAGGCCCACTGAAACACCACGCAGGGCAGTCAGAGTACTAACTTTTTCAACCCAAGGTTCTTCTTTAATACTCTGACAGAGATAGTTCCTGCTCCAGGCTGGGCCTGTCAGAGTAGAGGCTGGGTGTGGTTTAAACTTACCCAACCTATCGATGGCGCACAGGCTGGTCCCAGTCCCTTGGCGCATCCCTGTTGCCAGGTGTTAGTTATTTCTGTTGCAGTACACATGTCCTTGAGCGGTTTAACAAAGAGGCAGTGTGTGTGTGAATCACAAGTCTATCTCAGCCTACCCCCTAACGGTTCCTCACATTAATCACAGCTTGTTATGTTGAACAATCTATATCAGTACAGCACAAACCTATTATGTTTAATCATTAATGTATTCTTTCTAAGCTAGGCATCACATCTAGTTGTAAGAGAATAGATTCCCACACTAGTTAGCTTGGGTTTTTGGTTGGGACAAGCATGCATTGGCAGGTAAGCTTCAGAAGACGAGGAGGCTACAATTCCTCATCGTTTATCAGTGCAATTTTGAAGGCCAACTAGCTGAAAAAATTTGAGTGGGTTTATCTAATGTTTCTTCTTTAGAATTTAGCTCATCTTGCTCTGGCTAGCATTAACTGTTGATCTTGTTGCTGTTGATGTGCATAACTGAGGAATAGAGAACCTACCTTTTCATGGTTGTTTGATCAATAGGACTGTAAAGTTCCCAAATGTAAGAGGACTCCCGTGGTGTTTACATATTTGCAGAAATCCATTCAGGTTTATTTTGTGGCTTTTGGCGAATGCGTTCTAATGATCTAAAGTCACGCTGTTGCAACTGCCTGTAAATGCACAGTCCAGTTCAAAGTCAATGATGGCAGGCACGTGTGCAAATGGTCTACTGTAGCTCTGATTTGGCTATAGCATACTGGTCTGTGTAGACTTCGGTCCTGGACTAGACAGATGTTTTTATTTGGTTTTATTTACTGCAGTGTCTATTAATTGTCCAAACGCACGGCCGATTTCCCACTCCATATTGCTATAGAATGTTCACAAATGCCTTAGTATACGTAATTCCCAAACATTCTAAGAATTTATGACAACGTGAAAATGACCAGATCTAAGTGGTAGCTTTTCAGATTTTTTTTTTTACAGGGTCATTCTTCCTGGGGTTGTATATGTACAGATTTTAATGAGATTTAATGTTGATAAGATGCTGTCAGTTCCACTTTAAATGCAACAATGTTTTACACACAAGTTATTTTCAAAGAGATGGCTTGGTAAAATAGCCCTTACACAGCCTGGAGGTGTGTTGGGTCATTGTCCTGTTGAAAAACAAATTATAGTCCCACTAAGCCCAAACCAGATGGGATGGTGTATTGCTGCAGAATGCTGTGGTAGCCATGCTGGTTATGTGTGCCTTGAATTCTAAATAAATCACAGACAGTGTCACCAGCAAAGCACCCCCACACCATAACACCACCTCCATGCTTTACGGTGGGAACTACACATGCGGAGATCATCCGTTCACCCACACCGCGTCTCACAAAGACACGGCGGTTGGAACCAAGAATCTCCAATTTGGACTCCAGACCAAAGGACACATTTCCACCTGTCTAATGTCCATTGCTCGTGTTTCTTGGCCCAAGCAAGTCTCTTCTTATTATTGGTGTCCTTTAGTAGTGGTTTCTTTGCAGCAATTCAACCATGAAGGCCTGATTCACACAGCCCCCTCTGAACAGTTGATGTTGAGATGTGTCTGTGACTTGAACTCTGTGAAGCATTTATTTGGGCAGCAATTTCTGAGGCTGGTAACTCTATTGAACTTATCCTCTGCAGCAGAGGTAACTCTGGGTCTTCCATTCCTGTGGCGGTCCTCATGAGGGCCAGTTTCATCATAGCGCTTGATGGTTTGAAATGTTCCATATTGACTGACCTTAATGTTTTAAAGTAATGATGGACTGTCGTTTCCCTTTGCTTATTTGAGCTGTTCTTGCCATAATATGGACTTGGTCTTTTACCAAATAGGGCTATCTTCTGTATTCCCCCTTACCTTGTCACAACACAACTAATTGGCTCAAACGCATTAAGAAGGAAATAAATTCCACAAATGAACTTTTAAGAAGGCACACCTGTTAATTGAAATGCATTCCAGTTGACTACCTCATGAAGCTGGTTGAGAGAATGCCAAGAGTGTGCAAAGCTGTCATCAAGGCAAAGGGTGGCTACTTTGAAGAATCTCAAATAGAAAATATATTTTGATTTGTTTAACACTTGTTTGGTTACTACATGATTCCATATGTGTTATTTCATAGTTTTGATGTCTTCACTATTATTCTACAATGTAAAAAATTGTAAAAATAAAGAAAAACCCTTGAATGAGTAGGTGTGTCCAAACTTGCCCTAAAGATGAATAGCTGATGCCTTTATCTAGCTTCTGATGGCCTAGCCAATAGCTGATTTAGCTAGCTAGATTTATTTCCCCAGAGACCAGCAGAGATTAAATCAGAACATAATTGAAAATAACAACATAATTATCATTATTATAATAATTATTTTATAAATCCTTAGCCCTTCTCTGAAGGTGTAGAAGGCCCATTGTCCCCCACTGTGTTTGGGTTAGTAATCATTTGTAGAGTGGCTCTATTTTCCCTCAGCATACATTTCTTCACTATTCTGAATGTCTAAAGAATCCATATGTTTGTTTGAAATATTAACACAGAAATACTGGACATTTTGAACTCTTATTATGGTAGTGATTTGACAAAATTACAATCATGGTCTTGAATTTGACATTTTTCTGGTCTCAGTTTTGACTTGGTCTCGGACCCCTTGTCCCCCTCCCGGTCTCGGTCTTGACTCGGTCGACCCCCTCCGGTCTTGACTTGGACTCGATTTGCTCCGGTCTTGGTCTTGAATCGGTCTCGCTTTAGGTGGTCTCAAACACAACACTGCAATTGGCTAATCATTTTGAAAGCTTTGCACTGTTGGTGTTCTATTATGAACTTACAGTGCTCATGTAATAAAATGCCAATTGCAGATGGCCTAATGGTCATATACTATACATTGTATTATGTGTCATTGCTTTGTCCACAGTCATTTGGAGTCTTTGTTTTTAATCTGATGGTGATGTATTGTGAAGTTGTGCACCTATCATGTTACCACAAGAGAATGATCTCACAATATCACTACGCACTGAAAATATGAGTTTACTTACAGTTGGTAAAAACTGTAGAGGAGCAGGCCTATCTAATGGATTCATATACACTGAAAAAAATATATAAACATGTGTTGGTCCCATGTTTCATGAGCGGAAATAAAATATTCCAGACATTTTCCATACGCACAAAAAGCTTATTTCTCTCAAATTTGGTGCAGAAATGTGTTTACATCCCTGTTAGTGAGCATTTCTCCTATGCCAAAATAATCCATCCACCTGATAGGTGTGGCATATCAAGAAGCTGATTAAACAGCATGATCATTACACAGGTGCATCTTCTGCTGGGGACAATAAAAGGCCACTCTAAAATGTGCAGTTTTGTCACACGACACAATGCCACAGATGTTTTGAGGGAGCGTGCAATTGGCATGCTGACTGCAAGAAGGTTCACCAGAGATGTTGCCAGAGAATTTAATGTTTATTTCTCTACTATAAGCCGCCTCCAACGTCGTTTTAGAGAATTTGTCAGGACATCCAACTGGCCTCACAACCGCAGACCACGTGCAACCACGCCAGCCCAGGACCTCCACATCCGGCTTCTTCACCTGTGTGATCATCTGAGACCAGCCACCCGGACAGCTGATGAAACTGTGGGTTTGCACAACCAAATAATTTCTGCCCAAACTGTCATAAACCGTCTCGGGGAAGCTCATGTGCGTGCTCGTCGTCCTCACCAGGGTCTTGACCTGACTGCAGTTCGGAGTCGTAACCAACTTCAGTGGGCAAATGCTCACCTTCGATGGCCACTGGCATGCTGGAGAAGTGTGCTTTTCACAGATGAATCCTGCTTTCAACTGTACCGGGCAGATGGCATTGTGTTGGCCAGCAGTTTGCTGATATCAACGTTGTGAACAGAGTGCCCTATGGTGTCGGTGGGGTTATGGTATGGGCAGGCATAAGCTACGGACAACGAACACAATTGCATTTTATCGATGGCAATTTGAATGCACAGAGATACCGTGACGAGATCCTGAGGCCCATTGTCGTGCCATTCATCCGCCACCATCACCTATTGTTTCAGCATGATGATGCACGGCCCCATTTCGCAAGGATCTGTACACAATTCATGTAAACTGAAAATGTCCCAGTTCTTCCATGGCCTGCATACTCACCAGACATGCCACCCATTGAGCATGTTTGGGATGCTCTGGATCTACAGCGTGTTCCAGTTCTTGCCAATATCCAGCAACTTTGCACAGCCGTTGAAGAGGAGTGGGACAACATTCCACAGGCCTCAATCAACAGCCTGATCAACGCTATGCGAAGGAGATGTACTGAGCTGCATGATACAAATGGTGGTCACTTCAGATACTAACTGGTTTTCTGATCCACACCCCTATCTTTTTTTTAAGGTATCTGTGACCAACAGATGCATATCTGTATTCCTAGTCATGTGAAATCCATAGATGAGGGCCTAATTTATTTATTTCAAGAGACTGATTTCCTTATATGAACTCTAATCCAGTAAAATCTTTGGAATTGTTGCATGTTGTGTTTTATATTTTTGTTCAGTGTATAAACAAGCTACATTCCTAACTGCAATGTGGTAGACCTACCACACGCTTACGGGTGGTAATGACATGGGTTTAGAATTGGATTGGGAGTTCTCAGATTGTGACAGCAATGAGTAATAATCTCATTAACCAAGTCCAGTCTGAGGACTCCTTAGGGAGAGCAGATGCACACATGCAGGCACGCACACACACACAGCTTCGGACCCAGACCGAGACACACGGTACAACCACAGACCACACAGTGAGACACGGCTGTGTGTGTGTGTGCGTGTGTATGTGTCTGCACTCTGTCATCTGCTCATTCCCACCATGCAACAGCAGTTTATCATTAGGCCCATAATCACTGTTCTCCATCATTTAATAGCAGGACTCTAACTGCAGGGCAAGATCAGAGATTTAGTGAGGAAGGAGGGGGCATAAATTGGCTGGAGGAGGCTGTGGTGCAACGTGCAAAACAAATATAGCATATGCAGGTGTAATACAGATCTCATATGCTTCTTTTATTATTCTAGATCTTTTACAAATTCTCCAAACTCTTGAAAGTTTCCTAAACTACCGGTAAATTGTAAAAGGTACTGGGAAAATGCCCTCCCTTTCCAACACTACACATGCTATAATGAGATTATTATTTTTTTGATTCATCTGGAAAGGGGTACCATGCGAAAGCAGTACATCTTAATGTACTCTCACTTATCAAAAGTATCACTTGAAACACAGGCATGTGGCTGTGTGGTGACGTATAGATAGAGTTCTTGGTGTGGTTGATGGCTGCTTTTTTGAGGAACGTTTTACTTTCAATGACTGTGATATACATTTACATTTTAGTCATTTAGCAGAGGCTCTTATCCAGAGCGACTTACAGTTAGTGAGTGCATACATTTTTCATACTTATGATATGTGGTTGTCTTACCTTGTTGAATGCACCGATTATAAGTCACTCTGGATAAGAACATCTGCCAAATTAGCAACATTTTTATATAGTGTGTGGCTTACAGTGAGCAGACTGGCTGTCTGGATATGTTTTCTACCACAGGGTACAGTTTTGTTCAATCTGTTCAGTTGTAGATCAGGGTTCAGACCTCACACTTGAATGAGGCTTTACTGCCACCTTGTGACAAAGTCATGTCAGCATCCGCATGCCACACACTCATACATTTCAAATCAAATCAAAATGTATTTGTCACATGCTTCGTAAACAACAGGTGTAGACTAACAGTGAAATGCTTACTTACGGGCCCTTTACCAACAATGCAGAGAGAACAAAAGAGAAATAATAGAAAATAATAACATGAGGAATAAATACACGAGTAACGATAACTTGGATATATACACAGGGTACCAGTACTGAGTCTGTGCAGGGGTACGTGGTAATTGAGGTAGATATGTACATATAGGTAGGGATAAAGTGACTAGGCAACAGGATAGATAATAAACAGTAGCAGCAGCATATGTGATGAGTCAAAAGAGTTAGTGCAAAAAGATTCAATGCAGATAGTCCGAGTAGCTATTGGTTAACTATTTAACTAACTATTTAGCAGTCTATGGCTTGGGGGTAGAAGCTGTTCAGGGTCCTGTTGGTTCCAGACTTGCTGCATCGGTACTGCTTGCCGTACGGTAGCAGAGAGAACTTGGGTGGCTGGAGTATTTTAGGTTCTTCCTCTGACACCGCCTGGTATAGAGGTCCTGGGTGGCAGGGAGTTCGGCCCAGTGATGTACTGGGCCGTACGCACAACTCTCTGTAGCGCCTTATGGTCAGATGCCAAGCAGTTGCCATACCAAGCAGTGAGGCAGCCAGTCAAGATGTTCTCAATGGTGCAGCTGTATAACCTTTTGAGGATCTGAGGGCCCATACCAAATCTTTTAAGCCTCCTGAGGGGGAAGAGGCATTGTCGTACCTTCTTCACGACTGTGTTGGTGTGTGTGGACCATGTTAATTCCTTAGTGATGTGGACACTGAGGAACATGAAGCTCTTGACCCGTTCCACTACAGCCCCGTCGATGTGAATGGGGGTGTGCTCTGCCCTCCGCTTCCTGTAGTCCACGATCAGCTCCTTTGTCTTGCTGACGTTGAGGGAGAGGTTGTTGTCCTGGCACCACACTGCCAGGTCTCTGACCTCCTCCCTATAGGCTGTCTCATCGTCATCTGTGATCAGGCCTACCACCGTTGTGTTGTCAGCAAACCTAATGATGGTGTTGGAGTCGTGCACGGCCACGCAGTCGTGGGTGAACAGGGAGTACAGGAGGAGACTAAGCATGCAACCCTGAGGGGCCCCCGTGTTGAGGGTCAGCGTGGCGGATGTGTTGTTGCCTACCCTCCCCACCTGGGGGGCGGCCAGTCAGGAAGTCCAGGATCCAGTTGCAGAGGGAGGTGTTCAGTCCCAGGGTTCTTAGCTTAGTGATGAGCTTGGAGGACACTATGGTGTTAAAAGCTGAGCTGAATCAAGCGCCCATGAAGCCCAAATGTTCCTGTTAGACTTTGAGGGTGTCCTGTGTGCGTGCTTGGATTCCCCTTCTTTCCGTAAGGAGCCCTCAGTGTACTCTGGGTATTGAGAATATGGCTCATTGCTGTCACAATCACAATCCGGGTACTCCCAGTCTCAGTCCAAATCTAAAAGTGTACACAGTACAGTTAAGAGTGTACGCCTGTTTATACATGAATCTATTAGGTAGGTCTCCTCCTCTAGAGTTTTTACCAACTCTGAGTGTAAGCAATAATAATACAAGTATTTGAGATTTTCAATATCAGTCTGTTAGCGATATAGTGAGTTATTCAACTGTCTGTCTTTCTCTCTGTGTGTGTATATATGTATGTATGTGTGTGTGTGTATTGTATTGTTATACTTGACTTTTTCAATTGTGATAGAACGTCAGTGCCGCCTTGTGGAAAAGAGAGGTGAAAGAAACGCCTTGGGATTTTGTATGATGGGCAATTGCAGTAGCAGACGAATGTGAATGTTTTTGGTAGTTGGTTTACACTCTTATGCACATAATGCTTTATCAGTTTTAAAGGGATTGTTCACCCAAATTACAAAATGAGACACTTGTTTCCTTACATTGGGCACAGATAAAGTGCAATCCATCACTTGGTTTAGTTTTCCATTCCATTTTTTAAATGCTAGTTTCAGGTACATTGACTTCCATTGGTTTTAGTTAGAAAATGCTAAAGTTAGCGGTTTGTGATAGTGATTAGATGAAGAAACCCAAAGCATGGATTGCAGTCTCTCTTTGTCAATAGACTACTATCAGGGTAAGGAAACAACTATATGCAGGTTTGTGTGTGTGTGTGTGTGTGTGTGTGTGTGTGTGTGTGTGTGTGTGTGTGTGTGTGTGTGTGTGTGTGTGTGTGTGTGTGTGTGTGTGTTCAAGTGTGGATATGACAAGAGGAGTTTACAGAAACAATTCAAAATAATATAATTTAACGTTTTTATTTGGTTATATTTTTATTGCCAATAAGCATTTGAAATAAATACATCCCTGAACACTTTTTTAATGTCTCACTTCTGGGAATGTCATTGTGCAGTGGTAACAAAAAAGCAATGAAATTATACAACTAATTTAACTAAACATTAAAATCATAAACCAGAAGTTGGATCACCTATTCCTATTCTTAAATCATGTCCTCTACAATCTTCCAATATGATTTTACATTTAACATTTAAGTCATTTAGCAGACGCTCTTATCCAGAGCGACTTACAAATTGGTGCATTCAATTTAGGATAGCCAGTGGGACAACCACTCCCTTTTTTTATGGGGGGGTGGGGGAGGGGGGGTAGGTAGCTTAGTGGGTAAGAGCGTTGTGCCAGTAACCGAAAGGTCGCTGGTTCTAATCCCCGAGCCGACTAGGTGAAAAATCTGTCGATGTGCCCTTAAGCAAGGCACTTAACCCTAATTGCTCCTGTAAGTCACTCTGGATAAGAGCGTCTGCTAAATGACTAAAATGTAAAATGTAAATGTAGAAGGATTACTGTTATACTATTTCAGGTATTCCTTAAAGAGGTAGGGTTTCAAGTGTCTCCGGAAGGTGGTCAGTGAATCCGCTGTCCTGGCATCGTGGGGGAGCTTGTTCCACCATTGGGGTGCCAGAGTAGCGAATAGCTTTAACTGGGCTGAGTGGGAACTGTGCTTCCGTAGAGGTAGGGGGGCTAGCAGGCCAGAGGTGGATGAATGTAGTGCCCTCGTTTGGGTGTAGGATCAGAGCCTGAAGGTAAGGAGGTGCCATTCCCCTCACAGCTCCGTAGGCAAGCACCATGGTTTTGTAGTAGATGCGAGCTTCAACTGGAAGCCAGTGGAGTGTGCGGAGGAGCGGGGTGACATGAGAGAACTTGGGAAGGTTGAACACCAGACGGGCTGCAGCGTTCTGGATAAGTTGTAGGGGTTTAATGGCACAGTCAGGGAGCCCAGCCAACAGCGAGTTGTAGTAATCCAGACGGGAGATGACAAGTGCCTGGATTAGGACCTATGCCGCTTTCTGTGTAAGGTAGGGTCGTACTCTGCGAATGTTGTAGAGCATGAACCTGCAGGATCGGGTCACTGCTTTGATGTTAGCAGAGAACGACAGGGTGTTGTCCAGGGTCACGCCAAGGTTCTTTGCACTCTGGGAGAAGGACACAATGGAGTTGTCAACCGTGATGGCGAGATCATGGAGCGGGCAGTCCTTCCCTGGGAGGAAGAGCAGCTCCGTCTTGCCGAGGTTCAGCTTGAGGTGGTGATTCGACATCCACACTGATATGTCTGCCAGACATGCAGAGATGCGATTCGCCACCTGGTTATCAGAAGGGGGAAAGGAGAAAATTAATTGTGTGTCGTCTGCGTAGCAATGATAGGAGAGACCATGTGAGGATATGACAGAGCCAAGTGACTTGGTGTATAGAGAGAATAGGAGGGCCTAGAACTGAGCCCTGGGGGACACCAGTGGTGAGAGCACGTGGTGCGGAGACAGATTCTCGCCACACCACCTGATAGGAGCGACCTGTCAGGTAGGACGCAATCCATAACCTGCAATCATCATTTAACATCCTACCTGCTTGTCAAACCAATTACACATCTATATTCAGTGGTGCAACTTTCACTGGGAACGAGGACGGGGACATGACCCCCCACATGCTAAAATTGCATTTTTGTCCACCCCAGTTTTATCATTGCACTGTGGTACAAAATAAGCGGCATTGGTGTGCTTTAGGACCACGAGGATGCCTCAGGGTGGTCGGGTAGGCTGTTTGGCGGTCTCAGGCGGCTGGATTTAGGACTGTGCAGACGCCACAGAGTTGTAAAATCAAGCGGAGCAGAGACTGGCTACTCTTTATTTGACTGATGTAGCTGGCAAGTTAACTGCTGTTTGACTTAACAGAAAAAAAATATTTATTTCCAGTGCTGAGCTAGCAGTGTAACCAGTGTTGTAGTTCTCGAGGCCAGTCTAGGTCTCGAGTCCAGTCTCGAGACCACATATTGAGTGTCTCGGTCTTGTCTCGGTATTGGATACATTTGTACTCGGTCTTGACTAGGTCTCGGACAGTGAGGACGCGTAATTTTTCCCGGGACCAGCGCAGTAAAAAAATCATAATTATCGTCTTCCATTCAGTCGCCGCATAGAACCGCTTCGCCAGGCCAAATATATACACTATTTTCTTCAAACATTCATATCTTAACAGCCTTTATATCTATTATAGACATGTTTGCGCACTGGCGAACCTACAGGCCTTCAGTGTGTGACAGGTTCGTGATTCTAAAAGGACAGCAATCGTAATACCAGCGCACTCATGTAGGAGAGTGCACTTTTTGTAAAACACAAAGGGCCAGTGGTGGAGGGTATATACGCAGGCATAAGCTGTATAAAACGGCGCCGGAGAAGATGGCTGCCGTTTTACAGCCCTCTAACCAATTGTACTATTATGTGTGTTTTTCCGCGTTATTTGTAATTTATTTTGTACATAATGTTTCTGCCATCGTCTCTTATAACCAAAAAGAGCTTCTGGATATCAGGACAGCGATTACTCACCTCGTATTGGACGAATATTTTTTCTTCAACGAGGCGGCCGCGAAGGATATCCTACAGACACCCGACAAGGCCCAAATCTCCGTCATTCGCATGAGGAAGAGACAGAGATATCGTGGACATAGGTCGGGGTGCCTTGTAAGGATCCGACGGCGAGCGAGTAAACTGCCGCTCCCATCAATCCTATTAGCCAATCTTCAATCATTGGAGAACAAATTGGATGACCTAAGATTACGGTTATCCTACCAATGGGACATTAAAAACTGTAATATCTTATGTTTCACCGAGTCGTGGCTGAACGACGACATGGATAACATACAGCTAGCGGGTTATACGCTACATCGGCAGGATAGAACGGCTGTCTCCGGTAAGACAAGGGGTGGCGGTCTGTGTATATTTGTAAACAACAGCTGGTGCACAAAATCAAATACTAAGGAAGTCTCGAGGTTTTGCTCGCCTGAGGTAGAGTATCTTATGATAAGCTGTAGACCACACTATTTACCAAGAGAGTTTTCATCTATATTTTTCATAGCTGTCTATTTACCACCACAAACCAATGCTGGCATTAAGATTGCACTGAATGAGCTGTATAAGGCCATAAATCAACAGGAAAACGCTCATCCAGATGCAGCGCTCCAAGTGGCCGGGGACTTTAATGCAGGGAAACTTAAATCCGTTCTACCTAATTTCTACCAGCATGTTAAATGTGCAACCAGAGGGAAAAAACTCTAGACCACCTTTACTCCACACACAGAGACGCATACAAAGCTCTCCCTCGCCCTCCATTTGCAAATCTGACCATAACTCTATCCTCCTGATTCCTGCTTATAAGCAAAAACTAAAGCAGGAAGCACCAGTGACTCGGTTAATAAAAAAGTGGTCAGATGACGCAGATGCTAAGCTACAGGACTGTTTTGCTAGCACAGACTGGAACATGTTCCGGGATTCTTCAGATAGCATTGAGGAGTACACCACATCAGTCACTGGCTTTATCAATAAGTGCATCGATGATGTCGTCCCCACAGTGACCGTACGTACATACCCCAACCAGAAGCCATGGATTACAGGAAACATCCGCACTGAGCTAAAGGGTAGAGCTGCCGCTTTCAAGGAGCGGGACTCTAACCCGGACGCTTATAAGAAATCCCGTTATGCCCTCCGACGAACCATCAAACAGGCAAAGAGTCAATACAGGACTAAGATTGAATCGTACTACACTGGCTCTGACGCTCGTCGGATGCGGCAGGGCTTGAAAACTATTACAGACTACAAAGGGAAGCACAGCCGCGAGCTGCCCAGTGACACAAGGCTTCCAGACGAGCTAAACCACTTCTATGCTCGCTTCGAGGCAAGCAACACTGAAGCATGCATGAGAGCACCAGCTGTTCCGGATGACTATGTGATCACGCTCTCCGTAGCCGATGTGAGTAAGACTTTTAAGCAGGTCAACATTCACAAGGCCGCAGGGCCAGACGGATTACCAGGACGTGTACTCCGAGCATGTGCTGACCAACTGGCAAGTGTCTTCACTGACATTTTCAACATGTCCCTGACTGAGTCTGTAATACCAACATGTTTCAAGCAGACCACCATAGTCCCCGTGCCCAAGGACTCTAAGATAACCTGCCTAAATGACTACCGACCCGTAGCACTGACGTCTGTAGCCATGAAGTGCTTTGAAAGTCATGGCTCACATCAACAGCATTATCCCAGAAACCCTAGACCCACTCCAATTTGCATACTGCCCCAACAGATCCACAGATGATGCAATCTCTATTGCACTCCACACTGCCCTTTCCCACCTGGACAAGAGGAACACCTACGTGAGAATGCTATTCATTGACTACAGCTGAGCATTCAACACCATAGTGCCCTCAAAGCTCATCACTAAGCTAAGGATCCTGGGACTAAACACCTCCCTCTGCAACTGGATCCTGGACTTCCTGACGGGCCGCCCCCAGGTGGTAAGGGTAGGTAACAACACATCTGCCACACTGAACCTCAACACGGGGGCCCCTCAGGGGTGCGTGCTCAGTCCCCTCCTGTACTCCCTGTTCACCCATGACTGCATGGCCAGGCACGACTCCAACACCATCATTAAGTTTGCCGACGACACAACAGTGGTAGGCCTGATCACCGACAACGATGAGACAGCCTATAGGGAGGAGGTCAGAGACCTGGCCGTGTGGTGCCAGGATAACAACCTCTCCCTCAACGTGACCAAGACAAAGGAGATGATTGTGGAGTACAGGAAAAAAAAGAGGACTGAGCACGCCCTCATTCTCATCGACGGGGCTGTAGTGGAACAGGTTGAGAGCTTCAAGTTCATTGGTGTCCACATCACCAACTAACTATCATGGTCCAAACACACCAAGACAGTCGTGAAGAGGGCACGACAAAGCCAATTCCCCCTCAGGAGACTGAAAAGATTTGGCATGGGTCCTCAGATCCTCAAAAATTCTACAGCTGCACCATCGAGAGCATCCTGACTGGTTGCATCACCGCCTGGTATGGCAACTGCTTGGCCTCCGACCGCAAGGCACTACAGAGGGTAGTGCGTACGGCCCAGTACATCACTGGGGCCAAGCTTCCTGCCATCCAGGACCTCTATACCAGGCAGTGTCAGAGGAAGGCCCTCAAAATTGTCAAAGACTCCAGCCACCCTAGTCATAGACTGTTCTCTCTGCTACCGCACGGCAAGTCTAGGTCCAAAAGACTTCTCAACAGCTTCTACCCCCAAGCCATAAGACTCCTGAACAGCTAATCATGGCTACCCGGACTATTTGCACTGCCCCACCACCCCATCCTTTTACGCTGCTGCTACTCTATTAATTATTTATGCATAGTCACTTTAACTTTACCCACATGTACATATTACTTCAACTACCTCAACTAGCCGGTGCCCCCGCACATTGACTCTGCACCGGTACCCCCCTGTATATATAGCCTCCCTACTGTTATTTTATTTGACTTCTGCTCTTTTTTTCTCAACACTTTTTTTGTTGTTGTTTTATTTTTACTTTTTTGTTAAATATAAATGCACTGTTGGTTAAGGGCTGTAAGTAAGCATTTCACTGTAATGTCTGCACCTGTTGTATTCGGCGCATGTGGCCAATATAATTTGATTTGATTAGATTTTATACCCACTTTTTTTCAGTGGGCATTGCTTATACTCACTTCTTAATCCCTACTGATGCGTATCAAAGCAGTGTTGTGGAGGTATACGACTTATTAATTATGTAATACAATTGAGAAATCATGCACAAAGTAGACTACACAATCGCAAAGCACGTGAAATATATTATAATATATAATAATAATATAATATGCCATTTAGCAGACGCTTTTATCCAAAGCGACTTACAGTCATGCCTGCATAATTTTTTTTTGTGTATGGGTGGTCCCGGGGATCGAACCCACTACCTTGGCGTTACAAGCGCCGTGCTCTACCAGCAGAGCTACAGAGGACCACATGTGCGCTGCACATACAGTGAGGGAAAAAAGTATTTGATCCCCTGCTGATTTTGTACGTTTGCCCACTGACAAAGACATGATCAGTCTATAATTTTAATGGTAGGTTTATTTGAACAGTGAGAGACAGAATAACAACAAAAAAATCCAGAAAAATGCATGTAAAAAGTTGTATAAATTGATTTGCATTTTAATGAGGGAAATAAGTATTTGACCCCTCTGCAAAACATGACTTAGTACTTGGTGGCAAAACCCTTGTTGGCAATCACAGAGGTCAGACGTTTCTTGTAGTTGGCCACCAGGTTTGCACACATCTCAGGAGGGATTTTGTTCCACTCCTCTTTGCAGATCTTCTCCAAGTCATTAAGGTTTCGAGGCTGACGTTTGGCAACTCGAACCTTCAGCTCCCTCCACAGATTTTCTATGGGATTAAGGTCTGGAGACTGGCTAGGCCACTCCAGGACCTTAATGTGCTTCTTCTTGAGCCACTCCTTTGTTGCCTTGGCCATGTGTTTTGGGTCATTGTCATGCTGGAATACCCATCGACGAACCATTTTCAATGCCCTGGCTGAGGGAAGGAGGTTCTCATCCAAGATTTGACGGTACATGGCACCGTCCATCGTCCCTTTGATGCGGTGAAGTTGTCCTGTCCCCTTAGCAGAAAAACACCCCCAAAGCATAATGTTTCCACCTCCATGTCTGAAGGTGGGAATGGTGTTCTTGGGGTCATAGGCAGCATTCCTCCTCCTCCAAACACGGCGAGTTGAGTTGATGCCAAAGAGCTTGATTTTGGTCTCATCTGACCACAACACTTTCACCCAGTTCTCCTCTGAATCATTCAGATGTTCATTGGCAAACTTTAGACGGCCCTGTATATGTGCTTTCTTGAGCAGGGGGACCTTGCGGGCACTGCAGGATTTCCGTCCTTCACGGCGTAGTGTGTTACCAATTGTTTTCTTGGTGACTATGGTCCCATTTGCCTTGAGATCATCGACAAGATCCTCCCGTGTAGTTCTGGGCTGATTCCTCACCGTTCTCATGATCATTGCAACTCCACGAGGTGAGATCTTGCATGGAGCCCCAGGCCGAGGGAGATTGACAGTTCTTTTGTGTTTCTTCCATTTGCGAATAATCGCACCAACTGTTGTCACCTTCTCACCAAGCTGCTTGGCGATGGTCTTGTAGCCCATTCCAGCCTTGTGTAGGTCTACAATCTTGTCCCTGACATCATTGGAGAGCTCTTTGGTCTTAGCCATGGTGGAGAGTTTGGAATCTGATTGATTGATTGCTTCTGTGGACAGGTGTCTTTTATACAGGTAACAAGCTGAGATTAGGAGCACTCCCTTTAAGAGTGTGCTCCTAATCTCAGCTCGTTACCTGTATAAAAGACACCTGGGAGCCAGAAATCTTTCTGATTGAGAGGGGGTCAAAAACGTATTTCCCTCATTAAAATGCTAAATCAATTTATAACATTTCTGACATGCGTTTTTCTGGATTTTTTTGTTGTTATTCTGTCTCTCACTGTTCAAATAAACCTACCATTAAAATGTTAGACTGATCATTTCTTTGTCAGTGGGCAAACGTACAAAATCAGCAGGGGATCCAATACTTTTTTCTCTCACTGTATAGCCTAGTTTCAGTGCAATATCATCTGCAGCCAGCAAGTGTGCAGCTCTTCACTGGTTTTGGCATGGAGCAGCTCACAGAAGAATGACATCGGTAGATGTTTCAACTTATGATATCTACCAGTAAATGCTAACTAAGGCAACAATGGGCATGCAAACCAGGTATTGAAAAAGTTTAGTCCGAAGTGTTGGTTAGTAGGCTATTTGTGATATGCAATATTGTCGTCATGTGATGTTTGCATCAGGGGCGTAGACATGGATGGTCCTGGGTGGACAGAGGCCCACCCACTGGGGAACCTGGCCCTGACAAGCCCACCCAATCAGATTGATGTGGTTTAAGCATTGTTGTGGACTTAGACCATCACATTTCTGCATTGTTTATATTTTTAAAAATTGTGATTTTGAGTGAGATTCTGAAGAATGTACAGGAAAACTCATAAGAAACCATAGGAAAACATAGGGTTTTTCACACAGGGTGCCTTTCCTTCGCTGGGCAGGCCGTTTGGGATATTTTGGCCAAAATTACAGTATATATATATTATATATTATATTATATATTATATATTCTCCAGGCACCACTACACCACCGCATAGGGCTGATGGAAAGACATCAGTCACGCACAGCATGATTTTAAAGGATAAGCAGTCCAAAAACACCCAGTAGATTCCAATCACAAGAATACAAAACCATTAAGTATTTCCCAATCTATATGTACAACTATTAATTGCAATTGCAAAAAACATTTCACGTTTAGCACACAAAGTAACTGGTGACCTAAAGTTTAAAGTGGAACTGACAGCGTTTTAACTAATTTGCAGATATGAAACAGACAATGATAATATCAGTCAGAAATATCAAATTCCCAGTTAATGCTACAAAACCAACTTTACAAGAGGTTTTTTAAAATAGGTTCTATTTGACTCAACATTCCATGACATACACTAAGGCAAATACAATCAATACAATCAAACTGGCAAGGGCAATAATCACAAGTCAGTTATAACGTGGCTAATAGGCTAGGGTATCTATTTATGTAGCAAGCTAAAAACACGGAGCCTAACGTTAGCTAGATGGCTATTAAAGGAGTGGGGTGAGTGACTGACTTTTCCCCCTCATTGTTTTTCATTGGCTATACACAGCTAGAGATGCAGGTGTCATTTGGTTAGCTAGCAAGAACTTGAACGAGTGTTATACAGTTAGCGTACAGTGCATTTTGTTACGTTACAGCCTTACTCTAAAATGTATTTTAAAAAATGTTTGCTCATCAATCTACACACAATATCCCATAATGACAAAGCAAAAACAGGTTTTTAGATTTTTTTGCAACAAAAAATAAAGTATTCAGACCCTTTACTTAGTACTTTGTTGAAGCACATTTGGCAGTGATTACAGCCTCGAGTCTTCTTGGGTATGACACTACAAGCTTGGCACACCTGTATTTGGGGAGTTTCTCCCATTCTTCTCTGCAGATCCTCTCAAGCTCTGTCAGGTTGGATGGGAAGCGTCGCTGCACAGCTATTTTCAGGTCTCTCCAGAGATGTTAGATCAGATTGAAGTCCGGGCTCTGGCTGGGCCATTCAAGGACATTCAGAGACTTGTCTTGGCTGTGTGCTTAGGGTCGTTGTCCTGTTGGAAGGTGAACCTTCGCCCCAGTCTGAGGCCCTGAGCACTCTGGAGCAGGTTTTCATCAAGGATCTCTCTGTACATTGCTCCATTAATCTTTCCCTCGATCTTGGCTAGTTTCCCAGTCCCTGCCGCTAAAAAACTTCCCCACAACATGATGCTGCCACCACAATGCTTCACTGACACTTGGCATTCAGGCTAAAGAGTTCAATCTTGATTTCATCAGACCAGAGAATCTTGTTTCTCATGGTCTGAGAGTCCTTTTGGTGCCTTTTGGCAAACTCCAAGCGGGCTGTAATGATCTTTTTACTGAGGAGTGGCTTCCCTCTGGCCACTCTATCATAAATGCCTGATTGGTGGAGTGCTGTAGAGATGGTTGTCCTTCTGGAAGGTTCTCCCATCTCCACAGAGGAACTCTGGAGCTCTGTCAGTGTGACCATCGGGTTCTTGGTCACCTCCCTGACCAAGGCCCTTCTCCCCGATTGCTCAGTTTGGCCGGGTGGCTAACTCTAGGAAGAGTCTTGGTGGTTTCAAACTTCTTCCATTTAAGAATGATGGAGGCCACTGTGTTCGTACCCTTCCCCAGATCTGTGCCTCGACACAATCCTGTTTTGGAGCTCTACGGATAATTCCTTCGACCTCATGGCTTGGTTTTTGCTCTGACATGCACTGTCAAGTGTGGGACCTTATATAGACAGGTGTGTGCCTTTCCAAATCATGTCCAATCAATTGCATTTACCAAAGGTGGACTCCAATCAAGTTGTAGAAACATCTCAAGGATGATCAATGTATACAAGATGCACCTGAGCTCAATTTTGAGTCTCATAGCAAAGGGTCTGAATACATATGCAAATAAGGTGTTTCTGTTTTTTATTTTTAATACATTTGCAAAATGTTCTACAAACCTGTATTCACTTTGTCATTATGGGGTCCCGTGTAGCTCAGTTGGTAGAGCATGGCGCTTGCAACGGCAGGGTTGTAGGTTCATTTCCCATGGAGGGCCAGTATGAAAAAAATGTATGCACTCACTAACTGTAAGTCGCTCTGGATAAGAGCGTCTGCTAAATGACTAAACTGTAAAATGTAATGGGGTATTGTGTGTAGATTGATGAGGAAAACATTTATTGAATCAATTTGAAAATGATGCTGTAATGTAACAAAATGTGGAAAAAGTCAAGGGGTCTGAATACTTTCCAAATGCACTGTATCTCTTGCGTTCGCAAATTCACTCTGGCTATGTACTCTGATTTCAGAGCACTCTCGTCTGAGTGTGCCAAAATGCAGAACAACTGATGAATTTATGAACGCGTAACACCTGCTGAATATGACCGGTGTCAGTAAATGTAGGCAAAAAAAGTAATAGTTTGTCAAGAACGCTCTAGTTAACATGTAAACAGCCTAACCAGCTCTGCTATGGCAAGTAAACTGGTCAGAGTGATGTGTTCTCTCATTTGTGTCTGGAAGTAGCTAGCTAGCTAGCAATCTAGCCAACTTTAGCCAGTTAGCTTGGGTGATTGGTTTGGACAAGCATGCATTGGCAGGCAAGCTTTAGAAGGATGACGAGAATACAATTTCCCATCGTTTATCAGTGCAATTTTGACGGCCAACTAGCTGAAAAAGTTTGAGGGTTTATCTAATGTTCCTTCGTTAGATTTTAGCTCATCTTGCCCTGGCTAGCATTAGTTGTTGATCTTGTTGTTGTTGATGTGTATAACTGAGGGAGAGAGAGCCTATATTTTCGTGGTTTTTTGATCAATAGGACTGTAAAGTTCTGAAATGTAAGAGGACTCCCCTGGTATTTACATATTTGCAGAAATCCATTCAGGTGTATTTTGTGGCTTTTGGCGAATGCGCTCAAATGACTTAAAGTCGCGCTGTTGCAAATGCCTGTAAACACACAGTCCAGTTCAAAGTGAATGATGGCAGTCCCGTGTGGCAAATGGCTTGTTTGTATTAAGGTCTACTGTAGCTCTGATTGGCTATAGCGCACCGGTCTGTGTTTTCTCCGGTCCTGGACAAGACATATGCTTTTATTCAGTTTTATTTACTGCAGTGTCTATCAATTGACCAAATGCACGGCCGCTTTCCCACTCTATATTGCTATAGAATTTTCACAAATGCCTTAATATTAATAATTTCCAAACATTCTAAGAATTTATGAAAACATGAAAATGACCATATCTAAGTAGTCACTTGTCAGATTTCTTTTTTTTAAAGGGCCATTCTTCCTGGGATTGTACAGTGGCTTGTGAAAGTATTCACCCCTCTTGGCATTTTTCTTATTTTGTTGCCTTACAACCCTGGAATTTATATGGATTTTTGGGGGGTTTGTATCATTTTATTTACACAACATGCCTACCACTTTGAAGATGCCAAATATTTATTTATTTTTCATATGAAAATGTATGCACTCACTAACTGTAAGTCGCTCTGGATAAGAGCGTCTGCTAAATGACTAAAATGTAAAATGATGAAAAACAGCATGATGCTGCCACCACCATGCTTCACTGTGGGGATGGTGTTCTCGGGGTGATGAGAGGTGTTGGGTTTGCGCCAGACATAGCATTTTCCTTGATGGCCAAAAAGCTCAATTTTAGTGTTTGCTTATTTTTTTCTTTAAGCAATGGCTTTTTTCTGGCCATTCTTCCGTAAAGCCCATCTCTGTGGAGTGTACGGCTTAATGTGGTCCTATGGACAGATACTCCAATCTCCGCTGTGGAGCTTTGCAGCTCCTTCAGGGTTATCTTTGGTCTCTTTGTTGCCTCTCTGATTAACGGCCTCCTTGCCTGGTCTGTGAGTTTTGGTGGGCGGTCCTCTCTTGGCAGGTTTGGTGTGGTGCCATATTCTTTCAATTTTTTTATAATGGATTTAATGGTGCTCCGTGGGATGTTCAAAGTTTCTGATATTTATTTATAACCCAACGCTGATCTGTACTCCACAACTTTGTCCCTGACCTGTTTGGAAAGCTCCTTGGTCTTCATAGTGCCGCTTGCTTGGTGGTGCCCCTTGCTTAGTGGTGTTGCAGACTCTGGGGCCTTTCAGAACAGGTGTATATATACTGAGATCATGTGACACTTAGATTACACACAGGTGGACTTTATTTAACTAATTATGTGACTTCTGAAGGTAATTGGTTGCACCAGATCTTATTTAGGGGCTTCATAGCAAAGGGGGTGAATACATATGCCCTTTTCCATTATTTATTTTTTTGAATTTTTTTAAACAAGTTATTTTTTAAATTTCACTTCACCAATTTGGACTATTTTGTGTATGTCCACTGCATGAAATCCAAATAAAAATCCATTTAAATTACAGGTTGTAATGCAACAAAATAGGAAAAACGCTAAGGGGGATGAATACTTTTGCAAGGCACTGTACTAGACGCTGTCAGAGGAAGGCCCAAATAATTGTCAAAGACTCCAGTCACCCAAGTCATAGACTGTTCTTTCTGCTACCGCACGGCAAGCTGTACCGGAGTGCCAAGTCTAGGTCCAAAAATCTCCTGAAGAGCTTCTACCCCCAAGCCATAAGACTGCTGAACAATGTGGGGGAAATTCTACCTTGAATCAATAATGAGGAGAGGCAAAGTCAATAATCAATCAAGGTATTACTTTTATTTAAAATATATTGCAAATAGGGAGCTGGTCACACAACACACAAGTGAATGGAGTGAGAGCCCAAATAATATAGAAACACAAAACTGCTTAGTCATGGTTGGTTCCACCCCTCCCTGGCAGATAATGGCATCATAAGCCATCATGTAGGTCCCGTGTAGCTCAGTTGGTAGAACATGGCGCTTGCAACGCCAGGGTTGTGTGTTCGATTCCCACAGGGGGCCAGTATGAAAATGTATGCACTCACTAACTGTAAGTCGCTCTGGATAGGAGAGTCTGCTAAATGACTAAAATGTCAAATAAGCTGTCTTGTTTTCTTCTTGTGGGCAGGTGTATTAGGTGTGTGAGGTTATAGCACACAAACAAGTGATAACGGCAGTTCCATTCACTCCTTTCTCTACCAAGCTGCCCCTGGAAGATAGTAAAAGAACAGGATGGGCTGAAGAACTGTGGCCACTTCTCAGAGGCTCTTTGTCTTATGCCGTGTGACCAGGTTACTCAGAAGCAATGAGAAATTGAAACAATACAGGTCTATCTGTTCCTCAAGTTTATCTCTATCCCATGTCCTTGACTACACGCCCAGACCAACTGCGGGGAGTGAACGTGGAAGAGATGAACCATCCTTTCTCAGAAGCACAGCATTGGCACTAAAGAAATGTCTCTACTATTGTTAAGATTATTAATTGTTAACTATTAATATTAAACAAATCGGGTAAATACATGATTTTTCTCTCACAACAATTAATGAAATGGCCACCCGGACTATTTACATTGACCCCCCCCCCCCACCTTTATTTTTACACTGCTGCTATTCACTGTTTATTATCTATGCCTAGTCACTTTACCCCTACCTACATGTACAAATTACCTCAACTAACCTGTACCCCCGCATATTGACTCGGTACCGGTACCCACTGTATATACCCTCGTTATTGTTATTTTATTGTGTTACTTTATATTTTATTTTTAACTTTAGTTATTTAGTAAATATTTTCTTAACTCTATTTCTTGAACTGCATTGTTGGTTAAGGGCTTGTAAGTAAGTATTTCGGGGTAAGGTCTACACCTGCTGTATTCGGCGCATGTGACAAATAAAATTTGATTTGATTTACCATTAATTCCCATAATTTCTAATCTGCAATGTTTGTTTGGTTATGGTAATTTCGGTTAATGCATTCAGTATATTATTACAGTCATTTACTGTTCTCATTGTAGGAGTGGACATGTGTTTTGCAGAACTCACAACCTATGCTACACTTGTGAGAAACAAGTTTCTTTATTTCATTCCATTTATGAGTTGTCAATTTATTCATTGTCTTTTGTTTGAAACGCCGCTGTCAACTTCAAGTAAGGATGCACACCTGATTACGCATATAGAATTAGGACTAGGCTACCTGGCCTGCGCGCAAATGTAGGCCTATAAATGTGCCCATTTGGGGATGTCTTATAGTATTTCTGATTGTCTTAACTCACCACCAGTAATGAGCTGTGGAGCTTCTCAAAGTAATTTTTCTTCACCTCAAACAGCAAGTAAACAAAGTCTGTTTTTAGAATCAATTGAGAATGACAATAGTTCCTCAAAGTATTTGAACAATATTTCCAGCTCTCTCCCTTTCGATAACCACTCGGCATGAAATAGAAAAATGTAATGCTCTGGATGACTTCTTATCCGTTGCACAAATAGCCTACAGCAGTGTCTGTCCCGAGATCACTGGCTCTGGAAACTCTTAGGGCCCAGAATATTTTATACAATGTTTGCTAGCGAGTTTCGTCCCAACCAAGTTGATAGTTGATACAATGTTTCAAGATTGTTGCAGACAGGCCATGCATAGCCAATGTGATTTATAGGATATTTATTTTTATCAGGATAATTTTGTACTTGCAGGCTGCAATGTTTTTATGTGTTGACTTTATGTAGGTTATTGTTAGATGGCAAATGCAATAAAAGGTACTTTTAGATTTGTATAATTTTCATTTAGATTTATATAGAATGTAGATTAGCCACAGAAAATGATTTTGAGATACAAAGACTATTATAAACTAAATGAAACTGTTCCATGAAAATGTGCATATGAAAATCATAACTGGCAAACAGATTGGTAGAAAGGGTAAGATAAATTGGCACTACAAACGTGACTAGTTTCAGGAAACTAGGCGTATGTCACGCGTCACTACTTCACAGGAGAGCCATTTCAACTTAAACTTTTTTTTAAAATCAAAATGCGTTTTAGACAGAAATGCCTTCTGGAACATGTGAACTTCCATGTGCCTTCATAACAAATTTGTATGCCACCTGTAAATACGATTACAATTTTTAAATTATGAGCCTAGTTGGATTAGCTACGGAAAAAGACAACAACCTTCCCGCTAGCCATTATTGGCTGAGATAATGAGTGGGCTGGACATGCCGAGAGACGCTTCTGTCTATAACATGAACTGGTCAGTATGTGTAGGTAATACTTTCTAACGGTGCTTTAAAAAATATATATATCACATAGTAGAACTGCATAAGTGTTGCTCTCCACTTAGAGTATGATAGCTAAGGAGATGGAGAAAATTCTGCTGTTTGATTGCAAATATGCAGACAGAGTCAAAAAGAGAACACACAGAAGGCTGTTGTATAAAACACCTGTCTCCTGATTACATCTTCAAACTAAGGGCAACCATGGCATCCGTGACAGAGGGTGAAGTGTCCATCCATGTATACGGGTAAGATAGTCTAGCTAGCTACATTTTCAGATATTACACGTTTCTAATTTTTTCAGAAATTCGTTTTCATATCAAGTTAAAGTGTACTGTTAGCTAGCTAGCTAACGATATATGTATGATCTGTGTAGTAATATTATTTGTATCTCAGAGCGATTTTCATTGCTAGTTATAGCCTAATGTTAGCTAGCTAACATTGAACTTGGTTGGTTAGCTACCTGCAGATTCATGCAGAGTAGTAATGTTATGAGTTGAGGTTATGGTTCATTGTTTAGCTAGCTATATGTAAAAACAAGAGACTCCACTATGCAAGTAACCATTTCAATAGAATGTTCATGATGTCACTGCGACAACTGTTGATAGATGTAGCTGGTAAATTCACTCTGGCTATCTACTCCAATTTCAGAGCACTCTCGTCTGAGTGTGCCAGAGCGCAGAATAACTGACAAATTTACCAACACTCCCTTGAATATGGCTGGTGTCAGTAAACGTTGGCAAAAAAGCGTAATTAAATTGTTGCCAGCAGCACATTTGCAGTCACCAACGCTCTGGATAACATAAAAACAGCCTAACCAGCTCTGCTAGGTTGAGTAAAATGGTCAGAGTGAGCTGTTCTCTCATTTGTGTCTGGAAGTAGCTAGCCAATGTTAGCCAGTTAGCTTGGGTGCTTGACTGCTGTTGTTAGGTCAGAACGCTCAAATCAACCCTAATCCTCGGCCAGAGCGTCCAGTGTGCGCTCTGAATGCTCCGAGAGCGAAACACTCTAAATTTACAAACTGACAATCTGAGTTCACAAATGCCCAGAAAACCCGCTTGCACTCCAGATAAAATTTACGAACACACCCGTAGTATAAACCAGCCTTTAGTCTTTGGTTGTTTAGTACATGGCCTCACATGTGAATCCTTAAAGAGATGGGTGGGGCTAAAGCTTAAGAGGGTGTGAACGATGCTGAATGGGTGTAGACAAAGAGCTCTCCAGTATGTGTACCAAAACATTCAAGGGCCATTTTCTCAAAAGTGCTTTTACAAGCTTATCAACTTTCAAAGCAGAATTACTTTCCCATTGTTCCTCAACTGTAGGGTATGATATACCAGGATAGGGACAATAAAAAACAAATCTGGTTAGGCTATCTTGATCTCTGGCTCCCTCTTGAGTAATTTGTGTCTTTATTTAATCAAACAGCATTAGACAGGTTCAGTACATATAGTTGATTTTATTATAACACATAGGGTGTGTCTATATATGGAAAAATACACTTTCTTAAAATGTAGACCAATCGATTGGTCCAAAGAAAATACTTAGATTTTTTTGAGTTGGGGACAGCCCTAGTAGAAATGCCCAAAATTGTGCCCCTGTCTATATGATTCTATTCTAACATGAGGAGGATTGCGACGAGTCATACCTCCCCCTCTGTACAAAGATGTCAGTCTGCTGTTCTTATTTTTGCTGTTCTAATCTCTTCTCTCTTGCCTTCTTAAAAAGCCAGCTCGAGCTCCCGTAATTGAGACGACATGGCAATAATTGAGTCAGAGGAATAACAATTTTTAAATGTATTTCTCGCAGGTGACAGGCCACAGATGAAACAACCTCCTCTTTAGCAGAGCTTTCTATTTAAACCCACAGTATAGGAGCCCAGCTCTTCAAATTTCAGTTTAAGAAGTTTGGAAAAGAGTTTGATTTAAATAGTAAGGAGAACTTCACCAACTAGGTGCAATTAAAATACTTAAACATAGAGACATGTTCTTCTGCAGCTCCTATGCTGAATGCTATGTTAACATATATTGTATAAGCACATGCTAGAAGTGCTAAAAGTAAAACTTTGAAATAGACATGTATTCACATAACATTTCATTTTACGCCTACCTAGCTATATAGCTACATTACAGGTATTCAAGCAAGCTTGATAGGGCAGCAAGAACGTACATGGCACATTTAACTTTAGAATGTCGACGGGCACTACAGAAAGCAGCTGAAGTTGTTGGAGGAAGAGTGGAATAATGCCTGTGTTCATTTCAGGTAGTCGGTTGAACGGACAGGTTATATCTACTGGAGGCTCTGGGGAGAAGTTCCCCCTAGGTACAGATCTAGGATCCCCTCCCCCGAATTTGAACCTTAACCATTAGTGGGGAAATTCAAAATTGACCTGAGGTCAGCGTCTAGGGGCAACTTCACCCTACTCCATACTGGAGGGACTCTGCTATAAAATAGAGCAGCCCAGGCCACCTTTCCGCTGGCACTTGAGCAGCTTGAGAAAGGTCTCCATCTTGTGGGTGTCTTTTTTGAAGCAGGTCAGTAAGGTATAGTCCCTGAGCACCGACTCTAACATGTCAAAATGCACAGGGTAGTCTGCCAGGCTCTCGTTCTGCTCCAGCATCACAGCACCCTCACCCAGCATCTGCAAGAAAAGATACAGCACGTTCATTAGCTTTAAAACAAACCAAAACAGCTATGTTTGGGGAGAGAGAAAATACTGTACTGTACTGATTTTTGTATGTATTTTGTCAAAAATACTTCCAAAAGTGCTTGAGACACTATGTGTTAGGATATCTCATGAAAGCAATGTGTTGTATGCACATCTGTTTGCAACAGTGATATGACCTATGACTCGCCTTTTGGATGAGGATGGTCACTCCTTGCTCCAGGTTCATCAGCTTGCCTGATATCCACTTGGTTTTGCTGATCAGTGCCATGGGGGCATTGTCATAGCGATCTAACGAAGTCTGCAGGTTGACCAGGGGATCAATCCAGAACTTGATTAGGAACAGAATGGAGTGCAAAAGCCACTTGTCCTGCAAGAGAGGCCCAAATAGAGAAACAATGGCAACAAGCTCTTACAGTCAACACAAAAACCCATCATATGCAGAGGATATTATGAGCAAGATGCATTGAAAGATTTTCTTTTAAATTAAAAACAGCTGGCAATGTAAATACAGCCTTTGCCTCTCTGTCACCATGCCCACTTACAGAGTTTTCTTGGACCTCACTTCTGGAGGTGGGGATGGATAAGGTGCTGGTGGTGCACGCGTTCTCTGTTCGACTCAACGGAATTCGAACATGGAAGGGAATAAACATCTCCTCCTACACGGAGTCAGAGAGAGAAATAGAACAAAGAAAGAAGAAAACACTAACAAAGACTGGCGCGTAGCAAGACCCTTCCAGCATAAGCCATCTGTTGACGAGAAATGTATTTGTGTTCTGATCTGTTTTCATCCAGGGAGTTCACAAACCTCACTTCCCTACCACACAAACCATACTGAGCTTTCCAAACGGGACGTTATAAAGGATATTTTAACAGCGACAACATATGTTAGTTTTTTTTAATAAGTGTACACGCTTCATATCATTCTATACCGGATAAAACAGTTTTTCAAGTTCTCACTGGGATCTTCAAAGACGTGCAGTTTGATTCAGGCATTAGCAATAGTAATAGGTTTATACATCTAACACTTCTCAGAAAATACTACAGTTATGATTATTCAAGTTTGAATAAAGTTATGAAGACATTTGGCATGAGCTCCATCTACATCTCTGCATGACAGATCCATATACAAAGGAGTGATCCAATCGATCAAAATCAAGAGAAAGTTTGAATGAAAGAAGACAGACCAAGACAGACGTGAAATGTTATGATAACCTGTTTCCAATACATCTCAAATGTATTTAGAAACTAAACATGCACTCCAAACTAGCTATTCATGTGTTTGTGAAAGCAAAGATGAGGTAGAATGCATTTTTAATGTGTTACAATTCAATTTGTGCTACAATTTTTTTTTTTTATTGTTGTATTTCCAAAACATTTTTTTTTACATACATTTCCGGTAGGGTGTACTCACAAACAAGGTGAGAGACTCCTCTGAGACCAGGTAGATGAGCTCAGCGTGTTGGATGGCCCGGTCCAGGAGTTTCTCCAGGGAGATGGTGCAGTGAGCGCTGCCAGGATCCTGACACTTCGCCGTAGACCCCGTAGTGCCCTGGAAGGGCCAGAGTAGTAGCAACACACAGCCATGCAGAGCTGGGGAGCACACGGCAGACAAAAGGTACACAAACACAGGTCATGGTTAGCATACAGGATGTTCTCTTTTTGTACTAATTGTCTCTCATTCTCAAGGACTACAAGGTGACACATCTATAAACCCTCCTGCGGTGTCTGCGTTTTGATGTTGTGCTAGGGTTAATAGACAACAACACTTTAAGTGCAGGTGAGTAATATTTTTGGGCTAGTTTAGAAGAGTCATTCAAAGTACTTCAGGAGAATGTGCAGTCCGTTCCAATTAACATGTGTGATTCGGAGGTCACTTTGGGTTTGTTGTGATTTCTGTAGCATTTAAGAGGATAGACTACCTTTGTTGTTCATTTTGCTGGTTTTGAGGCGAAAACTACACTCTGGATAACCTACCTTGTTTTGACTGAAGGTTTCAATGGTCTTCTTATACTATTCAGGTGTTATGAATGGCCATGAGGGGTCGTGTGGCTCCAACGTAAGAGGGGCCGAGTTGATCTTTAAAGACCATTTCCCTTTCTTGTTTTTATGCATCATCTTCTCCTGGAAGGAAAGAGAGAACCATGAATACCAATTTTACTGAGCAGGAATAAATAAATGAGGACGAAAGATTCTTGCTTTAATGTATAGTGTGTGGGTGGGAAAAACACTTTGAATGCAATAAACATGAACCAGTTCTCCACCATAAGATAAAATAAGATACTTTATTAGTCCACGCGAGATAGAAATGTGTCTTCTGATTTTATCCAACCCCCCCACCCCAATATATACACACACACACAGGCCATCAGATGTCCCCAGCTAGCACATTTGGTTCCTTGGAAGTTGTGGAAAAGTACATTTTTGGTTTCCCATTGGTTCTGGGAACAAAGCCATGACCGGTAAAACATAATGTTTTTTAAACATTCTGAGAAGAGAAATGAACATTTTGCTTGTTCTGGGAATGTTTATTTTTAGGTTGCAGGGAGGTTCTGAGAATGTTTTACTTTGGTTTTTAATAACTTCCTTAACTTTCACTGAATGTTTCAATAGGAGTTTAACATTGCTAGCTTATTTTGGCTTAACTCCAAGCACAGATAGGACACATGGAAATCAATGTCCTTAGGCATTACTCATGCAAACACATCAGTGAGATTCAAACCTATAATCTTCTGTGTGTCACGGTTCAGACAGACGACCAGAGGACCACAATTGCGTCACACCAGAAAGTTTATTAAAACTTAAGGGAAAAGGGAAGTAGGGAGTGAATGAAGGCTCCAGGGGTAACAGGGATCCCGTCCAATGTGCTGGGTCTGTGCCCCCCCCAGTGGCAGCGATGCGTCCTATGAAGCCGGTGGTGGGTGGTCCAGAAGTCCTGGGGGGGGGAGACACAGACACAACAGGGCGGAATGAAACAAGGCAGCAGTACAGTTCAAGGGAAATCCAAAATACGTAGTAGCAAGGCAGAAGGCTGGTCAGAGTTACCGGGATTGAAGAGTAGTCAGGAGTCGTTAAGGCAGAAAGCAGGTCTGGATCTCCTGGGGCAGAAGAGTATCCAAAAATCAGGCAGGTCCGGGGTCACAAAACCAGGGTGAGCCAGAAGCGCGAGCAAACAGGTTCCGGGAGTGAGCTTTGCAGACGATCTGACACCGGAGAGCTGAAAGACAGGGCCTTAAATACTGGGAGAGGTAGTGGGTAATGCAGCGCAGCTGGCAGAGTAATTAGAGCAGAGCAGAGCAGGGACAGGTGGAGCTAGTTAGGCTGAGTAGAGAGAGTGGTGAGCAGAGTGGAAGAAAATTAGGGTGGTAACCCGGTGGAGTGAGAGGCTCATGACAGAACCCCCCCCCCAAGGGACGGCCCCAGAAGTCCCAAGAGCAACACCACGCCGGGCGGGAGGAGGGGAGCCGGAGGAGGGCTAGAACTCCTCCGAACGGTCCGAGTGAACGTCCTCATCCTCGGAGGAAGCCGGAGGGCCGTGGTCGGGAGATGGGACAGGTCCCGAGACAGGATCAGGCACAGGACAGGAAGCCGAGCGGGCAGGACGGTTAGGGACCCCTCTGGGGCGGCCCCTACGGATTGCAGGTTGATCAGGATGCCGTTGGTGGAAAGCGGTGATGAGAGTCCTATCCACAATCCGACTAGCTGGCACCCAGGTCCTTTCCTCAGGTCCATAGCCCTCCCAGTCAATGAGGTACTGGAGACCCCTACCCCTCCGTCTGGACCGAAGCAGGCGGCGGACGGTGTAAACCAGACCACCATCGACGAGCCGTGGAGGAGGAGGACAAGGCGCAGCAGGGACCAGCGGACTCTCATGGATGGGCTTAATCTTAGACACATGGAAAGTGGGGTGCACCCTCAGGGAATTAGGCAGTTGGAGCCGGACAGCAGTTGGGCTAATCACTCTTATGATAGGGAATGGGCCAATGAACCGAGGTGCCAGCTTCTGCGACTCCACCCTGAGTGGCAGGTTCTTCGCTGACAACCACACCCTTTGACCAACATGGTAGGTGGGAGCAGGAATTCTCCGACGGTTGGCCCCGGTAGTGTAGCTGGCAACGGATCTGAGGAGTGTGGCTCGGGCTTGTGACCAGGTGCGGCGACATCGACGGGCAAAAGCAAGTGCAGATGGGCAAGTAACCTCCTCTTCCTGGCTGGCAAATAGAGGAGGCTGGTATCCATAAACACATTGGAAAGGGGACATACCGATGGCAGAGCAGGTCAGAGAATTGTGTGCGTACTCCACCCATGTCAATTGCTGCGACCAGGAGTGGGGGTTGCGTGAAGTCATGCATCGCAGTGCCTTCTCGAGCTCCTGATTAGCCCGCTCTGACTGCCCATTGGATTGGGGATGGAATCCGGAAGTCAGACTGACTGTGGCTCCCAGCAGGTGACAGAACTCCTTCCAAAAAGCGGAGGAGAATTGTGGACCACGGTCAGAAACTACATCCTTTGGCAGTCCGTGGATCCGGAAGACGTGTTCCAGGACCACCTGGGCGGTCTCCTTGGCGGTTGGGAGCTTGGGGAGGGGAATGAAGTGTGCCATCTTGCTGAAACGGTCAACTATGGTGAGAATGACGGTCATGCCACTTGAAGGGGGCAGCCCCGTGACAAAGTCAAGGGCGATGTGAGACCAGGGACGTCTGGGCACAGGCAGGGGCTGCAGCAATCCGGCTGGGGGCTGGCAGGACGACTTGTGTTGGTTGCAGATGGGGCAGGCTTGGACGAATTCCCGTACATCCTTTCTCAGAGAGGGCCACCAGAACCTCTGGGCGAGCAGGTTGTAAGTGCGGGTGGAGCCAGGGTGACAAGCTAGGCGGGAGTCATGTCCCCACTGAACGACCTGGGACCTCAGGTCTTCGGGGACAAAAAGGCGGTCAGCTGGGCAAGTGCTGGGACCTGGCTGGTTACGGAGAGCTTCCAGCACCTGTTCCTCAACAGCCCAGGTCAGAGCTGCAACGATGCAGGGACTTGGCAGAATCGACACAGGGTCCTTGGAGGGGGTGTCATCCTTCTGGAATTGACGGGAGAGGGCGTCTGGCTTGGTGTTGCGTGATCCAGGCCGGTATGACAGAGTGAAATTAAACCTGGTGAAGAACAGGGCCCAGCGGGACTGCCTGGAGTTCAACCGTTTGGCCGTGCGGATGTACTCCAAGTTCTTATGATCGGTCCAAACGAGAAATGGAATGGTGGACCCCTCCAGCCAGTGACGCCACTCCTCCAAGGCAAGCTTCACAGCCAGCAGCTCACGGTTCCCTATGTCGTAATTGCACTCAGAGGGGGACAACCGACGTGAGAAAAAGGCACAGGGATGGAGCTTCCTATCCTCCGCAGCCCACTGAGAAATCACAGCACCAACTCCCACATCCGAGGCGTCCACCTCCACAATGAATTGCCGGTCCACATCAGGCATCTGGAGGATGGGAGCGGAGGTGAACCTCACCTTGAGGGTACTGAAGGCTTTGTCGGCTGCTGGGGTCCAGGTGAAGGGTTGCTTGGTGCTGGTTAGAGCAGTGAGAGGGGCAGCAACGGTACTGTAGTTCCGGATAAACTTTCTATAGAAGTTAGCAAACCCCAGAAACTGTTGCAGCTTCTTTCTGTTCTCCGGAACTGGCCATGAAGTGACTGCTGATACTTTGGCCGGATCCATTTGGATACTTCCCTCTGCCACTATGTACCCCAGGAAGGCCACTGTCTTGACGTGAAACTCACATTTCTCTGCCTTGGCGTAGAGGGAATTCTCCAGAAGACGATGAAGGACTTGCTGGACATGGCGGGTGTGTTCAGACAGGTTTCTGGAGTAGATTAAGATGTCATCCAGGTAAACGAAGACAAACTTGTTTAACATGTCCCGCAGTACATCATTCACTAGAGCCTGGAACACAGCAGGAGCATTGGTGAGGCCAAAAGGCATAACCAGATACTCGTAGTGGCCTGTTGGTGTATTGAATGCGGTTTTCCATTCATCTCCCTCCCGGATCCGCACTAGGTGGTAAGCGTTTCTGAGATCCAACTTGGTAAAAACAGTGGCTCCCTGGAGCAACTCAAAAGCAGAGGTGAGCAGAGGCAGAGGGTAACGGTTTTTCACTGTGATGTCGTTGAGTCCCCTGTAGTCGATGCAGGGGCGAAGAGATCCGTCCTTCTTCCCCACAAAGAAGAAGCCAGCACCAGCAGGAGATGAAGATGAACGGATTAATCCTGCGGACAGAGAGCCATTGATGTAGTCCTCCATGGACTTTCTTTCAGGAGCAGACAACGAATAAAGACGACCCTTTGGAGGGGCTGTTCCAGGGAGGAGGTCGATGGCACAGTCGTACGGTCGGTGAGGGGGCAGAGATGTGGCTCTTGCTTTGTTAAACACCTCTCTGAGACCATGGTAGCATTCTGGGACATTGGAGAGGTCAGGAGCGGAGTTAGTAGGTTCTGGCCGAGGGGGTAGTGCGGCAGCAAGCAGGCAGGTTCGGTGGCAGTCCTCTCCCCACTCCCTGATCACCCCGGTCACCCAGTCGAGCTGAGGGTTGTGCCGGCGGAGCCATGGGTAACCCAGGATGAGGGGTTGGCCTGGAGAGGGGAGCAGGTGAAACTGGATAGTTTCTTGATGGTTTCCGGACAGACCCATCGAGACCGGGGCCGTGACATGAGTGACCGATCCGAGTAAGTGTCCGTCCAGTGCCCGGGCAGGAATAGGAGGTGTCAAACGGAGGTTCTCCAGTCCCAGTTGGCGTGCCAGCTTGATGTCCATTATGTTGGCTTCGGCGCCAGAATCCACCAGAGCAGCCAGGGTGTGAGTTGAGTCAGAGAGGCGGAGGTGAACTTGCAGCAGGGGTTTGCGGTCGGAGGACTGGATGGTCATAGAACTCAACCGGACTCCCCCTATGCCCGGTGAGCTTCGCCCCTTTAAAGGGCAGGTTACCACACGATGTCCATCACCTCCACAATAGAGGCAGAGGTTTGAGGTGAAGCGGCGCTGGCGCTCTGCAGGAGTGAGAGAGGCTCGCCCAATCTCCATAGGCTCAGACTGATCAAGCTGACCTGGGTGAGTGGCAGTAGATGACAGGAGCCCAGTCGGATCTCTCCGAATGCCGGTAGTAGGTGGACCTTGGCGCCCCCTCTCACGACGACGGGTCTGTATCCTTCTGTCGATCCTGACAGTCAGTGCGATGGCTTCATCAAGAGTGGAAGGCAGTTCATGGGAGACCAACTCGTCCTTGATATAGTCAGCCAAACTATGGAAGAACGCGTCCACCAACGATGGTGTGTTCCAAGAACTTCGTCTAGCCAGGGTTCGGAAGTCGATGGAATGGTCTGCGACTGTACGTCTGCCTTGTCGAATACTGAACAGTTCACGAGACGCCTCTGCGGTTGGTGAATCCAGGTCAAACACCCTCAGCATCTCCTCAGCAAACAGGTCGAAGGTTGCACATGCGGGGGTTTGACGTTCGAACTCTGCTGTTCCCCAGAGTCGAGCTCGGCCCGTCAGGTGAGTGATGGCATACCCAACTTTAGCCCCCTCCGTGGCGAAGGTCCTTGGCTGCAAGGAGAACTGAAGTCGGCAGCTAGTCAGGAATGGCCGGACCTGGGTTGAATCGCCGTTGAACCGCTCGGGGTTTCCAATCTTGGGTTCCGGAGCAGCGGCTGCAATGACCGGGGCAGGTAACTCGGGGGCAGGGCTGGTGGGCAGACTGGCTGGGGTAAGGTTGGTGAGGAGTTGAATGATCATGGCGAGTTGTTGTTGCTGCTGCTGGAACTGCTGCTCATGCTCATCGGTTTCCATGTCGAGGGAAGTGTGCGCTGAGTCCATAATGGTCAGATCGTACTGTCACGGTTCAGACAGACGACCAGAGGACCACAATTGCGTCACACCAGAAAGTTTATTAAAACTTAAGGGAAAAGGGAAGTAGGGAGTGAATGAAGGCTCCAGGGGTAACAGGGATCCCGTCCAATGTGCTGGGTCTGTGCCCCCCCCAGTGGCAGCGATGCGTCCTATGAAGCCGGTGGTGGGTGGTCCAGAAGTCCTGGGGGGGGGAGACACAGACACAACAGGGCGGAATGAAACAAGGCAGCAGTACAGTTCAAGGGAAATCCAAAATACGTAGTAGCAAGGCAGAAGGCTGGTCAGAGTTACCGGGATTGAAGAGTAGTCAGGAGTCGTTAAGGCAGAAAGCAGGTCTGGATCTCCTGGGGCAGAAGAGTATCCAAAAATCAGGCAGGTCCGGGGTCACAAAACCAGGGTGAGCCAGAAGCGCGAGCAAACAGGTTCCGGGAGTGAGCTTTGCAGACGATCTGACACCGGAGAGCTGAAAGACAGGGCCTTAAATACTGGGAGAGGTAGTGGGTAATGCAGCGCAGCTGGCAGAGTAATTAGAGCAGAGCAGAGCAGGGACAGGTGGAGCTAGTTAGGCTGAGTAGAGAGAGTGGTGAGCAGAGTGGAAGAAAATTAGGGTGGTAACCCGGTGGAGTGAGAGGCTCATGACACTGTGCTCTATCCATGGAATTAGTCCACTGCGCCACCAGCATGGAGCTGGCATGCCATGTTTTTTTTACACATACAAAGCTGCTCATTTTAGCCTATTCAAACAGACCCCATTTCAAAGGAAACAAGCACTCATTAAGATCAGGTGTGGCAAATGTCACACCCTGGCTCTGGGGACTCTATATGTTGAGCCAGGGTGTGTAGATTCTATGTGTTTGGTTTCTGTGTTTTAGTTCTATGTGTGCTATTTCTATGTTGGCCAGTGTGGTTCTCAATCAGAGGCAACGAGTGTCAGCTGTGGCTGGTTGTCTCTGATTGGGAACCACATTTAAACTGCCTGTTTTCCCATAGTGTTTGTGGGATCTTGTTCCGTTTGGTTTGTTCCGTGTTGGTTGTGTTTAACCGTAGGACTGCACGTATCGTTTGTTGTTTTGTTTGTATTATCTCTGACGATAATAAAATATGTTCGTTCATCACGCTGCGCCTTGGTCTACTCCGTCGAACGAACGTGACAGAAGATCCCACCACACCAGGACCAAGCAGCGTGTCCAGGAGCAGGCAGCCTGGACGTGGGAGCAGATAATGGACGGGCAGGGGTCCTGGACCTGGGAGGAAATCCAGGCCGGGATGGATCGCCGTCCATGGAAGGAGACGGTAGAGGCGCGACGGAGAGAGGAGCAACGGCATCAACAGTGTCGTCGTCGGACGGACGAAAGGCAACCCCAAAAATTTTTTAGGGGGGGGGCACACGGCATGGGCGACGGGGCAGCAGGAGGCAGCTACAGGGCGTATTAGGAGGTTAGGTGAGGAGGCCACCAGGTTAAGGGGGCTATTGGTGCAGAGGGAGCAGGAGTTAGTGGTGCAGAGGGTGGAGCTACTGGAGGCGATAAGGGAGAAGGTGAGAATAGAGGCACGGCGAGAGGAACTGGGTAGGCAGCTGAGGGAGCGGAGGGTTATGACGAAACCCAGTCCCGCTCCTCACACCAAGCAAGTGGTGTGCATCACCAGTCCGGTCCGGCCCGTTCCTGCTCCCCGCACTAAGTTAATGGTGCCCGTCGCCAGCCCGGCCCGGCCTGTTCCTGCCCCTCGCACCAAGCCTACGGTGCGCATCGCCAGCCCGGCCCGGCCTGTTCCTGCTCCCCGCACCAAGCTAATGGTGCGCGTCGCCAGCCCGGCCCGGCCTGTTCCTGCCCCTCGCACCAAGCCTACGGTGCGCGTCGCCAGCCCGGCCCGGCCTGTTCCTGCTCCCCGCACCAAGCCAATGGTGCGCATCGCCAGCCCGACCCGGCCTGTTCCTGCTCCCCGCACCAAGCTAATGGTGCGCGTCGCCAGCCCGGCCCGGCCTGTTCCTGCCCCTCGCACCAAGCCTACGGTGCGCGTCGCCAGCCCGGCCCGGCCTGTTCCTGCTCCCCGCACCAAGCCAATGGTGCGCATCGCCAGCCCGACCCGGCCTGTTCCTGCTCCCCGCACCAAGCTAATGGTGCGCGTCGCCAGCCCGGCCCGGCCTGTTCCTGCCCCTCGCACCAAGCCTACGGTGCGCGTCGCCAGCCCGGCCCGGCCTGTTCCTGCTCCCTGCACCAAGCCAATGGTGCGCGTCGCCAGCCCGGCCCGGCCTGTTCCTGCTCCCCGCACCAAGCTAATGGTGCGCGTCGCCAGCCCGGCCCGGCCCTGCTCCCCGCACCAAGCTAACGGTGCGCGTCGCCAGCCCGGCCCGGCCTGTTCCTGCCACTCGCACCAAGCCTACGGTGCGCGTCGCCAGCCCGGCCCGGCCTGTTCCTGCCACTCGCACCAAGCCTACGGTGCGCGTCGCCAGCCCGGCCCGGCCTGTTCCTGCCACTCGCACCAAGCCTAGGGTGCGCGTCGCCAGCCCGGCCCGGCCTGTTCCTGCCACTCGCACCAAGCCTACGGTGCGCGTCGCCAGCCCGGCCCGGCCTGTTCCTGCCACTCGCACCAAGCCTACGGTGCGCGTCGCCAGCCCGGCCCGGCCTGTTGCTGCCACTCGCACCAAGCCTAGGGTGCGCGTCGCCAGCCCGGCCCGGCCTGTTCCTGCCACTCGCACCAAGCCTACGGTGCGCGTCGCCAGCCCGGCCCGGCCTGTTCCTGCCACTCGCACCAAGCCTACGGTGCGCGTCGCCAGCCCAGCCCGGCCTGTTCCTGCTCCCCGCACCAAGTTAATGGTGCGCGTCGCCAGCCCGGCCCGGCCTGTTCCTGCCACTCGCACCAAGCCTACGGTGCGCGTCGCCAGCCCGGCCCGGCCTGTTCCTGCCACTCGCACCAAGCCTACGGTGCGCGTCGCCAGCCCGGCCCGGCCTGTTCCTGCCACTCGCACCAAGCCAGGGGTGCGAGTCGTCAGCCCGGTAAGGCCCGTTGCTGCTCCACGCACCAAGCCAGGGGTGCGAGTCGTCAGCCCGGTCCGGCCCGTTCCTGCTCCACGCACCAAGCCAGGGGTGCGAGTCGTCAGCCCGGTCCGGCCCGTTCCTGCTCCACGCACCAAGCCAGGGGTGCGCATCGTCAGCCCGGTCCGGCCCGTTGCTGCTCCACGCACCAAGTCAGGGGTGCGCATCGTCAGCCCGGTCCGGCCCGTTCCTGCTCCACGCACCAAGCCAGGGGTGTGCGTCGTCAGTCCGGCACAACCCGTGCCTGGGTCACCGGTGCCTGGTCAGGTACCGGTCAGCTGCTCCACACTGGAGCTTAAGAAATCCGCTCCTACGATGTCCAGTCCAGCTCCAGCCAGCGGGGCCAGACCGGACCAGGGGCGCTACGGGGGGATTATTGGAGGGTGGTGGGCAAGCCCGGAGCTGGAACCGCCTCCGAGGAGGAATGCCCACCCAGCCCTCCCCTGTTTGGTTTATGTTGAGGCGCGGTCGCAGTCCGCACCTTTGGGGGGGGGGGTACTGTCACACCCTGGCTCTGGGGACTCTATATGTTGAGCCAGGGTGTGTAGATTCTATGTGTTTGGTTTCTGTGTTTTAGTTCTATGTGTACTATTTCTATGTTGGCCAGTGTGGTTCTCAATCAGAGGCAACGAGTGTCAGCTGTGGCTGGTTGTCTCTGATTGGGAACCACATTTAAACTGCCTGTTTTCCCATAGTGTTTGTGGGATCTTGTTCCGTTTGGTTTGTTCCGTGTTGGTTGTGTTTAACCGTAGGACTGCACGTATCGTTTGTTGTTTTGTTTGTATTATCTCTGACGATGATAAAATATGTTCGTTCATCACGCTGCGCCTTGGTCTACTCCGTCGAACGATCGTGACAGCAAATTAGTGGGCCCGGCCAACACACCTGAACTCAATTAACAAAATAGAGGAGAGAGAGTTTTGTTGATGCTGAGAACGAAATGTATACTGTATGTTTTTAAATGACATTCTTAGAATGTTCTCTGAACGTTACTAAAGTTGTGTTTTTTATGGAAAACCTGACTTTAAATAGAACCATGAGGAAACGTTATGCTGAAGTACAAAAATTCCCACAGAAGAACGTTGTTTCTTAATGTTCTTGGAACAATTAGAGATCATGACTTAAATAGAACCATGAGGAAACGTTATGCTGAAGTACAAAAATTCCTACAGAAGAACGTTGTTTCTTAATGTTCTTGGAACAATTTGAGATCATGACTTTAAATAGAACAATGAGGAAACGTTACTAAAGATGTGGTTTTTATGGAGTACTTGACTTTAAATAGAACCATGATGAAACGTTATGCTGGCGTACTGAAATTCCCACAGAAGAACATTGTTTCTTAACGTTCTCTGAACTATTTGAGAAGATTCCCAATGTCAAACCAGTTGGAGAACGTTCCTAGAACATTACCAAAATTGAAATGAAATGCAAGCATGTTTGAACTTTTGGAAACGTTCTGTTAAAGTAATGAAATACCAAGAAAATAACATTTATTTTGTCAAGTTCTTTAAATGTGCTGAGAATGTTCCAAAGCCAAGCAACTATCCTGCACCATTCCCAAAAAGATGTGGGAACGTTGTATGCAAAATAACCATAGGACAACCACACTCTCACCAAGCTCTAAGAAACATATGGTTCTCAGAACGTTATGTGCTAGCTGGGTCGTTACTTATTAATTGCCTATTCACAGAGTGCCATCAAGACACCTGCCAAGGTGGAAGGACAAAGTGTCCTAGCTTAAGGGGGGATTGGGTTTCCCTCTCCTCCATTTGAAGCTAGTTTGACCCCGTCATTGTAACATAATGAAGGCGGCGACCTAGATATGATCTTGTAAGCCGACCTCGTGACTTGGTCAGAAACTAATCCCGAGTTTCGCAACACTCATTTTGTGTTTTGCATTGCAACTAAAATGTGACTCGTCCCTATTTCACAGGAGTGCCATTTCAACGTATTTGTATTTATTTTTAAATCAAAATGCATTTTTTGGCAGATATGCCTTCTGGAACGTGAACTTTCATGTGCCTTAATAACAAACTTGTATGCCATCTGTAAATACTAATAAAATTGTTAAATTACGAGCCTAGTTGGTTTAGCCACAGAAAAAGACAGCAACCTTCCCGTTAGCATGATTGGCTGAGATAATGAGTGGGCTGGACATGCTGAGAGATGAGTTCGGATTGGTCTGCCATGTAGCTCGCTTCTGTCTATAATATGAGCTGGTCAGTATGTGTAGGTAATCCTTTATAACGCTGTTTTTTTAAAAGATATCACGTAGTAGAACTGCGTAAGTGTTGCTCTCCACTTTCAGGAGGACCGAGTTTTGAATGAAAAAGTTGAACGAAATTAACATACCATAATTGTTTTGATGCTAAATGTACGCTACAGACTAATTCCGTACCCACATAAAAATTATTGATTCAAACAATCTTAACTTGAGATACTGTAGATGTACAACACTTGTACTGTAGATGTACAACACATGTGCATATCAACGTGTAACTGCACTGTTAATCACTCTGTGATTGACATGTCCAGTACTTTACTCAAAATAGAACACACTGGAATCAAAATACGTACCTATACTGTAATTGATTTACCATATGACTCAGCTAACTTTCAAATAATCAAACCGCTGCTGTACTGTACACGTGGTAGAACTGTAGAAATAAGAGCATGGAAGTAGATGTAAAATACAACATTAACCCTCTAGTGACCTCTCAGTTTCAGAGAGTGAAATCAAATGATTTAATGTATATAATATGTGTGGCAAGACAATTATAGGGTGTACTTAGTTTTTGCTAGCTAGACTCTCTTACCCGTACACATGGATGGACGCTTCTCCCTCTGTCACGGATGCCATGGTTGCCCTTAGTTTGAAGATGTAATCCGGAGCCTTCTGTGTGCTCTTTTCGACTACGTCTGCATATTTGCAATCAAAATGTCAGAATTTTCTCCATCTACTTAGCTATCATACTTCTGATTCCACTGATTTCAAAACTCGGTCCTCCAGAAAGTGGAGAGCAACACTTATGCAGTTCTACTACGTGATATCTTTCAAAAAAGCAGCGTTAGAACGGACTATATACAGTGGGGAGAACAAGTACTGTATTTGATACACTGCCGATTTTGCAGGTTTTCCTACTTACAAAGCATGTAGAGGTCTGTAATTTTTATCATAGGTACTCTTCAACTGTGAGAGACGGAATCTAAAACAAAAATCCAGAAAATCACACTGTATGATTTTTAAGTAATTAATTTGCATTTTATTGCATGACATAAGTATTTGATCACCTACCAACCAGTAAAAATTCTGGCTCTCACAGACCTGTTAGTTTTTCTTTAAGAAGCCCTCCTGTTCTCCACTCATTACCTGTATTAACTGCACCTGTTTGAACTCGTTACCTGTATAAAAGACACCTGTCCACACACTCAATCAAACAGACTCCAACCTCTCTACAATGGCCAAGACCAGAGAGCTGTGTAAGGACATCAGGGATACAATTGTAGACCTGCACAAGGCTGGGATGGGCTACAGGACAATAGGCAAGCAGCTTGGTGAGAAGGCAACAACTGCTGGCGCAATTATTAGAAAATGGAAGAAGTTCAAGATGACGGTCAATCACCCTCGGTCTGGGGCTCCATGCAAGATCTCACCTCGTGGGGCATCAATGATCATGAGGAAGGTGAGGGACATGCTTTGTAAGTAGGAAAACCTGCAAAATCGGCAGTGTATCAAATACTTGTTCTCCCAACTGTATATAGTCCGTTCTAAAGCTGCTTTTTTGAAAGATATCACGTAGTAGAACTGCATAAGTATTGCTCTCCACTTTCTGGAGGACCGAGTTTTGAAATCAGTGGAATCAGAGTATGATAGCTAAGTATATTAGCTAACAAATACTTGTTCTCCCCACTGTATATGTAGTAGAACAAAATTAAGAGTTCTATGTGTCGTTGTGTTCATGTGACTAGTCCTACGCTCAACAAAAGTGGTACATACAACCACTGTCACCACTGCAGATCCCTCTGGAGTTAAGGTTCTAATTAACCCGTTAGTTCCAAATAGAACCTCAAGGGTTCTATATCTGACTGAATTGGTTCTATCTGGAACGTTTTTCAGAGGTTTCTGCTTTTGTGACAAAATGGTTCTATTCAGAGCCATCTAAATAAATTACTGGGCACACACTGAATGGATCAACATTGTTTCCATGTCATTTCAATGAAATTACGTTGAACCAATGTGAAATAGACATTGAATTGACATCTGTGCCCAGTGGGATGGCTCTGTTTCTATTTATCTGTGCATTATTAGTATGTGTTGATGAAATAGGGCCCTGTTTGAATATCTCTACAATGTATATTTCTTCCTCCATTACTTTACATTAGAGAATTGGTGAAGGCATTGTTGGTTTCCAGGTTCCCACCTCATTGCTTTCACCAATCTAACCATGTCAGAATCAGATCGGTGATGCAAATAAGGAAGGCACAGTAGCACTATCATTCCATCTCATCATTGATGCTGCTTTCAAAGGTTGATCATTATTCAACGCCAGTGAGTTGCTAAGTTAACATGTATCTAACTTGAATATTTTCCCTGTGTTCATTTTCAAATAGATTAGGGACAGATACAAAATAAGTTGAAACAGTTTTCCAATACAATGCATCGTAGTTTAAGCCAATTTTCAACACTATTTGGGATACCATTTGCTGATTTCCCATGGCCACCCCTGACTGGTGCTTGGTCCCCCCTCTACCCCCACATAGAAACTGCGTTTGAGCCAATCAGTTGTGTTGTGACGGGGGGGGGGACACCAATAAGAAGAAAAGACCTGCTTGGGCCAAGAAACACAAGCAATGGACATTAGACCGGTGGAAATATTTACTTTGGTCTGTGGTCCAAATTTGAGATTTTTGGTTCAAACCGCCGTGTCTTTGTGAGACGCGGTGTGGGTGAACAGATGATCTCTGCATGTGTAGTTCCCACCGTAAAGCATTGAGGAGGTGTTATGGTGTGGGGGTGCTTTGCTGGTGACACTGTCTGTGATTTATTTAGAATTCAAGGCACACTTAACCAGCATGGCTACCACAGCATTCTGCAGCGATACGCCATCCCATCTGGTTTGGGCTTAGTGGGACTATAATTTGTTTTTCAACAGGACAATGACCCAGCACACCTCCAGGCTGTGTAAGGGCTATTTTACCAAGAAGGAGAGTGATGGAGTGCTGCATGACTCAGTAAGCCTGTGGTCATGCGGTAAACTGACCCTAAGCCACGTACACTGGCAAATTAAAAACATTATGTTGCCTGGAAGTTCACTTTCATATTCTGAATATACATGTTTCAGAAATAAAAAAAAATTCCTCTCTCTCTCACTCTTAATCTTGTCAATAATGTGTTATATTTTAGAGCGGTTATGAAACGAGTTGGGGGAGAATCAACAAACATTATGGCTTGAGGTTTATTATTCCGTTAGAGCCTTTAATTAATATAATGTATGAAAACCGAAATGGTACAGTATGTTTTTTTTAAGGAGAAGTTTAATAATAATTAGAGAGACAAATGTGTCGAGCATTTTTATATCTCAACAGGCTTCAGGCTGCCTATGAAACGTTCACATATAATCCTGCTTGAATTTATGACCTTTTCAATTAAGCCCCTTTTAAGAGCTAACATTTTAGTAACGAGAAGTGTATTCCCTTGTTTTCTTTATTTATACAAAATAGTCATTCATTATGGATAAGGACAGTCTTCAAGTATTCCAGCTAAAGTATTCATGAGTTGAAATGGTTTCATTTCCTGAAAGGGAGACATGCATCAAATAAGTGATTTTACCCAGGCACTGTGCTCGAGCACCTGCCCCTTTGCCCTCCCACTCGCCAAGTGCCCTTTTTATATACACTGCCTTCAGAAAGTATTCATACCGCTTGATTTATTCCACATTTTGTTGTGTTACAGCCTGAATTCAAAATGAATTAAATACACTGCTCAAAAAAATTAAGGGAACACTAAAATAACACATCCTAGATCTGAATGAATGAAATAATCTTATTAAATACTTTTTTCTTTACATAGTTGAATGTGCTGACAACAAAATCACACAAAAATTATCAATGGAAATCAAATGTATCAACCCATGGAGGTCTGGATTTGGAGTCACCCTCAAAATTAAAGTGGAAAACCACACTACAGGCTGATCCAACTTTGATGTAAAGTCCTTAAAACAAGTCAAAATGAGGCTCAGTAGTGTGTGTGGCCTCCACGTGCCTGTATGACCTCCCTACAACGCCTGGGCATGCTCCTGATGAGGTGGCGGATGGTCTCCTGAGGGATCTCCTCCCAGACCTGGACTAAAGCATCCGCCAACTCCTGGACAGTCTGTGGTGCAACGTGGCGTTGGTGGATGGAGCGAGACATGATGTCCCAGATGTGCTCAATTGGATTCAGGTCTGGGGAACGGGCGGGCCAGTCCATAGCATCAATGCCTTCCTCTTGCAGGAACTGCTGACACACTCCAGCCACATGAGGTCTAGCATTGTCTTGCATTAGGAGGAACCCAGGGCCAACCGCACCAGCATATGGTCTCACAAGGGGTCTGGTCTGAGGATCTCATCTCGGTACCTAATGGCAGTCAGGCTACCTCTGGCGAGCACATGGAGGGCTGTGCGGCCCCCCAAAGAAATGCCACCCCACACCATGACTGACCCACCGCCAAACCGGTCATGCTGGAGGATGTTGCAGGCAGCAGAACGTTCACCACGGCGTCTCCAGACTCTGTCACGTCTGTCACATGTGCTCAGTGTGAACCTGCTTTCATCTGTGAAGAGCACAGGGCGCCAGTGGTGAATTTGACAATCTTGGTGTTCTCTGGCAAATGCCAAACGTCCTGCACGGTGTTGGGCTGTAAGCACAACCCCCACCTGTGGACGTCGGGCCCTCATACCACCCTCATGGAGTCTGTTTCTGACCGTTTGAGCAGACACATGCACATTTGTGGCCTGCTGGAGGTCATTTTGCAGGGCTCTGGCAGTGCTCCTCCTGCTCCTCCTTGCACAAAGGTGGAGGTAGCAGTCCTGCTGCTGGGTTGTTGCCCTCCTACGGCCTCCTCCACGTCTCCTGATGTACTGGCCTGTCTCCTGGTAGCGCCTCCATGCTCTGGACACTACGCTGACAGACACAGTAAACCTTCTTGCCACAGCTTGCATTGATGTGCCATCCTGGATGAGCTGCACTACCTGAGCCACTTGTGTGGGTTGTAGACTCCGTCTCATGCTACCACTAGAGTGAAAGCACCGCCAGCATTCAAAAGTGACCAAAACATCAGCCAGGAAGCATAGGAACTGAGAAGTGGTCTGTGGTCACCACCTGCAAAACCAGTCCTTTATTGGGGGTGTCTTGCTAATTGCCTATAATTTCCACCTGTTGTCTATTCCATTTGCACAACAGCATGTGAAATGTATTGTCAATCAGTGTTGCTTCCTAAGTGGACAGTTTGATTTCACAGAAGTGTGATTGACTTGGAGTTACATTGTGTTGTTTAAGTGTTCCCTTTATTTTTTTGAGCAGTGTATATTGTTTCTCACCTATCTACACACAATACCCCATAATGACAAAGTGAAAACATGTTTTTAGACATTTTTGCAAATGTATTGAAAATGAAATACAAAACTCTCATTTACATAAGTATTCACACTCCTGAGTCAATACATGTTAGAGTCACCTTTGGCAGAGATTACAGCTGTGAGTCTTTCGGGGTAAGGATCTAAGAGCTTTGCACACTTGGATTGTACAATATTTGCATATTATTCTTTTTAATTCTTCAAGCTCTGTCAAGTTGGTTGTTGATCTTTGCTAGACAGCCATTCAAGTCTACCCTGATGAAGACAGCTTGTCTGTCATAGATATTCAAGCCAATTTAAGTCAAAACTGTAACTAGGCCACTCAGGAACATTCAATGTCGTCTTGATAAGCAACTCCAGTGTATATTTGGCCTTGTGTTTTAGGTTATTGTCCTGTTGAAAGGTGAATGTCTCCCATTGTCTGTTGGAAAGAAGACTGAACCAGATTTTCCTCTAGGATTTTGCCTGTGCTTAGCTCTATTCCGTTTCTTTTCATAAAAAAAAGAATCACTAGTCCTTGCCGATGACAAGCATACCCATAACATGATGCAGCCACCACCATGCTTGAAAATATGAAGAGTGGTACTCAGTGATGTGTTGTGTTGGATTTGCCCCAAACATAACGCATACAATTAATTTCATTGCCAATTTTTTTTGCAGTTTTACTTTAGTGCCTTATTGCAAACAGCATGCATGTTTTGAAATATTTGTTTCCTGTACAAGCTTCCTTCTTTTCATTCTGTCATTTAGGTTAGTATTGTGGAGTAACTACAATGTTGTTGATCCATCCTCAGTTTTCTCCTATCACAGCCATTAAACTCTGTAACTGATTTAAAGTCACCACTGGCCTCATGGTGAAATCCCTGAACGGTTTCCTTCCTCTCCGGTAACTGAGTTAGGAAGGATGCCTGTTTCTTTGTAGTGACTGGGTGTATTGATACACCATCCAAAGAGTAATTAATAACTTCACCATGCTCAAAAGGATATTCAATGTCTGTTTTGTTTTGTTTTTTTACCCATCTACCAATAGGTGCCCTTCTTTGTGAGGAATTGGAAAACCTCCATGGTCATTGTGGTTGAATCTGTGTTTGAAATTCACTGCTCGACTGAGGGACCTTACAGATAACTGTATGTGTGGGGTACAGAGATGAAGTAGTCATTCAAAACTTATTGTGTGACTTGTTAAGCAAATTTGTACTCCTGAAGGTATTTAGGCTTGCCACAACAAAGGGGTTGAATACTTAGACTCAAGACATTTTAGCTTTTCGTTTTTATCTCCCGAGTGGCGCAGTGGTCTAAGGCACTGCATCGCAGTGCTAGCTGTGCCACTAGATCCTGGTTCGAATCCAGGCTCTGTCGTAGCCGGCCGTGACCGTGATTCCCACGGGGGGCCAGTATGAAAAAAAAAAGTTAAAAAAATTATGTATGCACTCACTAACTGTAAGTCGCTCTGGATAAGAGCGTCTGCTAAATGACGTAAATGTAAATGTAATGTAATTTCAAAAAAATTCTAAAAACATAATTCAACTTTGACATTATGGGGTATTGTGTGTAGGCCAGTGACCCAAAATATCACTTTTATTCAGGCTGTAACACCACAAAATGTGGGAAAAGTCAAGGGGTTTGAATACCTACTGCCCCCAGTATGAAAAATGTATGCACTCACTAACTGTAAGTTGCTCTGGATAAGAGCGTCTGCTAAATGACTAAAATGTAAAAAATGTAAATATCGTCGTGATGACATCAAGTTAGTCACCCCACTCCTACCCTGTCCGTTGGTCTGCCCTGTACGGAACTCGCGCATGGCCGGTTGTGCCTTTTTCCCCCAGTCTGCCCTTTACGGAGATTGCGTGCACCCGGTATCCAAACATGCATGCCTTGAGATGTGGTCACCGGTTGAGTGTGTCACCGGTCGAGTGTGTATAGCAAGCTACCTAGTTTAAATATCAACAGTACTACCACAGCAACATAACATTTGATTTACATTATCAATGTTCGGTCTGGTAGGCAAATACGCGCAGCAGAGAGAGGCAGAAAGACAGAGAGGAGCGTCTGAATCAACGACTCTTGCTCCGACCCAACTCCATCCTTTCCTCAGTTGGCAGCAGCAACACAGGTAGTCTAGACTCTAACCACCATTTACAAAAATATCCACACAAGCCACTAGCCAGCGACCATATATACAGTGGGGAAAAAAAGTATTTAGTCAGCCACCAATTGTGCAAGTTCTCCCACTTAAAAAGATGAGAGAGGCCTGTAATTTTCATCATAGGTACACGTCAACTATGACCGACAAATCGAGATTTTTTTCTCTCCAGAAAATCACATTGTAGGATTTTGTTATGAATTTATTTGCAAATTATGGTGGAAAATAAGTATTTGGTCACCTACAAACAAGCAAGATTTCTGGCTCTCACAGACCTGTAACTTCTTCTTTAAGAGGCTCCTCTGTCCTCCACTCATTACCTGTATTAATGGCACCTGTTTGAACTTGTTATCAGTATAAAAGACACCTGTCCACAACCTCAAACAGTCACACTCCAAACTCCACTATGGCCAAGACCAAAGAGCTGTCAAAGGACACCAGAAACAAAATTGTAGACCTGCACCAGGCTGGGAAGACTGAATCTGCAATAGGTAAGCAGCTTGGTTTGAAGAAATCAACTGTGGGAGCAATTATTAGGAAATGGAAGACATACAAGACCACTGATAATCTCCCTCGATCTGGGGCTCCACGCAAGATTTCACCCCGTGGGTTCAAAATGATCACAAGAACGGTGAGCAAAAAACCCAGAACCACACGGGGGGACCTAGTGAATGACCTGCAGAGAGCTGGGACCAAAGTAACAAAGCCTACCATCAGTAACACACTACGCCGCCAGGGACTCAAATCCTGCAGTGCCAGACGTGTCCCCCTGCTTAAGCCAGTACATGTCCAGGCCCGTCTGAAGTTTGCTAGAGTGCATTTGGATGATCCAGAAGAGGATTGGGAGAATGTCATATGGTCAGATGAAACCAAAATAGAACTTTTTGGTAAAAACTCAACTCGTCGTGTTTGGAGGACAAAGAATGCTGAGTTGCATCAAAAGAACACCATACCTACTGTGAAGCATGGGGGTGGAAACATCATGCTTTGGGGCTGTTTTTCTGCAAAGGGACCAGGACGACTGATCCGTGTAAAGGAAAGAATGAATGAAGCCATGTATCGTGAGATTTTGAGTGAAAACCTCCTTCCATCAGCAAGGGCATTGAAGATGAAACGTGGCTGGGTCTTTCAGCATGACAATGAGTGGCTTCATAAGAAGCATTTCAAGGTCCTGGAGTGGCCTAGCCAGTCTCCAGATCTCAACCCCATAGAAAATCTTTGGAGGGAGTTGAAAGTCTGTGTTGCCCAGCGACAGCCCCAAAACATCACTGCTCTTGAGGAGATCTGCATGGAGGAATGGGCCAAAATACCAGCAACAGTGTGTGAAAACCTTGTGAAGACTTACAGAAAACGTTTGACCTGTGTCATTGCCAACAAAAGGTATATAACAAAGTATTGAGAAATGCTTGTTATTGACCAAATACTTATTTTCCACCATAATTTGCAAATAAATTCATAAAAAATCCTACAATGTAATTTTCTGGATTTTTTTCCTCATTTTGTCTGTCATAGTTGATGTGTACCTATGATGAAAATTACAGGCCTCTCTCATCTTTTTAAGTGGGAGAACGATTAGTTACCGGAGTGTAACTCCAGTTCTATGAGTGGAGCGGAGCCCCATAGGGGAGCTCTGCTCCTATTGGTTTACCCACTGCCCTAAGGCAGCATCAGCCTGAGACAAAATTATGCACACACCTGCAGCCAATAGGAGTACAGGTGTCCCTATAAGAGGGGATGCCTCCCCTCAATCAGCCTCCCAAGATATTTATCTTCAGCGAGACTAGAGCGGGTCGGCAGGGCCTTAAGTCCTATGGGGCTCCGCTCCACTCATAGAACTGGAGTTACACTCCGGTAACTAATCGTTCTATATCGTGGAGCTTCGCCCCATAGGGGAGCTCTGCTCCTATTGGTTTAAGGCGGAGCGTAGTGCTCCAAAATGTACTCCCTGCCGAGCCCAACACTTCCCATCAAAATGAAAAGGTCAGGCCTAGCAATGGCTGCAACCAATTCCCGCAGTACTGTAACCACTGTCACCCTACAAGTGTCACAATATACTGCGTCATCGGTTAAAAACCTGCCCCACCTAGTCCAATGGCAACACCAATGACTAGTGGGCAGATCACCAGAATACAGGCCATACTAATCTGTACTAGCAGATAGATGGTACCTCAATATCCTGTTACAATACTACCGAACACTAATGGAATGACACAAAGTGTCACTCTACATTGTGTACACGGTAGGCCGCCTCACTCAATCAATGGAACCCCAGAGATTAGTGGGCAGATCCCAGAACATGATTCATACTAATCTGAACAAACAGATAGATGATGTCACATTCCGTCAAATTGTCATGACCGGTCTAATAACATCGTAACCAAGTTACTACTATTATCCTGCCATCATTCCGCCTCACTCCAGTGACTCACTGGTGGGCAGATGAATACATGTCCTCTACTGTACTGAACCTGTCAGTCAGGAGTCATGCCAAAAATATGTCCTTCTATCAGAAGCGGACCTGATAGAGACCTTGTCTCCACAGTCCTGCATTCCTCTCCTCCTAGCTCAAAGTCTCCCTTCAGCCACGCTGAGTACAGACTGAGCCAAAGAGTTAGAAGACATATCCAAGAGATAGAAACTGATAAATGGAGACGGTGTTGACCATGACGCCGCTCTACATATATCCTCTACCCCTGTTCCTCTGAAAAGGGCAGTCGAAGCTGCTACTCCACGAGTGGAGTGAGCTCTGATACCCTGAGGCAGTTGTCGCCCCGCTTCCTCATAAGCTGTCTCAATGCCCTCACAAAGCCAATGAGACAGACGCTGTTTCGAAAGTGGTCTACCTAGTGCAGCAGCACCATGACACACAAACAGCTGAAGCGATGACCTAATCGCTGCTGTGCGCTCAACGTAACACGCCAAGGCGCGTACTGGGCACAGGCGATGGAGCCTTTCCTCACTCCTCTCCCAATGAGGAGGGGGAGAAAAAGCCCACAGCTCCATGGTCTGTGATCTATATGAACTCCTAATAACCTTCGGCACAAATGCCGGGTTAGGACGTAACACCGCTCTGCTCAGATCGCCATTAATGGCCAGGCAGTCGAGTCTCGTCGAAAGAGCACACAAATCCCTAACACGCTTAGCCGTAGTCAAAGCGAGCAACAATGCTGTCTTCATAGACAGCATCTTGAGGGGTATTTGATTCAATGGCTCGAACGGCGACTTACATAGCGCTTCGAGTACCAAAGCCAAATCCCACTGAGGAAGCGTGGCTCTAGGTGTTGGCCTAAGCCGCTGCGTTCCTAATAGGAAACGTTTCACTAGAGGGTGGCTAAAGACATTGTCTCTGCCAAACCCCTCGTGACAAGCTGAAATCGCCACTGCAAACACCTTAATGGTGGCGGGCGATTGCTGCTTATCAAACATTAGCTATAGGAAAGAGAGAATACTCTCAACCTGACAGCTCATGGGGTCTACACCTTGTGTGACACACCATCGTGAAAACACGTTCCATCTACTGGCATACATCCTGGAAGTGGAACTGGCACGTGAACCCTGTATGGTCCTGATCACTGCATCAGATAACCCACGGCGCTCTAGCCTGTCCCTCTCAGCAACCAGGCCTTCAGTGGTTGGCCGATTATGGGCAACTGCCCTATCGTGCCCCCTGCCTGAGACAACGCGTCCCGTTGATGTGGAATTGGCCAAGGTGGCGCAATCAACATCTGACTCATCTCCGCAAACCAAGGAGCCCCTGGGCGATCGGGGGCTACCAGTATCACTCACAGCCCTCCTGACCTCACCCTGGCTAACAGTGGGAGAATGCAGGACAGCGGAGGGAATGCATACAGAAGAACTCTCGGCCACGGGTGGTGCGCAAAAGCGTCTCTTCCCAGTGGCGGTTCTTCCTGTTCCCTCAGAGAGAACCATAGGGGACATTGCGCGTTCACGCGTGACGCGAATAGATCCATCTCGGCTCTCCCGAACTGTTCCCAAATTTGGAGAACAATGTCCGGATGCAGACACCACTCGTCGTCTCGAGGACCCCCTCTTGACATGAGGTCTGCTCCTACGTTCAAGTAGCCCGGAATGTGTGCTGCTCTCAATGAGCGAAGGTGCTCGTGAGCCCACAGCCACAATTCCTCTGCCGCCCGATGGAGAGCAGGAGACCTGACTCCTCCTTGGCGATTTATGTGAGCTACTGTGGTCTGGTTGTCTGACCAGACCAGCACATCGCGACCCCGAAGGGTAGACGTGAAGTGGGTCAAAACCAGTCGAACCATTTCCAACTCCAAGAGGTTGATGTGGCGACTCGAAAGAGGCCACACACCTCCTATCGCTTGGGTCTGACATGTCCCTCCCCATCCCGTCAGAGACGCATCTGTGAACACTGGGATGTAAGAGGACACTTTGCCTATCGGGACTCCGTGCGTGAGAACGCGCGGGTTTCTCCAATAGTTCAGATCTGCACTGAGCGAGAGGGGAACCACCACCAACCGATGACGTTGACGCAATGGGTCTAGTCTTAGTTGGGCGAACCATCGCTGCATCCTGCGCATGTGCAGGAGTCCCAGCGGAACCACAGAGTGGGCTGATGACATGAGACCCAAAAGTGACATGATCGACAGCGCCGTCACCGTGTGATTCAGACGACACTTCCTCAGGGCTAGCAACAAGGCTACCCTTCGGGGGTCCGAAATTCGAGCCCTCTTCATTACAGTGTCTAGCTGTATCCCCAGGTAGACAATCTGATGACTGGGCCAGGGCGCGCTCTTTTTCCAATTCACAGCGAACCCCAAACGTGTGAGTTGAATCACTGTCTGTGTTGTGTGAGTGATCGCCAGCTCTGCTGAAGGGGGCGAGAACCAGTAGGTCGTCTAGGTAGGCTAGTAGCCGTATTCCCTGACGACGCAACGGTTCCAATGCCGCCTCCACACACTTGGAAAACGTGCGAGGTGCCAGGGCGTACCCAAATGGCATCCTCGTGTATTCGTACGCCACCCCTTGAAAGGCGAATCGCAGAAACTTCCTGTGACGCGGCTGTACCGGCACATGAAAGTACGCATCCTTTAGGTCTATGCTCGTACAAAAGTCTCCTTTCTGGACACATTCCAGCAGACGTTTTGTCGTTAGCATTCGAAAGGGCCGTTTGGTTACGCTCTCGTTGAGAATGCGTAAATCCAATATTGGCCTCATTCCCCCCGTCTTTTTGGGCACCAGGAAGTAGGGCGAATATAGCCCTTTGTTCCTTTGCTCTTGGGGAACCACTGTGACCGCCTCCTTCGCCAAAAGTTCCGTAATCTCTGAAACCAGAGCGGCCACTTTTTCGGGCGTTTTCATCACCGTCTCCAGCACTCCCCTGAATGGGGGTGGGGTCCGATGGAATTGGAGAGCATAACCCTTCTGCAACGTCTGTTCTAGCCAGCGTGAGAGGGTGCAGCTTCGCTGCCACTGCCAGCAATGCAGAGAAAGCGGCCGAGCGCGAAGCTGTGGTACATTCAGTAGGAAGGACCTGTATTCCTCTATGGCCCTTGCCGCCGCTGTTCCCCAACACTGAGGTGGTGGAACAGCCCAAGGCGGGCCTCCCATGAAAGGGAGAGGAAACATTAGTGCGTTCTGAACAAGAAGGAGGGGCAGAGACGTCAGTTAAACCCGTAACCGTCGTATTCCTGCCCTCCATGAACGCAGCGCTGGTCTGAATTGCACTGACCGAGGCCACAGCCTGCGACAGGGCACCATCCCCAGCAAGCGATTGCGTCATCATCCCAGATGACTGCAATTCGCTATTAGAGCCCCTCACTACAATACTCCTAGGAGTCTGTAATATGAGGTCTCTATGAGGTAACACAAGGCGGCGCCTTGATACCTTCGTAACCTTCACCTTCTGTGTGTGTTCAACTCTGCACCTCTGGTGGGTTGAGCCACACTCAGCGTGGTGAGCATCAGCGCGTTCTGTGAGAAGTGGGGGCGCCGATACATTGGTTATACCTGTAACCGTAGTAATCAGACCCTCCGTGAACGCAGCATGGGTCTGAATCGCATTAACAGAGACCTTAGTCTGCGATAATGCGCCATCCCCAAATAGCGGTTGCGTCATCCTGTCTCCTGACTGAGACTGCAACCTGTTATGAGAGACACTCACTACAGTACTCCTTGGAGTCTGTAATGTGAGGTCTCTTTGAGATAACCTAAGACGGTGCCTTGGTATCTTTTTCCCTTTCACCTCCTGTGTGTGCTCAGCTCTGCACCTTTGGTGGGCTGAATTACACTCAGTGTGGTGAGCATTGGCGCGTTCTAAGAGAGGTGGGGGCGCCGATACGTTGGTTACTTTCGTAACCGTGATAATCGGGCCCTCCGTGAACGCAGCATGGGTCTGAATCGCACTAACAGAGACCTTAGTCTGCGATAGTGCGCCATCCCCAAATAGCGGCTGTGTCATTATGTCAGTGTCTGACCGAGACTGCAGCCTGCTATGTGAGACACTCACTACAGCACTCATAGGAGTCTGTAATGTGAGGTTTCTATGAGGTAACACAAGGCGGCGCCTTGATACCTTATTAACATTCACCTCCTGTGTGTGCTCAGCTCTGCACCCCTGGTGGGCTGAGCTACACTCAGTGTGGTGAGCATCAGCGCATTCTGAGAGAAACGGGGCCGCCGATATGTTGGTTAAACCCGTAACCGTAGTATTCCGGCCCTCCTTGAATGCAGCACGGGTCTGAACTGCACTGACAGAGGCCTTAGCCTGAGACAGTGCGCCATCCCCGAATAGCGGTTGCATCATCCTGTCACTATCTGACTGAGACTGCAGCCTGCTATGTGAGACACTCACTACAGCACTCCTAGGAGTCTGTAATGTGAGGTCTCTATGAGGTAACACAAGGCGGCGCCTTGATACCCTTTTTTAACATTCACCTCCTGTGTGTGCTCAGCTCTGCACCCCTGGTGGGCTGAGCTACACTCAGTGTGGTGAGCATCAGCGCGTTCTGAGAGAAACGGGGGCGCCGATACGTTGGTTAAACTCGTAACCACAGTATTCCGGCCCTCTGTGAACGCAGCACGGGTCTGAACCGCACTGACTGAGACCTTAGCCTGAGACAGAGCGCCGTCCCGAATAGCGGTCGCGTCATCATGCCATTATCCGGCTGAGACTGCAGCCTGCTATGTGAGACACTCACTACAGCACTCCTAGGAGTCTGTAAAGTGAGGTCTTCATAAGGTAACATCTTAAAATTAATATCATTTTTATACCTACCTTATGTGTGCGCTCAGCAACGCACCGTGGTGGGCTGAGCTGCACTCGAGTGGTAAGAGAGAGAGCGAGAGTGAGGAAGGTCGAACGCTCTCGGATGTATTATGGAAAAGGGGCTCTTTCTTTGACAAAGTCAGGTAGAGCCAACTCTTTATTACACACATCAACAAAAAACATTCTCCTCCATACCCTCAACGGTAGGGTGGGGGGGAACAGTGGGCTCAGTCACACCAGGCGCTGCGCCGTCTTCCGTTCTCTTCCCCTCGCCATGTCATAAACGGCGTCTCTTCTGGCCGCCCTTCGGGTGATGCCAGGTTGACGATTTAATGACCTCTCTCGCCGGCGGAATGGTCGGCACCTCTGGCGCTGCAGGGGGGGGGGGCGAGGCCCGCTCCCTTGCTGCTGGAGGCCGCCGTCTGACTCCAAGCTGTAGCGAGAGTAACAGCCGCCCTCCATCATGTCCACTTCCGGGTTGGAGGGAATGGGGGGCAGCTTAATCTCCCGCTGTTTAGCAGCCCACTCAATGAGACCTGAAAATTCAGAGCACAGAGAGGCTGTGGCATCATCATCCAGGGATGTAAATGACCTCACACTTTCCTGAGAGAAAAGGGGTGTTAAACATCTGGGTCAGTGTAATGAATTGTTCCAATAGAATATTAATTTCTTCCCCAATAGCCCTGTCATCTCCTGAGTCAGCGCGTTCAGATGATGCCTCAGAAGCTGAGGCTAACACTGATAGCACATCCTCAAGAGGAATATCCTCCCTAAAAATGCCCAACGCTGCTTCCTCTCCCTCAAAAAAGGAGGGTGCAGCTGGCGCATAGTGGGGGATTAATGAGGCCGTCCCTGGCGTGCTGTGTCCCTCAACCCACGAAACATAAGTCGGGGGGGGGGGTCGACAGCCACCAAGGGGAACAGCGACATTGAGCTCTGAAAATAGCTTTTGTTAAATACTTACCCTATGGATAAGCTTGGTGTGCTCATTGTAGGACGACGTCGATGATCTGGAAAATCGACTGTGTTTTCTTCATCCTGAGTCTTCTCTTCGTCTCTTCATGGCTTCTTCAGTCTAGTCCAGTCGCTGAAGATAAAGGGAGGCTGATTGAGGGGAAGCATCCCCTCTTATAGGGACACCTGTACTCCTATTGGCTGCAGGTGTGTGCATAATTTTGTCTCAGGCTGATGCTGCCTTAGGGCAGTGGGTAAACCAATAGGAGCAGAGCTCCCCTATGGGGCGGAGCTCCACGATATAGAACTTGCACAATTGGCGGCTGACTAAATACTTTTTTTCCCCACTGTATTGAGTTAGATTATATTATGAAGTTATTATTTAAGAGCATTGAAGATAAATCACAATCAGTAAAAATATTTACATCAATCATCAACATCATGATCAGCTGATACAAAGATGGTGGGCTGGCTATGTCTTTATGAGGCACTGTAACTAGCTTGCTTACAATTTGTGATCAGTGAAGTACAGAGGCGACCCCTCATTCATGGCAGGTGGGAAAAAATAAACATTACAAAAAATACCTGTTTTGCATGTTATTTTGGCATTAATACGTGTCACATATCAGTTTGCAAACAATGTAAAATAAAATAAAAAATAAGAGTTAATAAAGCCACATACAACCATGGTCTCTTTTTGGCTTTCTTGAGTAAGGCAGCTCCAAAATGCAGGTGTTTCAGCCTAGCTCAGAGCTTTCTGTGGTGGTGGGGCAGCCAGTTGAAAATACAGAACGTAGGGGTTGGTAATGTTCTCTAGTTGCGCTGTGATTGGCTCAGTGTTCTGTCACTCATGGGCACACTACGTCACCACAAAATCTACAGCGAGAGCGCGAAAATTCAAGCCCCTTGGGTGCTGCCATAGATTTACATTAGAAGAACCCATCCAAGAAGGCTCAAGGTCATTGGCCACAGATAAAATGACGTCAAATCATGTTATATCTACCGTAGCTTTGATTAGAATGATCATGTCAACATCATACTTTCAAAATCTTAGCTAGCAAGCTAAAAAAGAATTCATCATCATGAATCAAGTCGACAATCTACTGGCAAATACTTTTCAAACCTTGTCATTTGAAGAGAAATTATAGATTAAACGTATCGGTGCTCATTGGCCATAAACATTACACAACTACACAACTATATCGCAAATTCAACAATGAGTGGTTTGCAAGGAATCAGTGGCTAACTGCAAGCGTTGCAAAGCAAACACTATTTTGCTTCCCCTGCCTGCTATTCAGGGGAGAGGGTGTTTGGTCCAAGTCTGGGTTTAAGGGTCTCTTTTCCAAGTTTAAAAGGATAAACATTCACACGCAACACCATGGACCAGAAAAGGTTGAATATATTGGCCATGTTGTCAATCCAGAATGACTTCTGCCGCGTTCAAAACAACTGGTAACTCGTAACTAGGAAATCTCAGACTTCAGTGAGTTCAAGACAACTGGGAACTCTGAAAAAAACAAGCTCCGGCTGGGAAAATATGTTTTGAGTGGTCATCCAACTCGGAATTCCATGTCGGGAACTCTGGCCTCTTTCTAGAGCTCCGACCGGAAGATCACTGACATCATGATTCTACTTTGTTTTGTTTCAGAGTTTCCAGTTGTCTTGAAAGCACCATAAATCCAGAGAAAGACAGACTTTAATGACAAAGTTTGATGACAAACTTTGCCCACAAGAAGGACCACTGCACAACCTTCCTGTTCAAGTCAGCACAGCACAAGGTGAGTCCAAAAATTTATTGTATGCTGCTGCATAAATTATGTAATATGCCAGGGAGATATGTATAATGTAGCTAAGAAAGTAATACTAAGTGTATGTTGTGTTGTAAGCTGTTAATAGCCCATGTGCCTCACCCTAATAATTTGGTCCCTTTCCCCCTCATAACTTAGCCTACTGTTCTGACTTGGTGGTGCACATGTAGCCTATAGCCTGTTTTAGAGAAATGTCATTGAATATTGTAAGAGCTTTCATTGTCTGCTTATATGCCCTCTTTATTTATCCTACAGTTCTGACTTGGTGTACAGGAAGAATACTGTAAGAACGGCCCCCTGAAAGGTCTGTGCACTGCCCTGTTTCTACCAGATGTTTTACTAACACATATTTGGATTCACCAAAGTGACGGTGTTGTCGACCTTTGAAATAAATTGTTCGTTTTGGGTAGAATTTTGACTTGCAATCTGTGCGCATAACTATTTTTTTGCGCGCAAATCTCCCATTGATATCATTCCATGATTTACATGAAATTTAAGTAATTGAGTTAAGTGTGCAACAATTGAAATAGGAAAGCTTATTTGGAGAAAAGAACAAAGACCTATGAGGGATATAGAAATCCAGCCTCATTTGCTGTGAGCTTTGCCGAAAACTCTCAAAAGAATGGAAAGATGGGTAAGATTAGGAATTTGTCTCTAAATTTACATTAAACCTCTGAGCAGTTTCTTTCTCAAATGGATACAACTGGCTATTTCATATTTGCATAGATTACTGTGTATCCTGCAGCATTTTAAAATACTTAGATGAAAATAGTGTCTATGAATACTATACATTTTTTATTTCATGGATATATCCCCAAAGCCCCCTTTTCCTTATGTATGAATTAATTTACTCAAATATGCTAAACTCACATTATCTTAGGAAAAACCTAGTCAGTTGCACAACTGAATGCATTCAACCGAAATGTGTCTTCCGCATTTTACCCAACCCCTCTGAATCAGAGAAGTGTGGGGGGATGCCTTAATTGACGTCATCTGCGCCCGGGGAGCAGTTGTTCTGGGGGTTAACTGCCTTGCTCAAGGGCAGAACGGCTGATTTTTCCACCTTGCCGGATCGGGGACTCAAACAGGTAACCTGTTGGCAGTGGTGTAAAGTACTTAAGTAAAAATACTTTAAAGTACTACTTAAGTAGTTTTTAGGGTATCTGTACTTTACTATTTATATTTTTGACAACTTTCACTTCACTACATTCCTAAAGAAAATAATGTACTTTTTACTCCATACATTTTCCCTGACACCCAAAAGTACTTGTTACATTTTGAATGCTTAGGAGGACAGGAACATGGTCCAATTGACGCACTTATCAAGAGAACATCCCTGGTCATCCCTACTGCCTCTGATCTGGCGGACTCACTAAACACAAATGCTTTGTTTCTGAATGATGTCTGAGTGTTGGCTAGCCGTAAATTTGAAGAAGAAAAAACTAGAAAATTGTGCCATCTGCTTTGCTTAATATAAGCAATTTGAAATTATTTATACTTTTACTTTTGATACTTAAGTATATTTTTGAAATTACATTTACTTTTGATACTTAAGTACATTTAAAACCAAATACTTTTAGACTTTCACTCAAGTAGTATTTTACTGGGTGACTTTCACTTTTACTTGAGTAATTTTCTATTAAGGTATCGTTACATTCACTCAAGTATGGCAAATGGGTACTGTTTCCACCACTGCCTTTTGGTTACTGTCCCAATACTTGAACCACTAGGCTATGAAGTGTCTCAGTCTCAATTTGTCCATAGCACGTATAACCATGCCTTGTAACATTCAGGCCCACAAGCAGAATGTTTTCAAAATGATCAAATCTCCTTTGCTGAATGTCATTCATGTTGGCACACACACACACACACACGTGTAAGTCGATGTTGAACAGATTCCAGCTGCTTTTCCCTGAGTGTGAGATGGCTGATAAGCGGCGTCTTTGGGGCTACCTGCCTGCTCTCCTCGGCACAGAGATAACTCCAAACAGATGAATATGGTTGAGATTAGTCAACTCAGAGGGAACTAGCCCTCCAGTGCTGGACTAGAAGGCTGCATCTCTCTCTTTATCTCTCTGTCTACTCTCACTCACCCCTCTGTTTCTTCATCCTCACTCTACCCCCCTCTCCCATCCTCCCCCACCACTCCCATCATCCGCCGCTGCCTACCTGTCTGTCATTCCCAGGGGGAGCCAGTCAGTTAAATAAGAGCATATCTAAGCCAACAGCTCTGTCAGGAGGCGTAGGAGCCAGATATCCACCAGGGAGAAATTATAGTGTACTATAATTAGGACTAATTGGCTTCTTGCAAAGGCCACCGCTGCAGCTCACTAATCTTCATTACACCGAGCACAGGTGCTGAGTGATCAACACCTAAGACACGAGGTGTCTATATGAAGCAGACCACCATAGTCCCCAAGGACACTAAGATAACCTGCCTAAATGACTACCGACCCGTAGCACTGATGTCTGTAGCCATGAAGTGCTTTGAAAGGCTGGTCATGGCTCACATAAACACCATTATCCTAGAAACCCTAGACCCACTCCAATTTGCATACCGCCCCAACAGATCCACAGATGATGCAATCTCTATTGCACTTCACACTGCCATTTCCCACCTGGACAAGAGGAACACCTACGTGAGAATGCTATTCATTGACTACAGCTCAGCGTTCAACACCATAGTGCCCTCAAAGCTCATCACTAAGCTAAGGATCCTGGGACTAAACATCTCCCTCTGCAATTGGATCCTGGACTTCCTGACGGGCCGCCCCCAGGTGGTAAGGGTAGGTAAGCTGGTAGAGCACGGCGCTTGTAACGCCAAGGTAGTGGGTTCGATCCCCGGGACCACCCATACACAAAAAAAAAATAATAATCTGTAAGTCGCTTTGGACAAAAGCGTCTGCTAAATGGCATATTATTATTATTATTATTATATTATTATTATTATAACAACACATCTGCCACACTGATCCTCAACACGGGGGCCTCTCAGGGGTGCGTGCTCAGTCCCCTCCTGTACTCCCTGTTCAACCATGACTGCATGGCCAGGTACGACTCCAACACCATCATTAAGTTTGCAGACGACACAACAGTGGTAGGCCTGATCACCGACAACGATGAGACAGCCTATAGGGAGGAGGTCAGAGACCTGGCCGTGTGGTGCCAGGATAACAACCTCTCCCTCAACGTGACCAAGACAAAGGCGATGATTGTGGACTACAGGAAAAAAAAGAGGACTGAGCACGCCCCCATTCTCATCGACGGGGCTGTAGTGGAACAGGTTGAGAGCTTCAAGTTCCTTGGTGTCCACATTACCAACGAACTATCATGGTCCAAACACACCAAGACAGTCGTGAAGAGGGCACGACAAAGCTTATTCCCCCTCAGGAGACTGAAAAGATTTGGCATGGGTCCTCAGATCCTCAAAAAGTTCTACAGCTGCACCATCGAGAGCATCCTGACTGGTTGCATCACTGCCTGGTATGGCAACTGCTCGGCCTCCGACCGCAAGGCACTACAGAGGGTAGTGCGTACGGCCCAGTACATCACTGGGGCCAAGCTTCCTGCCATCCAGGACCTCTATACCAGGCGGTGTCAGAGGAAGGCCCACAAAATTGTCAAAGACTCCAGCCACCCTAGTCATAGACTGTTCTCTCTGCTACCGCAAGTCTAGGTCCAAAAGGCTTCTCAACAGCTTCTATCCCCAAGCCATTAGACTCCTGAACAGCTAATCATGGCTACCCAGACTATTTGCACTGCCCCCCCCCCCCCCCCCCCCCCACCCCATCTTCTTACGCTGCTGCTACTCTGTTAATTATTTATGCATTGTCACTTTAACTCTACCCACATGTACATATTACCTCAACTAGCCGGTGCCCCCACACATTGACTCTGCACCAGTACCCCCCTATATATAGCCTCCCTACTGTTATTTTATTTTACTTCTGCTCTTTTTTTCTCAACACTTTTTTGTTGTTGTTGTGGTGTTATTTTACTTTTTATTAAGAAATAAATGCATTGTTGGTTAAGGGCTGTAAGTAAGCATTTCACGGTAATCTACTCCTGTTGTATTCGGCGTATGTGGCAAATCAAATTTGATTTGATTTGAAGTGAGCGATGTTATGTATGGTGTCCATATTAGGACAGCCTGAGACTGATGTTGTCCTAATATGTTCACCATAGTTAAGAATTGGGTTTAGGCCTGCCTAAATGGTTTTCACACACTGTTAAGACTTGCAGGTTCCGATTTGAACGCGGCGAAACAGAAAGGTCCCAGTGCGTCCGACAACGTGAAGTGAAACCAACCGAAATGGCTCTTGTCGACTGCAATTGTACCGAGAGGAAGTAGCCCGGACAGTCTTTTTAGGGGGCTTTTTGGTATTGGAACAGTGCATGCCAGGTAACATTTAAGAAAGGTTTCTTATGCCATTCACCGCATGTCATCTTTGACCTAATGCTTTTGTTGTGAAAGAGCACTTTGAAGCCCAACACAATGCCGTGGATCACACTGAACCCAATTAGATTTTCTCTGTGAAAAGAACTACCTCCGGGAGCTTAGAGGAAATCTAATTCAAATATTAAAAGACATTAACAGTAGCCGGGTGGACTATTGTATCCCGCCTTCATTCGCAAACGACAAAATGGAAAGGAAACTTTATAATGCACATATTGAAAATGATTAAGCTGAATAAACCCCCCATTGTTAGATCTTCATTGACTGACAATTTACCGTCCCCACAGCTAACACTATTCCTAACATTATCCCGCTTTGTCTACCGGCTAAAACACATAGCGTTTCTGCAGGTCATGGTCAAATGTGGAGGAACAATAAAAACACATCGCCAACTGGTGAATGCTGTTGCTATGCCAGCTCCTCTCTCCACCCTATCAGAATAACTCCATTGATGGAGTTAGAGAGTGAGATTGGGATAGAAAAAAGAAAGCGATAGATGTAAAGTGAGAGGGGTAGAGAGGAGAGGGGAAGAGAGGGAGGGAGAGGAGAGGGGAAGAGAGAGAGAGGAGAGGGGAAGAGAAGAGAGGGGAAAAGGGGAAGAGAGAGGGAGAGGAGAGGGGAAGCGAGAGAGGGAGAGGAGAGGGGGAGAGGGAGAGGAGAGGGGGAGAGGGAGAGGAGAGGGGGAGAGGGAGAGGAGAAGGGAAGAGGGAGAGGGGAAGAGGGAGAGGGGAAGAGGGAGAGGAGAGGGGAGGAGAGATGGGGAGAGGGGAAGAGAGAGGGAGAGGGAGAGGGGGAGAGGAGAGGAGAGGAGAGGAGAGGAGAGGAGAGGAGAGGAGAGGAGAGGAGAGGAGAGGAGAGGAGAGGAGAGGAGAGGAGAGGAGAGGAGAGGAGAGGAGAGGAGAGGGGAGGGGAGGGGAGGGGAAGAGAGAGATAAGAGAGGGGAAGAGAGAGAGAAGAGAGGGGGAAGAGAGAGGAAGAGAGGAGAGGGGAAGAGAGAGAGAAGAGGGGAAGCAAGGGAGAAGGGGGGAGAGGAGAGGGGAAGAGAGGGGAAGAGAGGGAGAGGAGAGGGGAAGAGAGAGAAGAGGGGAAGAGAGTGGAGAGGGGGGAGAGAGAAGAGGGGGGAGAGAAGAGGGGAAGAGAGAGAAGAGGGGAAGAGAGGGAAGAGAGAGAGAAGAGGGGAAGAGAGGGAGAAGAGGGGAAGAGAGGGAGAAGAGGGGAAGAGAGGGAGAAGAGGGGAAGAGAGGGGAAGAGGGGAAGAGAGGGGAAGAGAGAGAGAGGAAAGGGGAAGAGAGAGAGGAGAGAGGGGAAGAGAGAGAGAAGAGAGGGGAAGAGAGAGAGAAGAGAGGGGAAGAGAGAGAGAAGAGAGGGAGAGGAGAGGGGAAGAGAGAGAAGGGGGGAGAGAAGAGGGGAAGAGAGAGAAGAGGGGGGAGAGAGAAGAGGGGAAGAGAGAGAAGAGGGGAAGAGAGAGAAGAGGGGAAGAGAGGGAGAAGAGGAGAAAAGAGGGAGTAGAGGGGAAGAGAGGGAGAAGAGGGTAAGAGAGGGAGAAGAGGGGAAGAGAGAGAGATGAGAGGGGAAGAGGGAGAGGAGAGGGGAAGAGAGGGAGAGGGGAGGGAAGAGAGAGAGAAGAGAGGGGAAGAGAGGGAGATGACAGGGGACGAGAGGGAGAGGAGAGGGGAAAAGAGGGGAGGAGAGGAGAGGAGAGGGAGAGGAGAGGGGAAGAGAGAGATAAGAGAGGGGAAGAGAGAGATAAGAGAGGGGAAGAGAGAGAGAAGAGAGGGGGAAGAGAGAGGAAGAGAGGAGAGGGGAAGAGAGGAGAGGGGAAGAGAGGAGAGGGAAGAGCGAGAGATGAGAGGGGAAGAGAGAGAGAAGAGGGGAAGCAAGGGAGAAGGGGGGAGAGGAGAGGGGAAGAGAGGGAGAGGAGAGGGGAAGAGAGAGAAGGGGGAGTGAAGAGGGGAAGATAGTGAAGAGGGGGGAGAGAGAAGAGGGGGAGAGAAGAGGGGAAGAGAGAGAGAAGAGGGGAAGAGAGAGAGAAGAGGGGAAGAGAGGGAGAAGAGGGGAAGAGAGGGAGAAGAGGGGAAGAGAGGGGAAGAGAGGGGAAGAGAGAGAGAGGAGAGGGAAGAGGGAGAGGAGAGAGGGGAAGAGAGAGAGATGAGAGGGGAAGAGAGAGAGAAGAGAGGGGAAGAGAGAGAGAAGAGAGGGGAAGAGAGAGAGAAGAGAGGGGAAGAGAGAGAAGGGGGAGAGAAGAGGGGAAGAGAGAGAAGATGGGGGAGAGAGAATAGGGGGGAGAGAAGAGGGGAAGAGAGAGAAGAGGGGAAGAGAGAGAAGAGGGGAAGAGAGGGAGAAGAGAGGGAGTAGAGGGGAAGAGAGGGAGAAGAGGGGAAGAGAGGGGAAGAGAGGGGAAGAGAGAGAGAGGAGAGGGAAGACGGAGAGGAGAGAGGGGAAGAGAGAGAGATGAGAGGGGAAGAGAGAGAGAAGAGAGGGGAAGAGAGAGAGAAGAGAGGGGAAGAGAGAGAGAAGAGAGGGGAAGAGAGAGAAGGGGGAGAGAAGAGGGGAAGAGAGAGAAGAGGGGGGAGAGAGAAGAGGGGGGAGAGAAGAGGGGAAGAGAGAGAAGAGGGGAAGAGAGGGAGAAGAGGAGAAGAGAGGGAGTAGAGGGGAAGAGAGGGAGAAGAGGGTAAGAGAGGGAGAAGAGGGGAAGAGAGAGAGATGAGAGGGGAAGAGGGAGAGGAGAGGGGAAGAGAGGGAGAGGGGAGGGGAAGAGAGAGAAAGCTGAGACATGAGGTTGAGATGCCTTGCAGGAATGCCAGGGCAGAGGAGGTCCATCGTCAGGACTACCAGGTTCCACTTCACCAGACTGGCTCTCATTACCCAGATAGCCCACGCAGAGAGACGGTTTCAATTAGCATGGCAGTCAGGCAGAGAGGCCTGAGCCTGGGCCACCGCAGGGACCTGGAACTCCCAACACCACAGGCAAACAAACTCCCAGCATTAATAAAAGGGAGAAAACACAGACAGTGGAAAGGTCGAGCCTCTGTGAGGGAAATTGGAAAGTGGCTGCGTTACCTCTGCTGCAACGATCCGGCCTGCGCTTGAGTGATGGGCAAAATGCTTTATAGCTGCTCCGCTAGAGAAGTTGATTGATAAATATTACGAACGCAGTCAAGGCCAAAACATGTCAGAGAGGAACCAGGGAAAGCACGGAGGACCAAACTCCAAAAGAAAACTACGAAATTCTGACAGACACTGATGATTTATGCTTTTCACCAACCGGAAGGTAAAGAGTGGAAACCAACCTGTTAAAATCAATAAATGACAAATTGGGCGTATTTGAACTTGTCAGTAAAGATATAGATATTAGATGAAGGCGAGCCTCCAAATGAGTGATGAGAAAGCTGCGACATTGGAGAAAGAAACTAAAAAGCTAAAAGATATTGGCAATATTAACGAAACTGTACTTAAAAAAAGATAACAAGTATCTGTTGCTATGGGTAATGATGTTAGGGACAGTATAGGATGGAATCACAAGCTGTAATGTAAAATGAATAATATTGTTTGCCAAATATATAGCTTTTGTACTGCCAGTCCTTGTTATATGTAACAATCCTTTGTAGGAAGTGCCTATTATTCAATTGTGGGAATTAATTAAGATATGTGAGAATTTTATAAAGAAAAATCCATATCTCAGACTGGCCAATAAAAATAAAAGATGAAGATGGGCAGTCTGAGATATGGCTTTTTCTTTGCAACTCTGCCTAGAAGGTCAGCATCCCGGAGTCGCCTCTTCACTGTTGACATTGAGACTGGTGTTTTGCGGGTACTATTTAATGAAGCTGCCAGTTGAGGACCTGTGAGGCGCCTGTTTCTCAAACTAGACACTCATGTATTTGTCCTCTTGCTCAGTTGTGCACCGGGGCCTCCCACTCCTCTTTCTATTCTGGTTAGAGATAGTTTGCGCTGTTCTGTGAAGGGAGTAGTACACAGCGTTGTACTAGATCTTCAGTTTCTTGGCAATTTCTCGCATGGAATAGCCTTCATTTCCTTATAACTATACACACACACACACACACCAGTTGTCAGAGCAGCTTACCGATCACTGCACCTGTACACAGCCCATCTGTAATTAGCCCACCCAACTACCTCATCCTCATATTATTATTTATTTTGCTCATTTGCACCCCAGTATCTCTATTTTCACATCATCTTCTGCACATCTATCACTCCAGTGTTAATACTAAATTGTAATTATTTTGCACTATGGTCTATTTATTGCCTTACCTCCATAACTTACTACATTTGCACACACTGTATATAGATTTTCTATTGTGTTTTTGACTGTACGTTTTGTTTATTCCATATGTAACTCTGTGCTGTTGTTGTTTTTAATCGCACTGCTTTGCTTTATCTTGGCCAGGTCGCAGTTGTAAATGAGAACTTGTTCTCAACTGGCTTACCTGGTTAAATAAAGGTGAAATAAAATACATAAATAAAACACACACACAATACAACCGATGAGAAATAGTTAAAAATGATGTTGCTTACTAATCTGGTTCTGTTCTGTAGGTGTCACTAAGTGCTCTTTTTAAATACCTCAATGGACCATAAAGGAAATCAGACTTGTGTACTCAAGGAAATCACAAATATTATGGATAAATTGGAACTAGTGGATATATGGAGGCTTAAATACCCTGACCTAGTGAGATATACTGTACATGGCGGAGGCTCAATCAAGCTAGTCTTGACTACTTTCTTATGTCATTCTCGTTGGCACCAAAAGTTTAAAAAGTGTTGATAGGGGACAGAATGCATTATGACTATCAAATAATTGGCATACACATTACTCTTACAGAATTTCCACATGGGATAGGATATTGGAAATTTTATCAAAGCCTACTGGATGACAACTTGTTTTTAACCAAGAATCATTTATAACTGACTTTGTCCTTCATAACATAGGTACAGCAGATCCCCTTATTGTATGGGACACTTTCAAATGTGCATTTAGAGGCCATGCAATTCATTACTTATCTTTAAAACAAAAACTATTTAGGATAAAATATTTCATATTAACAAAGGAAATAGAGGAACTAACAGTACAGGTAGATAGCAACAAAAAAAGCACAGAATAAGTTAGAGGAAAAACAAAAAGAACTGGATGAATTTATTCAAGAAAGTGTAATATATAATAAAAATAAAGTGAACTGGATGGAATATGGGAAGAAATGCACCGATTCTTTTTTAATCTTCAACATAGAAATGCTACCAAAAATAATTTACAGAAACTTGTTACAAATGACGGAGTCATCCATGATTCACCAAACAATATTTTCTAAACAGGAAGCAAAGTACTTTAAGCATATTTTTTGGTTTCAGTCTCCTCCATCTCCACTAACTGAAGTTAATTGTAAGGATTTGTTTTACTATTAATAGTGTAAAATTAACAGCTGTACAGAAAGACTCATGTGAAAGCCAAATTACAGAGGAGGAACTTCTTGATGCAATTAAAGCCTTGAAAACTCCAGGGCTGGAGGGCATACCAGTTGTGGGATAATCAAATCTTTTTCCATGTACTCAGAGGTCTGTTATTAGCATGTTTTAACCACTCCTATAACAATGGTAGACTATTAGATACTCAGCAAGAAGGTCTGATTTCACTATTACTGAAACAGGACCCAGGTGGTAAATATAAAGTTCCAGTAAACCTAAAAAACTGGAGGCCCCTAACACTATAGTGTTGTGATGCAAAAATCCTAGTAAAATGTATAGCGCATACAATTTAAAAATTATTATTCATCCTAATCAGACAGGTTTTTTACATGGACGATACATTGGAGATAATATAAGACAAGTATTCGGGCGGAGTCCACACCGCTAACACCCAGGACAAAGGTGAGGAGGAGAGCTATTTTTGAACTTGCCTTGAATATCTGCTTCTGCCAGGCAGTCTAGTTAAACCTCACACAAAGATGACTGGAAGATTATCGATGGGGCACTCGACACTTCAATGTTGAAAAGTAGAGCTAGAGGGAGAAGTATAGGTAGAATCGAGCCAAAACAACCAATCTATGGATTATAAAAACTGGGCTTTATCAATTACCCTCTGTGAGTCTCCTCATCCTCAACTCCTACGTTATATCCCAAATGGCACGCTATTCCATATACAGATGTAGGATCTTAATTTGAGCCAGTTTGCTACAGCAGGAAAATAATCCTGCAGCAACAGAAAATGTGAATTATGATGAATGGACATTTTTGTAAGGGAAAATCAAGTCTGAAATTTCTAAGTGGAAATTACAAGCTTCAGAAGCCTTTTTAAATCTCAAATACCCTAAACGTTTTACATTTCCTGCAACACGGTGATCAAATTAAAATCCTAAATCTGTTTAATGCACTACTTTTGACCAGAGCCCCATATAGTGCTCGGGTCCAAAGTAGTGCATAATAGGGAATAGGGTGTCATTTGTGATGAAGCCCTAGTCATTTGGCAAAAGAAGCAGGCATGAAGAGCAGTCTTTTCAAATGGAGGTTGAACACTAGATGGCACTCAAATGCTGAAGCCGACCCTGGTATGGTTATATGGGATGGTTTTGAGCATATTAATGAAAGAGCTTTAATTGTGATTTTAAGAGTGTCTTATCATAATAACAAACAAACATGCAATGTGAACTCATGTAGCAAAAGCAAAAGAGAATAAAATAAAGAGAAACTACAAACACTTGCTATTCATTCAGATTTATGAATACACACTAGATTTTCATAAACTCTCTATTGGCAACACTGTATACATATAGTAATAAAAAGCAGTAATTTTCCCAAGGAATATGAATGTGAGCTCTTCCCACAATCATTCTATATGACGTGTAATAAATAGACCATGAGTGATTGTACGTCTGATCATCCTCCCAATATAACGCTCAACGGATGTACCCCCCACAACCCAATTCTTAGAGAAATATAGCCAAATGAGATTCTACATCCGGCAAAGCTAATTGCCTGATGGGAAGGGGGGTGAATATGGATGATAACATAAGACCCCTTACCTTCTCAGACATCTAACAAGTCTGACACAGACGGGAGCAAAATATTACAAGATACTCGAACAGCCCTAATCCCATTTACTTAAGCAAGGCTAATTTCCCCAGTGATCACATTTATGCTGCATTCAAGACGCCTTCCAAATTGTTTGCAGGTGCATACATTTCTGTGACTGATTGCGATTTCAAGTTGCCCCCTGGCATTTCGATATAACAACATTTTTCAAACCAGGTGGAGAATATCATACATTAAGAGCACCTCCTCATTTCCTTTCAAGCCGTCTTGATGTGCTAAGTGAAACCAAGTAAAATGATCCTGTCGTATTGGTCATCAAGAGCAGATTGTAGTAAAGACTTTGTTTCATTAGCAGTTATGCCATGATTGTGATAGCAGACATCCTTTGAAACCATATGCGATTGAGACCTGAGACAGGCAGACCATATGCAGGACAATATTTATTGGCTTTGTTAGCACAAAGTAGAAATTCAAAGGAACAAAATGGTTGTGAGTGTTCAGTTCTTGCTTTGGTTGAGAAGATCTATAACAGATACATTATCAAGGCCAAACAAGACTGTAGTATCCCAGACTTATTCTTGTGTAACTGAACAACATAATTATAATTATATACATATATACACTGAGTGGACAAAACATTAGGAACACCTGCTCTTTCCATGACATACTGTAGACTGACCAGGTGAATCAAGGTGAAAGCTATGATCCCTTATTGATGTCACCTGTTAAATCCACTTCAATCAGTGTAGATGAAGGGGAGGAGACAGGTTAAAGAAGGATTTTTAAGCCTTGAGACATGGATTGTGTATATGTGCCAATGAGAGAGTGAATGGACAAGGCAAAAATATTTAAGTGCCTTTGAGCAGGGTATGGTAGTAGATGCCAGGCACACCCGTTTGAGTGTGTCAAGAACTGCAACACTGCTGACTTTTTCACGCTCAACAGTTTCCTGTGTGTATCAAGAATGGTCCACCACCCAAAGGACATCCAGCCAACTTTACACAACTGTGGGAAGCATTGGAGTCAACATCCCTGTGGAATGCTTTCGACACAGAAACCCTGATCTAACCCACAGCATAGAGTTGACTGGAGGCACCGGGGAAGAGTACCATCCTAGGCTTTACCAGCTTACTTTACCACAGCATGCAACTGAGTCCCAAGTCTCCACATCTCCATCCATAGATTTATCAGCATATATACCAGGCAGCAGAGGCAGATTTAGTGCCAACCTCTGCACTCTTAGAATTGTTTTTGTTGTTGTCATTTAGCAGACACTCTTATCCAGCGTGACTTACAGTTAGTGAGTGCATACATTTTCCATACTGGCCTCCCATGGGAATCGAACCCACAACCCTGGCCTTGCAAGCGCCATGCTCTACCAACTGAGCTACAGGAGGCCCAGCTGTTATTCAGCTGTCCCCATAGGATAACCCTTTTTGGTTCCAGGTAGATCCCTTTTGAGTACAATGTAAAACCCTCTGTGGAAAGGGTTCTACCTGGAACCAAAAAAGGTTCTTAAAAGGTTTCTGCTATGGGGACAGCCGAAGAACCCTTTTAGGTTCCAAATAGCACCTAGTGTGTGGTGAAAGAGCGCAACGGGCTGATATTACAATACCATTTTATTATTCAGTCCCATTCGAAACACAACAATCTCCTATCAGCCTCTCACAAAGGCCCAAACGACGGGGCTGGCATTGTGTTTGCATTAACCGCGGACTGAACCACCACAGAGATAACTCCCCGGCGAGTGGAAGCCGCCTCTATCAAATAGGCCTATGGGGTAGCGATTGCGCATGCCAAGGCTTCCAGCGGGACTTAATTCCCTTTCAAAATCACAGCGGATCTCGTACACAACTCCCCGCTGATCCTCCGCCAATCGGCTAATAGTCACTTTATTCATTGAGATGGGTGAGTCATAATGAAATCAGAAAGGAGAGAACCAGTTGCTGCGACGGAAACCCCTGCTCGCAAAGACGACAACCGCGGGACCACTGCTCCAAGTCTCTTCCTCATAAACACATAGGGAGAGTTTATTTGCTGGAATTATTTGGAGCGCGCTTGAAGGGAACTAAATACGCTGAAAAGTCGCCATCAGAATTTTCCTGGCACACCTGAGTATAAACGCCACATAATAGATATCCATTAATTAACTGCAATTCATCAATTTAATTGGCTGTGTTTTAATAATTGGATGGAAATAAAGCAGAGCACTAATACCAGATCATTAGGAGGCTACATTTTCCCGTGCACTCGTCGAGAGGGAGGGTAGTAGCCATGCAGCCTTCATTAAGCACACACATCAACCTTTGATGATGCCTCCATACACGTATATGATGAGATATGGATTTTCTCTACACTGGCCATAAAATAAGTGTATTAATAAGATAAGACAGTGGAATGGGAGGAAAATATAAACGGGAACGTGGGAGGAAAAAATATATTGATCCATTCAGTAATTTCAGGACGTGGTGAAGACTGATTAAATCCAACCATATGATGTTGCTCTTTTGTTCTTGGCTTCTTGATCGTACTCCGCCATTGGACTGGTGGTGCTCTCAACTCAAGCACCTAGTTCAATGATGCAAAAGTTAGGTTCGTTCCCCCAGATCGCACATGAACACGTCATAAGCCATGCGTTTATTTTATTTTATTTTTTTACAGGAAATTAGCTTCAAAACGGCAACGTTTTCATTCAGCCTCATGGCAAAATGTGTATAATAGCTGGACATTTACTCTAAAACAGCATCATTTTCTCTCAGCTTCATGGCAAAATGTGTAAAATAACCTGAGATTAGCTATAAAACTGCAATTTCATCTTTCTACCCGATTGCACACACACACCCTTTACACCCCATATGCTCCTTTGAGACCCCTCTGTCAAAGTCACTGAGATCTCTAGCCATGGTAGCCATAATCAATCAATCACTCAATCAAATGTATTTATAAAGCCCTTTTTACATCAGCAGTTGTCACAAAGTGCTTATACAGAAACCGAGAGAGGAAGCAATGCAGATGTAGAAGCACACCCTAGAAAGGAGGGAACCTAGGAAGAGGGGTGACCATTCCTCTTCTGGCTGTGCCAGGTGCACATTATAAGAGAATATGGCTATTAAGGCCAGATCGTTCTTCAAAATGTTCAAACGTTCATAGATGACCAGCATTGTCAAATAATAATCACAGTGGTTATAGCGGGTGCCACAGGTCAGCACCTCAGGAGTAAATGTCAATTGGCTTCTCAATAAATAATAGGCAACTGGGCATTTTTGGGATGTTAATTGCTTAATTAACTCAGGAACCACACCTGTGTTGAAGCGCCTGCTTTCAATATACTTTGTATCCCTCATTTACTCAAGTATTTCCTTTATTTTGGCAGTTACCTGTATATGGTGTCCATATTAAGTCAGCCTCAACTCCTGCTCAGTATAAGATACACTATATATACAAAAGTATGTGGACACCCCTTCAAATTAGTGGATTTGGCTATTTCAGCCACACCAGTTGCTGATACTGTAGGTGTATAAACTCGAGCACACAGCCATGCAATATCCATACACAAACATTGAGAGTAGAATGGGCTTACTGTGACTTTCAATGTGATACCGTCATAGGATGCCACCTTTCCATCAAGTCAGTTCATAAAATTTCTACCCTGCTAGAACTGCCCCGATTAACTGTAAGTTCTGTTATTGTGAAGTGGAAACATCTAGGAGCAACAACGCTTCAGACGCGAAGTGGTAGGCCACACAAGCTCACAGAACGGGACTGCCGAGTGCTGAAGCGCCCAGTGCGTAAAAATCGTTTGTCCTCGGTTGCAACACTCACTACCGAGTTCCAGACTGCCTCTTGAAGCAACGTCAGCACAAGAACTGTTCGCCGGGAGCTTCATGAAATGGGTTTACATGGCAGAGCAGCCGCACACAAGCTGGAGTGGTGTAAAGCTCACCGCCATTGGACTCTGGAGCATTGGAAACGCATTGTTTTCGTGTGATGAATCACACTTCACCATCTGGCAGTCAGACGGACAAATCTGGGTTTGGTGGATGCCAGGAGAACGCTACCTGCCCGAATGCATAGTGCCAACTGTCAAGTTTGGTGGAGGAGGAATAATGGTCTGGGGCTGTTTTTCATGGTTTGGGCTAGACCCCTTAGTTCCAGTGAACGGAAATATTAACGCTACAGCATACAATTACATTCTAGACAACTCTGTGCGTCCAACTTTGTGGCAACAGTTTGGGGAAGGCCCTTTCCTGTTTCAGCATGACAATGACCCTGTGCACAAAGCGAGGTCCATACGGAAATGGTGTGTCGAGATCGGTGTGGAAGAACTTGACTGGCCTGCGCAGAGCCCTGAGCTCAACCCCATCAAACACCTTTGGGCTGAATTGGAACGCCGACTGCGAGCCAGGCCTAATCGCCCAACATCAGTTCCCGACCTCACTAATGCTCTTGTGGCTGAATGGAAGCAAGTCCCTGCAGCAATGTTCAAACATCTAGTGGAAAGACTTCCCATAAGATTGGAGGCTGTTATAGCAGCAAAGGGGGGACTAACTCCATATTAATGCCCATGATTTTGGAATGAGATGTTCGACGAGCAGGTGTCCACATACTTTTGGTAATGTAGTGTAACTTCTGCTGAGACCGAAGCTTCCTAATATGGACACCGTACACATAGCTTCACTGTTACCAGGTGTCATATACCTCTGGAATATCAATCGGGGCAGTTCATTTACACCAACCCATCCCTAAGGATACAGGGATATAGTCCATTCTGATTTCACATGTTGAAGATGCAGATGTTTTAAATATACTGCATCTTGTGATGTTTAAAACCCAAATCTGTCTCGGACATTATAAATGTAATTCAGATCCTTTGAAGGTTTAACTACTAGTGGTCTTCAGACAACTAATGACAGCCATACTGCAAAGGCATACATGATCAATATCTGAAAGAGCTGACAAACAAGCAAAGATGCACGAACACAAGACACCAGTTTTCTCACAGAAATCACGCTATCGTCCCTGTTAACAGTATGACTGCCTTTCTCTTTCTGTACTGTAAGTTTCTCTTGATTCCAATCCATTCTCCCTTTCTACCTCCAGCCAGCACTGTGGGCTCTGGGCATGTCCATCTGTCTCCTACCCATATGCTTGTTTCTTCCCGGCACCGAATCTTCATTTCCTCTCTCTCCTTCCTCCCTCCTTCCCCTCTTCCAGAGGCCCCTCCAGCCAAGCTTTCGGCCTCCTCCGCTCCGCTCCCTACTGCTCTCATCAGTAGGTGTCCTGCAGCCTCTGACACATATTGTGTGTGTCCAGAGCTCTCCAATGCATTTTCTTCCCTCTCCTCTGGGTTCGCCATGCAGTGCTCCCAATGCCCTGTCTGGCTGAGAGACAGATCACCTGACAGAGTGACGGAAAAACAGACTAACTAATTGATAGTCTGAAAGACAGACAGACAGACAGACAGGGTGACAGGATGTACAGTATCTCCTACGAAAATGAATATTTTATTTGATTTATTGGTTTTGACAGACACAGAGAGATAGAAATAAGCAATATTCCAACATCTCTCTCTCTTTCCATGAAAATCAGCAGTACGTTCACTGAGTTTAATGCAATTTGAAGAATTACATGAAGCTTGGCTTGTCACAGTGAAATCGTTGCCTGTAAACAGTAGGAGAGTAAGTGAGAGGAGAAGAAGCATGACGAGCACAATGTACCATGTCCATAATACATTCAGGGAACTGTTGACATGGTGTCTCTATCTATTAATTTGGTTCTGTGAGTCTTCAGACATATATATGCATTAGGATGTAGACCCATAATGCCGAGCTGTACTTCAATTTATAAATCAATGCATGAAAGGTATATCATAACTTTGCTATATTTCCCATGGAGATGCATAATGTAGCAACATTCTAGACTATAGAATCATGGTCAGTCAATTCAACTACACGCCTGAGAGAAATTTGCACCTGAATGTTTTGGGAGACAACAGGAGAGAAGGAGCTAGAGGAACAGAGGGAGCTTTTTCTATTCTGTCTTGAAGAGACAGGGAGAGGAGGAGAGGGAGGGAGATAGAGACAGAGAGGAATAGCAAGGAATAGCAAGGGAGAGATAGTGGACGTTTTTCTATTCGATCTCAATGAGATGGAGAAAGAGAGAGAGAGAGAGAGAGAGAGAGAGAGAGAGAGAGAGAGAGAGAGAGAGAGAGAGAGAGAGAGAGAGAGAGAGAGAGAGAGAGAGAGAGAGAGAGACAGAGACAGAGAGAGAGAGAGAGAGAGAGAGAGAGAGAGAGAGAGAGAGAGAGAGAGAGAGAGAGAGAGAGAGAGAGACAGAGACAGAGACAGAGACAGAGACAGAGAGACAGAGCTTTTTATATTCGGGCTCCATTCTCTCCTCTCATCTTTCAAGGCAGTGGGCTAATTCCTTGACTAAGCTGCACCTACCCCGAGGAGCAACTGGAGCATTCAATATGCACTATATGCACTCAATCCATTAGGAACCGAACTGCCTGACTTAGCGCCACCAAAGGGGAGATTCCATTTCCATGGAGCTGAGGAGGGAAAGGCTGAAGACTCCCAGCGAATACAATAACAAATGCCCCCAAATTAATAATTAAAGGCAGACAGAGACCGAGGGGACCGCATAGAAAAGTCAATACAATTAATAAAAACGATATCCCTGTCTCTGTTCAAGAACAGAGCCCTCAGTGTAGTTTCCCCTTTACCCCCCCAACACACACACACACATGTGCGGGTGCATATACACACACACACACACACAATCGACCCCCTCCCCACCACAGATAGAATATTTAAATGAATCATTTTTTCCCAAACATCTGTTCTTTTATTTCAACTTTTATCATGAACCAGGTCAATATTGGCTGTTGTGTTGGTGGTTGGTTGTAGTGTATTCTGTTGGTATTTCTTAGGATGTCGAGCACTCCGAAGTGGATTAGGCATAACTAATTTGTCTAATTAGATTTTAAAGGAACAACATGTCACATTTTAGCCATACATTTTATTTCTTCATAGGTTTTTGAAGGACACTGCTTAAAAATTGCTAAAATGTCTAGCTACTGCTTCTTAACATATCATAATCTAGAAAACACCAATTCCAAGGGTGTTAAGACGTTTTGTCTTGCTAGTGATTTTGCTATTTTTGTCAAACTTGCGAACGACTACCAATTCTAACTCAGGAAGTTAGTCGTGGTACAATTATAGCAAGTCGTTGTACAATTATGTTAATTATCCGTAAAAATGCTGGAGTTCTAAAATGTAGGTTTTACTCTGATGGATTTCTATTCTGTTGTTTAACTGGTATGTAATGCTAGTTGCATGTGGAAATGTTACATGTAGCACATTTTAGCATTTCGTCATATGCCAATCAACTGGCAGTACTCAAAGAACTTGTTGACAAAAAAGCTAAAATTGCTTATCCAGACAGAGGCCACTGGTGTTTGCTTCATCATTCCAATTTCATTTTATCCCATTTATTTGTCTTGCATGAAATGTACACAATGTAATGAGCACCAACAGATTGTTTTGGGGAGAATTCTAAGGCCAGGAAGAGTATACTCTTAGAAAAAAGGGTTCCAAAAGGGTTCTTCGGCTGTCCCCATAGAATAACCATTTTTGGTTCCAGGTAGAACCCTTTTTGGTTCCAGGTAGAACTCTTTTGTGTTCCATGTAGAACCCTCTTTGGAAAGGGTTTTGCATGGAACCCAAAAGAGTTATACCTGGAACCAAAAGGGTTCTTTAAAGGGTTCTCCTATGGGGACAGCTGAAAAACCCTTTTAGGTTCTAGATAGCACCTAGTGTAGGCTAAAAGGATATGTTCCTCGAATGGAACATAAAAGCAGAAGAACAATGCAGTAGCAATCCTGGTACAAAGGCATGTAGACTGGGGCTGCTCAGCTCTGGGGTCCAGCTACATAATCTGGCTGGCTCTCTGAGAAGGGACTTACATTGCCCAGACAATGTGACATACACACACACACCCCGGGAGCAGAGCACATGGTAGAAAGGAGAGAAGGGGATCGCTGGCGTGGGAACACAGAGCCAATTAAAGTCAACAATAGAACAATAGAGGGGGAGGTGGGAACGGCTCCAGCCTGCCACTGAGGGTCAGCACCCATTTCTAACCCCACAGGAGGCCGGGCATTGTCCAACACCTTGGCGCTTACCTATCCTGAGAGCTTCCCAGAGCTTCCTCAGCTATATGGTCAGCCATATACATGGGGCCCGTGTAGCTCAGTTGGTAGAGCATGGCGTTTGCAACGCCAGGGTTGTGGGTTCAATTTCCCACGGGGGGCCAGTATGAAAATGTTTATTATGCACTCACTAACTGTAAGTCACTCTGGATAAGAGCATCTGCTAAATGACTAAAAATGTTTTAAAAATGTAGAACACTGGCACTGGTACAAAACCAATACTCAGGGAGGCACAGTAGGGCCCAGTCCCTCCAACATCTTCAGCTGCTTGGCTCTCCCTCAATTTCCCTAATAGCCTTGAGATTTATTAGTAACTGTTTGTTATCAGGGAATGTCTGCTTGCTGGAAACTTAATTATACGAGTGTGGAAGGTTAAGTTTAGCTGCGGGGAGGAACTTAGAGGCCTATGGGTTGAAGTAGACCGCGATAGTAGGCAGAAATTGCATTGGAGCGAACGTATTTTTAGAAATAGTGAGAATAACATCTCAGAGGCAGTGTGCACTCTACCAAAGGCGGCTCCCTAATCTGCTTATAAAACCTTGAGCCTGACCTGGTACTGTTGCCGCTTTGTCCCGGGAGGGGCTATCTCATGATAAATTCCTCAAAGTGTGTCAGAGAGGGAATTAGAGGGGAGGAGATTTCGGCGCAGATAAAAATGGGTATCTGGAGCTTTGCGAGCCCCCAAAAGTTGCCGCCGTCTGGTGTGCCGTTGTCTCAGTGCATGTCCTCTTTCCCTACGTGTTGATTTATTCATGTGTGTCACACTAGGCCTCGGGCGTGGAGGGGAGAAAGCAGGCCACAAACAGTGCAGTCCTACTTTCTATCTTTCAAAGCCTCCAAGAAATCAGAGGCTCACTAAGCGTGTGGCGTGATGCTAGCCAGGCTAGCTGTGTCAGTCATGCAGTACAGGCTCTAAAGCAGGACTGCCCAATTCTGGTGCTGGAGGGCTGAAACACTTCTGTTTTTTGTTTCTACCTGGTAGTGAAATGCACTTCCCTGGTGTCCCAGGTCTGAATTAGTCCCTGATTAGAAGGAGAGGATGAAAACCAGAAGTGTTTCGGCCTTCCAGGACCGGAATTGGGCAGCCCTGCTCTAAAGGTTAATCACAAATTAAGGAGCTTCAACTTCTTCTAAGCTCTGAAAGTTCCTACAGGGCAGGTAGCTAACGTCATGGAAGGGCTAGCAGCACAGTGACTGATGTTGATTCAGAAGCCTCACCGTGCCTCTGGACTGGGCCTTAGCATTCCTCTGACGGAGGGTACACCAAAGACACTCACGAAAAAGCACAACTGGAAACAGGGCAACGGTGCACAAACACTTATTTTCCCTCTCTCCTCCCTCTCTCCTCTCTCTCTCCCCTCGTTTTCTTACTTCTCTCCCCAGCCTCCACCTGTGACCGCCTGAGGCTGCAGCTTCTTCAAATCCGTGCTTCCGTTCCAGATTGCGTATCCAAATCGGAGGGGTGGAGAAATGGGAGTTGCCAGGGGTGACAAACAGGATTACATGCTGTTTGCACCTGGCTGTCCCAATTAGAGGCCTGATGACTGGGGAGGATCGCGATCAGGATGAGGACGCCACTTCAGCACTCCACACAGATGAGCTGAGTGCTGGGCTGGACTCGAAGGGGAGCCTTGTCTGACACCACAGGACTGTAAGGACAATTTCCTCCCTGCCTCAGCTTCCTGGCATGGGGGATTTTTTAGTGTAGCCTACCCTTTTCACACTATTGTGCTGACCCAAACCATATTGTGTTGGCCCAGATATTTTCTGTTCACATTGTCCTTACCAGCATTGTTCCAACAACTATGGTGGATGCGTAACCAGGCCAGTGCAGTACCAGTATAGCTGGTAGTACGGCTCAGCTCAGTAGTTTGAAAAGGGTATTAGAGCACTAAAGTCAACAAACATCCGTAAAAAGGGTTGATGGAACTCATTTACACCCAGTGTCAATCCAAAACCAAAGCCTGGTGTGTTGTGAATTTAGCCCATATACCTCTCTCCAACTACACAGTCTCTTCAGCATCCGCGAGTGATGAAATAATAACACGAGGGGAGCCAGTGAAATCTCCTCTCTCATTTCGGTCTTTACTTTATTTATGCCGGTGGAGAAAAGCAATCGTTTTGAGTAAATGCGAGGAGCATCCATATTTAACACGTCTACTGAGTCAGGTAAATTATGTAGATTAGGTTTGAAAGGAAGGGAACACTTTCATACGCAGCTGCGTATGTGACATGGTTGCTGCACTCCACCTGGGTGCCTTTTGATAGAAGCTCTGAACGAGAGGAAATGATTAGATATTGCATTTGCTTAGATTAGATTATTGATATCACTAGCCATCTTAAAGGGGAAAAGGTTGCATCAGTGTTGTATTTATGGAGTGGTAGATGCAGAAGTTAGTATAAAATGGTATCTGTTATTCAAATGGGACCTCAGTGCCAGTGCAATGAATTGAATTTAGATTTAGGCTGTATTCATATCTCAAACAGGGACAGTTGAGTTATGGCTAAAATATAATGTCAATTCATCATGACCTCTGAAAAAGAAGGAAAAAAAACACAGGGGGGAGTGAAAGGTTAAAAGGGGAATGGGCCTACAACATTTTGACATTTTGATTCATAGGCATCTTCACATTCAGTATTTCTCTCATTAAAACATGCCTCGAGATGAGTGCATCGATTTTTTGTTTGCAAGGAATGTGTGTTCTTTCATTCAGGAGTCGTCAAGATTACAGTATGTTACGCTTTCTCTTTCCCACTTAAAAATGCCTCACTGTTACCCCAAGCCCAACATTCCCGATAAAGGCATCAACATTCTAAAGAATCTTAGTTTTTTGTTTAATAATACAGATAACCTTGATTTCCTAACAATACTGACACCAGACCTGGGTTTAAATATTATTTGAAATTGATTGAGCTTACCTGGCACAATGGAACTAATAGAATAATTGCAAAACTGCAAACTCCGGCCATCTGGCACCCCAGGCATACAAAAAAAGTATTTAATAGATTTCAAATGGTATATTTACATTTGAGTCATTTAGCGACTTATAGTTAGTGAGTGCATACATATATATTTTTTTCAATACTGGTCCCCCGTGGGAATCGAACCCACAACCCTGGCGTTGCAAGCACCATGCTCTACCAACTGAGCTACACAGGACTATATGAATATATGAACCTAGGTCTGACTAACACTTTGCACATAGCCAGTTGAAGAGTTCCCATGAATAATAAGCAGAAACAAGAATGAACTTCATAGCCGTTAGTTATTGCTCTGCATTACAGAGCAACCTGGTCTCAGATCATTTCGTATTATTCTGTAAGTAAATCAGAGACACTACATTTAGTATGATATGCTACGTATGGTATGTATTAATTTGTGGGTGTCCATCACCCATTTCGTATGATATGTTACAAATTTGCCAAATGTATGATTTGGTCCTCTGTAGCTCAATTGGTAGAGCATGGCGCTTGTAACGCCAGGGTAGTGGATTCGATCGCCAGGACCACCCATACGTAAAAATGTATGCACACATGACTGTAAGTCGCTTTGGATAAAAGCGTCTGCTAATTGGCATGTTATTATTAATATGATATGTTACGAATTCTAGCTAGGTGGCAAACATTAGCTAGCTCGCTAACATTAGATAGGAAAGGGGCTAAAAGGGTCAAGGTTAGGGTTAAGGGAAGGGTTAGCTAACATGCTAAGTAGCTGCAAAGTAGATAAAAAGTTGTAAGTAGTTGAAAAGTAGCTAATTCGCACAAATGCTAAAGTTGTCCATGATGAAATTCGAACTCGCAACCTTCAGGTTGCTAGATGTTTGCGTTGTACGCCCACCTTCGTTTTTGCCTTAAGTATCCATCTGTCTTATGTAACCATACCAAACGTCACATATCATACTAAAAAGAATAGGGATTTACGTATAGAATAATACGAAATGCTCTGAGACCAGGTTGTACAGAAAAATAACTAGATTGCCCTTCAAGCCAATCAGAAACTAGTATTCAACAATGTCATGGTATAAAATGTTTTATTACACTAGCGTTTACAGACAGAAACAATGTAAACAAACCAATGTATAGCTTCAAAATATGGGTAGAGCAATCTCCTGGAGTCCTGGCATCTAGAACGCCACCTATACATTTGAGTGGGGTTACATTTCCCTAGACCCATCCCTCAGCTGTATACCAAAGCAAATGGCGGGGGCCACATTTATGCTTTTTTGAATCACAGACAGTAGCTTTGAAAAATTATTTACGCCAAGGTTAGCTTAGCTTGGAAAAGATTAACATGATGCAGTTTGGTTTGGCCTTTTGACTTGATGACACTACACTACAAAGGTGAGCCCACAGGCCATGTAACAAAAGTCAATATGGCCTTGTAAACATACTCCATGTTTTCTAATAGATCACACAAGTTATGAAAAGTCCATGAGAGGAGGAAGTTCCAGTCAAAAATTACTTGTTAAGTTATAAAATTAGTAATTCCTCAGTCGGTAACACAACAGTTAGCATTAAGCAGATGCTCTTATCCAGAGTGACTTATAGTCAATGCATTCAACTAAAGTAGGTAAAACAACCACATATCACAGTCATTGCAAGTAAAACGTTCCACAATAAAGACACTAACAGAACAATCAGTGCTAAGAAAAGACAAGTGCGAGTGTTAGATCACTAGATCAACATACAGGTATTCATATCTGGGATATTATTAAGGCTTGTTTCAACCACACCATAATGTAATCCCAAGACAAAATGTTTCATAGTTTTATAGTAAGTAAAAGTTGGTGTCAAATAGCTTAATCACAAATCATTACATCCTGCCCCATCATCCCTCCTTGTAGCTGTATCTTTTTTATATCTAGAGGGTGGCTCAATAACCGTACCCAGACCTGCCTACAGGGTATAACTCATCCACATGCATTGCTTAAGTGAACTCAGGTGTTTATCTTTCTATTCTCCAATAAAAGTAAATGTTTGGTGTTTTAGTGTTGGTTTGAGAAATTCATAATAATTCAAGCCCAATTAATAATGTTTTTTCCACCGGCTTCTGTGGTACACAGTGGGACACAGTGTGGCTTGAGGAGACACCATGTTATTACATGACTCAATCTTGCTTGTGCTCCTCTATAATGCAGAGGGTATGCTTGGTGGTCAAAGTACTGCACGGCTGGAGCTGCGAAGACGGTCCGGGCTAAGTTTACTGTGAAATGACCTGTGTGTGATGGATGATACAGTTTGGGCATCCAAACAGTTTAATATCATTTAATTCCCCCATCGGATCTATTAGTCTGCCCTGAGAGGAGAAGCATGTGACCAAATAACAACAGGGTGTGAAATATGATCAACCTATGTCATAGGCAGTGAAAATCATGATACATGGTCAAATAAAAAATGGTTTCTGGTTGTTTTTACCCTGAGTACTCCAAGAGAGGAGGCACAAGACAATTGGAAATTCAATTTGGAGAGGTTGTTATTTTTCATTTGTATTTGCTTCAGACCCCTTTGCCCTCATCTGAGTCAGAGACGCAGAGTACTTGCAGTTGAAGAGCAGGATGGTTCGATTATATTTACCAATGTCTGAACCTGAAATGTACTGTACTCAGTGCCAATTTTCAAGGCTTGGAGCTAGAATCCAAAGTGAAACCTCCATCACAACAAAGTGTCAGCCAATCTGCGGTGTGGCCCGAAGGGCACTTGCCAGCTCAGTGACTCAAACGTTTGTTTACTTTAGGCTGTCACTTGTGTAATGCATCGGAGGCTATTTAAGTTTCCGGTCAGTTACATCAACAAGGAAAGTCAAACATTGAACATGTCAATCACACAAGACAGAAACATTGGTTGATTCAAGTGTCTCTGTTGTTACCAAACAAGAGATAAATGGTAGAATCCACTCCTAACATATGTAGCGAGAGAGAGAAAGAGAGAGAGTTTTCTACCAAATTTTACTGGATTGTTAATAATACTGGGGGTGGGTCGAAGGCTGAAATGAACTAATTTAGGCTACCCCGAGTGAGTCTATACTTTTGCATTAGCCTTTAACCTGTTGGTATTTGGATCTGCTGGTAGCTGCAGAGAAACACAGCCCTCCGGAGCGCAGCTACTTTCTTGGCTTTATTGCTATCCCTTTGTTACCAGGCAATGGTATGACACATTTCTCCAGGAAAATTAGCCTTTTATTCAATTTCACTTGTGAGAAGAGCCTTTTTTTACCAAGGCACAGTCAAACATTTCATTAACCTCTCTATATTGTTTGTCTGCAATTCATTAGTATTGCAACTCTTTGATCAAATCTGTATTACTCCAAACCGACGTTTTTAGATATCCCATTAACCGTGTCATTTTGAAATTGTCCTCGATTTACCCCAAGAGCTTCTGTGCAATTCTCCTGAATCTGCTGTTCCATCATTGGCTGCCTGCACACAAAAAGCTCAAAATCTGAAGTACAAAACAAGTCTATACCTAACTCGCTTTTCCAACGCAGTCTTTACTAGCTATTCAATGTCATGGATGCATCCTAAATGGCACCATATTCGCTACATAGGGCAGTAATGTAATGCATTAGTGGCCTGACTGGCCTAGCGGTAGTGCCGCAGCCTCCGTCACACGTCTTCAGTGTTCACACAATAGATGGCCAAATACAATGAATATCTCATTCCAAAATCATAGGCATTGATATGGAGTTGGTCCACCCTTTGCTGCTATATCAGCCTCCACTCTTCTGGGAAGGCTTTCTACGCAATGTTGGAACATTGCTGAGGGAACTTGCTTCCATTCAGCCACAAGATCATTAGTGAGGTCGGGCACTGATGTTGGGTGATTAGGCCTGGCTCGCAGTCGGCGTTCCAATTCAGCCCAAAGGTGTTCGATGGAGTTGAGGTCAGGGCTCTGTGCAGGCCAGTCAAGTTCTTCCACACCGATCTCGACAAACCATTTCTTAATGGACCTCGCTTTGTGCACGGGGGCATTGTCATGCTGAAACAGAAAAGGGCCTTCCCCAAACTGTTACCACAAAGTTGGAAGCACAGTATCATCTAGAATGTCAGCGTATGCTGTAGCGCAGGGTTCTTCAATTCCGGTCCTGGAGGGCCGAAACACTTCTGTTTTTTATTTCTACCTGGTAGTTAATTGCACTCACCTGGTGTCCCAGGTCTGAATTAGCCCCTGATTAGAAGGAGAGGATGAAAAACAGAGGTGTTTCGGCCCTCCGGGACCGGAATTGAAGAACCCTGCTGTAGCGTTAAGATTTCCATTCACTGGAATTAAGGGGCCTAGACCGAACCATGAAAAACAGCCCCAGACCATTATTCCTCCTCCATCAAACTTGACAGTTGGCACTATGCATTGGGGCAGGTAGCATTCTCCTGGCATCCGCCAAACCCAGATTCGTCCGTCGGACTGCCAGATGGTGAAGAGTGATTCATCACTCCAGAGAACGCGTTTCCACTGCACCAGATTCCAATGGCGGTGAGCTTTACACCACTCCAGCCGACGCTAGGCATTGCACATGGTGATCTTAGGCTTGTGTGCTGCTTCTCGGCCATGGAAACCCATTTCATGAAGCTCCCGGGCCGAACAGTTCTGGTGCTGACATTGCTTCCAGAGGCAGTTTGGTACTCAGTAGTGAGTGTTGCAACCGAGGACAGACGATTTTTACTCGCTATGCGCTTCAGCACTCGGCGGTCCCGTTCTATAAGCTTGTGTGGCCTACCACTTCGCGGCAGAGCCGTTGTTGCTCCTAGATGTTTTCACTTCACAATAACAGCACTTACAGTTGACCGGGGCAGCTCTAGCAGTGCAGAAATTTGACGAACTGACTTGTGGAAAGGTGGTATCCTATGAAAGTGACTGAGCTCTTCAGTACGGGCCATTCTACTGCCAATGTTTGTCTGTGGTGATTGCATGGCTGTGTGCTCGATTTTATACACCTGTCAGCAACAGGTGTTGCTGAAATAGCTCAATCCGCTAATTTGAAGGGGTGTCCACATACTTTATATACTGAACAGAAATATAAATGCAACATATGTGTTGGTCACATGTTTCATGAGCTGAAATAAAAGGTCCCAGAAAACTTATTTCTCTCAAATTTGGTGCACAAATTTGTTTGTAGGAGAAAACTGAGGATGGATCAACAACATTGTAGTAACTCCACAATAATGATTTAAATGACAGAGTGAAAATAATAATACAAATATACAGAATCCAAATATTCCAAAACATACAGTACATATTGTGTGCAACAAGGCACTAAAGTAATACTGAAAAACAACGTTTTGGCCTAAATGCAAAGCCTAATGTTTGGTGCAAATCCAACACAACACATCACTGTGTAAATGCGGCCTTATTTTCAAGCATGATGGTGGCTGCATCATGGTATGTGTACAGTGCCTTCGGAAATTATTCAGACCCCTTGACTTTTTCCAAATTTTGTTAGGTTAAAAAAACCTTTACTCAGTACTTTGTTGAAGCACCTTTGGCAGCGATTACAGACTCGAGTCTTCTTGAGAATGATGCTACAAGCTTGGCACACCTGTATTTGGGGAGATTCTCCCATTCTTCTCTGCAGTTCCTCTCAAGCGCTGTCAGGTTGGATGGGGAGCGTTGCTGCACAGCTATTTTCAGGTCTCTCCAGAGATGTTCGATTGGGTTCAAGTCCGGGCTGTGGCTGGGCCACTCAAGGACATTCAGAGACTTGTCTCGAAGCCACTCCTGCGTTGTCTTGGCTGTGTGCTTAGGGTTGTTGTCCTGTTGGAAGGTGAACCTTCGCCCCCAGTCTGAGGTCCTGAGTGCTCTGGAGCAGGTTTTCATCAACGTTGAGTTTGAAGTATTTCTGAATTCCTCTTCAGGAAAGTGCAGAGAAAGTTGTCAATTATAACGTTTGTTTATTGTTTAGCTGAGCAACATGCTTCCTGAGAGTATACTTTTTCATAGCTCAAGAAAATATACTTAAGTATACTTTCAAAAAAGTGTATTTAACTTAAATGTCCACAAAATATATTTAAAGTATACTTTCAAAAACGCATGTGCACAAACATTTGCATATTCCCCATCATCCTTTTCTGCAGCTGAAGTTTTGATTTATAATGATATTGTTCCTCATATTTAGCTTATTCAAATGTTTTGATGTTCATTTTCAAACTGAATAATGTTGTGCTTTTAATTACACATGACATATTACACATTTTATTTAAATGTTAATTTATTACCATAACGTTTTAAACTAAAGTGTGAAATCCCACTGGTGCACGGTTCTAAAATGTGCTACTTGGAAATTGCTGCTCCAGCCACAACTGCTTGGAAATAGCATGTTAACATTGGCCGAGAAGATGCCTTGGTCAATCAAGGTAATCTTTACATGGCTAATGTGGTTAATGAGTAGAAGTGTATTTCTAAAATTATACTTGAAACACATTGTAAATACACTTTTGTTGTAAAGAAAATACAGGAATTGTAATTCAAATACCATTAGTATATTTCTAATTTATGAGAAATATACATAAAATGTACTTAAGGTGTATTCAAAGTATATGTGTTTTGCTCTTTATCTAATATAAAAAGAATATACTTAGTACAGAAAAAGTGTTCCAATGTAGATAATTATAAATGTATTTAATACACTTAAATGCTAATAAAATACAAATAAAATTGACAATAAATGCAATAAATATATTTATAATTGTTCCAATTAGATATGGTTAAAATATGTTAATGAAGTAAGATTTTTGTATATTTAAATATATTTTTTGCCTGCTTGGGGTGGCATATCAAGAAGCTGATTAAACAACATGATCATTACACAGGTGCACCTTGTGCAGGGGACAATAAAAGGCCACTCTAAAATGTGCTGTTTTGTCTCAAGTTTTGAGGGAGTGTGCAATTGGCATGCTGAATGCAGGAATGCCCAACAGAGCTGTTGCGGGGAATTGAATGCTCATTTCTCTACCATAAGCCACCTCCAACGTCATTTTAGAGAATTTTTTTTATTTTATTTTTATATATTTTTTTTTTGGGGGGGGGAATGGATCAGCTTAATATTGCAGATAGATTGTATCTTCTATCAATGTAATTGTCTGCATCACTTCCAATCCCCCATGTTTATTTTTATTTTTTATATATATATTCCCCTTTATTACTTTTCAACCCCACCATCCTTTCCCTACTTGGAGTAAATTAGTGAACAACAACGCCCAGGCCTCTACTTCCGGTCTATACTTACTATCTACACCTTATGGACAGAGTTAATTTTACAATAATTCTATATATATATATATATATATATATATATATATATATATATATATATATATATATATACAGTGGGGAAAAAAAGTATTTAGTCAGCCACCAGTTGTGCAAGTTCTCCCACTTAAAAAGATGAGAGAGGCCTGTAATTTTCATCATAGGTACACGTCAACTATGACAGACAAAATGAGAAAGAAAATTCCAGAAAATCACATTGTAGGATTTTTAACGAATTTATTTGCAAATTATGGTGGAAAATAAGTATTTGGTCAATAACAAAAGTTTCTCAATACTTTGTTATATACCCTTTGTTGGCAATGACACAGGTCAAACGTTTTCTGTAAGTCTTCACAAGGTTTTCACACACTGTTGCTGGTATTTTGGCCCATTCCTCCATGCAGATCTCCTCTAGAGCAGTGATGTTTTGGGGCTGTCGCTGGGCAACACAGACTTTCAACTCCCTCCAAAGATTTTCTATGGGGTTGAGATCTGGAGACTGGCTAGGCCACTCCAGGACCTTGAAATGCTTCTTACGAAGCCACTCCTTCGTTGCGGTGTGTTTGGGATCATTGTCATGCTGAAAGACCCAGCCACGTTTCATCTTCAATGCCCTTGCTGATGGAAGGAGGTTTTCACTCAAAATCTCACGATACATGGCCCCATTCATTCTTTCCTTTACACGGATCAGTCGTCCTGGTCCCTTTGCAGAAAAGCAGCCCCAAAGCATGATGTTTCCACCCCCATGCTTCACAGTAGGTATGGTGTTCTTTGGATGCAACTCAGCATTCTTTGTCCTCCAAACACGACGAGTTGAGTTTTTACCAAAAAGTTATATTTTGGTTTCATCTGACCATATGACATTCTCCCAATCCTCTTCTGGATCATCCAAATGCACTCTAGCAAACTTCAGACGGGCCTGGACATGTACTGGCTTAAGCAGGGGGACACGTCTGCACTGCAGGATTTGAGTCCCTGGCGGCGTAGTGTGTTACTGATGGTAGGCTTTGTTACTTTGGTCCCAGCTCTCTGCAGGTCATTCACTAGGTCCCCCCGTGTGGTTCTGGGATTTTTGCTCACCGTTCTTGTGATCATTTTGACCCCACGGGGTGAGATCTTGCGTGGAGCCCCAGATCGAGGGAGATTATCAGTGGTCTTGTATGTCTTCCATTTCCTAATAATTGCTCCCACAGTTGATTTCTTCAAACCAAGCTGCTTACCTATTGCAGATTCAGTCTTCCCAGCCTGGGGAAGGTCTACAATTTTGTTTCTGGTGTCCTTTGACAGCTCTTTGGTCTTGGCCATAGTGGAGCTTGGAGTGTGACTGTTTGAGGTTGTGGACAGGTGTCTTTTATACTGATAACAAGTTCAAACAGGTGCCATTAATACAGGTAACGAGTGGAGGACAGAGGAGCCTCTTAAAGAAGAAGTTACAGGTCTGTGAGAGCCAGAAATCTTGCTTGTTTGTAGGTGACCAAATACTTATTTTCCACCATAATTTGCAAATAAATTCATTAAAAATCCTACAATGTGATTTTCTGGATTTTTTTTTCTCAATTTGTCTGTCATAGTTGACGTGTACCTATGATGAAAATTACAGGCCTCTCTCATCTTTTTAAGTGGGAGAACTTGCACAATTGGTGGCTGACTAAATACTTTTTTCCCCCACTGTATATATATATTTTTTTTGCTCCTGAACTTCTTCTACTCTCAACCTCTCCGATCATTTTCATGATGTCCATCCGGTTTGCTTCTAAATGCCATATCTTTCTAACTGTAGCTCAGCTGGTAGAGCACGGCGCTTGTAACGCCAAGGTAGTGGGTTCGATCCCCGGGACCACCCATACACAAAAATGTATGCACGCACGACTGTAAGTCGCTTTGGATAAAAGCGTCTGCTAAATGGCATATTATTATTATTATTATATTCCCAAAAGCTCCCAACATACAACCTATATACTTATTATGGACACAGTATGCTTACATTATTAGCTATCTTTGTTATTATTTGTTGTTATTTGTTATTAGTCCCATCCTTCAACTCTATTCAATACCTCCCATCTATCTCTTAACACCATCCATATAGGATTTCTATTTGCCATATATATTTCAACCGTACTGTGATGTTTTACAAAAGTTCTGAACCTTTCTATTCTCATTGCTTCTACAGATTGTGAATTAAAAATAAACATTTTTGCTAAAAGTATTATTATATTATTGATTGATTGACTATGACTTTTCAGATCACCCAGTAATGCTATCTGCAAGGTTAGTTCCAGGTAAATATTGCAATCCTTTAGCCATTCCTGGACCTGTGTCCAAAAACAAGCTACAAATGGACAGAAACAAATCAAATGATCTAATTCTCATTTTAGAGAATTTGGCAGTACGTCCAACCGGCCTTACAACCACAGACCACGAATATGGCATTGTGTGGGCAAGCGGTTTGCTGATGTCAACATTGTGAACAGAGTTCCCCATGATGGTGGAGGGGTTATGGTATGGGCAGGCATAAGCTATGGACAACGAACACAATTGCATTTTATCGATGGCAATTTGAATGCCCAAATTACCGTGACAAGATCCTGAGGCCCATTGTGAGGCCTATTTTTTAAAGGGATCTGTGCCCAATAGATTTATATCTGTATTCCCAGTCGTGAAATCCATAGAATAGGGCCTAATGAATTCATTTCAATTGACTGATTTCCTCATATGAATTGTAACTGTTACATGTTGCGTTTATATTTTTTGTTCAGTATATATATATATATATATATATATATATATATATATATATATATATATATATATATATACAGTGGGGAGAACAAGTATTTGATACACTGCCGATTTTGCAGGTTTTCCTACTTACAAAGCATGTAGAGGTCTGTAATTTTTATCATAGGTACACTTCAACTGTGAGAGACGGAATCTAAAACAAAAATCCAGAAAATCACATTGTATGATTTTTAAGTAATTAATTTGCATTTTATTGCATGACATACGTATTTGATCACCTACCAACCAGTAAGAATTCCGGCTCTCACAGACCTGTTAGTCTATGACAGTAAAACGACTAAATGTAGCGGCTTCCTGCTACAGGTTTCACTTTATCTGGCGCGTCAGCCTAGGGCATATCCATCTGACCAAGCCAGGATAGCGCTAGTGATTTCGCTACTTAAAGGAAAGGTGCTGGATTGGGCCACGGCAGTCTGGGAAGGAGAGGAGGCAGTGGCACTACCCTACCCCACCTTCCTCGCTCTATTCAGGGCGGTGTTTGATCATCCCACGGAGGGAAAGGACGGGGGTGAGCGTCTTCTCAATCTACAACAGAGAGAGGGGCCCGCATCCGAGCATGCGCTGAGCTTTCGCACGGTGGTGGCTTCTTCTGGCTGGAATGAGCGTGCTCTGCGTAAGGCCTTCAGGAGAGGCTTACGGGAGGACATCAAGACGGAACTCGCATGTCGGGACGACGATATGGACCTTGATACCCTCATCACCACGTCCATCCGTCTTGACGACATGTTGAGCGAGAGACAGCGTTCCCAACACCTCCCGGAGCCTTGACGCTCACCCCATCTGAGCTATGGAAGCCGCCCTGCTTCCGAGTCCTCACCCATGGAGGTGGGCAGCACCCCCTACACCACCACGGACCACAGATCTCCTGGCGGCTCCCTATCTAGGCGGTATGACTCCTGTTGCCGCTCCGTGAGTGTTACGTCAGCTCCTATCACAAAACCATTGTTTTTAGTTCCCATAATGGTGTCTGGTTATTCCTTCTCTTCCATTTCTACTGCTATGATAGATTCCGGATCAGCGGGGAACCTTATAGATAGGGAGCTGGTCTCTGAGTGGGGGTTGCCCACCGTGCCACTGCCATGTCCGTTACACATCACCTCACTGGACAATAAACCCCTTGGATCAGGCACCATTACGCACATCACTCTCCCCATCACCATCACAATTCCCACACTACCGGAGCACCACGAGGAGCTGTCATTCCACATCGTCACGTCACCCCTTCACCGGATCGTCTTGGGATTGCCCTGGCTCAGACTACACAACCCCACCATCAATTGGAGCACCAAGAGGATCACAGCCTGGTCCACCTCATGCCGGAAGACCTGCCTGCCGGTGGTTTGTTGTTCCAAGTCAGTGGAGAGTCCGGAGTCCGCCCTCCAGCACAACATTCCACGTGAGTACGCAGATCTCTCTGATGTCTTCTCTTCATTAAAGGCTACGTGTCTCCCTCCTCACAGGCCCTGCGACTGCGCCATTGACCTGCTGGAGGGACAACACATCCCATTTACCCCCTTTCCATGGCGGAGACTGAGGCCATGGAGAATTATGTGGCGGAGACCCTGAAACAGGGGTTCATCATACGCTCTACCTCTCCTGCCTCCGCCAGCTTCTTCTTCGTGGCCAAAAAAAACGGAGGACTGAGACCATGCATTGACTACAGGGGGCTGAACGCAGTCACCACAAAGTAGTGGTACCCCCTCCCTCTGGTTCTGTTGGCCATCGAGCAGCTATGAGGGGCCCGGTACTTTACCAAGTTGTACCTGAGGATTGCCTACAGCCTGATCCGAATCTGGGAAGGGGACGAGTGGAAGACGGCATTCAGCACTACCTCAGGCCACTATGACTACTGCATCATGCCCTACGGCCTCGCCAACGCACCTTCTGTGTTCCAGTCCTTCATCAATGACTTTTTCCGGGACATGCTGAGTAGACAGGTGGTGGTGTACATCGATGATATCCTGATCTACTTGGCTACATTCGAGGAGCGCATCAGGGACTTCCGAACTGTCCTACTCCGCCTCCGGGAACACAGCCTGTTGGTGAAGGGGGAGAAATGCGAATTCCACCAACAGGCCATCTCCTTCCTGGGATACCGGATCAGTCCTCAGGGGGTGTTCATGGAAGGAGTGAAGACGGACGCCGTCAGGTCATGTCCAGTTCCCACCACCATCAAGGGCCTACAAAGTTTCCTGGACTTCGCTCATTTCTACCGGCGTTTCATCAGGTCCTTCAGAAATTGCAGCCCAAATAAATGCTTCACAGAGTTGAAGTAATAGACACATCTCAACATCAACTGTTTGGAGGAGACTGTGTGAATCAGGCCTTCATGGTCGAATTGCTGCAAATAAACCACTCCTAAAGGACACCAATAATAAGAAAAGACCTGCTTGGGCCAAGAAACACAAGCAATGGACATTATACCGGTGGAAATGTGTGCTTTGGTCTGGAGTCCAAATTGGAGATTTTTGGTTCTAACCGCCGTGTCTTTGTGAGACGCATAGTAGGTGAATGGATGATATCCACATGTGTATTTCCCACCGTAAAGCATGTAGGAGGAGGTGTTATGGTGTGGGGTGCTTTGCTGGTGACACTGTCTGTGATTTATTAAGAATTCAAGGCACACTTAACCAGCATGGCTACCACAGCATTCTGCAGCGATACGCCATCCCATCTGGTTTGGGCTTAGTGGGACTATCATTTGTTTTTCAACAGGACAATGACCCAACGCACCTCCAGGCTGTGTAAGGGCTATTTTACCAAGAGTGATGGAGTGCTGCATCAGATGACCTGGCCTCCACAATCCCCCGACCTCAACCCAGTTGAGATGGTTTGGGATAAGTTGGACCACAGAGTGAAGGAAAAGCAGCCAACAAGTGCTCAGCATATGTAGGAACTCCTTCAAGACTGTTGGAAAAGCATTCCAGGTGAAGCTGGTTGAGAGAATGCCAAGAGTGTGCAAAGCTGTCATCAAGGCAAAGGGTGGCTATTTGAAGAATCTCAAATATAAAATATATTTTGATTTGTTTAACACTTTTTTGGTTACTACATGATTCCATATGTGTTATTTCATAGTTTTGATGTCTTCACTACTATTCTACAATGTAAAAAATTGTAAAGATTTTTTACTGGTACTGTATATATATATTTTACCCAAATTCCAGTGTATGGGAAGCCTTTGGAATGCTTTTACCACAGGAATGTTAGTGATATACACTTGCTTATCCTTTACCGCCTCCTGGAAAATGAACTTTACAGTAATTCTTGTCTGTCTGATCACCAGGAGAGCTACTGGGACCAAAAGGAAATAGTGTTACCGCTCATGACTTCCCTTAGTTCCGTGACTAAGTACCGGAAAACTGCCGTCACCACACGATCAAAGCCTGTAAAGGGTTTACACCCCTTACAATAATTTGTCAGCGGAGCAGAAAACTAAATTAAAGAAAACATGCATGAATAAAAATAATTCAAGCCTCTTCTCCGTGTTGGGCGCGATCCGAACTGAGCAGCAGAGTGTATATAGATAATTACAAAGAGATATAATTACTCCAAACTGAAATTGAACAATTAATTAAAATCCATATTCATTAGTGTAAAGTGACTACCGTGGCCTTGCGTAGTTCTCCCTCACCAACAATGCAACATCAAACTAAAATAGGCATTACCGACAAGGTTGTTTTCAACTGATAGCCTCTAAAGACTGTGGAGGGAATTCAGTCACATTGGGTAATCCAGGTGCTTGGCATAGAAAACCTATGTGAGTCTGTTTCCACAGTATGATCAGGAACCAAAAGTTATGATAGTACTGATGTCAGACCTTTAAAGCTTCCATCTGGAATTCGCTTTTCATCAAAATGACAGCCACGCCACTTGTTTTGGTATTAAGCTGAGGGATGGGGCTTGGGAAATGTAACCCCTCTCAAATTCAGACAGCACTAAGATGCAAGGACTGACAATCCATAACATACACATGATAGTTTTAGACATATTTTGGGTTATGATAGAGTAAGACATTTGTGCTAAGCTCATTTAAGGAAGCCCATTTTAACCCCTTCATGACCTTTGGCCTCTCTGACCTGACGGTTCAGCCATAGATCGTACTGTTATGCAACATTGTTATGTTGACACATCAAATAAGCTAAATCTGCTATTCACAACCTAATGTACAGTAGCAGGGACGAGGATGGTGATTCATCAATCATTAGGACATTTCTCATTGATGACGGGACTCAATCAGACCAATTTCAATACACTCACCCAAGTGTGCATAGAAATGTTGCTTTGCTCATTCATCTTTTGTGACACGTCTCTTAATGGATTAATTACCTGTGTTCGATTGCTTTATTTCTCCAAGATTTTAAAGGAGATGAAAACCTACCAAAACGTTATTACATTTCCGGATTAGAATTTCATCAAACAATAATGATTTCTCAATGGTCCAATATTCCGGTTTAGGACAATTAGAACTACTAAGACTCAAATATGAATTTGATACACAAATGCAAATGTGTTTGTTTGACCATTAGGCCATTTGAAACTTGGTCACGTTCTGACATTGTTTAGTTTTAAGTTTCAAGTTTTATTAGTCGTATGTACGAGATACACATGGTATACACCGTCCAACAAAATGCTTAATTGCAGGTTTCTTCAAAAAAATTCAACAACAATAAGAAATAATAAAAGATGAGAATACGAACATAAAGTAAATGGCTCAGTAGAATAGAATAAACGTTTCAGCATAAGTATAATACATGATGGCACAATTTTATAGTCAAATCAAATCTAATTTTATTTGTCACATGTTTGGTAAACAACAGGTGTAGACTAACAGTGAAATGCTTATTTACGGGCCCTTTACCAACAATGGAAAGAGAAAGAAAATAGAGAAATAATAGAAAAGTAAAACATGTAATAGCCCAATATTTACATGTGTTTTGGGGAAGGGGGGAGATTGTTTTATATTGTTAGGTATTACTGCACTGTTGGAGCTAGGAACATAAGCATTTCACTACACCCGCGATAACATCTCCAAAATATGTGTACGTGACCAATAAACTTTTATTTGATTTTGATTGGGGGGCAAGTGTTTAAAATGTGCAGTATTTAGCTAACATAATACGTGTCTGGTAGCAGCAGTTGTGGTGTGTGTGTAGCATGAATGTATATGTGTGTGTGTGTGTGTGTGTGATATGGTGCGGAGAGTCCGTGCAGGTTGTCCGTCCAGTTCAAGTGTTCAGCAGTCTGATGTCTTGTTGGTATAAGACTTCATGCTCCGATACTGTTTGCCCGACAGCAAGGGAGTGAACAGCTCGTGGCTGGGGTGTGCGGGGTCCTTGATGATGATGCATGCCTTCCTCAGGCACCGTTTACAGTAGATGTCCTGGGTGGACATTTCAGTGTTTACAGGAGTGTTGATGTGTGATAATGCCGTTTAAGCTATAACCACACTGACTAGAGTATGGTACGGTGTCCATATTAGGACAGCCTCAGTCTCAGCAGTATTATGGGGTATGTGCTTGGTTGCAGTGGGCCAGTGCTCCACCTGCTATATGGTACCATCTTAAGTACCACGATGCCATCCACATAGTCTAATTTACAGCAACATCAGATATGAGTCATTTGACAAGACCACTGACCTAGTCCACCAGCATACTGCATTAAGTAAGAACTTCCATTGTTAATGCACTTCTTTGGAAAACTCTTTGTTTACCATTTAAACAGTTGGAAGGTATGCAGGTTACAGAATGTAGAGGGAAGACAGCACAAAAGTATAGGATGGGCTGGGTTCGCTCCCCAATGCACCTGGAGACAATATGTGCCTGCAGCGCTACCTCTGTTCCATGCTTCCGCACACCATTGTCTTTTCACAGTGTCACGCCCTGACCTGGAGAGACTGTTATTCTCTAGGTAGTTTGGTCAGGGTGTGAAACTCTATGTATTGTATTCCTATGTTTGGCCGGGTGTGGTTCCCAATCAGAGGCAGCTGTCACTCGTTGTCTCTGATTGGGGATCATACTTAGGCAGACAGTTTTCCTGCCTGGGTTGTGGGATCTTGTTTGTGTTCCTGTTTGGCTTGTTTCGTGTATAGCCCATAGGACTTCACGTTTTCGTTGAATTTGTTATTTTGTCTAGTGTTTATCCTTATTAATAAACATGTACGCATACCACGCTGCACCTTGGTCTGACCCGTCTCTCAACGATCGTGACAGAAGATCCCACCACCAACGGACCAAGCAGCGTGCCCAGGAGCAGCAGACACCCTGGACACAGGTGGAGAAGCAGAGATCATGGACTTGGGGGGAGATAAGAGAGGATCTGGCCAATCATATGGAGGCCCTGAAGGGGATGAGGGTGGAGAAGGAGAGAGTAGCCGATAGAGGACCCTGGGCGAAGGAGGAAGCCCAGGCAGGAGAGGAGAAATGGCGACCCAAAAGGACACGGTCACGAAGAAAGCCCGAGAAGCAGCCCCGAGAATTTTTTTTGGGGGGGGGGCACACGGGGTGGTTGGTGGAGCCAGGGTTCAGAGCAGAGCCAACTCCCCGTACTCACACTAGGAAGCGTGTGACCGTGCAGGCTCCGTGTTATGCGGAGCTACGCACTGTGTTGCCAGTGCGCAGGCACAGTCCAGTGTGTCCTGTGCTAACGCCACACACGTACTGTGCGGAAGTGGGCATCCAGCCAGGACGGGTTGTGCCAGCTCTACGCTCCAGACCTCCAGTGCTCCTCCACAGTCCGATACGCCTCGTACCTGTTCCCCGCACCAAACCAGTGGTGCCTGTCGCCATCCCGGTAAGCCCCGTGCCTGCTCCCCGCACCAAACCAGTGGTGCGCGTATCCAATCCGGTACGGCCCGTGCCAGCTCCTCGCACCAAACCAGTGGTGCCTGTCGCCAGCCCGGTACGCCCCGTACCTGCTCCCCGCACCAAACCAGTGGTGCGCGTATCCAGTCCGGCACGACCCGTGCCTGCTCCTCGCACCAGACCAGTGGTGCGTGTTCCCAGTCCAGCTCCGGTCAGCGGCTCTACTCCGGAGCCAGAGCAGTCCGCTCCACCGGTGCCCAGTCCAGCTCCGGTCAGGGGCTCCACTCCAGAGCCAGAGCAGTCCGCTCCACCGGTGCATAGTCCAGCTACGGTCAGCGGCGCCACTCCGGAGCCAGAGCAGTCCGCTCCACTGGTGCCAAGTCCAGCTCCGGTCAGCGGTTCCACTCCGGAGCCAGAGAAGTCCGCTCCACCGGCTCCCGGTCCAGACATCAGCCCCTCTCCAGGTTCGGGGTCTCCCACACCAGGGTCCAGACAGGGCTTGGTGCATCTTATCCAAGATGGCGAAATAGTGCAGTTCTGTTTTTGTCGTGTGTCTGTAAATAGCCTGTAAATACCCAGTTTTTTTAAATTTTTCATACATATTTCCCTATCAGACTTTTCATCCTTCTACAAAATAGACTTTCCTGCAACCCGCCTCACTCAATGTGGAACGGATTCTATTATTGACTTACCTTTTATATAGAATCTCCAGTTGAAACTAGCTAGCCAGCTAACTAGCTACTTGCTATTAGCCACAGTTAGCGGTATTTCACCCAGAACATTGGATTTTTTTTCTGCGGGATTAATTTAATCACTGGATATTAATCACCGGATATTCGGCCAGTCTGCACAGCGCGTTATCGACCCAGAACATATCAGTTTTTCTGCCGGAATCACTGAATCACTGGACCTTTAACTCCGGATTCATCGCTACCAGCTAGCTTCAACTAAATGGACGCTGTGGTCTGGCTAATCATCCTGAGCTAGGCCCATCTCCCGGCTATCTACCTCTCTGTCAACCGGACGGGACCACCTAGTGTTGACACGGAGCCCCGCCGATCCTACACGACTGGTCTGCCGACGAAATCGTCTGATGTGGTTACGACGACGTCGACCACGAAGATTCCATCTGCTAGCCCCGGCCCGCTAGCACACGCTAGCCGTGGCCTCTTACCTGCTAGTGCTTTAGCAGCCTCCGAACTATCCTATTGCTGTTCACCGGACCTTATGATAACTCAGCTATACAGCTGATGTCTGCTGGACTGTTCCTTTTTACGGTACTATATCCTGTTTATGTTTAGCCTCAGCCCAAACATGGTTAGCTTATTGTTGTTTCGGTTACTTCTAATTGTACTATTTCACTGTAGATCCCCCAGCCCAGCTAAACCTGCCTTAGATAGCTCCTTTGTCCCACCCCCCATACACGCAGAGACCGACTCAATTGGTGCCTCTAGTGATACTATCTCTTTCATTGTTACCCAACGCTTAGGTTTACCCCCACTTTACTCATATCCTTCCATATCCTTGTCTGTACATAATGCCCTGAATCTTTTCTACAACACCCGGAAATCTGCCTCCTTTATTCTATGTACTCAACGCACTAGAAGACCAGTTCTTAAAGCCTTTAGCCGTATCCTTATTCTAGTCCTCCTCTGTTCCTCTGGTGATGTAGAGGCTAACCCAGGCCCTGCAGCCCTCAGTATCACTCCTACTCCCCAGGCGCTATCATTTGCTGACTTCTGTAATCGCAAAAGTCTTGGTTTCTTGCACGTAAACATCAGAAGTCTACTTCCTAAGTTTGAGTTATTCACTGCGTTAGCACACTCCGCCAACCCTGATGTTCTAGCAGTGTCTGAATCCTGGCTCAGGAAGGCCACCAAAAATTCTGAAATTTCCATCCCCAACTATAACATTTTCCGTCTAGATAGAACTGCCAAAGGGGGTGGAGTTGCAATCTACTGTAGAGATAGCCTGCAGAGCTCTATCATACTATCCAGGTCTGTGCCCAAACAGTTTGAGCTTCTACTTCTAAAAATCCACCTTTCCAGAAATAAGTCTCTCACTGTTGCCGCTTGCTACAGACCCCCCTCAGCCCCCAGATGTGCCCTGGACACCATATGTGAATTGATTGCCCCCCATTTATCCTCAGAGTTCGTACTGCTTGGTGACCTAAATTGGGATATGCTTAATACCCCGGCCATCCTACAATCCAAACTAGATGCCCTCAACCTCACGCAAATTACCAACGAACCTACCAGGTACAACCCTAAATCCGTAAACATGGGTACCCTCATAGATATCATCCTGACTAACATACCCTCTAAATACACCTCAGCTGTCTTCAACCAGGATCTCAGCGATCACTGCCTTATTGCCTGCGTCCGTAAAGGGTCCGCGGTCAAACGACCACCCCTCATCACTGTCAAACGCTCCCTAAAACACTGTAGCGAGCAGGCCTTCCTAATTGACCTGGCCCAGGTATCCTGGATGGATATAGATCTCATTCCGTCAGTAGAGGATGCCTGGTTGTTCCTTAAAAGTAATTTCCTCTCAATCTTAAATAAACATGCCCCATTCAAAAAATACAGAACTAAGAACCGATATAGCCCCTGGTTCTCCTCAGACTTGACTGCCCTTGACCAGCACAAAAACATCCTGTGGCGTACTGCATTAGCATCAAATAGCCCCCGCGATATGCAACTTTTCAGGGAAGTTAGGAACCAATATACACAAGCAGTCAGGAAAGCAAAGGCAAACTTTTTCAAACAGAAATTTGCATCCTGTAGCACTAACTCCAAAAAGTTTTGGGACACTGTAAAGTCCATGGAGAATAAGAGCACTTCCTCCCAGTTGCCCACTGCACTGAGGCTAGGAAACACTATCACCACCGATAAATCTACAATAATCGAGAATTTCAACAAGCATTTTGCTACAGCTGGCAATGCTTTCCATCTGGCTACCACTACCCCGGCCACCAACTCTGCACCCTCCGCTGAAACTTGCCCATGCCCCCCCCGCTTCTCCTTCACACAAATTCAGACAGCTGACGTTTTGAAAGAGCTGCAAAATCTGGACCCCTACAAATCAGCTGGGCTAGACAATCTGGACCCTTTCTTTCTAAAACTAGCCGCCGAAATTGTCGCAACCCCTATTACTAGTCTGTTCAACCTCTCTTTCATAACGTCTGAGATCCCCAGAGATTGGAAAGCTGCCGCGGTCATCCCCCTCTTCAAAGGGGGTGACACTCTAGATCCAAACTGCTACAGACCTATATCCATCCTGCCCTGCCTTTCGAAAGTATTTGAAAGCCAAGTTAACAAACAGATCACCGACCATTTCGAATACCACCGTACCTTCTCCGCTATGCAATCCGGTTTCCGAGCTGGTCATGGGTGCACTTCAGCCACGCTCAAGGTCCTAAACGATATTATAACCGCGATTGATAATAGACAGTACTGTGCAGCCGTCTTCATCAACCTGGCCAAGGCTTTCGACTCTGTCAACCACCGCATTCTTATTGGCAGACTAAATAGCCTTGGTTTCTCAAATGACTGCCTCGCCTGGTTCACCAACTACTTCTCAGATAGAGTTCAGTGTGTCAAATCGGAGGGCCTGTTGTCTGGACCTATGGCAGTCTCTATGGGGGTGCCACAGGGTTCAATTCTTGGGCCGACACTTTTCTCCGTGTATATCAATGATGTCGCTCTTGCTGCTGGTGACTCTCAGATCCACCTCTACGCAGACGACACCATTTTGTATACATCTGGCCCTTCATTGGACACTGTGTTAACAAACCTCCAAACGAGCTTCAATGCCATACAACACTCCTTCAGTAGCCTCCAACTGCTCTTAAACACTAGTAAAACTAAATGCATGCTTTTCAATCGAACGCTGCTGGCACCCGCCCACCCGACTAGAATCACCACTCTTGACGGGTCTGACCTAGAGTATGTGGACAACTACAAATACCTAGGTGTCTGGTTAGACTGTAAACTCTCCTTCCAGACTCACATAAAGAATCTCCAATCCAAAGTTAAATCTAGAATCAGCTTCCTATTTCGCAACAAAGCCTCCTTCACTCATGCTGCCAAACATGCCCTCGTAAAACTGACTATCCTACCGATCCTTGACTTCGGCGATGTCATTTACAAAATAGCCTCCAAAACTCTACTCAGCAAATTGGATGTAGTCTATCACAGTGCCATCCGTTTTGTCTCCAAAGCCCCATACGCTACCCACCACTGTGACCTGTACGCTCTTGTTGGCTGGTCCTCACTACATGTTCGTCGTCAAACCCACTGGCTCCAGGCCATCTATAAATCACTGCTAGGCAAATCCCCGCCTTATCTTAGCTCATTGGTCACCATAGTAGCACCCACCCGTAGTCTGCGCTCCAGCAGGTATATCTCACTGGTCATTCCCAAAGCCAACACCTCCTTTGGCCGCCATTCCTTCCAGTTCTCTGCTGCCAATGACTGGAACGAATTGCAAAAATCTCTGAAGCTGGAGACTCTCACTAACTTTAAGCATCAGTTGTCAGAGCACCTTACCGATCACTGCACCTGTACACAGCCCATCTGAAATTAGCCCACCCAACTACCTCATCCCTATATTGTTATTTATTTTGCTCTTTTGCACCCCAGTATCTCTATTTGCACATAATCTCTTGCACATCTAGCATTCCAGTGTTAATACTATTGTAATTATTTTGCACTATAGCCTATTTATTGCCTTACCTCCATAACTTGCTACATTTGCACACACTGTATATATATTTTCTGTTGTATTTTTGACTTTATGTTTTTTACCCCATATGTAACTCTGTGTTGTTTTTATCGCACTGCTTTGCTTTATCTTGGCCAGGTCGCAGTTGTAAATGAGAACTTGTTCTCAACTGGCTTACCTGGTTAAATAAAGGTGAAATAAAAATAAAAATAAATCGTGGGAGGAAGGAGAGGGGAAGCATCGCGCCGAGGTCCAGACCAGACCAGGGGCGCAACGGGGAGGCAGAGAGGGAGAGGTCGTCACGCCCGGAGCCGCCTCCGAGGCTGAATGCCCACCCGGACCCTACCCTAATGAGTCAGGTTGGTGCGGCCGGACTACGCACCTTGGGGGGGGGGGTACTGTCACGCCCTGACCTGGAAATACTGTTATTCTCTAGGTACAGTGGGGAGAACAAGTATTTGATACACTGCCGATTTTGCAGGTTTTCCTACTTACAAAGCATGTAGAGGTCTGTAATTTTGATCATATGTACACTTCAACTGTGAGAGACGGAATCTAAAACAAAAATCCAGAAAATCACATTGTATGATTATTAAGTAATTAATATGCATTTTATTGCATGACATAAGTATTTGATACATCAGAAAAGCAGAACTTAATATTTGGTACAGAAACCTTTGTTTGCAATTACAGAGATCATACGTTTCCTGTAGGTCTTGACCAGGTTTGCACACACTGCAGCAGGGATTTTGGCCCACTCCTCCATACAGACCTTCTCCAGATCCTTCAGGTTTCGGGGCTGTTGCTGGGCAATACGGACTTTCAGCTCCCTCAAAATATTTTCTATTGGGTTCAGGTCTGGAGACTGGCTAGGCCACTCCAGGACCTTGAGATGCTTCTTACGGAGCCACTCCTTAGTTGCCCTGGCTGTGTGTTTCGGGTCGTTGTCATGCTGGAAGAACCAGTCATGACCCATCTTCAATGCTCTTACTGAGGGAATGAGGTTGTTGGCCAAGATCTTGCGATACATGGCCCCATCCATCCTCCCCTCAATACGGTGCAGTCGTCCTGTCCCCTTTGCAGAAAAGCATCCCCAAAGAATGATGTTTCCACCTCCATGCTTCACGGTTGGGATGGTGTTCTTGGGGTTATACTCATCCTTCTTCTTCCTCTAAACACGGCGAGTGGAGTCTAGACCAAAAAGCTCTATTTTTGTCTCATCAGACCACATGACCTTCTCCCATTCCTCCTCTGGATCATCCAGATGGTCATTGGCAAACTTCAGACGGGCCTGGACATGAACTGGCTTGAGCAGGGGGACCTTGCGTGCGCTGCAGGATTTTAATCCATGACGGCGTAGTGTGTTACTAATGGTTTTCTTTGAGACTGTGGTCCCAGCTCTCTTCAGGTCATTGACCAGGTCCTGCCGTGTAGTTCTGGGCTGATCCCTCACCTTCCTCATGATCATTGATGCCCCACGAGGTGAGATCTTGCATGGAGCCCCAGACCGAGGGTGATTGACCGTCATCTTGAACTTCTTCCATTTTCTAATAATTGCGCCAACAGTTGTTGCCTTCTCACCAAGCTGCTTGCCTATTGTCCTGTAGCCCATCCCAGCCTTGTGCAGGTCTACAATTTTATCCCTGATGTCCTTACACAGCTCTCTGGTCTTTGCCATTGTGGAGAGGTTGGAGTCTGTTTGATTGAGTGTGTGGACAGGTGTCTTTTATACAGGTGACAAGTTCAAACAGGTGCAGTTAATACAGGTAATGAGTGGAGAACAGAAGGGCTTCTTAAAGAAAAACTAACAGGTCTGTGAGAGCCAGAATTCTTACTGGTTGGTAGGTGATCAAATACTTATGTCATGCAATAAAATGCAAATTAATTACTTAAAAATCATATAATGTGATTTTCTGGATTTTAGATTCCGTCTCTCACAGTTGAAGTGTACCTATGATAAATATTACAGACCTCTACATGCTTTGTAAGTAGGAAAACCTGCAAAATCGGCAGTGTATCAAATACTTGTTCTCCCCACTGTAGTTTGGTCAGGGTGTGAAACTCTATGTATTGTATTTCTATGTTTGGCCGGGTGTGGTTCCCAATCAGAGGCAGCTGTCGCTCGTTGTCTCTGATTGGGGATCATACTTAGGCAGACAGTTTTCCTGCCTGGGTTGTGGGATCTTGTTTGTGTTCCTGTTTGGCTTGTTTCGTGTATAGCCCATAGGACTTCACATTTTAGTTGATTTTGTTATTATATTATTTATCCTTATTAATAAACATGTACGCATACCACACTGTACCTTGGTCTGACCCGTCTCTCAACGATCGTGACCCACAGATGGTAGGCATGTTTCAGTAACAAAGTTGGACAGTGCTCTGCAGTGTCATACTGTAGGCCAACGACACGTGGTTGACTGTGGAAATATGCATATTAGTGGGAGCACATAAAATAGGTTGTAAATCTTAATTCCATAATGGAAATGTTGAGTTTTATCAGTAGATGGCAATCAAATTTGATGAGTTGCAAGATTAGCAGAGGAGGACCTCAAGGCAAGACGGGAATCAGGTCACCTGCTACAAAGTAGTTATTCAGTGAAAGATGGACTGATTAAAAGAAGGCTTATGGCACTATTCCCCTGTGCTAATATAATCTCCTGGTTTGTTTACTTTCTTTTGTTCTTGATCAGATTTAAATTAACCAAAAGTACTAAAAGTTGTGGATGCGATTGATGTCACCGTCTGATCTCCTGCATTGCAGTTGGATACACTGTAAAATCGAATAAGTTGAATTTACTTAAAAAAGTAAGGAAACCAATTGCATAATTTAGGTGGACTTATCAGAGTATATTCAGTTGCCATTCTCAGGATGGCTTTGCCATTCAATGTATTGATACTGATCACGTTTGCTTGTCCTATTGTCTTCTAAATGAGATCCCAACAGGGTAAAGCAGGGTGGAGGGATTTTATGAAAATGTAATGGTTTTGAGGCAAAAATGTAATAATCACCACAACTGATATAATCAATAAATCGTCAGGCTGGGGTGTGCTCAGCACCAGTCCTAAGTGCTCAGGCAACCCCTCCAGCCGTGGAGAGAGTTGGATCGGAATTCATTGAAAGGCGCGTTGCAGAGCTGCACATTGCACTACCGACAATGTGCCTTTTAAAGGCAATTTCCACGACATTCGCGGAGATCGTTTACATGATAATGACTAGGATTTCGGCAACACCCATTTTATTGAATCCCGGCCTTCTATCATCCATGTTGCTGCCTAGGTAGGTGAACGTGTTAACAACCTCTATGTCCTACTTGTTTATCTGAAATGGTTCTGTTTTGTTTGTGTTGATATCCAACAGTTTGGTTTGTTGATCCAGAGTCCAATTCTTCGTTAGTTGTTAAAAAAACGTATGTCTTTTGCTTAATCCTTAAGAGCACCCGTGCGTCAATCTAAGTAACATAACAAACAAAAAAACATAAAAATCCATCAGTTTAAGCTAGAGATATCCATTTTCTTTTGCATGGACTGCGTCTCAATCCATTGCATCCACCTATTTTGGCCTTCCGCATATTTGTCAGACCATGAGACATCCAGAAAATCAGTTTTCTCAAGAAAACGTCTGAAGCGTCCGAACGGTTTGTCTACAAACTAATGTGGAAAGACGAGACTCTCACGAACACGGTGGTGTTTTCCATTTTAGTCTACGACCCCCACAAGTGTCAAGGTACTCATCTGAAGTTGTTAACGCTGATGTGCCAACTTCTGTCTGTAGCGTCCGAACCGTTTGAGTTACAAACGAATATGACCCCACTGTGGAAAGGGGACTCTCACAAACATGATGGCGTTCTCCGTTTTAATCTACGACATCCACAAGTGTCACGGGACTCGTCTGAAGGTAAGCTATACAAATTAATGGAAATATGGAGGTAGTTTTGTGCCCCAAAAAATAAAGGGTTAAATATATACAGTACCACTCAAAAGTTTGGACACACCTACTCATTCAAGGGTTTTTCTTTATTTTTACTATTTATTACATTGTAGAATAATAGTGAAGACATCAAAACTATGAAATAACACATATGGAATCATGCTTTTCCTTCACTCTGCCGTCAGACTCATCCCAAACCATCTCAATTGGGTTGAGGTCTGGGGATTGTGGAGGCCAGGTCATCTGATGCAGCACTCCATCACTCTCCTTCTTTGTAAAATAGCCCTTACACAGCCTGGAGGTGCGTTGGGTCATTGTCCTGTTGAAAAACAAATGATAGTCCCACTAAGCCCAAACCGGATGGCTTATCGCTGCAGAATGCTGTGGTAGCCACGCTGGTTAAGTGTGCCTTGAATTCTAAATAAATCACAGAGAGTGTCACCAGCAAAGCACCCCACACCATAACACCTCCTCCTCCATGCTTTACGGTGGGAAATACACATGCGGAGATCATCCGTTCACCCACCTGCGTCTCACAAAGACACAGCGGTTTAAACCAAAATCTCAAATTTGGACTCCAGACCAAAGCACAAATTTCCACCGGTCTAATGTCCATTGCTCGTGTTTCTTGGCCTGAGCAAGTCTCTCCTTCTTATTGGTCCTTTAGTAGTAGTTTCTTTTTGCAGCAAATCGACCATGAAGGCCTGATTCACACAGTCCCCTCTGAACAGTTGATGTTGAGATGTGTCTGTTACTTGAACTCTGTGAAGCATTTATTTGGGCTGGAATTTCTGAGGCTGGTAACTCTAATGAACTTATCCTCTGCAGCAGAGGTAACTCTGGGTCTTCCATTCTTGTTGCGGTCCTCATGAGAGCCAGTTTCATCATAGCGCTTGATGTTTTTTTGCGACTGCACTTACATTTGAGTCATTTAGCAGATGCTCTTATCCAGAGTGACTTACAGTTAGTGAGTGCATATTTATTTATTTTTCATACTGGCCCCCCGTGGGAATCGAACCCACAACCCTGGCATTGCAAACGCTATGCTCTACCAACTGAGCAAAGTTCTTGAAATGTTCAGTATTGACTGACCTTCATGTCTTAAAGTAATGATGGACTGTCGTTTATCTTTGCTTATTTGAACTGTTCTTACCATAATATGGACTTGGTCTTTTTCCAAATAGGGCTATCTTCTGTATACCCCCCCCCCCCCCCCCCCCCCCCCCCCTACCTTGTCACAACACAACTGATTGGCTCAAACGCATTAAGAAATTCCACAAATTAACTTTTAAGAAGGCACACCTGTTAATTGAAATGCATTCCAGGTGACTACCTCGTGAAGCTGGTTGAGAGAATGCCAAGAGTGTGCAAAGCTGTCATCAAGGCAAAGGGTGGCTATTTGAAGAATCTCAAATATAAAATATATTTTCATTTGATTAACACTTATTTGGTTACTACATGATTCCATATGTGTTATTTCACAGTCTGATATCTTCACTATTATTCTACAATGTAAAACAATTTTAAAATAAAGAAAATCCATTGAATGAGTATGTGTGTCCAAACTTTTGACTGGTGGTGTATATAAAAATATATACAGTGGGGAGAACAAGTATTTGATACACTGCCGATTTTGCAGGTTTTCCTAATACAAAGCATGTAGAGGTCTGTAATTTTTATCATAGGTACACTTGAACTGTGAGAGACGGAATCTAAAACAAAAATCCAGAAAATCACATTGTATGATTTTTAAGTAATTAATTTGCATTTTATTGCATGACATACAGTGGGGAAAAAAAGTATTTAGTCAGCCACCAATTGTGCAAGTTCTCCCACTTAAAAAGATGAGAGAGGCCTGTAATTTTCATCATAGGTACACGTCAACTATGACTGACAACTTGAGAATTTTTTTTCCCGAAAGTCACATTGTAGGATTTGTAATGAATTTATTTGCAAATTATGGTGGAAAATAAGTATTTGGTCACCTACAAACAAGCAAGATTTCTGGCTCTCACAGACCTGTAACTTCTTCTTTAAGAGGCTCCTCTGTCCTCCACTCGTTACCTGTAGTAATGGCACCTGTTTGAACTTGTTATCAGTATAAAAGACACCTGTCCACAACCTCAAACAGTCACACTCCAAACTCCACTATGGCCAAGACCAAAGAGCTGTCAAAGGACACCAGAAACAAAATTGTAGACCTGCACCAGGCTGGGAAGACTGAATCTGCAATAGGTAAGCAGCTTGGTTTGAAGAAATCAACTGTGGGAGCAATTATTAGGAAATGGAAGACATACAAGACCACTGATAATCTCCCTCGATCTGGGGCTCCACGCAAGATCTCACCCCGTGGGGTCAAAATGATCACAAGAACGGTGAGCAAAAATCCCAGAACCACACGGGGGGACCTAGTGAATGACCTGCAGAGAGCTGGGACCAAAGTAACAAAGCCTACCATCAGTAACACACTACGCCGCCAGGGACTCAAATCCTGCAGTGCCAGACGTGTCCCCCTGCTTAAGCCAGTACATGTCCAGGCCCGTCTGAAGTTTGCTAGAGTGCATTTGGATGATCCAGAAGAGGATTGGGAGAATGTCATATGTTCAGATGAAACCAAAATAGAACTTTTTGGTAAAAACTCAACTCGTCGTGTTTGGAGGACAAAGAATGCTGAGTTGCATCCAAAGAACACCATACCTACTGTGAAGCATGGGGGTGGAAACATCATGCTTTGGGGCTGTTTTTCTGCAAAGGGACAAGGACGACTGATCCGTGTAAAGGAAAGAATGAATGGGGCCATGTATCGTGAGATTTTGAGTGAAAACCTCCTTCCATCAGCAAGGGCATTGAAGATGAAACGTGGCTGGGTCTTTCAGCATGACAATGATCCCAAACACACTGCCCGGGCAACGAAGGAGTGGCTTCGTAAGAAGCATTTCAAGGTCCTGGAGTGGCCTAGCCAGTCTCCAGATCTCAACCCCATAGAAAATCTTTGGAGGGAGTTGAAAGTCCGTGTTTCCCAGCGACAGCCCCAAAACATCACTGCTCTAGAGGAGATCTGCATGGAGGAATGGGCCAAAATACCAGCAACAGTGTGTGAAAACCTTGTGAAGACTTACAGAAAACGTTTGACCTGTGTCATTGCCAACAAAGGGTATATAACAAAGTATTGAGAAACTTTTGTTATTGACCAAATACTTATTTTCCACCATAATTTGCAAATAAATTCATTAAAAATCCTACAATGTGATTTTCTGGATATTTTTTTCTCATTTTGTCTGTCATAGTTGACGTGTACCTATGATGAAAATTACAGGCCTCTCTCATCTTTTCAAGTGGGAGAACTTGCACAATTGGTGGCTGACTAAATACTTTTTTTCCCCACTGTAAGTATTTGATCACCTACCAACCAGTAAGAATTCCGGCTCTCACAGACCTGTTATGTCCCCCTGCTCAAGCCAGCGCATGTCCAGGCCCGTCTGAAGTTTGCCAATGACCATCTGGATGATCCAGAGGAGGAATGGGAGAAGGTCATGTGGTCTGATGAGACAAAAATAGAGCTTTTTGGTCTAAACTCCACTCACCGTGTTTGGAGGAAGAAGAAGGATGAGTACAACCCCAAGAACACCATCCCAACCGTGAAGCATGGAGGTGGAAACATCATTCTTTGGGGATGCTTTTCTGCAAAGGGGACAGGACGACTGCACCGTATTGAGGGGAGGATGGATGGGGCCATGTATCGTGAGATCTTGGCCAACAACCTCCTTCCCTCAGTAAGAGCATTGAAGATCCGTCGTGGCTGGGTCTTCCAGCATGACAACGACCTGAAACACACAGCCAGGGCAACTACGGAGTGGCTCCGTAAGAAGCATCTCAAGGTCCTGGAGTGGCCTAGCCAGTCTCCAGACCTGAACCCAATAGAAAATCTTTGGAGGGAGCTGAAAGTCCGTATTGCCCAGCAACAGCCCCGAAACCTGAAGAATCTGGAGAAGGTCTGTATGGAGGAGTGGGCCAAAATCCCTGCTGCAGTGTGTGCAAACCTGGTCAAGACCTACAGGAAACGTATGATCTCTGTAATTGCAAACAATGGTTTCTGTACCAAATATTAAGTTCTGCTTTTCTGATGTATTAAATACTTATGTCATGCAATAAAATGCAAATTAATTACTTAAAAATCATCCAATGTGATTTTCTGGCTTTTTGTTTTAGATTCCGTCTCTCACAGTTGAAGTGTACCTATGATAAAAATTACAGACCTCTACATGCTTTGTAAGTAGGAAAACCTGCAAAATCGGCAGTGTATCAAATACTTGTTCTCCCCACTGTATATATTTCCTGAGCGTTCTTATGTTTCCTAGATGTAGGACAGACACTTCAGCACCTTATTCCTTATGATACATTTTTTGACTGTATTTTTTGGCATTTATGAATGTCTTATTCAATGCGTTTCTATTGGCTACAGTAGTGAAGGCAAAATTACATATTTTATCAAATAAGTTTATATATTTACATATTTTTATGTTTGACAGTGCTTGACTATAGTGCTTCATATTTTTCCAGAGGCTTTTCAGATGTACCCACTGGGCACAGACGTCAGTTCAGCATTGTCACACCCTGGCTCTGGGACTCTATTTGTTGAGCCAGGGTGTGTTTATTCTATGTGTTTATTTCTATGTTGGGGGTTCTAGTTTGTTTTATTCTATGTTTGCCTGAGTGACTCCCAATCAGAGGCAACGAGTGTCAGCTGTTGGCTGGTTGTCTCTGATTGGGAGCCATATTTAAAATGTATGTTTTCCCTTTGTGTTTGTGGATTTTTGTTCCGTGTTCGGTCATTGATACCGTGGACGTCACGAGTCGTTTCTTGTTTTGTATTCATGTTTAAACTTTAACTAATTAAAGTATGTTTGTTCATCACGCTGCGCCTTGGTCTGTTCCATATGACGATCGTGACAGAAAAACCCACCATGCAACGACCAAGCAGCGTGTCCAGGGGCAGCTCTTGGGCTGGACATGGGAGGAAGCGCCGGGAGAAGAGACGGTGGAGGCGCGCCGTAGAGAGGAGCAACGGCGTGATCAGGGTCGTCGTCGGGCGGTCGAGAGGCAACCCCAGAAAATTTTTAGGGGGGGGGCACACGGCATGGACGACGGGGCTGACGGAGGCAAAAAAGGGGCGGATTCTGGAGGCCACCAGGTTACGGATACACCGCCCTGTACGTCCTGTGCGGATGCCTCACACAGAGTGTGTGAGGGTAGGCATTCAGCCAGGACGGGTTGTGGCCGCTCTTCACTCCAGGGCTCCTATCCGTCTCCACAGCCCGGTTCGGCCTGTCCCTGCTCCACGCACCAAGCCTACGGTGTGCGTCGCCAGCCCAGTCCGGCCAGTCCCTGCTCCACGCACCAAGCCTACGGTGTGCGTCGCCAGCCCGGTCCGGCCTGTCCCTGCTCCACGCACAAAGCCTACGGTGTGCGTCGCCAGCCCAGTCCGGCCAGTCCCTGCTCCACGCACCAAGCCTACGGTGTGCGTCGCCAGCCCGGTCCGACCTGTCCCTGCTCCACGCACCAAGTATACGGTGCGCGTCGCCAGCCCGGCCCGGCCTGTTCCTGCCACTCGCACCAAGTATACGGTGCGCGTCGCCAGCCCGGCCCGGCCTGTTCCTGCCACTCGCACCAAGTATACGGTGCGCGTCGCCAGCCCGGCCCGGCCTGTTCCTGCCACTCGCACCAAGTATACGGTGCGCGTCGCCAGCCCGGCCCGGCCTGTTCCTGCCACTCGCACCAAGTATACGGTGCGCGTCGCCAGCCCGGCCCGGCCTGTTCCTGCTTCTCGCACCAAGTCTACGGTGCGCGTCGCCAGCCCGGCCCGGCCTGTTCCTGCCACTCGCACCAAGCCAGGGGTGCGAGTCGTCAGCCTGGTAAGGCCCGTCCCTCCTCCACGCACCAAGCCAGGGGTGCGAGTCGTCAGCCTGGTAAGGCCCGTCCCTCCTCCACGCACCAAGCCAGGGGTGCGCGTCGTCAGCCTGGTAAGGCCCGTTCCTCCTCCACGCACCAAGCCAGGGGTGCGCGTCGTCAGTCCAGCACAACCCGTGCCTGGGTCACCGGTGCCTGATAAGGTACCGGTCAACTGCTCCACGATGGAGCTGAAGCTAACCGCTCCTGCTAAGTCCAGTTCGGCTCCAGCCGGCGGGGCCAGACTGGACCAGGGGTGCTATGGGGGGTGTATTGGAGGGTGGTGGTCAAGGCCGGAGCCAGAACCGCCGCCGAGGAGGTATGCCCGCCCAGCCCTCCCCTGTTTTGTTTAGTTGAGGCGCGATCGCAGTCTGCGCCTTTCGGGGGGGGTACTGTCACACCCTGGCTCTGGGACTCTATTTGTTGAGCCAGGGTGTGTTTATTCTATGTGTTTATTTCTATGTTGGGGGTTCTAGTTTGTTTTATTCTATGTTTGCCTGAGTGACTCCCAATCAGAGGCAACGAGTGTCAGCTGTTGGCTGGTTGTCTCTGATTGGGAGCCATATTTAAACTGTATGTTTTCCCTTTGTGTTTGTGGGTTTTTGTTCCGTGTTCGGTCATTGATACCGTGGACGTCACGAGTCGTTTCTTGTTTTGTATTCATGTTTAAACTTTAACTAATTAAAGTATGTTTGTTCATCACGCTGCGCCTTGGTCTGTTCCATATGACGATCGTGACAAGCATCTAGTTTTGATTTACATTTGGTTGAGTTGTCAACTAACGTGAATTCAACTTGAAATCAACAAAACATTTCACCATGTCATTGGATTTAGGTTAAAATGATTTTTGCCCACAAATGTACCCAAATTCCTATCATATTTAAATAGTTTATAATTAGTGAATGTATGTAGTTATTTTGTTAGATACTTCTCACTGAAATCGTATTTTTTAAAAACCATTTAAGCCATCACGCTTATTGTTAAGTCTGAATTTAGCATAAAATCATGGGATTTGTCGCGCTATGCCGACGTTGCCTCCTTGCGAGACACTCTCCTGAATTACCCTATGGGCACTGGTCAAAAGTAATGCACTATTTAGGGAATAGGATGCCATTTGGGAAGCAGACGAAGTCCTAAGAACACAGTAAAACCATTGAAAAGCTACATGTTGTCAACTGAGTGGCCACGTTCCATCCCCCAGACTACCTGAAGGCCTTAATTAGGTTATTTATAACTGCTGTAAATGACTGTTGTTGTTTCTCTCCCTCATTCATCTATCATATTACTGCTAGCCCACCACAAAGATGCAACTTTTTAATACAATTTACAAAGACGCTTAATTATCCAGGGTGGATCATTACCTGTCAATAGTCGTCCTGGCTAATTGGGAAGATATATTACAGCAGATGAATCCTCCTTTTGGCCTTCTGGAGCATGATATTTTCACAAAAGCTTTTAAAATTGTTCAAAGACTTTTGAAATGAAGAAAGACTAAGCCCATTAAAGAAATTAGCCTGCATGCTTATATTACACTTTATCTGTAGTCATAATTTCTGGCCAATTTTCTTAATTTTTGTGTGAACAGAGGCTAATGTCCAGGAGTCAATCCAGGGTTGGCTTGATCCATTGTTTCATTAAGCTTTACTCAGATCCTAGAGCTGGGTTGTGTTCAGTAGGGAACAACATAGCAAAATGGTTTGCAATGGCAATGGAAAACTAAAAGTTCAGGCAGTACCCTCCAGTTTCACACCGTTTAAAAATGTTTTGTCCTTACTGAACATGACCCTGATATCATATAGGGGAAATTGGGTGTAGTACAGGTAGTTTGCCCACAGAATAGGATTCAAGGTTGGGTTTGCCTATGTCACATGTACATCCTTAAGTAGAAGTCACCAAGTTGATTATTGATCAAAACTACTAACCTCAACACATTAAACAAATTAACAACCACATTTTTTTTAAATCCCTTTTTCGTCATACCTTCTCACTCTGCCATTTCATTTCAAAAGCAGGAGTCTGTGAAAAGCAAGTGTGTTTAAATTGTGTGCAAAACGTATGCCTAATATCCTTCTTCTCCCCAGCACAAACAACATGCTCATGCAGTGTGTTGTGAAACTGAGGTTTGGCAGCCTTGGTGTGTCTCCTGATTAGATTCTGCAACATCAAAAGGGGGATTTAATCACTAGTGAACACTCGGGGGATCACCAGTGTGTCCCTTTACTGTCACATGAATGAGGAGTCACCTGCTGCTCACGCCACGAAACAGATGAAGAAATAGATACATTAGATAGTGCAGGCATAACAACAAGCGTCTGACTTGCAATGTTCCCCGGATGGAGCAGCCTTGGTTCAGTGCTGCTTCCATGCTGTAGAAAAACTTGTTTGTTAGGTCAATTCTAGCACACACGGTAGTGGGTATGACAAAACACAGTTTTGGTTAAATGTAATGTTTAAAAAACATGTTCTGATTAAAGGGATAACCCCTTCTCCGTAAACTGCATACCTTGTCCATAGACTGCTTACAGGGCAAGGAAACTAGTATGTCATTTGGTAATTTGGCTGAATAATCCCTTTAATAAGCATAATGCCATTCAACAATGTTTTGGTTTGCACCTACAGTTGAAGTCGGAAAGTTTACATACACTTAGGTTGGAGTCAGTAAAACTCGTTTTTCAACCACTCCACAAATTCCTTGTTAACAAACTATAGTTTTGGCAAGTCGGTTAGGACATCTACTTTGTGCACGACACAAGTAATTCTTCCAACTATTGTTTACATACAGATTATTTCACTTATAATTCGCTGTACCACAATTCCAGTGGGTCAGAAGTTTACATACACTAAGTTGACTGTGCCTTTAAACAGCTTGGAAAATTCCAGAAAATGATGTCATGGCTTTAGAAGCTTCTGATAGGCTAATTGACATCATTTGAGTCAATTGGAGGTGTACCTGTGGATGTATTTCAAGGCCTACCTTCAAACTCAGTGCCTCTTTGCTTGACATCATGGGAAAATCAAAAGAAATCAGCCAAGACCTCAGAAAAAAATGGGAATAAACACCATGTGACCATGCAGCCGTCATACCGCTCAGGAAGGAGACGCGTTCTGTCTCCTAGAGATGAACGTACTTTGGTGCGAAACGTGCAAATCAATCCCAGAAACAACAGCAAGGGACCTTGTGAAGATGCTGGAGGTAACAGGTACAAAAGTATCTATATCCACAGTAAAACGAGTTCTATATCGACATAACCTGAAAGGCTGTTCAGCAAGGACGAAAGCCACTGCTCCAAAACCGCCATAAAAAAGTACGGTTTGCAACTGCACATGGCGACAAAGATCGTACTTTTTGGAGAAATGTCCTCTGGTCTGATGAAACAAAAATAGAACTGTTTGGCCATAATGACCATTGTTATGTTTGGAGGAAAAAGGGTGTTGCTTGCAAGCCGAAGAACACCATCCCAACCGTGAAGCACGCGGGTGGCAGCGTCATGCTGTGGGGGTGCTTTGCTGCAGGAGGGACTGGTGCACTTCACAAAATAGATGGCATCATGAGGAAGGAAATTTATGTGGATATATTGAAGCAAATGGGTCTTCCAAATGGACAATGACATTACATTTTAGTCATTTAGCAGACACTCTTATCCAGAGCGACTTACATGAGCAATTAGGGTTAAGTGCCTTGCTTAAGGGCACATCGACAGATTTTTCACCTAGTCGGCTCGGGGATTAGAACCAGCGACCTTTCGGTTACTGGCACAACGCTCTTACCCACTAAGCTACCTGCCGCCCCTTGACCACAAGCATACTTCCAAAGTTGTGGCAAAATTGCTTAAGGACAACAAAGTCAAGGTATTGGAGTGGCCATCACAAAGCCCTGACCTCAATCCTATAGAAATTTGTGGGCAGAACTGAAAAAGCGTGTGCGAGCAAGGAGACCTACAAACCTGACTCAGTTACATCAGCTCTGTCAGGAGGATTGGGCCAAAATTCACCCAACTTATTGTGGGAAGCTTGTGGAAGGCTACCTGAAACGTTTGACCCAAGTTAAACAATCTAAAGGCAATGCTACCAAATACTAATTGAGTGTATGTAAACTTCTGACCCACTGGGAATGTGATGAAAGAAATAAAAGCTGAAAGAAATAATTCTCTCTACTATTATTCTGACATTTCACATTCTTAAAATAAAGTGGTGACCCTAACTGACCTAAAACAGGGAATTTTTACTAGGATTAAATGTCAGGAATTGTGAAAAACTGAGTTTAAATGTATTTGGCTATGGTGTATGTAAACTTCTGATTTCAACTGTAGCTAGCACTGATGTCAATGTCACAGTTAATAAAGAACAGGAAGGAATCAAAGATAAAGAGGGTTGAAAATGAGATATTGCCATACGGATCATGATTATTTTAATATTTTACATCATCACAGACATAGGTTGATTCAATTAAGTTTATTTTGTAACATGTTAGCCAGGCAATAAAACATTGTAATGAGTCATAATCACTCAACACTACGAATCAAGTTGAACATTGTGTGAACATGTGAACGTGTAAATCTCTATCAAGGTTTGACACTAGCAGTCAGATTCAATCAAACCGTTATATTTTCACTATGGTGAAAACAGTATGCTATATTTAAAAATGTAAATACTTCCCTACATTTAAATACTGCTCCATAGATAAAGTAATCCTTGATTTCAGAATATTTCCATCTCCAAACTATCCTTGCAACTTTCTATTTGGTGTAAACAACATTGGATCTTATCATTTGCAACATAGCAACGCCCCACAACAGACCCAAAACACAGTACCGTGAAACACCAGCTTTCTCCCCCAATGGTAAACCACTTTATTAGGTCTTGTCACATCTCGTAGAAAATCTGTACTTTCCGAGACATTCCTGTCACAAACGGTTTGCATGACAAGTTGGTTTTACAAACACATCAGTCAGTCTCTGATGATATACATGGATCATGCATCTCACCCCCCCCCCCCCCCCCCCCCCCCCCCCCCCCCCCCCAGTGTACTCCCACAGTTTTCCTAACTTGTGAACATGTCCTTATTATGTCACATTCAATTAGCAAAATGCCTGGCACCAAAATAAGGAGCTGCGACGGCTCAGTGAGGGATGTCTTTAACAAGTGTTGGAGGCTGCATATGTTTCAGTGACGCACAATGCTTGTTCTATTTGTAGGTAAAACCGAGATACAGAGAAAACAAAGGTTAGACATTTGACAGAACAATAACTTTAATTCTTATCCCTTTGCGCAGACGCTATTGTAATCCATGTAGGTGAAATCCAAATATACCGCAGATGTCAATCACAATGCTGTTGAACAAATGGTCCTTACAGATGTAGGATCTTAATCTGACCTCCCTGTTGCAGGAGAATGTTACTGCAATGCAGGACATTTTAAACGTGTAGTGTATTTTAGGTTTAAAAAGGCTTCTGAAGTTTGTATTTTCCACTTTGAAATATCAGACTGGATTTTTCCATACAAAATATGTATCAACCCCTACAAAAATGTCCATTAATTATAATCCACATAATAATTCACATTTCCTGTTGCTGCAGGATCATTTTCCTGCTGTAGCAAACTGGCTCAAATTAAGATCCTACACCTGTATTCTCTCTGTGGAAATCAATCAAGTTGGATCGAGGGAAATATACACAAATGTAATCTCAAATATCTGTATTTATTGCTGTCCCTGTCAAAAGCATTTAAAGTTTTATGTCTACCACTGTAACAATAGAATAGAATACGATCAAAATGGGTGAATATTTGCCAGCACATCTACTAAGGCATGCCCACCAGGCATTGTTCATAAAACTAAGCCTAGTACTGAAGAGAATGTGTGGAAATGAATAGAAAAGGATACAGGAGAAAATGAGGATGTTTTGAATTGTACTTGTAAGTATTCCCTAAACAAAACCAAGGACACATTAAGGCGACATGGGCATAATAATCTCTATCTAAATCAATAAATCACAGAACCTTTTATTATGGAGTCACATACTGTACGGATCTCTAACTTAAAGATGCATTCTGAGATCTTAAGCACAACAAATTTGTTTGCACAAATTGGATTTGTAACATATCACTTGAATTGCAAAATGTGTATGATATCATACCAATTGCAAAATTCGTAACACGAAATGGATGACCTAGTACACAATTGGATGACGTAGCACATAAAAAACTGAGAAACGTTTTGGCTCATACGCACCACTTTCAAAACTACAGGCTGAAATTATACAAACGTTTGAGAGTGCATCTTTAAATGAGTTCTTTAAAAATACAGTTTTAGATAAATAGGTTAACTATATATCGTTATATCCCTAGTGCAGCTCACACACGTACGCTTCTGCTTCTGGCTGTTTTGCAGTATGCTAATAGAACACCTCTACGTACTCAAGCTACAGGTCTTGTTATTCTGCTCTCAGTGTAGTGGCACACTAATCAATATGGCCCACATTTAATGGCTTGTGTGGGTTTACCGAGAGCTCCTCAAGCCACCAACACAAACGCTGGAGTGGGAGAAAAGAGACACTGACGGATCATCTAGGAAGTCAGCTTGGAGAGAACCTTTGGCAATTGAGCGTCTGTTTTCAGGGAATTCACTCATCTACTTACCAACCCTACCTCATCCTACTTCCCGACAAATTGATGGCTTGTCAAAAACTCTGTGAAAACTATACTAAATCATTAATAAACATCAGAATCAAATGAGTAGCCTATAACCAAAAACTGCATCTCATTTTAACTAGAGGGGGGGTTGAGGTTTGGATCATTAAAGCCATAACCCTGGCAACACATTTTTTCCTATGATTACCCTACTGTAAATATGTACGATACTTTATAATGGAATGTGTGTACAGCAGATTGAAAGTAATTAAATGTAATGAGGTAAAAATGTGCTTGCAAATATTAATCTGAGAAAAGTTACCGAACATGCTAATGTTTTCACAGAGGCACATGGCCATCTGTGAAGCTGTATTATTCCTTTGGTCTTTAAACCAATAACATCTCAGGCATGTAATGTTTGCGGAATTCTAACAAATCCCAACATTACATGCTGAAAGGGAAAGAAGTCACATAGAAAATGTTACATACTCATATGTGACCTTCAAAATACAAGGACACAAAGAACAAACCTCAACATAACAACATGACAAAAAAGTATTTGTCTTATAGCTTGCAGATTCAGTGCCTCTTTTTAAATCCCTGCTGAAGACATACTTTCATAAAGATGCTTTGAATGTATGATTTTAATTAGCTATCTTTTTTAATTCTCCTTCCTCCTGTCTTTGATTCTTTGTTAGTACTTTTATTGTATTATTTTATAATGTGAAAAGCGCTATACAAATAAAGTGGTCACACTTTATTTGGATAGTCCGGATTTTCCATCTGTAGATGCTCATACTATCAACAAACTGTTGATAAGCAACAGCTTGCAAAGATTACGGTTAGGGCTAGGGTTAGGGTAAGGGTTAGGATAAGAGTTAAGGTTAGGGTTAGAGCTAGGGTTAGGGTTAGTAGATAGTTAGTTGAATTGTTACTGATAGGCTGTAGAGCATCTACATACGGACTATCCAAATAAAGTGTTACCAAAGTTATTATTATTGTCAATATTATTATTATAGTAAACAATGGAGGAGCACAACCCTCAAGCTGATCAATCTAAACTCTCCTGAAGGAGGCTGTTTAAGGTATAGTTGTTTCATCGAAAGGGTTGTATGCAGTTCACTTATCTACTGAGTCCAAAAAACATCAGTTTCAAGGATGTGAATAAGTTTTGTTCTGACAAAGTTTTTGCTATTGTTGTCAACCTTTCAAACAAGAATCAATCGTAATTCAGAAAGTTGTACACACAACAACAGCCGGATGGGCAATTTGCTGTAAAAATGCTTATAAGAAGTGTTGCGCGCCGTTCTAAAAAGTATGTGTTACTCTTGTGGATTTCTATTCCTTTGCTACTACTGGTATGTAGTTGATATTTAATAATAAATTAGATGTGTGCTTATATTTGTCCTATTTATATGCATGTGTGAATTGGAAATGTGTTTTTTGCATATCTCAACTCCCCCTGAGACACCTTCGGAGAGTGGGTTCATGGACAGGGCCTGCCATGATCAACGGCAACCCTGCAGCAATTAGGGTTAAGTGCCTTGCTCAAGGGTACATCAACAGATTATTCACCTTTTCAGCTCTGGATTCGAACTAGCAATCTTTACTAGCCCAACACTCTAACCACTAGGCTACCTGCCACCCCATCTGCTACATTTGCCTCTAGTTGCAGGTGGACATGTTATGTGTAGCTCCTTTAAGAGATAGTTGGTCCATGGTAAGGGCTGCAAGCAGTTTACTTATCTACTGAGTCACCATCGGTCTGTCGGCTCTGTCTGACGTCAGTTACTATGGTGAAGGCAAGCCCCATCGCATGTCACAGCTAAGATAGAAGTCTTAAATGGAGCTGTCAGACACTGGGTCTACTAACATCTACAACTTCACTCAACTGTTGTCCACTGAAGCACAACTCGATTTTCACAACTCAAATTACTCCCTTCCGTTCCCACCTACCCAGACAGATACACACTTCCAATTCTTCCGGTTCTTGTATTGTCAGCTCTGATAGGGCCTTACAACTCAAGGGATTCTAACAGTAGAATTTAGTTTTTATTATAGGATTGTAGTGGGGTAATATTTATCATATATGATATTATACTGTATATACCTCACATGCAGCCCGTGGTAAGACTATGCAATTAATATGATCAAAGTCCATTAAATGGAAATATCAGAGTCCATAAAGATGATTTAGCAATATGCAAAAAACTATAGTTGAGTTACAGGAATTGGCTATCAAGAAAGGAATAAGAATTGTCTATATCAAAGGCAGATAGATTTTATATCATTGCAAAATGAATGATAACATTATACAAGGCATAAAGCTTAAGTTACAAAGCATTAACAAGCATTACAAGGCATTATTCTATGCATTATCAGAGAGGGAGTGAGAGAAGTCATAGCCTGAAAGGACATGCCCCAAGAGTCCTGAGGGATTCAAAATCTGAGTTGTTGACCAATAGCATTACCGTTGAGTTAACTTCCAATCAGATATCAGACCTACAAAACCTACTGCTTCACAGAGGTGTGACAAGAGGGTATGGTAAGAGCAGCACAGAGAAGGCAGAAAATAAACCCTCTTCAAACAGTTGATAAGAGTCACTTTGGGGCTGGGACACCCTACAGGATGAGTAACCAATACTAAGCTTGGTATTTTCAACCATCCAGAGCTCACCACCCTGCAAACAATAATGAGTCATTAGGACATCCCTGGGACGTCACGAAATGGTCGCCTAAAGTCATCAGGACGTTGTGTCATGGTCCCCTGGAGGTTGTGTCTGGTTCCCGGATGTCACCTGATGGTTGCAAAGAAACATCCCCCCCACCCCCCCAAAAAAAAAAGTTTTACCCAAGGCATAGTTTTTCTGCAGTGTATTTTTATCAGAGCTGAGATTGACTTTGAAGTACAAAGTGTAGGAATAGGCCTTTATGTGAAATCAGTCACTGATACAGATATGGTGGTGTAGCAGGAAGATAGGAATGCTGTAAACCAAGAGGTTGTGATCTCAAATCCCAGGTGAGGACATGTTAAATAATAATTACTGTGCTTATGCACCCTAGTTTCATTACACATCACCCCTTGTTACTGTTGCCAAGCCCATCAAGGCCCTGATTGGTGAACCACTGATCCAGTCAATGCACTTTGTCTTTTGGCAATACTAGGGACATCACACACAGTTTGCAACTTACATACTTGACACACTATGACATACATGATTACATTGTATATGTTTATGTATACAATAATTATTTTTTACACTGCAGAAAAACTATTATATTTATCATTGTGATTCAGGAGTAACATTAAAACAGAATAATATGCCCCACCAACAAAAGACAACTTACTGAAAACCCAAACTCAAATTGCTGAAATAATAAGTAAATTAAATCAATGAGAGAATAGTCAGATTAAAGTGGAACTGACAGCCTTTTAGCAACATGAAATCTTATCAAATACACCCTCAGGAAGAATATGACACCTTTATAAAAGCGAGCACTTAGATATGGTAATTGTCACGTGTTCATAAGTTAATAGAATGTTTGGGAATGACGTAAGGCATTTGTGAAAATTATATAGCAGAACAAAACACTGCAGTGAATAAAACCTAATAAAAACATCTGTCTAGTCCAGGACTGGAGTCTACGCAGACTGGTGTGCCATAGCCAATCAGAGCTACAGTAGGCCTATATGCAAATAAGCCATTTGCCACATGGGCCTGCCATCATTCACTTTGAACTGGACTGTGTGTTTAAAGGCAGTTGCAACAGCGCGACTTTAAGTCATTAGAACGCATTCACCAAAAGCCACAAAAAACACCTGAATGGATTTCTAAAAATTATGTAAATACCAGGGGAGTCCTCTTTCATTTGGGAACTACCTAGTTCTATTGATCAAACAACCATGAAAAGGTCTGCTCTCTTTCCCGCAGTTGCCTATGTACATGAACAACATCAACTAGCTAATGCTAGCCAGAATGAGATGAGCTAAAATCTATGACAGTCACAGGACGGCCCCCACGCCCACTTCTGAGGCGTCCACTTCCACCACGACAGGCAGCGTAGGATCTGGGTGTTTCAGCAATGGGGCGGAGGTGAAACACCCCTTCAGTAGGCGGAAAGCCTCATCGGCTGCAGGACTACACACCAACTTACGGGGGCCACTTCTGAGGTGAGAGGAGAGGCGATGGAGCAGACATTTTTAATAGAACGGCGGTAGAAGTTGGCAAACCCCAAAAATCGTTGCAGTTCCTTTATGGTGGTTGGGACTGGCCATGACCTGACTGCATCGACCTTCCTCTCCTCCATAACCACTCCCTGCGGGCTGATCCAATATCCCAAGAAGGAGACAGCGGTCTGATGGAACTGGCACTTCTCCGCTTTGACGTACAGATGGTTCTCCAGGAGGCGTCCCAGGACTACCCGGATGTGGGCGATGTGATCCTCCAAGGTGTTGTCGAGGTGGTGGAGAACGTGGAGGACCTCATCCATTACCGTACCCAGTTGAGCCAGCTGGTCGTGGTGTTGACGGAGTAGGTGTTCTACATTTACATTTAAGTCATTTAGCAGATGCTCTTATCCAGAGCGACTTACAAATTTGTGCATTCAACTTATGATAGCCAGTGGGACAACCACCCAATTTTTATTTGTGTTATTTTGATGGGTAGGTGGGGGAGGAGGGGGGGGGGGGGGGGGTTAGAAGGATTACTTTTATACTATTCCAGGTATTCCTTAAAGAGGTATGGTTTCAAGTGTCTCCGGAAGGTGGTCAGTAACTCCACTGTCCTGGCGTTGTGGGGGAGCTTGTTCCACCATTGGGGTGCCAGAGCAGCAAATAGTTTTGACTGGGCTGAGCGGTAACTGTACTTCCGTAGAGGTAGGGGGGCTAGCAGGCCAGAGGTGGATGAATGTAGTGCCCTCGTTTGGGTGTAGGGTCTGATCAGAGCCTGAAGGTAAGGAGGTGCCGTTCCCCTCACAGCTCCGTAGGCAAGCACCATGGTTTTGTAGTGGATGTGAGCTTCAACTGGAAGCCAGTGGAGTGTGCGGAGGAGCGGGTGACATGAGAGAACTTGGGAAGGTTGAACCCCAGACGGGCTGCAGCGTTCTGGATAAGTTGTAGGGGTTTAATGGCACAGGCAGGGAGCCCAGCCAACAGCGAGTTGCAGTAATCCAGACGGGAGATGACAAGTGCTTGGATTAGGACCTGTGCCACTTTCTGTGAAAGGTAGGGTCGTACTCTGCGAATGTTGTAGAGCATGAACCTGCAGGATCGGGTCACCACTTTGATGTTAGCGGAGAACGACAGGGTGTTGTCCAGGGTCTCGCCAAGGTTCTTTGCACTCTGGGAGGAGGACACAATGGAGTTGTCAACCGTGATGGCGAGATCATGGAGCAGGCAGTCCTTCCCCGGGAGGAATAGCAGCTCCGTCTTGCCGAGGTTCAGCTTGACGTGGTGATCTGACATCCACACTGATATGTCTGCCAGACATGCAGAGATGCGATTCGCCACCTGGTTATCAGAAGGCGGAAAGGAGAAAATGAATTGTGTGTCGTCTGCATAGCAATGATAGGAGAGACCATGTGAGGATATGACAGAGCCAAGTGACTTGGTGTTTAGAGAGAAAAGGAGAGGGCCTAGAACTGAGCCCTGGGGGACACCAGTGGTAAGAGCACATGGTGCGGAGACAGATTGTCACCACGCCACCTGGTAGGAGCGACCTGTCAGGTAGGACGCAATCCAAGAGTGAGCAGCGCCAGAGATGCCCAACTTGGAGAGGGTGGAGAGGAGGATCTGATGGTTCACAATATCAAAGGCAGCAGATAGGTCTAGAAGGATAAGAGCAGAGGAGAGAGAGTTAGCTTTAGCAGTGCGGAGAGCCTCCATGACACAGAGAAGAGCAATTTCAGTTGAATGACCAGTCTTGAAACCTGACTGGTTTGGATCAAGAAGGTAATTCTGAGAGAGATAGCAGGAGAGTTGGCTTGAGACGGCACGCTCAAGAGTTTTGGAGAGAAAAGAAAGAAGGGATACTGGTCTGTAGTTGTTGACATCGGAGGGACCATCACGTGACAAAAACCTCCAGGAGACCATGACACAGCGTCCCAAGAATGTTCAGGGGACCTTTAGGGGACCATGACACAACATCTGAATAACGTCCTAAAAATGTCCTTAGGACAAACTGGGAACTAGACAAAGGTCCCCCAGAAAACGTTACCTTGGACCATCACACGACATCCAAAGGACTAGTAAAATGAAAGTCCTGAGAACATCCTAAAAAGGTCCTGACATTATCCTGACATGGTCCTCATTGATGTCCTGGGAACTTACAGGGAACTAGACAAAGGTCCCAAAGAGAACGTTCCCTTGGGACCATTACGCAACGTCCTAAGGACTAGTAAAATTAAAGTCCTGAGAACGTCCTAAAAAGGCCCTGACATGGTCCTCAGTGACGTCCTGGGAACTAACAGGGAACTAGACAAAGGTCCGCCAGAGAACATTCCCTGAATGTCATGTTTTAATGTTCCTAGAACGTTCTCAGAACGTCAGTTGGATAACGTTGCGCCGAAACCCTTAAGGGACCCAATGGGAAAGCTGCTGAGTGTCCTCAGGACTTCCCATGTTTGCTGGGCATACCCTGTATATCAATGTCTTATTCAGTTCCATATGGCACAAATACTGTAGCAGTCACTTTTCAATGTCAAAAATGTAAATGTAAACGTACAAATATCATACCCCCACGACATTCTAACCTCTCACCATTACAATAACAGGGGAGGTTAGTATTTTTTTGGGGGTACGATATTTATGCCTCTGTAACATTCTCACTCGTCGTCATTCACGATTCTTTCAGGATTATCCATAATCATGGTAGCATCCACATTAACGTAGAAATGTTTAAAAACATATTCTATTCTTATTTATAATAAAAGTGACTTGAAAATGACACAATACATTATTTACCATTCATTTCTGTTGGGCACAAAATAATCTGAAACACAACCAAAACAAACAGCAAATGCATCCAACAAATTTGTTGAGTCACAAGATTGATGTAGTCATTGCGTGCTATGCATATGGGACCAAATACTTAACTTTTTGCTACTTTAATACACATATACAGTGGGGAAAAAAAGTATTTAGTCAAATCAAATCAAATTTTATTGGTCACATGCGCCGAATACAACAGGTGCAGACATTACAGTGAAATGCTTACTTACAGCCCTTAACCAACAGTGCATTTATTTTTAACAAAAAAAGTAAAAATAAAACAACAACAAAAAAAGTGTTGAGAAAAAAAGAGCAGAAGTAAAATAAAATAACAGTAGGGAGGCTATATATACAGGGGGGTACCGGTGCAGAGTCAATGTGAGGGGGCACCGGCTAGTTGAGATAGTTGAAGTAATATGTACATGTGGGTAGAGTTAAAGTGACTATGCATAAATAGTTAACAGAGTAGCAGCAGCGTAAAAAGGATGGGGTGGGGGGGCAGTGCAAATAGTCCGGGTAGCCATGATTAGCTGTTCAGGAGTCTTATGGCTTGGGGGTAGAAGCTGTTGAGAAGTCTTTTGGACCTAGACTTGGCACTCCGGTACCGCTTGCCGTGCGGTAGCAGGGAGAACAGTCTATGACTAGGGTGGCTGGAGTCTTTGACAATTTTGAGGGCCTTCCTCTGACACCGCCTGGTATAGAGGTCCTGGATGGCAGGAAGCTTGGCCCCAGTGATGTACTGGGCCGTACGCACTACCCTCTGTAGTGCCTTGCGGTCGGAGGCCAAGCAGTTGCCATACCATGCGGTGATGCAACCAGTCAGGATGCTCTCGATGGTGCAGCTGTATAATTTTTTGAGGATCTGAGGACCCATGCCAAATCTTTTCAGTCTCCTGAGGGGGAATAGGCTTTGTCGTGCCCTCTTCACGACTGTCTTGGTGTGTTTGATGGGGTGGGGGGGGCAGTGCAAATAGTCCGGGTAGCCATGATTAGCTGTTCAGGAGTCTTATGGCTTGGGGGTAGAAGCTGTTGAGAAGTCTTTTGGACATAGACTTGGCACTCCGGTACCGCTTGCCGTGCGGTAGCAGGGAGAACAGTCTATGACTAGGGTGGCTGGAGTCTTTGACAATTTTGAGGGCCTTCCTCTGACACCGCCTGGTATAGAGGTCCTGGATGGCAGGAAGCTTGGCCCCAGTGATGTACTGGGCCGTACGCACTACCCTCTGTAGTGCCTTGCGGTCAGAGGCCAAGCAGTTGCCATACCAGGCGGTGATGCAACCAGTCAGGATGCTCTCGATGGTGCAGCTGTATAATTTTTTGAGGATCTGAGGACCCATGCAAAATCTTTTCAGTCTCCTGAGGGGGAATAGGCTTTGTCGTGCCCTCTTCACGAATGTCTTGGTGTGTTTGGACCATGATAGTTCGTTGTTGATGTGGACACCAAGGAACTTGAAGCTCTCAACCTGTTCCACTACAGCCCCATCGATGAGAATGGGGGCATGCTCAGTCCTCTTTTTTTCCTGTAGTCCACAATCATCTCCTTTGTCTTGGTCACCTTGAGGGAGAGGTTGTTGTCCTGGCACCACACGGCCAGGTCTCTGACCTCCTCCCTATAGGCTGTCTCATCGTTGTCGGTGATCAGGCCTACCACTGTTGTGTCGTCGGCAAACTTAATGATGGTGTTGGAGTCGTGCCTGGCCATGCAGTCATGGGTGAACAGAGAGTACAGGAGGGGACTGAGCACGCACCCCTGAGGGGCCCCCGTGTTGACGATCAGTGTGGCAGATGTGTTGTTACCTACCCTTACCACCTGGGGGCGGCCCGTCAGGAAGTCCAGGATCCAGTTGCAGAGGGAGGTGTTTAGTCCCAGGATCCTTAGCTTAGTGATGAGCTTAGAGGGCACTATGGCGTTGAATGCTGAGCTGTAGTCAATGAATAGCATTCTCACGTAGGTGTTCCTCTTGTCCAGGTGGGAAAGGGCAGTGCGGAGTGCAAAAGAGATTGCATCATCTGTGGATCTGTTGGGGCGGTATGCAAATTGGAGTGGGTCTAGGGTTTCTGGGATAATGCTGTTGATGTGAGCCATGACCAGCCTTTCAAAGCACTTCATGGCTACAGACGTCAGTGCTACGGGTCGGTAGTCATTTAGGCAGGTTATCTTAGAGTCCTTGGGCACGGGGACTATGGTGGTCTGCTTGAAACATGTTGGTATTACAGACTCAGTCAGGGACATGTTGAAAATGTCAGTGAAGACACTTGCCAGTTGGTCAGCACATGCTCGGAGTACACGTCCTGGTAATCCGTCTGGCCCTGCGGCCTTGTGAATGTTGACCTGCTTAAAAGTCTTACTCACATCGGCTACGGAGAGCGTGATCACATAGTCATCCAGAACAGCTGGTGCTCTCATGCATGCTTCAGTGTTGCTTGCCTCGAAGCGAGCATAGAAGTGGTTTAGCTCGTCTGGTAGGCTTGTGTCACTGGGCAGCTTGCGGCTGTGCTTCCCTTTGTAGTCTGTAATAGTTTTCAAGCCCTGCCACATCCGACGAGCGTCAGAGCCAGTGTAGTACGATTCAATCTTAGTCCTGTATTGACTCTTTGCCTGTTTGATGGTTCGTCGGAGGGCATAGCGGGATTTCTTATAAGCGTCCGGGTTAGAGTCCCGTTCCTTGAAAGCGGCAGCTCTACCCTTTAGCTCAGTGCGGATGTTTCCTGTAATCCATGGCTTCTGGTTGGGGTATGTACGTACGGTCACTTATTGATGAAGCCAGTGACTGATGTTGTGTACTCCTCAATGCTGTCTGAAGAATCCCGGAACATGTTCCAGTCTGTGCTAGCAAAACAGTCCTGTAGCTTAGCATCTGCGTCATCTGACCACTTTTTTATTAACCGAGTCACTGGTGCTTCCTGCTTTAGTTTTTGCTTATAAGCAGGAATCAGGAGGATAGAGTTATGGTCAGATTTGCCAAATGGAGGGTGAGGGAGAGCTTTGTATGCGTCTCTGTGTGTGGAGTAAAGGTGGTCTAGAGTTTTTTTTCCTCTGGTTGCACATTTACCATGCTGGTAGAAATTAGGTAGAACGGATTTAAGTTTCCCTGCATTAAAGTCCCCGGCCACTAGGAGCGCTGCATCTGGATGAGCGTTTTCCTGTTGATTTATGGCCTTGTACAACTCATTCAGTGCAATCTTAATGCCAGCATTGGTTTGTGGTGGTAAATAGACAGCTATGAAAAATATAGATGAAAACTCTCTTGGTAAAGAGTGTGGTCTACAGCTTATCATAAGATACTCTACCTCAGGCGAGCAAAACCTCGAGACTTCCTTAGTATTTGATTTTGTGCACCAGCTGTTGTTTACAAATATACACAGACCGCCACCCCTAGTCTTACCGGAGTCAGCCGTTCTATCCTGCCGATGTAGCGTATAGCCCGCTAGCTGTATGTTATCATTGTCGTCGTTCAGCCACGACTCGGTGAAACATAGGATCTTACAGTTTTTAATGTCCCGTTGGTAGGATAACCGTAATCTTAGGTCATCCAATGTGTTATCCAATGATTGAAGATTGGCTAATAGGATTGATGGAAGAGACAGTTTACTCGCTCGCCGTCGGATCCTTACAAGGCACCCCGATCTACGTCCACGATATCTCCGTCTCTTCCTCACGCGAATGACGGGGATTTGGGCCTTGTCGGGTGTCTGTATGATATCCTTCACGGCCGCCTCGTTGAAGAAAAAATATTCGTCTAATACGAGGTGAGTAATCGCTGTCCTGATATCCAGAAGCTCTTTTTGGTTATAAGAGACGATGGCAGAAACATTATGTACAAAATAAATTACAAATAACGCGGAAAAACACACATAATAGTACAAATTGTTAGAGGGCTGTAAAACGGCAGCCATCTTCTCCGGCGCTGTTAGTACTAAGCCACCAATTGTGCAAGTTCTCCCACTTAAAAAGATGAGAGAGGCCTGTAATTTTCATCATAGGTACACGGCAACTATGACAGACAAATTGAGGGAAAACAATCCAGAAAATCACATTGTAGGATTTTTAATGAATTTATTTGCAAATTATGGTGGAAAATAAGTATTTGGTCTCCTACAAACAAGCAAGATTTCTGGCTCTCACAGACCTGTAACTTCTTCTTTAAGAGGCTCCTCGGTCCTCCACTCGTTACCTGTATTAATGGCACCTGTTTGAACTTGTTATCAGTATAAAAGACACCTGTCCACAACCTCAAACAGTCACACTCCAAACTCCACTATGGCCAAGACCAAAGAGCTGTCAAAGGACACCAGAAATAAAATTGTAGACCTGCACCAGGCTGGGAAGATTGAATCTGCAATAGGTAAGCAGCTTGGTTTGAAGAAATCAACTGTGGGAGCAATTATTAGGAAATGGAAGACATACAAGACCACTGATAATCTCCCTCGATCTGGGGCTCCACGCAAGATCTCACCCTGTGGGGTCAAAATGATCACAAGAACGGTGAGCAAAAATCCCAGAACCACACGGGGGGACCTAGTGAATGACCTGCAGAGAGCTGGGACCAAAGTAACAAAGCCTACCATCAGTAGCACACTACGCCGCCAGGGACTCAAATCCTGCAGTGCCAGATGTGTCCCCCTGCTTAAGCCAGTACATGTCCAGGCCCGTCTGAAGTTTGCTAGAGTGCATTTGGATGATCCAGAAGAGGATTGGGAGAATGTCATATGGTCAGATGAAACCAAAATATAACTTTTTGGTAAAAACTCAACTCGTCGTGTTTGGAGGACAAAGAATGCTGAGTTGCATCCAAAAAACACCATACCTACTGTGAAGCATGGGGGTGGAAACATCATGCTTTGGGGCTGTTTTTCTGCAAAGGGACCAGGACGACTGATCCGTGTAAAGGAAAGAATGAATGGGGCCATGTATCGTGAGATTTTGAGTGAAAACCTCCTTCCATCAGCAAGGGCATTCAGCATGACAATGATCCCAAACACACCGCCCGGGCAACGAAGGAGTGGCTTCGTAAGAAGCATTTCAAGGTCCTGGAGTGGTCTAGCCAGTCTCCAGATCTCAACCCCATAGAAAATCTTTGGAGGGAGATGAAAGTCCGTGTTGCCCAGCGACAGCCCCAAAACATCACTGCTCTAGAGGAGATCTGCATGAAGGAATGGGCCAAAATACCAGCAACAGTGTGTGAAAACCTTGTGAAGACTTACAGAAAACGTTTGACCTGTGTCATTGCCAACAAAGGGTATATAACAAAGTATTGAGAAACTTTTGTTATTGACCAAATACTTATTTTCCACCATAATTTGCAAATAAATTCATAAAAAATCCTACAATGTGATTTTCTGGATTTTTTTCCCTCATTTTGTCTGTCATAGTTGACGTGTACCTATGAAGAAAATTACAGGCCTCTCTCTTCTTTTTAAGTGGGAGAACTTGCACAATTGGTGGCTGACTAAATACTTTTTTCCCCCACTGTAAGTGAATTTGTCCAAATACTTTTGGTCCCCTAAAATGGGGGTGAAAGTATTCACCCCCCTTGGCATTTTTCCTATTTTGTTGCCTTACAACCTGGAATTAAAATGGATTTTTGGGGGGGTTTGTATCATTTGATTTGCACAACATGCCAACCACTTTGAAGATGCAAAATATTTTTTGGGGGTGAAACAAACAAGAAATAATACAAAAAAACTGAAAACTTGAGCGTGCATAACTATTCACCCCCCCAAAGTCAATACTTTGTATAGCCACCTCTAGCAGCAATTACAGCTGCAAGTCTCTTGGGGTATGTCTCTGTAAGCTTGGCACATCTAGTCACTGGGATTTTTGCCCATTCTTCAAGGCAAAACTGCTCCAGCTCTTTCAAGTTAGATGAGTTCCGCTGGTGTACAGCAATCTGAAAGTCATACCACAGATTCTCAACTGGATTGAGGTCTGGGCTTTGACTAGGCCATTCCAAGACATTTAAATGTTTCCCTTAAACCACTCAAGTGTTGCTTTAGCAGTATGCTTAGGGTCATTGTCCTGCTGGAAGGTGAACCCCCGTCCCAGTCTCAAATCTCTGGAAGACTGAAACAGGTTTCCCTCAAGAATTTCCCTGTATTTAGCACCATCCATCATTCCTTAAATTCTCAAAAACATGGATGGTGTTCTCTGGGTGATGAGAGGTGTTGGGTTTGCGCCAGACATAGTGTTTTCCTTGATGGCCAAAAAGCTAAATTGTAGCCTCATCTGACCAGAGTACCTACTTCCATATGTTTGGAGAGTCTCCCACATGCCTTTTGGTGAACACCAAACGTGTTTGCTTATTTTTGTCTTTAAGCAAAGGCTTTTTGCTGGCCACTCTTCCGTAAAACCCAGCTCTCTGGAGTGTATGGCTTAAAGTTATCATATGGAGAGATACTCCAATCTCCACTGTGGAGCTTTGCAGCTCCTTCAGGGTTAACTTTGGTCTCTTTGTTGCCTCTCTGATTAATGCCCTCCTTGCCTGGTCCGTGAGTTTTGGTGGGCGGTCATCTCTTGGCAGGTTTGTTGTGGTGCCATATTCTTTAAATGTTTTAATAATGGATTTAATGGTGCTCCGTGGGATGTTCAAAGTTTCTGATATTTTTTTATAACCCAACCCTGATCTGTACTCCACAACTTTGTCCCTGACCTGTTTGGAGAGCTCCTTGGTTTTCATGGTGCCGCTTGCTTGGTGGTGCCCCTTGCTTAGTGGTGTTGCAGACTCTGGGGCCTTTCAGAACAGGTGTATATATACTGAGATTATGTGACAGATCATGTGACACTTATATTGCACATAGGTGGATTTTATTTAACTAATTATGTGACTTCTGAAGGTAATTGGTTGCACCATATCTTATTTAGGGTCTTCATAGCGAAGGGGGTGAATACATATGCACGCACCACTTTTCCGTTATTAATTTTTGTAGAATTTTTTGAAACAAGTTATTTGGACCATTTTGTGTATATCCATTACATGAAATCCAAATGAAAATCCATTTAAATTACAGGTTGTAATGCAACAAAATAGGAAAAACGCCAAGGGGGATGAATACTTTTGCAAGGCACTGTACAAAAAGTGTTTTAATTTCTAAACATTTCACCCGATATGGATGAAAATACCCTCAAATTAAAGCTGACAGTCTGCACTTTAATAGTCATTGTATCATTTCAAATCCAAAGTGCTGGAGTACAGAGCCAAAACAACAAAAAATGTGTCACTCTCCCAAAGGTTTTGAAGCTGTGGTTTTAAAGTTGATGTCTTCACAGATCCATTATCTGCGTCAATCTTTGAATAGTCTAATATGTGACAGAGAGCGAGAGAGCGAGAGAGAGGTTCTGGGTGAGAAATGACATCAGACACATTCATGCATTGAGGCTAGTGAACTAATAATGTATTACTTCCAAAATGGGTTTACGTTATGCACTTTCAAAGTTTTAATTTGCTGCAGTTTGCATCAAATTCCACTTAACACAATCAAAAGATAGATTATTTATAACAAATACTACATGGTAATTTATTTTAATACAACATCAGATCCAAATGGCATTTATTCAAGAATTGCACCAGTAGTCCTGGGGCGAAACAGAGATTACCATGATTTCCATTTAGTTTGGGAAGAAAGTCACATTTTCCAAGTTAAACAAACAATTTTCTCAAAGATAATGTGCATAACATGCAGATGATCTAGATCTCTAAGTAAAGGTTACTGTAGCATCAACGGTCAACAATATTTACATCTTAGTCATTTAGCAGACACTCTTATCCAGAGCGACTTACAGTTAGTGAGTGCATATGTTTTTCATACTGGCCCCCCGTGAGAATCAAACCCACAACCCTGGCGTTGCAAACACCATGCTCTACCAACTGAGCTACACAAGGGGATGTTATGGTGGGCAGTTGTTTTTATTTAACTTGGATTGTCGTACACAAGGTCGCTGGTTCAAATCCTGGTGTGGTTTTTGTTTTCTATCCTTACCCCAAACCTTAACCCTAACCAAGGGAGAGGTCGAGATTTTGGCATTGAAGTCCTTAATCTAGATTAACTTGTAGATACAATTTGTATGTCTCTGAGTAGAGTATGAAGGTTAGAGGTAGTTTCACAAGCCAATGCTAACTAGTGTTAGTGCAATGACTGGAAGTCTTTGGGATCAACTAATATGCAAAAAATTACAATATTAAATCCACTTTTTTCCTCGCCATTTTAGCTGCCGAACATCTCATATTTCCCAACATTTTGCAGGAACTAGTCATTTCGAAGTGACGTGGCCACATGTAGAAGAGGACGGCAGCGCGTCACTCAGCACGACCCAAACAACACAAACCAAGTTTTACACAAATGCGAAATACCATTTCTCAGTTGATACAAAAGGTTGATTTAATATTTTTCGGAATATTGTCTGGTTATTGTAATATGAAGCAACAGTACACATAATGTCACCTTTTATTTTAGAGTATTTCCATACATACAGTGCCTTGCAAAAGTATTCATCCCCCTTGGCGTTTTTCGTATTTTGTTGCATTACAACCTGTAATTTAAATGGATTTTTATTTGGATTTCATGTAATGGACATACACAAAATAGTCCAAATTGGTGAAGTGAAATGAAGAAAATAACTTATTTCAAAAAATTCTACAAAATAAATAACGGAAATGTGGTGCGTGGATATGTATTCACCCCCTTTGCTATGAAGCCCCTAAATAAGATCTGGTGCAACCAATTACCTCCAGAAGTCACATAATTAGTTAAATAAAGTCCACCTGTGTGCAATCTAAGTGTCACATGATCTGTCACACAATCTCAGTATATATACACCTGTTCTGAAAGGCCCCAGAGTCTGCAATACCACTAAGCAAGGGGCACCACCAAGCAAGCGGCACCATGAAGACCAAGAAGCTCTCCAACAGGTCAGGGACAAAGTTGTGGAGAAGTACAAATCATTATTAAAAAATCCATTATTAAAAAATTGAAAGAATATGGCACCACAACAAACCTGCCAAGAGAGGGCCGCCCACCAAAACTCACGGACCAGGCAAGGAGGGCATTAATCAGAGAGGCAACAAAGAGACAAAAGATAACCCTGAAGGAGCTGCAAAGCTCCACAGCGGAGATTGGAGTATCTGTCCATAGGACCACTTTAAGCCGTACACTCCACAGAGCTGGGCTTTACGGAAGAGTGGCCAGAAAAAAAGCCATTGCTTAAAGACAAAAATAAGCAAACATGTTTGGTGTTTGCCAAAAGGCATGTGGGAGACTCCCCAAACATATGGAAGAAGGTACTCTGGTCAGATGAGACTAAAATGTTTGGCCATCAAGGAAAATGCTATGTCTGGCGCAAACCCAACACCTCTCATCACCCCGAGAACACCATCCCCACAGTGAAGCATGGTGGTGGCAGCATCATGCTGTGGGGATGTTTTTCATTGGCAGGGACTGGGACACTGGTCAGAATTGAAGGAATGATGGATGGCGCTAAATACAGGAAAATTCTGTTTCAGTCTTCCAGAGATTTGAGGTTCACCTTCCAGCAGGACAATGACCCTAAGCATACTGCTAAAGCAACACTTGAGTGGTTTAAAGGGAAACATTTAAATGTCTTGGAATGGCCTAGTCAAACCCCTGACCTCAATCCAATTGAGAATTTGTGGTATTACTTTAAGATTGCTGTACACCAGCGGAACCCATCTAATTTGAAGGAGCTGGAGCAGTTTCGCCTTGAAGAATGGGCAAAAATCCCAGTGGCTAGATGTGCCAAGCTTATAGAGACATACCCCAAGAGACTTGCAGCTGTAATTGCTGCTAAAGGTGGCTCTACAAAGTATTGACTTTGTAGGGGTGAATAGTAATGCACGCTCAAGTTTTCCGTTTTTTTTGTCTTATTTCTTATTTGTTTCACAATAAAAAATATTCTGCATATTCAAAGTGGTAAGCATGTTGTGTAAATCAAATGATACAAACCCCCAAAAAATCTATTTTAATTCCAAGTTGTAAGGCAACAAAATAGGAAAAATGCCAAAGGGGGTGAATACTTTCGCAAGCCACTGTATCTGTTGAACCATTTAGAAATGTAAACAATGTATGTTTCTAGTCCCCTCATTTGAAGAAGTCACTCTACACATTTGTTGGATGCATTTCCAGTTTCTTTTGGGTGTGTTATGGGATATGTTTTGCACAATAGTAACTGAATGGTGAATTATGTCCAGAGTAATTTTAATTGTAATTGAGCAGAAATGTTTCTTAACACTTTTAAATTAATCCTGATAATACCACGATTAAGAAAAATCATGAATGTATTGTGAATAATGATGAGTGAGAAAGTTACAGAGGCTACAATAAGGGGGAGGTTAGCCTTTTTGGGGGCGGGGTATGATCTTTGTGCAGAGGTGGGACCAAGTCACTATTATTCATAAGCAAGTCTCAAGTCACAAGGTCCAAGTCTCAAGTCGAGTCCCAAGTAGAACCCAAAGTAGAACTTGTCGAGTCTCGAGTCAAGTCCAAGTCATGCATTCTGAGAGCAAGTGAAGTCGAGTGGAGTCACACATTTTTTCAAGTCAAGTCTCAAGTCAAGTGAAAAAAAATCTATACATTCAATGATTTGTTCAACTACAAATCTTTGTCTATTTATTGAGGCTACCAGACAGACCTTTTTATTATTTTGTCTATAACACATTTTGATTATGTAATAATTCATTTTAACAACAAATTCCAAATGCAAGCTTCATAAGTAAATTATTCATTTCAAGAAATGTTGACATACCAAAAGACCAGCAGGCCTTTGGTAGTAATTGTTGCTTGATGTCCCATTGCTGGTGAGCTTGCAAAGTAAACCGTTAATAATTGTTATAATGACTTTTGATACAAGATTCTTAATGTTGGTAAACTCCTAAGCTGCATGTAGGAGAGAGGACAAGGACACGCCATGTGTTATAGAGGTCACTGGTGAGGGACAGAAGGTCTGCGTGCCAAGATAGATTGGGGGCCACTTGTGATAATCTTAGAAGGTGTAAGTGAGGGAATGGCCTGGCTAGGGTGACACAATACCAAGTATGGGGATGCTGTTGTGGTAGATGAGTGACACTCAATGATGGTTGACAGATAATATCAAGAAGCAGCTCGGAGAGCATTATATAAACTGAGAGATGTTGTATGGCAGTCATTCATATGACAAGAGGCTACGTCCGTACCACCTGTCATTGAATCCATTATTGTAACCATTAAATAATGTCTGAATTAATTCTTCATCTGTGTCCCATACTCTCTTGCATCATGAACTTCTCGATACCAGATACTCATCATAACAATAATCTTTATCACAATTTTTTGGGGGGAGCTGCATATTTATTTATGGCAATACTCTCTCCCTACAATTTGACGTTTGCGCTGCACCCGATCCTATAGCTGTACAGCAAATCAGCAATCTGTTCGCTATCTCAGTGGTTCAACATTTTGACCCACGACCCCCAAAAATAAGTGGTTCAAACCTTGCGACCCCCGCGCACGCACTAAGCGCACAATAGCTGAGCAAATGTAGCCTGTCATTCATTACAGCCAGAAATGGTGATGCATTTTCAAAATGCAAGATACATAAATAAACAGAGTTTTACACCTGCATTTTGAGATGAAAGTCATGCACGTTAGCAGTCAATATCAACTAGGGATATCATCTCACATTGTCATTCTGGATTCCAGAGCAAGCACGATCATATGGCCTACATGTATGCAGCGGGGGTTGCAGGATCGGATGGAAAGCATAATCTGTCCGTAGCCTTTTTCTTCCTCACAAAAATCGTAATTAATTTGCCAGAATATGTTACATCTTCATCCCAGAAGTATTGAAGGTAGTGCAATGTTACAGCTATATTTAGACATACAGTGCCTTTAGAAAGTATTCACACCCCTTGACATTTTCCAAATGTTGTTGTGTCACTGGCCTACACAGAATAACCCATAATGTCAAAGTGGAATTATGTTTTTAGATTATTTGTACAAATACATTTCAAATGGCTACTGGACTAACAATGCACTCATGGAAGTTAGCTAGCCCAAAGTGTATTGCTAGCTAGGTTAGCAAAATGCAGAATTTATAGCTAATAAATATAATTTATAGCTAAAAATACTTTTATTTACCGTCGAAGTATCGAAAAGGGGAGTAAAACCATTGTTCGAACTGGACCGCCTAACGTTTCTCAGAGTCTCAATCCCTGCACTGAATAATTTCAGGATGGATGCGTCCTGCCTGGAGCTGGCCCTGGAGGGTGAGCGGCTCTGTAAGGTGGGCGACTACCACGCTGGGGTGTCCTTCTTCGAGGCAGCCATCCAGGTTGGCACAGAGGACCTGCAGGTGTTGAGTGCCATCTACAGCCAGCTGGGCAACACATACTTCCATCTACACGACTACGCCAAGGCGTTGGAGTTCCACCACCACAACCTCACCTTGACCAGGACCATCGGATACCAGCTGGGAGAGGCTAAATCCAGCGGTAACCTAGGCAACACATTGAAGGTGTTGGGTAGGTTTGATGAGGCTGTGGTCTGCTGTCAGAGGCACATAGACATTGCCATGGACCTGCACGACAAGGTGGGGCAGGCGAGGGCACTGTATAACTTTGGGAACGTGTATCATGCAAAAGGAAAGAGCATCTGCTGGAGCTGGGCGGAGCCAGGAGAGTTCCCAGAGGAGGTCACGACTGCACTTAGGAAAGCAGCAGAATACTACGAAGCAAACTTATCCATAGTGAAGGAGCTTGCAGACCGGGCCGCCCAGGGCCGAACATATGGTAACCTTGGCAACACTACCTGTTAGGAAACAGTGGCATCACATGAACAGCGCCTCCAGATTGCCAAGGAGTTTGGCGACCGCTCAGCAGAGAGAAGGGCCTACTGCAACCTGGGGAACGCGTATATTCCTGGGGGAATTCGAAGTGGCAGCCAAGCATTACAAGAGGACTCTGCAGCTGGCCAGACAGCTGAAGGACCGGGCTGTGGAGGCTCAGGCCTGTTACAGTCTGGGCAACACCTACACACTCCTCCAGGACTACGAGAGGGCCATAGACTACCACCTCAAACACCTGATCATAGCACAGGACCTCAACGACAGGATTGGTGAGGGCCAGGCTTGCTGGAGTTTAGGGAACGCTCACACCGCCCTGGGGAACCATGACCAGGCCATGCACTTTGCTGAGAAACACCTGGAGATCTCCAAAGAGACTGGTGACCGGAGCGGGGAGCTGGCCCATATGAACGTGTCAGACCTGCAGATGGTGCTGGGGCTGAACTACAGCACCAACAACTCCACCCTGTCTGAGAACCCCATCAAGGACATAGACTACAACCTGCACGGAGCCAGGCCCAGGATGGGACGGAGACACAGCATGGAAAACCTGGAGCTCATGAAACTCACCCCAGACAAGATCAATGCTCAGAAGTGGATCAGTAACATCCTGACCAAGCAGTCTAAACCCACCCTGGCTAAGAGCTCCTCCAAGCTGTTCTTCGTCAGCCGTCTGCGGGGGAAGAAGCACAGAGCTGGGGGCTCCAGTAAAGTCCTGCAGGACACCAGTAACACCCGCCAGACCCATGCACAGGGACCACAGAAGAGGGCCAGTCCAAACATGCTCGGGACGAGGGCTTCTTTGACCTGCTGAGTCGTTTCCAGAGTAACCAGATGGACGACCAGCGCTGTTCCATACAAGAGAAGAGCCGTCTGTCAGTCAGTACCAGCTCCTCTGACTCTCCACCCAGAGCCATGAGGAAATCAGTGTCAGAGGCGGCAGCAGGCCTGGGCTCTGGGTCTGGTGTCCAGGGTTGCCGGTTGGAGGAAGGTGGATGTGCTAGGGGTAGTTTGCCCGGCCTTCGGCTCAACCAGCACAGCAGCCAGGCTGTCCTCAGCCACCTGATGGCTAACGCAGACAACACTGAGCCTGACGACAATTTCTTTGACCTGCTCGTAAAATGCCAGGGTTCCCGTCTGGATGACCAGCGCTGCGCCCCTCCCTCGGCCCGTGGCCCCACCGTCCCAGACGAGGACTTCTTCAGCTTCTTCATGAGGTCCCAGGCCAAACGCATGGATGAGCAGCGGGTCACCCTGCCCTCCGCAGCAGGCTCTGCAGCACGCCCCTACTCCAATTGAGCCTTGCCCAGGGAGAGGGAGACGGGGCTTCTGGAGGAAAACAGTGTGGAAGTTTCGTCCACTTGTGGAGATGAGGACATTGATACTGTACTCAACAGTGGATGGGGCTATTTTACATAGACTATAACATTTCAATGGTATTTTCTCTCCATAGCAGAGACCAATAATGGTTGTTGGTGGGATTCAGAAGCCTCATTTCCCAGCTGAAAGCACTGCCAGCATAAATGTAGTAGCCTATAGGGAACAATGCAACATTCAAAAACTCTAAAGGAACCCACTGATGGTTCTAGACTATGGAACCAACTGTTCTCCATTTTTCCTAATGACTAAGATTCTACCTTGTACTCTTCTATCTGGAACTGTACTAGACATGTAAAACTGCACAAACGAACATGAACTAACATATCAGACGAGTAGGTTCAGGGCCTTACTGTTTTTAATAATTGTAATTTTTGTATGGTAGAGCATGGCGCTTGCAACGCCAGGGTTGTGGGTTTGTTTCCCACGGGGGGCCAGTATGAAAATGTATGCACTCACTAACTGTAAGTCGCTCTGGATAAGAGCGTCTGCTAAATGACTAAAATGTAAATGTAAATGTAAATGAAAAGCTGAAATGTCTTGAGTCAATAAGTATTCAACCCCTTTGTTATGGCATGCCTAAATAAGTTTAGGAGTAAAAACGTGCTCATCAAGTCACATAGTAAGTTGCATGGACTCACTGTGTGCAATAATAGTGTTTAACATGAATTTCAAACACAGATTCAACCACAAAGACCAGGGAGGTTTTCCAATGCCTCCCAAAGAAGGGCACCCATTGGTAGATGGGTAAAAAAGAAAAAAAGCAGACACGTAATATCCCTTTGAGCATGGTGAAGTTATTAATTACACTTTGGATGGTGTATCAATACACCCAGTCACTACAAAGATACAGGCGTCCTTCCTAACACAGTTGCCGGAGAGGAAGGAAACCGCTCAGGGATATAATTTTGGCATGGTTACCTGCCTACAATACCCACTGAAGTGTGCGTAGGTCGCAAGCCCATAGTAAGTCAATAGAGCTAACTGGCTAGCTACTACTGTTAGCCAGATAGCCACGAAGAATTGTTAGCTAGCTACCAACGAATAATTGACATCTACATTGGATAACATTGGTTTTAGGTAATTTTTACCTGGTATACTATCTGGTTAGCTACATTATTACGATTCACATATAGCTAGCTGATAGATATGAAGTAAAACGTTCGCTTTGCATATATCTTGTTTCGTCTCTATTGCCATTGTCCTGGCTAGAAAAAGGAAGGTTCAGTGGATGGGTAAGTCCCATAGTAAGAATTGTTAGCTAGCTACCCACAAAGAATTGACATCTACTGTACCTTGCATAACATCAATTTTAGGTAATTTTTGCCTGTTTAACTAGCTAGCTGGATAGATTACAACGATTCACATATACCAAGCTGATAATTATGAAATAAAACATTTGCTTTGTGCATATCTTGTTTTGTCTCTATTGTTGCCATTGTCCTGGCTGGAAGAAGGTTCAGTGAATGGGGAGATGCAGCGTGAAGTAATACAGTAGGGGGAGTGTGTGTGCTTCTCAAATGTAATATTTTATGCATTCTCCACACTCTTGTCCTCAGAGGAACATACTCAAGAGAACGTCCTCGGAGAATGCACTTGGCGCATGAGAGTGTGGAGCACGGTAGTATGCATATTGAGAAACAACCATGGTATTGGAACTGACCCTGTATATAGTAATCTTACTTACTTATTGTGTTCTTCATATTTCTTGTTTTTCTTCTAGTTTTACATTGTTATTGATTACTGCATTGTTGGTTTCTGAGTTTGCAAGAAAGGCATTTCACTGTACTTGTGCATGTGACATTAAAACTTGAAACTTGATAGGAGAAAACTGAGGATGGATCAACAACATTGTAGTTACTTCACAATAATAACCTAAATGACAGAGTGAAAAGAAAGAAGCCTGTACAGAATAAAAATATTCCAAAACATGCATCCTGTTTGCAATAAGGCACAAAAGTAAAACAGCAAAAATGTGGCAGAGAAATGAACTTTATGTCCTGAATACATAGCGTTATATTTGGGGCAAATCCAACACAACACATCACTAAGTACCACTCTTCATATTTTCAAGCATGGTGGTGACTACATCATGTTATGGGTATGCTTGTCATCGGCAAGAACAAGGGCGTTTTTTAGGATAAAAATAAACGGAATAGAGCTAAGCACAGGCAAAATCCTAGAGGAAAACCTGGTTCAGTCTGCTTTCCAACAGGCACTGGGAGACAAATTCACCTTTCAGCAGGACAATAACCAAAAACACAAGGCCAAATATACACTGAAGTAGCTTACCAAGACGTCATTGAATGTAGCAGAGTAGCCTAGTTACAGTTTTGACTTAAATTGGGTTGAAAATCTATATCAAGACTTGAAAATGGCTGTCTAGCAATGATCAATAACCAACTTGACAGAGTTTGAATAATTTTTTTAAGAATAATGTGCAAACATTGTACAATCCAGGTGTGCAAAGCTCTTAGAGGCTTACCCAGAAAGACTCACAGCTGTTGCATATTTTTGATACTGAATGTTATCAGATCCGAGTTTCCAAATAACACAAAAAATTTATACTTATTTTATTTATTTAATTTAACAAAGTTATGCAGCACCCCATTCCACTGTGTGAAAAAGTAATTGCCCCCTTACACTCAATAACTGGTTGTGCCACCTTTAGCTGCAATGACTGCAACCAAATGCTTCCTGTAGTTGTTGATCAGTCTCACATCACTGTGGAGGAATTTTGGCCCACTTTTGCATTCAGAACTGCTTTAACTCAGCGACATTTGTGGGTTTACAAGCATGAACTGCTCGTTTCAAATCCTGCCACAACGTCTCAATTGGGATTAAGTCTGGACTTTCCAAAACTTCAAATCTGTTACTTTTTAACTATTTTCATGTAGACTTGATTGTGTGTTTTCGATCATTGTCTTGCTGCATGACCCAGCTGTGCTTCAGCTTCAGCTTCAGCTCACAGACTGATGGCCTGACATTCTCCTCTATAATTCTCTGATACAGAGCAGAATTCATGGTTCCTTCTATTAAGGCAAGTCATCCAGGTCCTTAGGCAGCAAATCATCCCCAAACCATCACACTACCACCACCATGCTTGACCGTTGGTGTGAGGTTCTTACTGTGGAATGCAGTGTTTGGTTTTCGCCTGACATAATGGGACCCATGTCGTCCAAAAAGCTGACTCAAGTTTTCCAAAAAGCACCTGGATGATCATCAAGACTCTTGGAATAATGTTCTATGGTCAAAAGTATAACTTTTTGGATGACATGGGTCCCACTATGAATTGGGTGTTTCATAACTTTGTTATTTAAATAAATAAAAGAAGTAACCTTTTTTGTTGTTATTTGGAAACTCAGGTTCCCTTTATCTAATATTTGGTTGAAGATCTGATAACAATCAGTATCAAAAATATGCAAAAATAGAGAAAATCAGAAAGGGGGCAAATACTTTTTCACAGCACTGTAGGTACAGTGTATACACCAAAAAATATTACATGTGGAAAACCACAATACATAGAAATGAACTGAGTGTGCTGTCTCACCCCTATATTGCATCATGTGCCAGTTTCACAAGTTGACACAATAAATAATATGAACACATGCCTTACCTTATTAGTGAAGCATAATATTTTTGAGGTATGCATCAAACATTGATTAGGTATGAGACAATAATGCCCCCATGTCACCCACTGTATTTTTGTTCAGGCATTCTGTTTGGACGGCAGCAGCCTCTGAGACACTACCTCAGGATGCAACAGCTGTTCAATGAAAAGTTTCCACATTAATGCCCCTATTCTGTGACTGTCTTTTTTTCCTTCTCCCATGTAGGAAATTCTAATCGGAAGGACTGGAATGTTTGGTAGATGCGCGGTACGGGGCTGCGGGTTCTAGATAAGGTGAGAATTTATGCAAGGCCAAGATTAGAAACGTATACCAGCTCTATCGCTGTGTCTTCACAACATGGTCTTCCACGATAGGAAAACGAATCCTACAGCAACATATAACTGAGGGGAGGCTAAATAAATCTCAATTTCCACAACCAGTGTCTGGACATGTGGGCGACTGGGCGCAGTGGAGCTCTGGACAGACCCATCCGGCCTGGAGCAGAGCGTCTCGGTCCAGACTTTGGCAGCAGGTAAGCCATTGTTACTACAGCTAACGTTGGGCAGAACAGAATAGGTTAGCAAGAATCAGAGGGAGCCATCGCAGCAGGACAGCTCTGTCTGCTGTGGTGTGACTTAAAGGTTGCATCACCTCATTCTGGGAAATATCAGTAAACATAGCTGTCATGGCACTTTTCCTTTCTGAACAGTAAATCCAACCCTGTGGTTGGTTTGTTATCTAGAGAAATACCCACCCGAAAAGGCTTGGAACTGACTTCGGGTAGACTGGCTTTTAATTATGCATCCAATTGGAGGCGTGAATAACCTACATCTGTAGTGTTTTCATCATTCATAATCAAGGGGTAGTTGACGAAATCACAACCAAGCCAGGTTCTGGGCAAGATTAGATGCTCACATTATACTTCTAGTACCCTTGTGTAAAAGAAACATATTTCTATCATTTTAGGATGTTTACAGTTGGACAGCCTCATTCTCAGCAAGACTTGTTTCAATCTCCTGATATGGACATCGTAAGGTGTTAAATATAGGGTGTTAAATAATGTTAATCGTTAGAAATGCCAGAAATAACACATTATACACATTCATCCTTGCTATATACCATTTCAATTTTTATTTCTAACCTACAGTTCCTGGTTGGTACATTGTTTCTTCAGGAGTCCAGGGATTGAACTCCTTTGGATGATACTATACTGACTACTATCAGTAGCCCTACTGCACCGACCACAATTGGCTCGGCATACGGTTCACTGCTTAGGTGGTTTATTGCCTGTAAGTCCTCCAAATTAAAATACAGTGAACTGAAATATTTAACAGGCAGGCCTTAAAAGCTCATTAACAAATGGTATAGTTCAGCACAAAATTCTCCCTAGTGCTGTTTTTGAAAGTAAACGGAGGCGAAAAAGGAGGAAGAGATCGCTGCCAGTCATAGAACGTTTTTGTTTTGTTTACGGCTACATGCTAAAGCTATTTGATCTGCCTCTGGCAGCGGACCAAGTTAATTGATGAGGGCTGTAATCAGTGAGGGGAGATATGACTCCCTGAAAAGAAGCCTCTAATCCACCTTAGATCAATAGCTCACTTCATCTGGCCCTGACCCAGATCCAACCCTCCTAACCTATTTTATCCCAGCATGACACAGCCATTTGTACTTGGCTCCGTGTTCAGTGTTTTGCCGGCTCAAATTCCCCACGTTTTCTAATGGTTACACGAAGGTTAATGAGAGAGGTAAGCAAAGCACATAAAGGTCAAGTTTGAACCACAAACAGGGTCACAGGGAGCAACCAAGAGGGCCAGCATATGGACAAATATTGAGCCTGAAATGTGATAGCTAGGGCTTCACTTGAAAATGAATGTCCAATGGTCTCTCGACTGACTTCAGGATTTTTTTAATGACAGTGACGTCTTATTTTTTTCTCTGCCAGAGGTCTTTGTGTGACAACAGGCGTCATTAACACTGGTGTGGATTTGATGAGGTCTACATTCAGGCATGGCTGGCAAGGTAATTTTATAACATAATTAGCATTGCAATAAACACACACCCGGGCAAGAAAAATAACATGCCTATTGGTCATGTATTATATTATACTGTATGTTCAGTCCAAACCCAATTAGCATGTAATGCCTTTACAGATGTACTGATCATTATGAAATATTTCACAAACAGCTACACATCTGATTATAAATTAATGCACAAGCACATACAAGGCATTCAGAAAGTATTTAACTTTTTCCAAATGTTGAAACGTTATAGCCTTCTACTAAAATTGATTAAATTGTATTTTCCCCCCTCCTCAATCTACACACAATACCCCATAATTACAAAGTGAAAAAAGGTTTTTAGAAATATTTGCAAATAAATAAAATATTTTATTTACATAGGTATTTGGACCCTTTGCTATGAGACTCGTAATTGAGCTCACGTGTTTCCATTTTTCATCCTTGAGATTTTCTACAACTTGATTAGAGTCCACCTGTGGTAAATGCAACTGATTGGACATTATTTGGAAAGGCACACACCTGTCTATATAAGGTCCCACAGTTGACAGTGCATGTCAGAGCAAAAACCAAGCCATGAGGTCAAAGGAATTGTCCGTAGAGCTCTGAGACAGGATTGTGTCGAGGCACAAATCTGGGGAAGGGTACCAAAAAATGTCTGCAGCATTGAAGGTCCCAAAGAACACATTGACCACCTTAAATGGAAGACGTTAGGAACCACCAAGACTCTTCCTAGAGCTGGCCGCCTGGCCGAACTGAGCAATCGGGGGAGAAGGGCCTTAGTCAGGGAGGTGACCAAGAACCCGATGGTGACTCTGACAGAGCTCCAGAGTTCCTCTGTGGAGACGGGAGAACCTTCCAGAAGGACAACCATCTCTGCAGCACTTCACCAATCAGGCCTTTATGGTAGAGTGGCCAGACGGAAGCCACTCCTCAGTAAAAGGCACATGACAGCCCGCTTGGAGTTTGCCAAAAGGCACCTAAAGGACTTTCAGACCATGAGAAACAAGGTTCTCTGGTCTAATGAAACCAAGATTGAACTCTTTGGCTTGAATGCCAAGCGTCACGTCTGGAGGAAACCTGGCACCATTCCTACGGTGAAGCATGGTGGTGGCAGCATCATGCTGTGGGGATGTTTTTCAGTGGCAGGGACTGAGAGACTAGTCAGGATCAAGGGAAAGATGAACAGAGAAAAGTACAGAGAGATCCTTGATGAAAATCTGCTCCAGAGCGCACAGGACCCAAGACTGGGGCAAAGGTTTACCTTCCAACAGGACAACGACCTTAAGTCTACAGCCAAGACAACGCAGGTGTGGCTTCGGGACAAGTCTCTGAATGTCCTTGAGTGGCCCAGCCAGAGCCCGGACTTGAACCTGATCGAACATCTCTGGAGAGACCTGAAAATAGCTGGTCAGCGACGCTCCCCATCCAACCTGACAGAACTTGAGAGCATCTGCAGAGAAGAATGAGAGAAACTCCCCAAATACAGGTGTGCCAAGCTTGTAGCGTCATACCCAAGAAGACTGTAATCGCTACCTAAGGTGCTTCAACAAAGTACTGAGTAAAGGGTCTGAATACTTATGTAAATGTGATATTTCAGTTTTCTATTTTTCATACATTTGCAAAAAAATCTAAAAAAGTGCTTTTGCTTTGTCATTATGGGGTGTTGTGATGAGGAAAAAAACTTTTTAATCCATTGTAGAATAAGCCTGTAACATAATACAAAATGTGGAGAAATTCAAGGGGTCTGAATACTTTCCTAATGCATTGTAAATGTTTACATTCAGAAATATACACACATGCAAATTAATGTAGGCATGTGTGCACACGCTTGTATGTTTAGCAACACAAATGCATGTAATTGTCCATATAGGCAGGCACACACAATTACTGATATCCAGACAGTGCACATACGGAAACACACAAACAAACAGGTACACACACAAGAGTACATTCATCGTTGCACCATCATATACAGGCCCATACTAATAGAGTACACACACACACTTTGCTCCCCATAATTCTGGGCTGCTGCGGTGGTGCCGGGGCATTCTGTGGGGCTGAGATTAACTGGGTTTTGAAGAATGGGTACGGGAGTTGCACAGAGGAGAACAGAGGATCGTTTATCAGTGGTCTGAAACAACGGCTGTTGGCACGCATCACTGGAGAGGAGGCATTCATCTCCTCCAGCTGACACACAATAACAGGTCCCCTCTGCTCTGGAGAATACAACTCTGCCTCCCCTTCCTGACGGGAGCCCAAACCACAGCAGCGCTTCAACTCCCTGGGAGTCTAATTAGCCAGAACCATTAGAGGACCTATCCGGGAGACCCTCAAAAAAGTGGATTAGCAAAATTTCACATTGCAATACTCTTTTTGGACGTTTTTTTTTTTCTTACATCAGGCGACCATGCATATCATTTGTGGGTCGGCCAGATATCGGGTCTTTGAAAGTAAAATAAATAAATAGTGGATTACAAAAAATCACTGCAAAACTCTCAACGTGAAAAATATATCCTTTAAGAGCCTGCATGTCATTTCTTTGTTGAGTCGACTAGTAGTGTTGGTCTCTCAGGTGTTTGAGAGTTAAATCTGTCCAATTCACTTGATGAGGTCCTATAATGTTACAGTTTCATGATACTCAAATACTGGCATCAAGTAACTTGTTTGTTTCACTTCCTGGAAAGGATATAGTTGAATCTGCAAATGTACACTGAGTGTATAAAAGATTAGGAACAGCTTCCTAATATTGAGTTGCACCCCTTTTGCCCTCAGAACAGCCTAAATCCGTTGGGGCATGGACTCTACAAGGTGTCAAAAGTGTTCCACAGGGATGCTGGCCCATGTTTACTCCAATGCTTCCCACAGTTGTGTCAAGTTGGCTGGATGTCCTTTGGGTAGTGGACCATTCTTGATACACAAGGGAAACTGTTGAGCGTGAAAAACCCAGCAGCGTTGCAGTTCTTGACACTCAAACCGGTGCACCTGGCACCTACTACCATATCCAGTTCAGTTTTGTCTTGCCCATTCACCCTCTGATTGGCACATATACACAATCCATGTCTCAATTGTCTCAAGGCTTAAAAATCCTTCTTTAACCCATCTCCGCCCCTTCAGGTGTAGAATAGTGAAAACTCACTTTGTCTGAGGAATACAGAGAATTAGTGTAGAGGGTCTATGACCCTAATATGATGCACTATCTGACTGTATTATTATGTGAAGCATATAGGCCCATAATCGTATCCAGTTGTCACGATCGTTTACTGATGATACGGACCAAGGCGCAGCGTGATAAGCGTACATTTGATTAAGTACTTAACTCGACACAAAACAACAAACAAACGAAACGTGAAGTCCTAGGTTTGTCACACCCGGGCTCTGGGACTCTATATGTTGAGCCAGGGTGTGTTCATTCTATGTGTTATATTTCTATGTTGGGGGTTCTAGTTGTTCTGTTTCTATGTTGGCCTGAGTGACTCCCAATCAGAGGCAACAAGTGTCAGCTGTGGCTGGTTGTCTCTGATTGGGAGCCATATTTAAACTGTCTGTTTTTCCCTTTGTGTTTGTGGGTTCTTGTTCCAGTTGGTTGTGTTTGTACCGTGGACTTCACGAGTCGTTTGTTGTTTTGTTGATTGTCCGTATTTATCACTAATGATAAATAAACATGTTCGTTCATCACGCTGCGCCTTGGTCTACTTCCTACGACGATCGTGACAGAAGAACCCACCATCACAGGACCAAGCAGCGTGTCCAGGAGCAGGCAGCCTGGACGTGGGAGCAGATTTTGGACGGGCAGGGGTCCTGGACCTGGGAGGAAATCCTGGCCGGGATGGATCGCCGGCCATGGTGTGAGACGGTAGAGGCGCGACGGAGAGAGGAGCAACGGCGTAATCTGTATCGTCGTCGGACGGACGAGAGGCAACCCCAAAAAAAATTTAGGGGGGGGCACACGTCATGGACGACGGGGCTGACGGAGGCAGAAAAGGGGCGTATACAGAAGGCCACCAGGTTACGGGGGCCACTGGTCAAAGTAGGGAAAGAAGGTTTAGAGGCACGGCGAGAGGTACTGGGGTGTGTTACCAGTCCGGTCCGGCCCGTTCCAGATCCCGGGGTAGAGCCAGTGGTGTGTGTCCCCAGTACGGTCCGGCCTGTTACGGCCCCTCGCACCAAGTGTACGGTGCGCGTCGCCAGTCCGGCCCGGCCTGTTCCTGCCTCTCGCACCAAGCCTACGGTGCGCGTCGCCAGCCCGGCCCGGCCTGTTCCTGCCCCTCGCACCAAGCCTACGGTGTGCGTCGCCAGCCCGGTCCGGCCTGTTCCTGCCCCTCGCACCAAGCCTACGGTGTGCGTCGCCAGCCCGGTCCGGCCTGTTCCTGCCACTCGCACCAAGTCTACGGTGCGCGTCGCAAGCCCGGCCCGGCCTGTTCCTGCCACTCGCACCAAGTCTACGGTGCGCGTCGCCAGCCCGGCCCGGCCTGTTCCTGCTCCTCGCACCAAACCTACGATGTGCGTCGCCAGCCCAGCCCGGCCTGTTCCTGCCACTCGCACCAAAGCTACGGTGCGCGTCGCCAGCCCGGCCCGGCCTGTTCCTGCCACTCGCACCAAGCCAGGGGTGCGAGTCGTCAGCCTGGTCCAGCCTGTTCCTGCCACTCGCACCAAGCCAGGGGTGCGAGTCGTCAGCCTGGTCCAGTCCGTTCCTGCTACTCGCACCAAGCCAGGGGTGCGAGTCGTCAGCCTGGTAAAGCCCGTTGCTGCTCCACGCACCAAGCCAGGGGTGTGAGTCGTCAGCACGGTAAAGCCCGTTGCTGCTCCACGCACCAAGCCAGGGGTGCGAGCTGTCAGCCCGGTAAGGCCCGTTCCGGCTCCACGCACCAAGCCAGGGGTGCGCATCGTCAGCCCGGTCCGGCCCGTTGCTGCTCCACGCACCAAGCCAGGGGTGCGAGTCGTCAGTCCGGTGAGGCCCGTTCCGGCTCCACGCACCAAGCCAGGGGTGCGCATCGTCAGCGCGGTCCGGCCCGTTGCTGCTCCACGCACCAAGCCAGGGGTGCGAGTCGTCAGCCTGGTAAGGCCCGTTCCTGCTCCACGCACCAAGCCAGGGGTGCGTATCGTCAGCCCGGTCCGGCCCGTTGCTGTTCCACGCACCAAGCCAGGGGTGCGCATCGTCAGTCCGGTCCGGTCCGTTCCTGCCTCACGCACCAAGCCAGGGGTGCGCGTCGTCAGTCCGGCACAACCCGTGCCTGGGTCACCGGTGCCTAATCAGGTACCTGTCAACTGCTCCACAACGGAGCTGAAGCTAACCGCTCCTGCTACGTCCAGTTCAGCTCCAGCCAGCGGGGCCAGACCGGACCAGGGGCGCTATGGGGGGATTATTGGAGGGTGGTGGGCAAGCCCGGAGCCAGAACCGCCGCCGAGGAGGAATGCCCACCCAGCCCTCCCCTGTTTTGCTCTGGTTGAGGCGCGGTCGCAGTCCGCGCCTTTAGGGGGGGGTACTGTCGCACCCGGGCTCTGGGACTCTATATGTTGAGCCAGGGTGTGTTCATTCTATGTGTTATATTTCTATGTTGGGGGTTCTAGTTGTTCTGTTTCTATGTTGGCCTGAGTGACTCCCAATCAGAGGCAACGAGTGTCAGCTGTGGCTGGTTGTCTCTGATTGGGAGCCATATTTAAACTGTCTGTTTTTCCCTTTGTGTTTGTGGGTTCTTGTTCCAGTTGGTTGTGTTTGTACCGTGGACTTCACGAGTCGTTTGTTGTTTTGTTGATTGTCCGTATTTATCACTAATGATAAATAAACATGTTCGTTCATCACGCTGCGCCTTGGTCTACTTCCTACGACGATCGTGACAAGGTTACACAAAACAAACCTTAACGGAACAAGATCCCACACCGACTAATGCCAAACAGGCTGCCTAAGTATGGTCCTCAATCAGAGACAACGAGATACAGCTGCCTCTGATTGGGAACCACCCTGGCCAACATAGATCTAAACGATCTAGCACATCAACATAGAAAATAACACACAGAAACTACACACCCTGGCTCAACATTTCAGAGTCCCCAGAGCCAGGGTGTGACAGTACCCCCCCCCCCCCCCCCACACAAACACAACAGGGTAGGGGCCGGGTGGGCATTCCGCCTCGGAGGCGGATCCGGCTCCGGGCGTGACCACCACTTTCTCTCCACCTCCCCGTTGCGCCCCTGATCTGGTCTGGCACCGCTGACTGGAGCTGGACCCAACGACGGTGGATCAAACCGTACAGGCTCCGGACTGGAGCCGCTGGCCGGAGCTGGACTGGACACTGGTGGAGCGGATTGCTCTGGCTCCGGAGTGGATCCGCTGACTGGAGTTGGACCGGACCCCGGTGGAGCGGATTGCTCTGGCTCCGGAGTGGAGCAGCTGACCGGTGCCGGACCAGGCACCGGTGGAACAGGCACGGGCCGTGCCGGACTGGACACACGCAGCACTGGCTTGGTGCGGGGAGCAGGAACGGGCCGGACCGGGCTGACGACGCGCACCACTGGCTTGGTGCGGGGAGCAGGAACGGGCCGGACCGGGCTGACGACGCGCACCACTGGCTTGGTGCGGGGAGCAGGAACGGGCCGGACCGGGCTGACGACGCGCACCACTGGCTTGGTGCGGGGAGCAGGAACGGGCCGGACCGGGCTGACGACACGCACCACTGGCTTGGTGCGGAGAGCAGGAACGGGCCGGACCGGGCTGGCGACGCGCACCACTGGCTTGGTGCGAGGGGCAGGAACAGGCCGGACCGGGCTGGCGACGCGCACCACTGGCTTGGTGCGAGGGGCAGGAACAGGCCGGACCGGGCTGGCGACGCGAACCACTGGCTTGGTGCGAGGGGAAGGAACAGGCCGGACCGGGACGGCGACGCGCACCACTGGTTTGGCGCGAGGGACAGGAACAGGCCGGACCGGGCTGGCGACGCGCACCACTGGCTTGGCGCGAGGGACAGGCCGGACCGGGCTGGCGACGTGCACCACTGGCTTGGCGCGAGGGACAGGAACAGGCCGGACCGGACTGGGAACACGCACCACTGGCTTGGTGCGGGGAGCAGGAACAGGCCGGGCTGGACTGGGAACATGCACCACTGGCTTGGTGCGGGGAGCCGGAACGGGCCGGGCCGGACTGTGGAGGCGGACTGGAGGTGAGAGCTGACACAACCCGTCCTGGCTGAATGCCTACTTCCACACAATACGTGTGAGGCATCAGCACAGGACGTACGGGGCTGTGCACTCGTACTGGCGCTACAGCACGTGGCACTGGCGCAGGATATACGGGACCGAGGAGGCGTACTGGAGACCACGAGCGTTGAGCCGGCACACACCCCGTCCTGGCTGAATGCCCATCTTTGCACGACACGTGCGTGGTGCTAGCACAGGACGTACAGGACTGTGCCGGAACACTCGCGGCACAGTACGTGGCTCCGCATAACACGGAACCTGCCCAGTCACACGCTTCCTAGCCTGAGTACGGGGAGTTGGCTCTGCTCTAACCCTAGGCTCCGCCAACCACCCTTTTAGCCCCCCCCAAAAAAAATTATTGGGTCTGTCTCTCGGGCTTCCTCCTCGGCCGGTACCCTCTGCGTTGCCGCTGCTCCTCTCTATAGCGCGCCTCCACAGTCTCCTCCCAAGGACGGCGATCCATTCCGGCCTGAATCTCCTCCCAAGTCCAGGATCCCTTCCCGTCCAGGATCTCCTCCCAGGTCCAGGTTGTCTGTTCCTGGACACGCTGCTTGGTCCTCTTTTGGTGGGATCTTCTGTCACGATCGTTTACTGATGATACGGACCAAGGCGCAGCGTGATAAGCGTACATTTTATTAAGTACTTAACTCGACACAAAACAACAAACAAACGAAACGTGAAGTCCTAGGTTACACAAAACAAACCTTAACGGAACAAGATCCCACACCGACTAGTGCCAAACAGGCTGCCTAAGTATGGTCCCCAATCAGAGACAACGAGATACAGCTGCCTCTGATTGGGAACCACCCTGGCCAACATAGATCTAAACGATCTAGCACATCAACATAGAAAATAACACACAGAAACTACACACCCTGGCTCAACATTTCAGAGTCCCCAGAGCCAGGGCGTGACACCAGTGGATATAGCCAAGGTTGCTAGCTTTGCGTCACCACTCAGAATACTATAAGATGCACACGTCTAGGTTTACCGTTATGCAATTAATAAGAGGCTAAGGAGCAAGGAGCTAATATCTTGCAATCAATGTCCTAGCATTAAATGATTGAGTTAACATTACTCTCTTAGAAAAAAAGGTGCTATCTAGAACCTAAAAGGGTTCTTCAGCTGTCCCCATAGGAGAACCCTTTGAATAACCCTTTTCGGTTCCAGGTAGAACCCTTTTGGTTCCAGGTAGAACCCTTTCCACAGAGGGTTCTACATGAAACCCAAAAGGGTTCTACCTGGAACCAAAAAGGGTTCTCCTATGGGGACAGCCTAAGAACGCTTTTGGAACCTTTTTCTAAGAGTGTAGCTCAGAGATGCACAGTTATAGACAGAGCATATATGCTATGAAATATTGTGAATAACATTTACCATTAGACTTTTCACCAAATAATAATTAAAGGAATATTACTCAGAAATGTGAGGACTACAGTTCGTATCCATTTAAAAGTAAATCAGATGTATTTTAGTTACACAATAAGAATACAATTATCAAATGGTACATACCAGAAATCTTCACGATAAAAATAATACAAATAGCCTAAGTCTTAACAGCATAGAATATTCACCACTATGACATACAAATGTACATCAGGAGATTGGTTTACCAATGACTCCATGATCGACATTTAAACCCAGCTTTAAATTCTTCTAAGAGCACCAAATCCCAGTATCTTCCATCGTCTAACATCACTGGCCCAGAACATTAAAACCAAATGCATTCTCTAATCTAATCAACACCTCAACACTGTATGATAAGAACACACCCCTGTGTTGCTCCTCTTTGAACTATCCGCCGTCCGACGAACAGAATAACACAGTTTCTCTGTAACAATAAGTCCATATAACAGTACAATGAAACATATCAAAATTCATAGCTCTTTATGAACTCTTAAAACAATCCAAATATGATAATTTCATTCACACAGTAACATTCATTTCGTCAAGTTTCATCAGTCTTCACCTCTCCTGGCTTCAGTGATCTTAGGACTTCTGTGGGAATGTCTCTTCATCGAGACTGCCATAGACAAGGTGTGTTTGACCCCTGTGATAACCCAAAGATGATCTGACATGAAAACAATGCCATAAATCTGGATTGAGTCATCTCGCTGGGCCTCGGTGCCAGCAAGTCCCTAGACGCATCTTCATCACTGGCCTTCATCATCGTTCACATTTGTTCACTCTCTCTATTCTTCCACTACACAGGTGGCATCAATAAGGGATCATATCTTTCACCTGGATTCACCTGGTCAGTCTATGTCATGGAAAGAGCAGATGTTCTTCACGTTTTGTACACTCAGTGTATGTATAGCACTGTAAATGAACTCTCCCTTGTTGGGCATGCAAATTGGATTCGCAAGAACAGTCATGCATTCTTATGTCAGTAGCCTCAAATTGACATGGGGTCAATATCAGGTACATAGTATTTGTAGTAGGTGGATGTAGTCTATGTCTAAGCATACTGTAGTGACCTTAACCCAATATCTAGTGACCTCGTCAAGAGGATCTCTTGGTGTTTCGGCTGAGGTGTTGGGTTGATAGTTGCTGGATCCAGTTTCGAGTTCCGGTAGGGGCAACCCCCTGAATTCGCTACATTGGTGTCAGTGGTACGGCGGCCGTGAGGCAATCGAAGAGGGACTTGTGAGGGACTTGGTATAGAGAAGCCTGGGGACACGCTCTCCCTAAGGAAGTGGGTAGTGTAGTGGCCTTAACCCAACACCTAGCAACCTCATCAAGGGGTTTGGATCTCTTGGTGTAACTCCCTGAATTAGCTACAAAACTATCTCTAATATTAACAGATGTACGAGAAAGACTAATAATAGTCTGGTTCACAAACACATTTTGGTGTGATTCTGTTTTGACAGTATAGTCTGTATTTTAATAAATATGTTAATAATGTGTGGGCAAATACAGAAAATGTAATTTATAATCCAATAGAAAACGTGAAGGCCTTAGCAAAGTTTCTTATTGCTTGTTTCTATAAAATGAACAAATAGCAAGAATAAATTAGTTGAAGGCTTTAACAGTATAGACTCTTGAGCCACTGAATGTACATTGAACACAGAGAAAAACCAACCATTTTATTAATGTATGTTATTTTTAACCCATCAGTCATGTATGTTTATTAACTTCATAATGTTTGGAATTCCATTAGTTCTTCTATCAGATACTTCAATTAAGAGGGTATTCACCCATGAAGATGCTTGGAAAGCATAGAATAGAATATTATGAGCTATTGTCCATCTTGCGAAATACATTTGTATTTTGTTCTGCTACAAAACCCCAACTCCCCCCAGACAACATGCATACACACATACAGGGTCAACCGCAGTGAAGCGCTCCAGGAACAATTGAGGGGTTAAGTGCCTTGTCCAAGGACACAATGGTAGTGAATGGTAGCTATGATCTGAAACCAGCAGTCCTCCAGTTGCCAGTTCAGTTCCACATTTTATCACCAGGCCTGGGACTTGAACCAGCAACCTCCTAGCTACTGATCCGCCATCGTCAGGCCTTGGAATTGAACCGATGACCTTCTGAGCTACCTTTAATTTGCCTGGCTATCCGAACTCCTTGCTCTGGCCAAACGGTACGCCACGCCCACGGACGTTAATTTCTTCTCCGCAATGAGTCTGGATCTGAGTACCTCCGCGACAATTTCTAGAACATAAAAACATTCTGATTGGTCCCAGAAACCAATGGCTTGGGCCAGAACCAGAACACACGTGGGTAAAGCGGATGTTTGAAAATGTGTCATTGGCTTCGCTACTCTGATTGGTTAGAGATGATCCAATCACTGATTACTTTGTTTTGTACAACACCCCTCATTTTGACGTCACCACAAACGACTTCAACGATGGCAGTCTCAGACTGAAGTATGTAGGGAATGATAGAGCAGCGAAATAATTCAGTTTGAGTTGTCAGGCAAACCTTTAATATACCTGTATCAGGCTTTAATTTCATGTAGGTGAAGGAAAATGTTATTCCAATGGACTTAATGGAATATGGATGAATTAATTAATATGATCATATTGCCATTGTGAGTAATGGACTCTTGCTCAGGGGAAAAGGAAATAAACAACAACGAATGCAAATATTTACATGTCTTAGAATGAATTAAAACAACATACTTGGGGCTAGCTGCTCACAGAGAGGATGAAAGACCTGTCACAACACCTGTTCAAATGACTAGAAGGAATCGCCACTATAAATAGTATATTTCTTATATCATTGCATGTGTTAAGGTAATCAGAGACTTCTTTCCGCATGAGCTGAGGCAGAATCAGTGACCACTGGAGCAGGGACAAATAGACACACAACTAACATCATAGCTGAAATGTTTCGAGATGCTAACGACAGTTGAAAAGACTGCTGCACTAGGTTTGACCTGAATTCTTAATTCATTTGTTTGTTATGTGTTACAGCCCTAGGTTGAAAGCAAAGATTGACTAGGGACCCAAACAGCAAGGCAGAATTACGAGCAGGACTAGTCACAGCAAAAGCAGAGGTATGATTATTCCGCTAATTAGGCTGTTGAAGTCCTAATATGGACACCGTACAGATGAGCATTGTGACCCAATCCACAGAACAGTCATAGACACGCTCCAGGATGAAATTTCCCATATGTACAGATCTAGAATCAGATTCCCCTCCTCTTAACCGTTAGTGGGGAAAATGCAAAACTGAATCAAGAACAGCTCTTAGTCCAAGAGTAGGAGCAGGTTTTGATTGAACTACACACATGTACCCATATGGTAGACTACCTACAATTCAGGGACATGGATGTACAAAAGTATGCGGACACCCCTTCTAATTAGTGGATTCGGCTATTTCAGCCAAACCTGTTGCTGACAGGTGTATAAAATCGAGCACACAGCCATGCAATCTCCATAAACAAACATTTGCAGTAGAATGGCCAGTACTGAAGAGCTCAATGATTTCCAACATGGCACCGTCATAGGATGCCACCTTTCCAACAAGTCAAATTGCTGCCCTGCTGGAGCTGCCCCGGTCAACTGTATGTGTTGTTATTGTGAAGTGGAAACGTCTAGGAACAACAATGGCTCAGCCGGGAAGTGGTAGGCCACACAAGTTCACAAAAAAAGACCACCGAGTGCTGAAGTGCGTTGCGCACTGTCCTCGGTTGCAACACTCACTACTGAGTTCCAAACGTCAGCAAAATAACTGTTCATCGGGAGCTTCATGAAATGCGTTTCCATGGCCGAGCAGCCGCACACAAGCCGAAGATCACCATGCGCAATGCCAAGCGTCAGCTGTAGTGGTATAAGCTCTTCACCATTGGACTCTGGAGCAGTGGAAACACGTTCTCTGGAGTGATGAATCACGCTTCACCATCTGGCAGTCCGATGGACAAATCTGGGTTTGGAGAACGCTACCTGCCTGCCCCAATGCATAGTGCCAACTGTAAAGTTTGGTGGAGGAGGAATAATGGTCTGGGGCTGTTTTTCATGGTTTGGGCTAGGCCCCTTAGTTCCAGTGAAGGAAAATCTTAACGCTACAGCATACAGTGACATTCTAGATGATTCTATGCTTCCAACTTTGTGGCAACAGTTTGGGGAAGGCCCTTTCCTGTTTCAGCATGACAATGCCCCCGTGTACAAAGCGAGGTCCATACAAAAATGGTTTGTCGAGATCGGTGTGGAAGAACTTGATTGGCCTGCACAGAGCCTGGACCTCAACCCCATCAATCACCTTTGGGATGAATTGGAATGCTGATTGCAAGCCAGGCCTAATCACCCAACATCAGTGCCCGACCTCATTAATGCTCTTGTGGGAGAATGGAAGCAAGTCCCCGCAGCAATGTTCCAACATCTAGTGGAAAGCCTTCCCAGAAGAGTGGAGGCTGTTACAGCAGCAAAGGGTGGACCAACTCCATATTAATGCCCATGATTTTGGAATGAGATGTTCGACGAGCAGGTGACCACATACTTTTGACCATGTAGTACATGTTTACATGCCTGGATGAGCCATGTTTTTTTGCTAACAGTTGGTTGTTTGTTTTGAACGTTGAACTAAAAAGATGTGATGGAACATAAGATGTATAGCTGTAACAGAAACATTTGAGTGCTTCAGGACAATAATTACATTTGGGGTAATATATTACTCCACCAAGCCTCATCCCCATTATTCTAGGCCTCCATCCTCCAACTCCAAATTAGTCCTAGTCCCAAGAGACCCTCACGAATAAAGAGCTTAATCAGTATCCCTGCTAATAACTAATTATGATACGACAAGATTGATTAAGATACCTGGTATGATAAACATGAATATTGAGTTTCAAAACAAAACAAATGCACACATGGTATTATAAACAGGTGGGGAATCACAGAGGCCAGAGAAGGGGGAGGTCTCTGTGCGGATGCTGAACTCTTGATGGACACCAACAAATGGCACCCTATTCCCTATATAGGGCCCATGGTCAAAATAAGTGTGTTTATATATGGAATAGGGGTGCCATTTGGGACTCAGCCGGGATGTGCTCCTGCCCGTCCTCTGACAAGCCTCATTCTGCTAGAGAGAAAGAGAGAGAGACTAATAATGGCGCCGGAGGAGATGGCTGCCGTTTTACGGCCCCCTAACCAATTGTGCTATTATGTGTGTTTTTTCGCGTTATTTGTAATTTATTCTGTACATAATGTTTCTGCCACCGTCTCTTATGACCAAAAAGAGCTTCTGGATATCAGGACAGCAATTACTCACCTCGTATTGGACTAATATTTTTTCTTCAACGAGTCAGACACGAAGGATATTCTACAGACACCCGACAAGGCCCAAATCCCCGTCATTCGTATGAGAACGAGACAGAGATATCATGGACATAGGTCGGGGTGCCTTGTAAGGATCCGACAGCGAGCGAATAATCTGCCTCTTCCATCAGTCCTATTTGCCAACGTACAATCATTGGAAAACAAATTGGACGACCTACGATCAAGGATATTCTACCAACGGGACATTAAAAACTGTAATATCTTATGTTTCACAGAGTCGTGGCTGAACGACGACATGGATAACATACAGATGGCGGAATATACACTACATCGGCAGGATAGAACAGCTGACTCCGGTAAGACAAGGGATGGCGGTCTGTGTATATTTATTAACAACAGCTGGTGCACAAAATCTAATACTAAGGAAGTCTTGAGGTTTTGCCCGCATGAGGTAGAGTATCTCATGATAAGCTGTAGACCACACTATTTACCAAGAGAGTTTTCATCTACATTTTTCGTAGCTGTCTATTTACCACCACAAATCGATGCTGGCACTAAGACTGCACTCAATGAGCTGTATAAGGTCATAAGCAAACAGGAAAACGCTCAACCAGAGGCAGCGCTCCTAGTGGCCAGGGACTTTAATGCAGGGAAACTTAAATCCGTTCATCCTAATTTCTACCAGCATGTTAAATGTGCAACCAGAGGGAAAAAAACTCTAGACCACCTTTACTCAACAAAGCTCTCCCTCGCCCTCCATTTGGCAAATCTGACCATAATTCTATCCACCTGATTCCTGCTTATAAGCAAAAACTAAAGCAGGAAGCACCAGTGACTCGGTTAATAAGGAAGTGGTCAGATGACGCAGATGCTAAGCTACAGGACTGTTTTGCTAGCACAGACTGGTATATGTTCCGGGATTCTTCCGATGGCATTGAGGAGTACACCACATCAGTCACTGGCTTCATCAATGAGTGCATCGATGACGTCGTCCCCACAGTGACCGTACGTACATACACCAACCAGAAGCCATGGATTACAAGCAACATCCGCACTGAGCTAAAGGGTAGAGCTGCCGCTTTCAAGGAGTGGGACTCTAACCCGGACGCTTATAAGAAATCCCGCTATGGCCTCCGACGAACCATCAAACAGGCAAAGAGTCAATACAGGACTAAGATTGAATCGTACTACACCGGCTCCGACGCTCGTCGTATGTGGCAGGGCTTGCAAACTATTACAGACTACAAAGGGAAGCACAGCTGCGAGCTGCCCAGTGACACGAGCCTACCAGACGAGCTAAATCACTTCTATGCTCACTTCGAGGCAAACAACACTGAAGCATGCATGAGAGCATCAGCTGTTCCGGATGACTGTGATCACGCTCTCCGTAGCCAATGTGAGTAAGACTTTTATGCAGGTCAATATTCACAATGCCGCAGGGCCAGGCGGATTACCAGGACGCATACTCCGAGCATGCGCTGACCAACTGGCAAGTGTTTTCACTGACATTTTCAACATGTCTCTGACTGGGTCTGTAATACCAACATGTTTCAAGCAGACCACCATAGTCCCTGTGCCCAAAAACACTAAGATAACCTGCCTAAATGACTACCGACCTGTTGCACTCACGTCTGTAGCCATGAAGTGCTTTGAAAGGCTGGTCATGGCTCACATCAACACCAATTTCCCGGAAACCCTAGACCCACTCCAATTTGCATACCGCCCCAACAGATCCACAGATGATGCAATCTCTATTGCGCTCCACACTGCCCTTTCCCACCTGGACAAGAGGAACACCTATGTGAGAATGCTATTCATTGACTACAGCTCAGCGTTCAACACCATAGTGCCCTCAAAGCTCATCACTAAGCTAAGGACCCTGGGACTAAACACCTCCCTCTGCAACTGGATCCTGGACTTCCTGACGGGCCGCCCCCAGGTGGTAAGGGTAGGTAACAACACATCTGCCACGCTGATCCTCAACACGGGGGCCCCTCAGGGGTGCGTGCTCAGTCCCCTCCTGTACTCCCTGTTCACCCATGACTGCATGGCCAGGCACGACTCCAACACCATCATTAAGTTTGCCGACGACACAACAGTGGTAGGCCTGATCACCGACAATGATGAGACAGCCTATAGGGAGGAGGTCAGAGACCTGGCCGTGTGGTGCCAGGATAACAACCTCTCCCTCAATGTGAGCAAGACAAAGGAGCTGATCGTGGACTACAGGAAAACAAGAGGACTGAGCACATCCCCATTCTCATCGACGGGGCTGTAGTGGAACAGGTTGAGAGCTTGAAGTTCCTTGGTGTCCACATCACCAACAAACTATCATGGTCCAAACACACCAAGACAGTCGTGAAGAGGGCACGACAAAGCATATTCCCCCTCAGGAGACAGAAAAGATTTGGCATGGGTCCTCAGATCATTGAGAGCATCCTGACTGGTTGCATCACTGCCTGTTATGGGAACTGCTTGCCCTCCGACCGCAAGGCACTATAGAGGGTAGTGCGTACGGCCCAGTACATCACTGGGGCCAAGCTTCCTGCCATCTAGGACCTCTATTCAAGGCCTTAAAAATTGTCAACTGCTACCGCACAGCAAGCGGTACCGAAGCGCCAAGTCTAGGTCCAAAAGGCTTCTTAACACCTTCTACCCCCAAGCCATACGACTCCTGAACAGCTAATTATGGCTACCCGGACTATTTGCATTGTCCCCCCCTCCCCTCCCCACCCCACCCCCTCTTTTACGCTGCTGCTACTCTGTTTATTATCTATGCATAGTCACTTTAACTCTAACCAAATGTACATATTACCTCAATTACCTCGACTAACCTGTGCCACTGCACATTGACTCTGTACCAGTACCCCCTGTATAGAGCCTCCCTACTGTTATTTTATTTTACTGCTGCTCTTTAATTATTTTTTCTTTTTTACTTAACACTTTTTGTTCTTAACTGCATTCTTGGTTAAAGGCTTGTAAGTAAACATTTCACTGGAAGGTCTACACCTGTTGTATTCGACGCATGTGGCAAATTTGATGAGAGAGAGAGAGATGGCCCAAACTCTCGACTCCTCCCTTCTGGATCAAATTATACTAAACAAGACGCCGAAAATAACTCCACACAAAGGTAGCAACCCACAGAGATGAATGCAGATTGTTAGAGAAGGTAAGGTACAGCTTCATGTTATTTCTGCTAGATTCACTACCATTCTGTCAGTCAAACACTGATGGCTCTTTTTCAACCGTTTATATGGCCAAACAATGCAATGAATACTTCATGGAATAAATGCAGTCAAAAACGTGATTTTCCTGTGTTTTACATATATTTCCACACTATGAGGTTGGAATAATAATATCTGTGCGGTGGCAGGTATCCTAGCGGCTAAGAGCGTTGGGCCAGTAACCTAAAGGTCGCAGTTTTGTATCCTCCAGCCAACTAGGTGAATAATCTGTTGAGGTGCCCTTGAGCGAGGCACTTTAACCTAATTGCTATGTAAGTTGCTCTGGATAAGACGATAAATTACTAAAATGAAAATTATGATCATGCCCTTTTAGTGTAAGAGCTGTTTGAAAAGACTGTCTGAAATCTCAACCTGTTTTGGTGAGATTGAGTTTTGGCCTGACTGGTGACCAGGCGGTAAATTAGTTAATATACCAATAAGAACGAGGATTCCAAACCTTTCTGCCAATAACAGCTAGTTTTCAGCTTTCCCTTCCCCATTCAGACCACTCACAGACAGTCCTAGCAAAATTATTTATTGTGAAAGTAAGGTACTTAATTGTTACCCAGAAATGATTTGATATTGAGATAAAAACGGCTGCATTGGACCTTTAATATGTGTTCGTGACACACTAAAGGCTGTTACATTTTCTGACTTTTCCCCAAAGTTCTAAGCATGCGTGCGGTTGTAATCTAAAGAGCAGGGTGGTATTATTTCACAACTGACATCGGTACACTGAGATGTATGACAAACATTATTGACCTAATAAAAGTCAGAGGGGAGAACAGTGGATATATCTCCAGCTGGAGCTGTGGATTCCAATAACACAATGCCCAACCCAAGTCCCACAGCCTGGAAAGGCTATTTTCATATTGTAGTGGAGATCTACATAGATTGTGAATCCCCTGATTTAATATAACAATATTTGCAGTGAGAGATGTGTCGATAACTAATATGCGATTACTAACAAAAATAGTATTCCATATAATCTCTTCCATATGTAATGGAAGACATGCATTTGGATTCTCTGGTAGCCATGAAAGGGTTATTATTGATATCCTAAACGTTACTAAAAATAAACAGACTTAGTTTCATATAGTATTTGCTTGAGCCTGCCTGGAGTGCCAGAATGGTGGGGTTCAAAATATGATTTGAACCCAGGTCTGATGGTGGTTACTAATAACTCAGGGACTGGCATGTGAGATTGCATGGAGATATTAAACCCAGGGCTACACAAGCTTCTCCACAGGCCAATAACATTGCCTTCGGTTAATGTCTCATAGAAGAGGCACAGTATACAGGAGGCCCTCATAACCCCCACATAATTACAACTCATCAAATAATGCATCTCAGATTCCCATTATGTGGTGATACATTTAGAATAGTTTCCGACAGAGGCTCCCAACTCAATTGAACTCATCATATTATTAAGCCAATTAAGCATTGGCCATACTGTCTCAGACAAGGTCCCTCTTTTATCAGTAAAAAAAAAAGAAAAAAGGGTGCGTCCCAAATGGCACACTATTTCCTATGTAGTGCACTACTTTTCACCAAGGCCCATAGGGCTCTGGTAAAAAAAAAAATCACTATGTAGTACACTCAGTAGGGAATAGCAGGGTGCCATTTGGACAAATACGTCCACGGATTAAATACCAATCATCAGTATTTACATGAGCTAAAAAACCCATACATACACTGTTTAATAAAATACTTACTCGTCACAACATTTGCACAGGCTTATATAACTCCCAATTCAATTTTATTTTTATTTTGTATGAACATAATGTATTCCACAATAAATCCCACAGACAACTTTGAAACCTGTAAGGAAATGTGGTAAATGGCTGAAGATATAGATCCCGGCATTTACCACAACAACAGTCTAGCCAATTGTTCCCATGCAAGCAAACAATGGGGAGAAATAAACAAGTAATTGGATTGCGTACGGATAATAAATGGAATGCTACAGTGGGATTTTAGATGATGTTAAGACTCTGGGAGAAAGACAGAAAGTCGCTAGCGATTTCAACAGCTTCCATGGGTAGAAGAGGTTCTCATCATACTTCATTTAGCAGATATTGATGTTAAACGAACCATAAATGATCTCGATACGAAATGTCATTGTGGGGGCATATCAATTTTGAAAATGATTACAAATGACTTTGGAACATATATTATTGGCTTCCTTAGAAGTGCCCGATGCTATCGTTTGACACAGAGCAAATGATCTGTTGATTATGCACTGGGTTTACATGGTAAATTAGCTCATTTAGACATTATGCTGTGGCCCCTTTCTGTCAGCACAACTGGATATCTAATGTGCCGGCTGTGGAAAGGGAGTTTTTCCTGTATCTTGACTATTCTATTCCCTACATTTAAGGCACCATTTGAGTATAGGACACACTGTTATACTATAGGCCCATTACTGGTGAGAAGTGGAGATAATGTCACCGTGGCTTTGAGAAGATCTCTGGGACTTCTTTGATGCTACTAAAGTAATACAAATATCTGTTCCGCCTCTATTCTCTAAACCAGTACCTGTATTTTCTAGCACTTGCTATGTTTTGGCTATAAGACAAACAGTTATCGTGCTGTCGCCTGTCTGTCAGACCAGATGTTGCATTCCCTTGCCTTATGTCCATGTTTACACAAAAACAATTCTCTCTTCCATACTTCACTATCTCCCTTTGGTCCCACGAGGGCCCCAACTTTTTACGACTCACTCTCAACTTCCTTTCCTATAAGGAACTTCTCTCAGGGCACTATCTCTCTTAGGTCCAATGGGACCAGGCCAGCCTCCACCCTTCTCCATCCACACCTGTTTTAAAAAGTTATTAAAAGTCCACTGTCCCTGCGAGTCTTTCTTCCTAATGTGCTGATGATGGGAAAAAGTGGATTTGGGGCCATTACTTAATTAGCAGTTCATGATTTCCCCCAGGAAGGCAGCAGCGGCGGCGCCACGCTGGCCCAGAGTGGAAACTGCTCTGCATTAAAATCATGTGTCATTAAAGGCAGAGAGACACTAATTACAGGGATGGAAGTGTCTGGGGGACGACAGAACATGTCCCCGGGCCCCGAGTTACTGCGCTATAACGCCACAACACACACACACACGTACCCTAGGGGGACACACACATCGGATATTGGATACATGGAATGTGTATGTTCACTGATGTACAAATAAAGATGAGAAAGGACAGAAAAATGGACTCAGGCAGTGGTTTAAGAATGAACTTGGTTGCAAGATAATCATGTACTCTTTATTACATATCAAATGCCTAATTAGATTATAAACCTTGCTGTATAGCCCGTATGAGACCACAGCGCTCACAGCATCAATTACATGCATGTATTTAATTATAAAAAACGTAATGATTGTTGTAAAAAAAAAAAAAAGCCATAACGAACAGAAAAATCCTTTGATTTTATGGTTAGAGGCAGGCAGGAAGAATCAATCCTAGGCCTTGAATGTTAGCCACTGTGATGCTTATTTCTATAAAGGAAAAGGAGATTTATCAAACACAATTTTATACGATGAGTATTATAGCCTATGATTTTCAAAACCATACACATTTAGAGGTACATACAGTTTTGAGAATGACACAAATATTTATTTTCACAAAGTCTGCTGCCTCCGTTTTTATGATGGCAATTTGCATATACTCCAGAATGTTATGAAGAGTGATCAGATGAATTGCAATTAATTGCAAAGTCCCTCTTTGCCATGAAAATGAACTTACTCCCCAAAAAACATTTCCACTACATTTCAGCTCTGCCACAAAACGACCAGCTGACATCATGTCAGTTATTCTCTAGTTAACACAGGTGAGAGTGTTGACAAGGACAAGGCTAGAGATCACTCTGTCATGCTGATTGAGCTAGAATAACAGACTGGAAGCTTTAAAAGGAGGGTGGTGCTTGAAATCATTGTTCTTCCTCTGTTAACCATGTTTACCTGCAAGGAAACACGTGCCTTCATCATTGCTTTGCACAAAAAGGGCTTCACAGGCAAGGATATTGCAGCTAGTAAGATTGCACCTAAATCAACCATTTATCGGATCATCAAGAACTTCAAGGAGAGAGGTTCAATTGTTGTGAAGAAGGCTTCAGGGCGCCCAAGAATGTCCAGCAAGCGCCAGGACCGTCTCCTAAAGTTGATTCAGCTGCGGGATCGGGGCACCACCAGTGCAGAGCTTGCTCAGGAATGGCAGCAGGCAGGTGTGAGTGCATCTGCATGCACAGTGAGGCGAAGACTTTTGGAGGATGGCCTGGTTTCAAGAAGGGTAGCGAGGAAGCCACTTCTCTCCAGGAAAAACATCAGGGACAGTGATATTCTGTAAAAGGTACAGGGATTGGACTGCTGAGGACTGGGGTAAAGTCATTTTCTTTGATGAATCCCCTTTCCGATTGTCTGGGGCATCCGGAAAAAAGCTTGTCCGGAGAAGACAAGGTGAGCGCTACCATCAGTCCTGTGTCATGCCAACAGTGAAGCATCCTGAGACCATTCATGTGTGGGGTTGCTTCTCAGCCAAGGGAGTTGGCTCACTCAAAATTTTGCCTAAGAACACAGCCATGAAAAAAGAATGGTACCAACACATCCTCCGAGCGCAACTTCTCCCAACCATCCAAGAACAGTTTGGTGACGAACAATGCCTTTTCCAGCATGATGGAGCACCTTGCCATAAGGCAAAAGTGATAACTAAGTGGCTCGCGGAACAAAACATCGCCATTTTGGGTCCATGGCCAGGAAACTCCCCAGACCTTAATCCCATTGAGAACTTGTGGTCAAGAGGCGGGTGGACAAACAAAAACCCACAAATTCTGACAAACTCCAAGCATTGATTATGCAAGAATGGGCTGCCATCAGTCAGGATGTGGCCCAGAAGTTAATTGACAGCATGCCAGGGTGGATTGCAGAGGTCTTGAAAAAAAATGGTCAACACTGCAAATATTGACCCTTTGCATAAACTTAATGTAATTGTCAATAAAAACCTTTGACACTTATGGAATGCTTGTAATTAAACTTCAGTATACCATAGTAACATCTCACAAAAACATCTAAAAACACTGAAGCAGCAAACTTTGTAAAGACCAATACACAGAAGCAAATCATCTAAGACCCTCCAACAAAGCCCTTCAAAATGTTAGAAATCTTTCAAGATTCAAGTGTCAACAATACACCATTACTTCTCACAATAGATTGCTTCGTACAACTGTATCTTAAGTTGCCCCTATATGCATACAGTGGGGGAAAAAAGTATTTAGTAAGCCACCAATTGTGCAAGTTCTCCCACTTAAAAAGATGAGAGAGGCCTGTAAATTTCATCATAGGTACACGTCAACTATGACAGACAAATTGAGAAGAAAAAAATCCAGAAAATCACATTGTAGGATTTTTAATGAATTTATTTGCAAATTATGGTGGAAAATAAGTATTTGGTCACCTACAAACAAGCAAGATTTCTGGCTCTCACAGACCTGTAACTTCTTCTTTAAGAGGCTCCTCTGTCCTCCACTTGTTACCTGTATTAATGGCACCTGTTTGAACTTGTTATCAGTATAAAAGACACCTGTCCACAACCTCAAACAGTCACACTCCAAACTCCACTATGGCCAAGACCAAAGAGCTGTCAAAGGACACCAGAAACAAAATTGTAGACCTGCACCAGGCTGGGAAGACTGAATCTGCAATAGGTAAGCAGCTTGGTTTGAAGAAATCATCTGTGGGAGCAATTGTTAGGAAATGGAAGACATACAACACCACTGATAATCTCCCTCGATCTGGGGCTCCACGCAAGATCTCACCCCGTGGGGTCAAAATGATCACAAGAACGGTGAGCAAAAATCCCAGAACCACACGGGGGGACCTAGTGAATGACCTGCAGAGAGCTGGGACCAAAGTAACAAAGCCTACCATCAGTAACACACTATGCTGCCAGGGACTCAAATCCTGCAGTGCCAGACGTGTCCCCCTGCTTAAGCCAGTACATGTCCAGGCCCGTCTGAAGTTTGCTAGAGTGCATTTGAATGATCCAGAAGAGGATTGGGAGAATGTCATATGGTCAGATGAAACCAAAATAGAACTTTTTGGTAAAAACTCAACTCATCGTGTTTGGAGGACAAAGAATGCTGAGTTGCATCCAAAGAACACCATACCTACTGTGAAGCATGGGGGTGGAAACATCAAGCTTTGGGGCTGTTTTTCTGCAAAGGGACCAGGACGACTGATCCGTGTAAAGGAAAGAATGAATGGGGCCATGTATCGTGAGATTTTGAGTGAAAACCTCCTTCTATCAGCAAGGGCATTGAAGATGAAACGTGGCTGGGTCTTTCAGCATGACAATGATCCCAAACACACCGCCTGGGCAACGAAGGAGTGGCTTCGTAAGAAGCATTTCAAGGTCCTGGAGTGGCCTAGCCAGTCTCCAGATCTCAACCCCATAGAAAATCTTTGGAGGGAGTTGAAAGTCCATGTTGCCCAGCGACAGCCCCAAAACATCACTGCTCTAGAGGAGATCTGCATGGAGGAATGGGCCAAAATACCAGCAACAGTGTGTGAAAACCTTGTGAAGACTTACAGAAAACGTTTGACCTGTGTCATTGCCAACAAAGGGTATATAACAAAGTATTGAGAAACTTTTGTTATTGACCAAATACTTATTTTCCACCATAATTTGCAAATAAATTCATAACAAATCCTACAATGTGATTTTCTGGAGAAAAAAAATCTCATTTTGTCTGTCATAGTTGACGCGTACCTATGATGAAAATTACAGGCCTCTCTCATCTTTTTAAGTGGGAGAACTTGCACAATTGGTGGCTGACTAAATACTTTTTTTCCCCACTGTATGTAACTACACATTATATAACTGGTTGTTTGGATGCTGATTGGTTGATATGCGGAAGTTGTGGAACAACAACTATGACAAACCTATGACGTTTTAATCTCATAATTCCACTGTCCCGCAGCCCAGGAAGGACATTTCTAAACTTCATGTCCCTCGGAAAAAATGCTACTATTTGGTTTGCAACAGTTGGGGGTTGTATAAACGTAACTGTCTGCCTCTACGACCTGTGCAACAATGTACTGTATAATTTTACAAATGCGAACTCTCCCTTGCCAGTAGGCTAGCTAGCCCAAGAATGAACATGAAACTAATAATTCACCATGGAAACCGTAAACACTCAGAATTCCATTAATTATTTAATTTTACCAGCGCAGTGCGGTAAATTGTCTATTCATAAATAATTATTTATTGAAGTTCTTATCTTTCATCATTATTGAATCTCTGCTAGCTAGCTACATGCCAATGATTTGTTTATCATAGCAACATCGAATGAATAGAATGATTAGAATTAACAACTGGGTCAAAACATGAGAAAATAACTAACGACCAGCCCGTTTGGGTAGCAACTTCAGAATGCAAAAACGAATTTACTCGTTAAAATAATGTTTTTAATCAAAACATTTCATTAATATTTTTATAAATATGTTGGCAACCGTTTTATAAAAGCAATAAGGCCCTCAAACCCAGGGAGTATCGTGTGATTATCACACAATAATCCATGAGATGTCATGCCTTATTGCTTAAGTAATAACTGTAGTAACAACATTGTAGTTACATATGAATTGCTACTATGTGGTTACTAATGAATGTTTCCAACAAATAGGCCTGCAAAGCCAACCAAATAGATTAAACACTCTCACTGCTTAATCTCACTATAACCTTTCACCAAAATCTTCTGCCACTCAAAGTTTGTAGTAGTCAGGGATTGAGAATTTACACCTCTTAGGTTCTCAAAGGATCTCTCACCCCTTCCATTGAGAACTATTCTGATCCCTACGGATGAGCTAAGGTGAGCAATAATGTCACACGGTGTCTGCTATGAACATGAAGCTGGGTGTTGGAGTGTCATCTCTGTAAACTCCCCAGGCAAAGTCAAACCTTGTCCAATTAAATGTAACATCTGTCGAAGTTAAGAGCCATACTTGGTTAGCAGCACATTGTTTTAAATAAATCCTCTCAGGTTAAGTCTTTAACAGTCACCTGCTCTTTGTCGTTTAAACCTGGATGAGCTTGTATTTCCATGCTATGTCTGCATGTTTTCCCGACTAGCTTCGGAAATCCCAAAACGGCGGAACAATCTATTTCACCCTGCGACAAATTCTGTATCAGTCAATGCTCCAAAAGACAGGAAATACTGTATTCACCAAACTAAGCATTGAGCTAGAAAGGAAGCGGTGTTTGCAAAATCATGTGCATTCCACTTTGTGTCTACCCTCTCAATGATAACATTATATTAGTGCACTCCTTACATCAAACTGTCCTCAATGTTATCCTGATTTTCCTTCATTTTCATGCAAATCATTGACTGATGCATCATTTTCAAAAACATCAGGTGCCGGTATCACAGCAATTTTCATCAAGCTTCCATCAAAAGTTTCATATTGTGTACTTCCCACCCCAACCCCCCTCCCCCCACACACACTCACACACAGACAGATACCCCCTCCACACCCTCTCTCTCTCTCTCTCTCTCTCTCTCTCTCTCACACACACACACACACACACACACACACACACACACACACACACACACACACACACACACACACAAACTTCCCTCCCTCCAGTGTGCATGTTTTAGACAATGAGGTGGGGGAATCTAATTCCCTGTTCACCTCCTCTCTCCGCCAGTGAACACATTGAGGCATTGACTCATGTGGCCCCAGTTGTGAGGTGAGAGGGAGGTTCCTAATTGGTTTAATTTACCTGGACAGCTAATCCATGAGGGGTCAGGCCAGCGGACCTCTGAGGAGACACGGACATGAGCCTGTAGCTGGCCTTGGCATGCCCATACCTCCACTCCTCCGTCCTCCTCTCCTTTGTGACCCGGAAACCGATAAGTGGTCGAGAAGAGTGTCAATTCGTTAGTAGGCGAATGGAAGAGTGTCCTCCTCGCGAACGGAAGTGTCCTCTTTCTCCTCTCTCTCCCGCTGAAGAAGCAGAAGTGTATCCTCTTGGCTCACTATTGTTGAAGCGCTTTGAAGTCCGACACCCCCCCTTGAATCAGCTGTTGTTTTCTCAGAAGAGAAGAGCATGCACACATTTAAAAACCATACGCTACTCATCTTTTATCTACCACTTTACACAATTATTTTACGATTCCTCCTCTGTAAATCTAATTTCCCTGATGACACGCTAGTGGAAAAGGAGAGTCTCATTTCATACAAGTGCAATCGTCTCCACATTTCTTCTCCTCGCCACCTATCCTTGATTACCTTTCACCTTTTTCAAAAGCAGGCGAAGAGAGGACGCGAGTAGTCCAGCAAAACCAATTGAAATTCTCCTGTAAACAATAGATATTATATTCCTTCTCTTTGAGCCATGTAAATATTGTTCGTCTTTTGTTATTATCAGCTAAGCCATTACAATTATAACTGGCTATACTTATTTCACCATACACCATAATGAGATACAAGTTTCAAGTCTATTTATCATTATATATGTTTGTAAATTTACCAATAAAAAATACCGTAATGATTGAGTGTCCATATAGCTGTACCGTGATATTTGCATTGCTACTAAGTAACCCTTCAATTGTTCTCCACTAATTCCCCCGCTGAAGCCCCTCCCCATCCCAAGTTGAGCCGTCATCCCAGTGATCGGCATCCCACCCACGTCCCTCCGGTTCCCTAGGGCCCCGAGAGGCCAGGACCCATCCATCGACAACAGGACACAGTGCCACCCACAAAACAGAAGCAGATTAACCGCCAAAAGCATTTCCAATGCTGTCACCTCTATATATATATATATATAACTATTAAAAAATATATATCTATTCAAATATCCTGCATATCTTATTTTCCATCATTATCAATTAATATGCATAACAATGTCGGCAGTTCATGCGCAGGATCTCAACATACAACCCGGATTGCCATTGTATTACATTTAATTTATTGACAAGCAATTATTATCCTAGCAAATAACTACCGCGGTCCATCCCATACCCCCCCCCCCCCCCAACATCCTCACCCCCCAACAACAGATGCGGAACAAACACACACGCACATACTCACATACTCCAACACACTCAACCCCCTTCCTCCACAATCAACCATAAAATCAGATGCTCAACGGTTGTTACATCCCAGAGCCCAACTCAAGAAAGGACCTGATTTACGAGTGCACATACAGTTACAGCTGATTGAGAAAGCATGCAAGATTGAGCAGAAATTGACAACAATGTGAGATTTGATTAATCTAATTAATCTATGTCAAGTCCTAGGTGTCAAGTCAAAAGCAGGCGAAGAGAGGACGTGAGTAGTCCAGCAAAACCAATTGAGATTCTCCCTTAGAGGGGAAGAATAGACTCCACTGGCAATGTAGGTTAAGTTAGCTCATAATGGTAAGCTAAATAACTTGTTGTGATTAAACAACTCAACCTCAAGGTTGTAACATGTTTTACCATGAAAGCATGGAATGAAAGATTGCCCTTAAAGATGGAATCTGTATTAGGGGAAACAGCGCCACTGTTCACCCCAGCCCCTCTGTTATTGTTATTGTTTTGTTGACGAAACGGAGTTGAGGAACGTCCAAACAGAGGTGAGCAGATTGGTAAAAAATTATTGCAGTACATATTCTGCTGTTCTATCGTGCGTGCAATGATGTCCTGGAACCAACAAGGGTTCTTCAAAGGGTTCTCATATGGGGACAGCCGAATAATCCTTTTGGAACCCTTTTTTATAAGAGTGCATGATGTTGCACACCGATTTAAGTCAATAAGTCATCATTTTAGTCAAAGTATGATATATTTGGGCTTGAAGTGGGAAATCTGAAGTGGTAACTTGGGTATTTTCCATGTCAATGTAGTGTGAGATGACGTGCTAATACTTTTCAGTCCCCACTTCTTTTCAGGGCTGGGTTTTATTTGATTGTTACCACCCACCAGCATGGCATTGTTTATTAATCAGAAACCCCTGCAAAGTTCTTCCTCACAACTAAGCTGAGCCAAACAGCTTTTCGCCGTAGCTTACTTAGCCACCTGAGCCATGAAGCAAATTGTCACGATCGTCGGTAAGAGATGAGGACCAAGGCGCAGCGTTGCAGACGAACATACTCTTTATTTAGCGAAAAACAACAAAAACGATAACGTGACAGTTCACGGTCTAACACAAACCAACTAGAAACAAGATCCCACACACACGAAAGAAAACAGACTGTTTAAATATGGCTCCCAATCAGAGACAACCAGCAACAACTGACACTCGTTGCCTCTGATTGGGAGCCACTCTGGCCAACATAGAAATAGCACCCATAGAATTTACACCATAGAAACAAAACACATAGATCTACACACCCTGGCTCAACATAACAGTGTCCCCAGAGCCAGGGCGTGACAGTACCCCCCCCTAAAGGCGCGGACTCCGACCGCGTCAACCAAATACCACAGGGGAGGGACCGGGTGGGCACTCCGCCTAGGCGGCGGATCCGGCTCCGGGCCTGATCCCCGCTCCCTCTCCAACCCCCCAAAGTACCCCTGGTCCGGTCTGGCCCCGCTGGCCGGAGCTGGACTGCACACTGATGGAGCGGATTGCTCTAGCTCCGGCGTAAGGCATCTGACCGGTGCCGAACCAGGCACCAGTGGAACAGGCACGGGCCGTGCCGGACTGATGACGCCCACCACTGGCTGGGTGTGGAGAACAGGCACGGGCCGTGCTGGACTGACGACGCACACCACTGGCTTGGTGTGAGGAGCAGGAGCGGGCCGGACCGGGCTGGCGACGCGCACCATAGGCTTGGTGCGGGAAGCAGGAGCGGGCCGGACCGGGCTGACGATGCGCACCCCTGGCTTGGTGCGTGGAGCAGGAACGGACCAGACCGGGCTGACGATGCGCACCCCTGGCTTAGTGCGTGGAGCAGCAACGGGCCGAACCGGGCTGACGATACGCACCCCTGGCTTGGTGCGTGGAGCAGGAACGGGCTGGACCGGGCTGACGACTCGCACCCCTGGCTTGGTGCGAGTGGCAGGAACAGGCCGGGCCGAGCTGGCGACGCGCACCATAGGCTTGGTGCGAGGGGCAGGAACAGGCCGGGCTGGGCTGGCGACGCGCACCGTAGGCTTGGTGCGAGGGGCAGGAGCAGGCCGGGCCGGGCTGGCGACGCGCACCGTAGGCTTGGTGCGAGGGGCAGGAACAGGCCGGGCCGGGCTGGCGACGCGCACCGTACACTTGGTGCGGGGAGCAGGAACAGACCGGACCGTACTGGGGACACACACCACTGGCCCTACACCGGGATCTGGAATGGGCCGGACCGGACTGGTAACACACCCCAGTACCTCTCGCCGTGCCTCTACACCTTCCTTCCCTTCTTTGACCAGTGGCCCCCGTAACCTGGCGGCCTCCTCTGCCAACCCGCTGGACCGCTCTATCGCGGCCTCCTGCTGCCCCGACGTCATGAGCCCCCCCCTAAAAAATTTCTGGGGGTCTCTCTTCCCCGTGGGCCAGGCCTCTATAGTTCTCGCCCAACTCTCGCTCTTCTGCTTCCAACTCCCGCCATTCAGCTCCTCATTTGGCTTGACCCAGTCGAAGCTCTTCCTCCACTGTTCCCAAGTCCACCCTCTCTGCTCCTTTCTAGGCTTGACCCAGTCGAGGTTGCCACGGAGATCTGCTAGCGATTCCCCTGGCGATGGCTCCTGGACACGCTGCTTGGTCTAGTTTTGGTGGGATCTTCTGTCACGATCGTCGGTAAGAGATGAGGACCAAGGCGCAGCGTTGCAGACGAACATACTCTTTATTTAGCGAAAAACAACAAAAACGATAACGTGACAGTTCACGGTCTAACACAAACCAACTAGAAACAAGATCCCACACACACGAAAGAAAACATGTTTAAATATGGCTCCCAATCAGAGACAACCAGCAACAACTGACACTCGTTGCCTCTGATTGGGAGCCACTCTGGCCAACATAGAAATAGCACCCATAGAATTTACACCATAGAAACAAAACACATAGATCTACACACCCTGGCTCAACATAACAGTGTCCCCAGAGCCAGGGCGTGACACAAATTAAAATAAAATAAAGTTTTCAGCTAGTCTGTATAATATATATAATATATAAGATTGCGCGATATGCATTTTGGAAAGGCCAAAACTTTGGAGATAACAATAGATGGCAAAGTCAAAGATACTTGTTTCCATCTGTGGCAAAGTTTTCCCTAAATGCTTATGACAAATCCAGCTCCAGAACCAGCCATAACCACCTGGCTAATCTTTTGAATATGGCGTAGTAAAAAATAATTGGCACAACAGATAACATTAACTAGCTAGATAAGGTTATCAAGATAGCTAGCTGGTTGTCAATGTCCTATTTGTTGATGTTTCTCCACTCAACGTGGAAATCACTTCAATGTTCCTTCTCACCCCCAATTCTTGCCCTCGGGTGGGGTCCTTTAAGACTGCATCTATGGGTGTGGTTGGAGGCGTGTCCAACCCACAGGTGCCATCTTGAATTAGGCTGAAGGCCCATTGATTGTAGAGCGTTGTTTGCTAAAAATAGGGATTTCAGGCCTTTCTTCCAGGCTTTTATCCCATATTCCACAATGCTTTGGTGGAAAATAGATATTGAATAGTTCAGAGCCATCAGTTTCCTTTGGACCTATTGGATTTCTGTTGGATTAATTACTTTTGACCTAGGACTGTGTTGGGATTACCTTTTTGTCTTTTTTGAGTGTCTTTCTATTGGATTTGATCTGTTTCCTTGGTTTTGGAGTTCGACTTCCTTTCAAAGACACAGAGGTCCTGGTACGTTGTGGTTTTGCTCTTTGGAATGTTGGTTCTGACATTTATCCTCAGAGTTCGTACTGCTTGGTGACCTAAATTGGGATATGCTTAACACCCCGGCCATCCTACAATCCAAACTAGATGCCCTCAATCTCACACAAATTATCAACGAACCTACCAGGTACAACCCTAAATCCGTAAACATGGGTACCCTCATAGATATCATCCTGACTAACTTACCCTCCCGAGTGGCGCAGTGGTCTAAGGCACTAGAGATCCTGGTTCGAATCCAGGCTCTGTCGTAGCCGGCCGCGACTGGGAGACCCATGGGCCGGCGCACAATTGGCCCAGCGTCGTCCAGGGTAGGGGAGGGAATGGCCGGCAGGGATGTAGCTCAGTTGGTAGAGCATGGCGTTTGCAACGCCAGGGTTGTGGGTTCGATTCCCACGGGGGGCCAGTATGAAAAATAAATAATGTATGCACTCACTTAACTGTAAGTCGCTCTGGATAAGAGCGTCTGCTAAATGACTAAAATGTAAATGTAAATGTTACCCACTAAATACACCTCCGCTGTCTTCAACCAGGATCTCAGCGATCACTGCCTTATTGCCTGCGTCCGTAACGGGTCCGCGGTCAAACGACCACCCCTCATCACTGTCAAACGCTCCCTAAAACACTTTAGCGAGCAGGCCTTCCTAATTGACCTGGCCCAGGTATCCTGGATGGATATAGATCTCATTCCGTCAGTAGAGGATGCCTGGTTGTTCTTTAAAAGTAATTTCCTCTCAATCTTAAATAAACATGCCCCATACAAAAAATACAGAACTAAGAACAGATATAGCCCCTGTTTCTCCTCAGACTTGACTGCCCTTGACCAGCACAAAAACATCCTGTGGCGTACTGCATTAGCATCAAATAGCCCCCACGATATGCAACTTTTCAGGGAAGTCACGAGCCAATATACACAAGCAGAAAGCAAAGGCTAACTTTTTCAAACAGAAATTTGCATCCTGTAGCACTAACTCCAAAAAGTTTTGGGACACTGTAAAGTCCATGGAGAATAAGAGCACCTCCTCCCAGCTGCCCACTGCACTGAGGCTATGAAACACTATCACCACCGATAAATCTACAATAATCGAGAATTTCAACAAGCATTTTACTACGGCTGGCGATGCTTTCCACCTGGATACCACTACCCCCCCCCTGCTTCTCCTTCACACAAATTCAGACAGCTGATGTTCTGAAAGAGCCGCAAAATATGGACCCCTACAAATCAGCTGGGCTAGACAATCTGGACCCTTTCTTTCTAAAACTAGCCGCCAGAATTGTCGCAACCCCTATTACTAGCCTGTTCAACCTCTCTTTCGTAACGTCTGAGATCCCCAGAGATTGGAAAGCTGCCGCGGTCATCCCCCTCTTCAAAGGGGGTGACACTCTAGATCCAAACTGTTACAGACCTATATCCATCCTGCCCTGCCTTTCGAAAGTTTTTGAAAGCCAAGTTAACAAACAGATCACCGACCATTTCGAAATCCCACCGTACCTTCTCCGCTATGCAATCCGGTTTCCAAGCTGGTCATGGGTGCACCTCAGCCACGCTCAAGGTCCTAAATGATATTATAACCGCGATCGATAATAGACAGTACTGTGCAGCCGTCTTCATCGACCTGGCCAAGGCTTTCGACTCTGTCAACCACCGCATTCTTATTGGCAGACTAAATAGCCTTGGTTTCTCAAATGACTGCCTCGCCTGGTTCACCAACTATTTCTCAGATAGAGTTCAATGTGTCAAATCTGTTGTCTGGACCTATGGCAGTCTCTATGGGGGTGCCACAGGGTTCAATTCTTGGGCCGACTCTTTTCTCTGTGTATATCAATGATGTCGCTCTTACTGCTGGTGACTCTCAGATCCACCTCTACGCAGACGACACCATTTTGTATACATCTGGCCCTTCATTGGACACTGTGTTAACAAACCTCCAAACGAGCTTCAATTCCATACAGTTAGAACAGCGCCGGAGAAGATGGCTGCCGTTTTACAGCCCTCTAACCAATTAATAATAATAATAATAATAATATGCCATTTAGCAGACGCTTTTATCCAAAGCGACTTACAGTCATGCGTGCATACATTTTTGTGTATGGGTGGTCCCGGGGATCGAACCCACTACCTTGGCGTTACAAGCGCCGTGCTCTACCAGCTGAGCTACAGAGGACCACCATAATTGTACTATTATGTGTGTTTTTCCGCGTTATTTGTAATTTATTTTGTACATAATGTTTCTGCCATCGTCTCTTATAACCAAAAAGAGCTTCTGGATATCAGGACAGCGATTACTCACCTCGTATTGGACGAAGATTTTTTCTTCAATGAGGCGGCCGCGAAGGATATCCTACAGACACCCGACAAGGCCCAAATCCCCGTCATTCGCATGAGGAAGAGACGGAGATATCGTGGACGTAGGTCGGGGTGCCTTGTAAGGATCCAACGGCGAGCGAATAAACTGCCGCTCCCATCAATCCTATTAGCCAATCTTCAATCATTGGAGAACAAATTGGATGACCTAAGATTACGGTTATCCTACCAACGGGACATTAAAAACTGTAATATCTTATGTTTCACCGAGTCGTGGCTGAACGACGACATGGATAACATACAGCTAGAGGGCTATACGCTACAAAGGCAGGATAGAACGGCTGACTCCGGTAAGACAAGGGGTGGCCGTCTGTGTATATTTGTAAACAACAGCTGGTGCACAAAATCAAATACTAAGGAAGTCTCGAGGTTTTGCTCGCCTGAGGTAGAGTATCTTATGATAAGCTGTAGACCACACTATTTACCAAGAGAGTTTTCTTCTATATTTTTCATAGCTGTCTATTTACCACCACAAACCAATGCTGGCATTAAGATTGCACTGAATGAGCTGTATAAGGCCATAAATCAACAGGAAAACGCTCATCCAGATGCAGCGCTCCTAGTGTCCGGGGACTTTAATGCAGGGAAACTTAAATCCGTTCTACCTCATTTCTACCAGCATGTTAAATGTGCAACTAGAGGGAAAAAAACTCTAGACCACCTTTACTCCACACACAGAGACGCATACAAAGCTCTCCCTCGCCCTCCATTTGGCAAATCTGACCATAACTCTATCCTCCTGATTCCTGCTTATAAGCAAAAACTAAAGCAGGAAGCACCAGTGAATCGGTTAATAAAAAAGTGGTCAGATGACACAGATGCTAAGCTACAGGACTGTTTTGCTAGCACAGACTGGAACATGTTCCGGGATTCTTCAGATAGCATTGAGGAGTACACCACATCAGTCACTGGCTTCATCAATAAGTGCATCGATGATGTTGTCCCCACAGTGACCGTACGTACATACCCCAACCAGAAGCCATGGATTACAGGAAACATCCGCACTGAGCTAAAGGGTAGAGCTGCCGCTTTCAAGGAGCGGGACTCTAACCTGGACGCTTATAAGAAATCCAGCTATGCCCTCCGACGAACCATCAAACAGGCAAAGAGTCAATACAGGACTAAGATTGAATCGTACTACACTGGCTCTGACGCTCGTCGGATGTGGCAGGGCTTGAAAACTATTACAGACTACAAAGGGAAGCACAGCCGCGAGCTGCCCAGTGACACAAGACTTCCTGACGAGCTAAACCACTTCTATGCTCGCTTCGAGGCAAGCAACACTGAAGCATGCATGAGAGCACCAGCTGTTCCGGATGACTATGTGATCACGCTCTCCGTAGCCGATGTGAGTAAGACTTTTAAGCAGGTCAACATTCACAAGGCCGCAGGGCCAGACGGATTACCAGGACGTGTACTCCGAGCATGTGCTGACCAACTGGCAAGTGTCTTCACTGACATTTTCAACATGTCCCTGACTGAGTCTGTAATACCAACATGTTTCAAGCAGACCACCATAGTCCCCGTGCCCAAGGACTCTAAGATAACCTGCCTAAATGACTACCGACCCGTAGCACTGACGTCTGTAGCCATGAAGTGCTTTGAAAGGCTGGTCATGGCTCACTTCAACAGCATTATCCCAGAAACCCTAGACCCACTCCAATTTGCATACCGCCCCAACAGATCCACAGATGATGCAATCTCTATTGCACTCCACACTGCTCTTTCCCATCTGGACAAGAGGAACACCTACGTGAGAATGCTATTCATTGACTACAGCTCAGCATTCAACACCATAGTGCCCTCAAAGCTCATCACTAAGCTAAGGATCCTGGGACTAAACACATCCCTCTGCAACTGGATCCTGGACTTCCTGACGGGCCGCCCCCAAGTGGTAAGGGTAGGTAACAACACATCTGCCACACTGATCCTCAACACGGGGGCCCCTCAGGGGTGCGTGCTCAGTCCCCTCCTGTACTCTCTGTTCACCCATGACTGCATGGCCAGGTACGACTCCAACACCATCATTAAGTTTGCCGACGACACAACAGTGGTAGGCCTGATCACCGACAACGATGAGACAGCCTATAGGGAGGAGGTCAGAGACCTGGCCGTGTGGTACCAGGACAACAACCTCCCCCTCAACTTGACCAAGACAAAGGATATGATTGTGGACTACAGGAAAAAAAAGAGGACTGAGCACGCCCCCATTCTCATCGACGGGGCTGTAGTGGAACAGGTTGAGAGCTTCAAGTTTCTTGGTGTCCACATCACCAACGAACTATCATGGTCCAAACACACCAAGACATTCGTGAAGAGGGCACGACAAAGCCTATTCCCCCTCAGGAGACTGAAAATATTTGGCATGGGTCCTCAGATCCTCAAAAAATTCTACAGCTGCACCATCGAGAGCATCCTGACTGGTTGCCTTACCGTCCTGGATATGCCATCCAGGACCTCTATACCAGGCGGTGTCAGAGGAAAGCCCTCAAAATTGTCAAAGACTCCAGCCACCCTAGTCATAGACTGTTCTCTCTGCTACCGCATGGCAAGCGGTACCGGAGTGCCAAGTCTAGGTCCAAAAGACTTCTCAACAGCTTCTACCCCCAAGCCATAAGACTCCTGAACAGCTTATCATGGCTACCTGGACTATTTGCACTGCCCCCCCACCCCATCCTTTTACGCTGCTGCTACTCTGTTAATTATTTATGCATAGTCACTTTAACTCTGCCCACATGTACATATTACTTCAACTACCTCAACTAGCCGGTGCCCAAACACATTGACTCTGCACCGGTACCCCCCTGTATATATAGCCTCCCTACTGTTATTTTTGTATATTTTTTTTAGGGGGAATGGATCAGCTTAATGTTGCAGATAGATTGTATCTTCTATCAATGTAATTGTCTGCATCACTTCCAATCCCCCATGTTTTTTTTATTTTTTAAATTTTTTTATATATATACTCCCCTTTATTACTTTTCAACCCCACCATCCTTTCCCTACTTGGAGTAAATTAGTGAACAACAATGCCCAGGCCTCTACTTCCGGTCTATACTTACTATCTACACCTTATGGACAGAGTTAATTTAACAATAATTCTATTATATATATATATATATATATATATCTTTTTTTTTTTTTTTTTTTTTGCTCCTGAACTACTTCTACTCTCAACCTCTCCGATCATTTTCATGATGTCCATCCGGTTTGCTTCTATATGCCATATCTTTCTAACTGTGCTCTTTCCCAAAAGCTCCCAACATACAACCTATATACTTATTATGGACACAGTATGCTTACATTATTAGCTATCTTTGTTATTATTTGTTGTTATTTGTTATTAGTCCCATCCTTCAACTCTATTCAATACCTCCCATCTATCTCTTAACCCCATCCATATAGGATTTCTATTTGCCATATATATTTCAACCGTACTGTGATGTTTTACAAAAGTTCTGAACCTTTCTATTCTCATTGCTTCTACAGATTGTGAATTAAAAATAAAAAAATTTGCTAAAAGTATTATTATATTATTGATTGATTGACTATGACTTTTCAGATCACCCAGTAATGCTATCTGCAAGGTTAGTTCCAGGTAAATATTGCAATCCTTTAGCCATTCCTGGACCTGTGTCCAAAAACAAGCTACAAATGGACAGAACCAAAACAAATGATCTAATGATTCTGTCTCTTCACAGCAAAATCTGCAGAGCTGGGAAGATTGTATCCCCCATATAAATAACATTCTATTGGTAGCAAGAATTTTATATAATCATTTAAATTGAAAGATTCTAATTTTTGAATCCGGTGTCGTTTTGCGTGTCAGTTCATAAACACTATGCCATGGGATCGGTACGTCAAAGATCTCTTCCCAACTATTTTGCAATCTATATGGGATGGCTGTCAATCCTTTGGTCCTTAAGTGAAACTGATATACTTTTTTATTTATCACAGTTTTCCTTAACCAATTATGTTCTTTAATGCAAGGCCGACAGACAAGTTCCTTACTTTCTCCCCCTTCCACTTTCCTCTTCCACTTTTGCGGTAAGGCTGCAATTATTTGGTTGTAATTTTGGGTAGAGCAGACATTTCCATATGTTTTTGTTAGCTGCATGTGCGTCATAACTCCACCAGTCCTACCGATGATATCATTTACGAAGATTATACCTTTTTTAAACATTCTGTCAAAAAATAAAGGTTTTTTGTCAATTAGTATATTTGAATTTAACCACAATATTTGTTGCATTATTTGTTCTGTCGTTTCTGGAGGATTAAATTGAAATTGCAACCAACTTTCTATGGCTTCTTTTAGAAATAGTGACATTTGGGAGATTATTTCCTTTTCAAATAACTGAAAGTGAGAGGTTGTAATCTGAATAAAGGGAAAAAGGCCTTTCTTGAACATTGGGTGAGACAATCTTACTAATTTGCTTGAGAACCAGTTCGGATTTAAGTATAACTTTTGTATGACTGAAGCTTTTAGTGATAGGTCTAATGCTTTAATATTTAATAATTTCTGTCCTCCGAATTCATATTCATTATATAAATATGCTCTTTTAATTTTGTCTGGCTTGCCGTTCCAAATAAAATTGAATATTTTTTTCTCATATAATTTAAAAAACTGTTCGCTAGGCGTAGGCAAGACCATAAGCAAATAGGTAAACTGGGATAATACTAAAGAGTTAATCAGGGTGATTTTTCCACAAATTGACAGGTATTTTCCTTTCCATGGTAGTAAGATCTTATCTATTTTTGCTAACTTTCTATTAAAATTTATTGAAGTGAGATCATTTATTTCCTTTGGGATATGTATTCCGAGTATATCCACATCACCATCAGACCATTTTATTGGTAAATTACATGGTAATGTAAAAATTGTATTTTTTAGTGATCCAATACGTAATATAGTACATTTGTCATAATTTGGTTGTAATCCAGAGAGGTTAGAAAATGTATCTAGATCCTCTATGAGGCTGTGGAGGGATTCTAGTTGTGGATTTAAAAGAAAACATGAATCATCAGCGTACAATGACACCTTTGTTTTTAAGCCCTGTATTTCTAATCCTCTGATATTATTATTGGATCTGATTTTAATAGCTAACATCTCGATGGCCACAATAAATAGATATGCCGATAGTGGACAACCTTGTTTCACTCCTCTTGACAGTTTAAAACTTTCTGAGAAATAGCCATTATTCACTATTTTACACCTAGGGTTACTATACATGATTTTGACCCATTTTATAAGAGATTCTCCAAAATTGAAATGCTCCAGGCATTTATATATAAACCCCAGTCGAACTTTATCAAATGCCTTTTCGAAGTCTGCTGTGAATAGCAGGCCTGGTTTCCCATATTTTCCATAGTGTTCTATTGTTTCCAATACTTGCCTTATATTATCTCCAATGTATCTTCCATGTAAAAACCCTGTCTGATTAGAATGAATAATATCCGACAATACCTTTTTAATTCAATGCGCTATACATTTTGCTAGGATTTTTGCATCACAACACTGAAGTGTAAGGGCCCTCCAATTTTGTAAATGGACTGGATCTTTATACTTTCCACTTGTATCCTGTTTCAGTAATAATGAGATCAGTCCTTCTTCTTGAGTGTCAGATAATCTACCATTTACATAGGAGTGGTTAAAACATGCTAATAACGGTCCTCTTAGAATATCAAAAAAGGTTTGGTATACCTCGACTGGTATGCCATCCAACCCTGGAGTTTTCCCAGACTTAAAGTCTTTAATTGCATCCAGAAGTTCCTCCTCTGTAATTTCACCTTCACATGAGTCTTTCTGTGTGGCTGTTAATTTGACATTATCAATAGAAAAAAAATCTCTACAATTAGCTTCAGTTAGAGGAGATGGAGGCGACTGAAAAGAAAACATATGCTTAAAGTACTTTGTTTCTTCCTTCAAAATATCATTTGGTGAATTATGGGTGACTCCGTCAATTGTAACCAGTTTCATTAAGTTCTTTTTGGTAGCATTCCTATGTTGAAGATTAAAAAATAATTTTGTGAATTTTTCCCCATATTCCATCCAGTTTGCTTTATTTTTATACTATATTACACTTGATCTTTCTTGAATAAGTTTCTCCATTTCTTTTTGTTTTTCCTCTAATTTATTCTGAGCCTCTATGTTACAGTTTTTATTGCCATCTATCTGTTCTGTTAGACTTTCTATTTCCTTTCTTAGTATAAACTCTTTTGACCTAAATTGCTTTTGTTTTCGAGATGAGTACTGAATTGCATGGCCTCTAAAGGCACATTTAAAGTTGTCCCATACAATAAGGGGATTCGCTGTACCTATGTTATGTTGGAAAAAGTCAGTTATAAATTCCTTTGTTCTAATTATAAATAAATTATCATCCAATAGGCTTTGATTAAATTTCCAATATCCTCGCCCACGTGGAAATTCAGTAAGAGTAATGTATATGCCTATTATATGATGGTCCGACCGCATTCTGTCCCCTATCAACACTTTTTTTTACTTTTGGTGCCAACGAGAATGAGATAAGAAAGAAGTCAAGACGACTAGCTTGATTCAGTGTCCGCCATGTATATCTCACTAGATCAGTATATTTAAGCCTCCATATATCTACTAGTTCTAATGTATCCATGACATTCACAATTTCCTTAAGAGTATGTGGGTGATTGTTTGTGGTGTGATTTCCTTTACGGTCCAATTAGCTATTTAAAACAGTATTATAATCCCCCACCATAATAATATTGTCTTGAGTTGCTTGCAGGCTTGATAATTTATTATATATATTGTCAAAGAATTGTGGATCATCATTATTTGGTCCGTAAAGGTTAATGAGCCATATCTGTTTATGGTCCAATAACATATTTTAAATAATCCATCTACCTTGCGTATCTATTTGTACAATTTGCACATTCGGATCGAAATTACTATTAATTAATATCATCACCCCTTTTGAATTTCTTTGCCCATGGGAGAAGTATATTTCCCCCCCCCCATTCTTTTTTCCACGCTACTTCATCTCGAATTGTTGAATGAGTTTCCTGTATACAATAGATATTATATTCCTTCTCTTTGAGCCATGTAAATATTGTTCTTCTTTTGTTATTATCTGCTAAGCCATTACAATTATAACTGGCTATACTTATTTCACCATACACCATAATGAGATACACGTTTCAAGTCTATTTATCATTACATATGTTTGTAAATTTACCAATAAAAAATAGCGTAATGATTGAGTGTCCATATAGCTGTACCGTGATATTTGCATTGCTACGGAGTAACCCTTCAATTGTTCTCCACTAATTCCCCCGCTAAAGCCCCTCCCCATCCCAAGTTGAGCCGTCATCCCAGTGATCAGCATCCCACCCACGTCCCTCCGTATCCCTAAGGCCCCGAGAGGCCAGGACCCATCCATCGAAAACAGCACACAGTGCCACCCACAAAACAGAAGCAGATTAACCGCCAAAAGCATTTCCAATGCTTTCACCTCTCTCTATATATATATCTATATAACTATGTATTTTTTAATTATGCATATCCTATTTTCCATCATTATCAATTAATATGCGTAATAATGTCGGCAGTTCACGCGTAGGATTCTAACATATAACCCGGATTGCCATTGTATTACATTTAATTCATTGACAAGCAATTATTATCCTAGCAAATAACTACCGCGGTCCATCCCATACCCCCCCCCCCCCCCCAACATCCTCACCCCCCAACAACAGATGCGGAACAAACACACACGCACATACTCACATACTCCAACACACTCAACCCCCTTCCTCCACAATCAACCATAAAATCAGATGCTCAACGGTTGTTACATCCCAGAGCCCAACTCAAGAAAGGACCTGATTTACGAGTGCACATACAGTTACAGCTGATTGAGAAAGCATGCAAGATTGAGCAGAAATTGACAACAATGTGAGATTTGATTAATCTAATTAATCTATGTCAAGTCCTAGGTGTCAAGTCAAAAGCAGGCGAAGAGAGGACGTGAGTAGTCCAGCAAAACCAATTGAGATTCTCCCTTAGAGGGGAAGAATAGACTCCACTGGCAATGTAGGTTAAGTTAGCTCATAATGGTAAGCTAAATAACTTGTTGTGATTAAACAACTCAACCTCAAGGTTGTAACATGTTTTACCATGAAAGCATGGAATGAAAGATTGCCCTTAAAGATGGAATCTGTATTAGGGGAAACAGCGCCACTGTTCACCCCAGCCCCTCTGTTATTGTTATTGTTTTGTTGACGAAACGGAGTTGAGGAACGTCCAAACAGAGGTGAGCAGATTGGTAAAAAATTATTGCAGTACATATTCTGCTGTTCTATCGTGCGTGCAATGATGTCCTGGAACCAACAAGGGTTCTTCAAAGGGTTCTCATATGGGGACAGCCGAATAATCCTTTTGGAACCCTTTTTTATAAGAGTGCATGATGTTGCACACCGATTTAAGTCAATAAGTCATCATTTTAGTCAAAGTATGATATATTTGGGCTTGAAGTGGGAAATCTGAAGTGGTAACTTGGGTATTTTCCATGTCAATGTAGTGTGAGATGACGTGCTAATACTTTTCAGTCCACACTTCTTTTCAGGGCTGGGTTTTATTTGATTGTTACCACCCACCAGCATGGCATTGTTTATTAATCAGAAACCCCTGCAAAGTTCTTCCTCACAACTAAGCTGAGCCAAACAGCTTTTCGCCGTAGCTTACTTAGCCACCTGAGCCATGAAGCAAATTGTCACGATCGTCGGTAAGAGATGAGGACCAAGGCGCAGCGTTGCAGACGAACATACTCTTTATTTAGCGAAAAACAACAAAAACGATAACGTGACAGTTCACGGTCTAACACAAACCAACTAGAAACAAGATCCCACACACACGAAAGAAAACAGACTGTTTAAATATGGCTCCCAATCAGAGACAACCAGCAACAACTGACACTCGTTGCCTCTGATTGGGAGCCACTCTGGCCAACATAGAAATAGCACCCATAGAATTTACACCATAGAAACAAAACACATAGATCTACACACCCTGGCTCAACATAACAGTGTCCCCAGAGCCAGGGCGTGACAGTACCCCCCCCTAAAGGCGCGGACTCCGACCGCGTCAACCAAATACCACAGGGGAGGGACCGGGTGGGCACTCCGCCTAGGCGGCGGATCCGGCTCCGGGCCTGATCCCCGCTCCCTCTCCAACCCCCCAAAGTACCCCTGGTCCGGTCTGGCCCCGCTGGCCGGAGCTGGACTGCACACTGATGGAGCGGATTGCTCTAGCTCCGGCGTAAGGCATCTGACCGGTGCCGAACCAGGCACCAGTGGAACAGGCACGGGCCGTGCCGGACTGATGACGCCCACCACTGGCTGGGTGTGGAGAACAGGCACGGGCCGTGCTGGACTGACGACGCACACCACTGGCTTGGTGTGAGGAGCAGGAGCGGGCCGGACCGGGCTGGCGACGCGCACCATAGGCTTGGTGCGGGAAGCAGGAGCGGGCCGGACCGGGCTGACGATGCGCACCCCTGGCTTGGTGCGTGGAGCAGGAACGGACCAGACCGGGCTGACGATGCGCACCCCTGGCTTAGTGCGTGGAGCAGCAACGGGCCGAACCGGGCTGACGATACGCACCCCTGGCTTGGTGCGTGGAGCAGGAACGGGCTGGACCGGGCTGACGACTCGCACCCCTGGCTTGGTGCGAGTGGCAGGAACAGGCCGGGCCGGGCTGGCGAAGCGCACCATAGGCTTGGTGCGGGAAGCAGGAACAGGCCGGGCCGAGCTGGCGACGCGCACCATAGGCTTGGTGCGAGGGGCAGGAACAGGCCGGGCTGGGCTGGCGACGCGCACCGTAGGCTTGGTGCGAGGGGCAGGAGCAGGCCGGGCCGGGCTGGCGACGCGCACCGTAGGCTTGGTGCGAGGGGCAGGAACAGGCCGGGCCGGGCTGGCGACGCGCACCGTACACTTGGTGCGGGGAGCAGGAACAGACCGGACCGTACTGGGGACACACACCACTGGCCCTACACCGGGATCTGGAATGGGCCGGACCGGACTGGTAACACACCCCAGTACCTCTCGCCGTGCCTCTACACCTTCCTTCCCTTCTTTGACCAGTGGCCCCCGTAACCTGGCGGCCTCCTCTGCCAACCCGCTGGACCGCTCTATCGCGGCCTCCTGCTGCCCCGACGTCATGAGCCCCCCCCTAAAAAATTTCTGGGGGTCTCTCTTCCCCGTGGGCCAGGCCTCTATAGTTCTCGCCCAACTCTCGCTCTTCTGCTTCCAACTCCCGCCATTCAGCTCCTCATTTGGCTTGACCCAGTCGAAGCTCTTCCTCCACTGTTCCCAAGTCCACCCTCTCTGCTCCTTTCTAGGCTTGACCCAGTCGAGGTTGCCACGGAGATCTGCTAGCGATTCCCCTGGCGATGGCTCCTGGACACGCTGCTTGGTCTAGTTTTGGTGGGATCTTCTGTCACGATCGTCGGTAAGAGATGAGGACCAAGGCGCAGCGTTGCAGACGAACATACTCTTTATTTAGCGAAAAACAACAAAAACGATAACGTGACAGTTCACGGTCTAACACAAACCAACTAGAAACAAGATCCCACACACACGAAAGAAAACATGTTTAAATATGGCTCCCAATCAGAGACAACCAGCAACAACTGACACTCGTTGCCTCTGATTGGGAGCCACTCTGGCCAACATAGAAATAGCACCCATAGAATTTACACCATAGAAACAAAACACATAGATCTACACACCCTGGCTCAACATAACAGTGTCCCCAGAGCCAGGGCGTGACACAAATTAAAATAAAATAAAGTTTTCAGCTAGTCTGTATAATATATATAATATATAAGATTGCGCGATATGCATTTTGGAAAGGCCAAAACTTTGGAGATAACAATAGATGGCAAAGTCAAAGATACTTGTTTCCATCTGTGGCAAAGTTTTCCCTAAATGCTTATGACAAATCCAGCTCCAGAACCAGCCATAACCACCTGGCTAATCTTTTGAATATGGCGTAGTAAAAAATAATTGGCACAACAGATAACATTAACTAGCTAGATAAGGTTATCAAGATAGCTAGCTGGTTGTCAATGTCCTATTTGTTGATGTTTCTCCACTCAACGTGGAAATCACTTCAATGTTCCTTCTCACCCCCAATTCTTGCCCTCGGGTGGGGTCCTTTAAGACTGCATCTATGGGTGTGGTTGGAGGCGTGTCCAACCCACAGGTGCCATCTTGAATTAGGCTGAAGGCCCATTGATTGTAGAGCGTTGTTTGCTAAAAATAGGGATTTCAGGCCTTTCTTCCAGGCTTTTATCCCATATTCCACAATGCTTTGGTGGAAAATAGACATTGAATAGTTCAGAGCCATCAGTTTCCTTTGGACCTATTGGATTTCTGTTGGATTATTTACTTTTGACCTAGGACTGTGTTGGGATTACCTTTTTGTCTTTTTTGAGTGTCTTTCTATTGGATTTGATCTGTTTCCTTGGTTTTGGAGTTCGACTTCCTTTCAAAGACACAGAGGTCCTGGTACGTTGTGGTTTTGCTCTTTGGAATGTTGGTTCTGACATTTATCCTCAGAGTTCGTACTGCTTGGTGACCTAAATTGGGATATGCTTAACACCCCGGCCATCCTACAATCCAAACTAGATGCCCTCAATCTCACACAAATTATCAACGAACCTACCAGGTACAACCCTAAATCCGTAAACATGGGTACCCTCATAGATATCATCCTGACTAACTTACCCTCCCGAGTGGCGCAGTGGTCTAAGGCACTAGAGATCCTGGTTCGAATCCAGGCTCTGTCGTAGCCGGCCGCGACCGGGAGACCCATGGGCCGGCGCACAATTGGCCCAGCGTCGTCCAGGGTAGGGGAGGGAATGGCCGGCAGGGATGTAGCTCAGTTGGTAGAGCATGGCGTTTGCAACGCCAGGGTTGTGGGTTCGATTCCCACGGGGGGCCAGTATGAAAAATAAATAATGTATGCACTCACTTAACTGTAAGTCGCTCTGGATAAGAGCGTCTGCTAAATGACTAAAATGTAAATGTAAATGTTACCCACTAAATACACCTCCGCTGTCTTCAACCAGGATCTCAGCGATCACTGCCTTATTGCCTGCGTCCGTAACGGGTCCGCGGTCAAACGACCACCCCTCATCACTGTCAAACGCTCCCTAAAACACTTTAGCGAGCAGGCCTTCCTAATTGACCTGGCCCAGGTATCCTGGATGGATATAGATCTCATTCCGTCAGTAGAGGATGCCTGGTTGTTCTTTAAAAGTAATTTCCTCTCAATCTTAAATAAACATGCCCCATACAAAAAATACAGAACTAAGAACAGATATAGCCCCTGTTTCTCCTCAGACTTGACTGCCCTTGACCAGCACAAAAACATCCTGTGGCGTACTGCATTAGCATCAAATAGCCCCCACGATATGCAACTTTTCAGGGAAGTCACGAGCCAATATACACAAGCAGAAAGCAAAGGCTAACTTTTTCAAACAGAAATTTGCATCCTGTAGCACTAACTCCAAAAAGTTTTGGGACACTGTAAAGTCCATGGAGAATAAGAGCACCTCCTCCCAGCTGCCCACTGCACTGAGGCTATGAAACACTATCACCACCGATAAATCTACAATAATCGAGAATTTCAACAAGCATTTTACTACGGCTGGCGATGCTTTCCACCTGGATACCACTACCCCCCCCCCCTGCTTCTCCTTCACACAAATTCAGACAGCTGATGTTCTGAAAGAGCCGCAAAATATGGACCCCTACAAATCAGCTGGGCTAGACAATCTGGACCCTTTCTTTCTAAAACTAGCCGCCAGAATTGTCGCAACCCCTATTACTAGCCTGTTCAACCTCTCTTTCGTAACGTCTGAGATCCCCAGAGATTGGAAAGCTGCCGCGGTCATCCCCCTCTTCAAAGGGGGTGACACTCTAGATCCAAACTGTTACAGACCTATATCCATCCTGCCCTGCCTTTCGAAAGTTTTTGAAAGCCAAGTTAACAAACAGATCACCGACCATTTCGAAATCCCACCGTACCTTCTCCGCTATGCAATCCGGTTTCCAAGCTGGTCATGGGTGCACCTCAGCCACGCTCAAGGTCCTAAATGATATTATAACCGCGATCGATAATAGACAGTACTGTGCAGCCGTCTTCATCGACCTGGCCAAGGCTTTCGACTCTGTCAACCACCGCATTCTTATTGGCAGACTAAATAGCCTTGGTTTCTCAAATGACTGCCTCGCCTGGTTCACCAACTATTTCTCAGATAGAGTTCAATGTGTCAAATCTGTTGTCTGGACCTATGGCAGTCTCTATGGGGGTGCCACAGGGTTCAATTCTTGGGCCGACTCTTTTCTCTGTGTATATCAATGATGTCGCTCTTACTGCTGGTGACTCTCAGATCCACCTCTATACAGACGACACCATTTTGTATACATCTGGCCCTTCATTGGACACTGTGTTAACAAACCTCCAAACGAGCTTCAATTCCATACAGTTAGAACAGCGCCGGAGAAGATGGCTGCCGTTTTACAGCCCTCTAACCAATTAATAATAATAATAATAATAATATGCCATTTAGCAGACGCTTTTATCCAAAGCGACTTACAGTCATGCGTGCATACATTTTTGTGTATGGGTGGTCCCGGGGATCGAACCCACTACCTTGGCGTTACAAGCGCCGTGCTCTACCAGCTGAGCTACAGAGGACCACCATAATTGTACTATTATGTGTGTTTTTCCGCGTTATTTGTAATTTATTTTGTACATAATGTTTCTGCCATCGTCTCTTATAACCAAAAAGAGCTTCTGGATATCAGGACAGCGATTACTCACCTCGTATTGGACGAAGATTTTTTCTTCAATGAGGCGGCCGCGAAGGATATCCTACAGACACCCGACAAGGCCCAAATCCCCGTCATTCGCATGAGGAAGAGACGGAGATATCGTGGACGTAGGTCGGGGTGCCTTGTAAGGATCCAACGGCGAGCGAATAAACTGCCGCTCCCATCAATCCTATTATCCAATCTTCAATCATTGGAGAACAAATTGGATGACCTAAGATTACGGTTATCCTACCAACGGGACATTAAAAACTGTAATATCTTATGTTTCACCGAGTCGTGGCTGAACGACGACATGGATAACATACAGCTAGAGGGCTATACGCTACAAAGGCAGGATAGAACGGCTGACTCCGGTAAGACAAGGGGTGGCCGTCTGTGTATATTTGTAAACAACAGCTGGTGCACAAAATCAAATACTAAGGAAGTCTCGAGGTTTTGCTCGCCTGAGGTAGAGTATCTTATGATAAGCTGTAGACCACACTATTTACCAAGAGAGTTTTCTTCTATATTTTTCATAGCTGTCTATTTACCACCACAAACCAATGCTGGCATTAAGATTGCACTGAATGAGCTGTATAAGGCCATAAATCAACAGGAAAACGCTCATCCAGATGCAGCGCTCCTAGTGTCCGGGGACTTTAATGCAGGGAAACTTAAATCCGTTCTACCTCATTTCTACCAGCATGTTAAATGTGCAACTAGAGGGAAAAAAACTCTAGACCACCTTTACTCCACACACAGAGACGCATACAAAGCTCTCCCTCGCCCTCCATTTGGCAAATCTGACCATAACTCTATCCTCCTGATTCCTGCTTATAAGCAAAAACTAAAGCAGGAAGCACCAGTGAATCGGTTAATAAAAAAGTGGTCAGATGACACAGATGCTAAGCTACAGGACTGTTTTGCTAGCACAGACTGGAACATGTTCCGGGATTCTTCAGATAGCATTGAGGAGTACACCACATCAGTCACTGGCTTCATCAATAAGTGCATCGATGATGTTGTCCCCACAGTGACCGTACGTACATACCCCAACCAGAAGCCATGGATTACAGGAAACATCCGCACTGAGCTAAAGGGTAGAGCTGCCGCTTTCAAGGAGCGGGACTCTAACCTGGACGCTTATAAGAAATCCAGCTATGCCCTCCGACGAACCATCAAACAGGCAAAGAGTCAATACAGGACTAAGATTGAATCGTACTACACTGGCTCTGACGCTCGTCGGATGTGGCAGGGCTTGAAAACTATTACAGACTACAAAGGGAAGCACAGCCGCGAGCTGCCCAGTGACACAAGACTTCCTGACGAGCTAAACCACTTCTATGCTCGCTTCGAGGCAAGCAACACTGAAGCATGCATGAGAGCACCAGCTGTTCCGGATGACTATGTGATCACGCTCTCCGTAGCCGATGTGAGTAAGACTTTTAAGCAGGTCAACATTCACAAGGCCGCAGGGCCAGACGGATTACCAGGACGTGTACTCCGAGCATGTGCTGACCAACTGGCAAGTGTCTTCACTGACATTTTCAACATGTCCCTGACTGAGTCTGTAATACCAACATGTTTCAAGCAGACCACCATAGTCCCCGTGCCCAAGGACTCTAAGATAACCTGCCTAAATGACTACCGACCCGTAGCACTGACGTCTGTAGCCATGAAGTGCTTTGAAAGGCTGGTCATGGCTCACTTCAACAGCATTATCCCAGAAACCCTAGACCCACTCCAATTTGCATACCGCCCCAACAGATCCACAGATGATGCAATCTCTATTGCACTCCACACTGCTCTTTCCCATCTGGACAAGAGGAACACCTACGTGAGAATGCTATTCATTGACTACAGCTCAGCATTCAACACCATAGTGCCCTCAAAGCTCATCACTAAGCTAAGGATCCTGGGACTAAACACATCCCTCTGCAACTGGATCCTGGACTTCCTGACGGGCCGCCCCCAAGTGGTAAGGGTAGGTAACAACACATCTGCCACACTGATCCTCAACACGGGGGCCCCTCAGGGGTGCGTGCTCAGTCCCCTCCTGTACTCTCTGTTCACCCATGACTGCATGGCCAGGTACGACTCCAACACCATCATTAAGTTTGCCGACGACACAACAGTGGTAGGCCTGATCACCGACAATGATGAGACAGCCTATAGGGAGGAGGTCAGAGACCTGGCCGTGTGGTACCAGGACAACAACCTCCCCCTCAACTTGACCAAGACAAAGGATATGATTGTGGACTACAGGAAAAAAAAGAGGACTGAGCACGCCCCCATTCTCATCGACGGGGCTGTAGTGGAACAGGTTGAGAGCTTCAAGTTTCTTGGTGTCCACATCACCAACGAACTATCATGGTCCAAACACACCAAGACATTCGTGAAGAGGGCACGACAAAGCCTATTCCCCCTCAGGAGACTGAAAATATTTGGCATGGGTCCTCAGATCCTCAAAAAATTCTACAGCTGCACCATCGAGAGCATCCTGACTGGTTGCCTTACCGTCCTGGATATGCCATCCAGGACCTCTATACCAGGCGGTGTCAGAGGAAAGCCCTCAAAATTGTCAAAGACTCCAGCCACCCTAGTCATAGACTGTTCTCTCTGCTACCGCATGGCAAGCGGTACCGGAGTGCCAAGTCTAGGTCCAAAAGACTTCTCAACAGCTTCTACCCCCAAGCCATAAGACTCCTGAACAGCTTATCATGGCTACCTGGACTATTTGCACTGCCCCCCCACCCCATCCTTTTACGCTGCTGCTACTCTGTTAATTATTTATGCATAGTCACTTTAACTCTGCCCACATGTACATATTACTTCAACTACCTCAACTAGCCGGTGCCCAAACACATTGACTCTGCACCGGTACCCCCCTGTATATATAGCCTCCCTACTGTTATTTTTTTAAAATTTTTTTAGGGGGAATGGATCAGCTTAATGTTGCAGATAGATTGTATCTTCTATCAATGTAATTGTCTGCATCACTTCCAATCCCCCATGTTTTTTTTATTTTTTTTATTTTTTTATATATATACTCCCCTTTATTACTTTTCAACCCCACCATCCTTTCCCTACTTGGAGTAAATTAGTGAACAACAATGCCCAGGCCTCTACTTCCGGTCTATACTTACTATCTACACCTTATGGACAGAGTTAATTTAACAATAATTCTATTATATATATATATATATATCTTTTTTTTTTTTTTTTTTTTTGCTCCTGAACTACTTCTACTCTCAACCTCTCCGATCATTTTCATGATGTCCATCCGGTTTGCTTCTATATGCCATATCTTTCTAACTGTGCTCTTTCCCAAAAGCTCCCAACATACAACCTATATACTTATTATGGACACAGTATGCTTACATTATTAGCTATCTTTGTTATTATTTGTTGTTATTTGTTATTAGTCCCATCCTTCAACTCTATTCAATACCTCCCATCTATCTCTTAACCCCATCCATATAGGATTTCTATTTGCCATATATATTTCAACCGTACTGTGATGTTTTACAAAAGTTCTGAACCTTTCTATTCTCATTGCTTCTACAGATTGTGAATTAAAAATAATTTTTTTTGCTAAAAGTATTATTATATTATTGATTGATTGACTATGACTTTTCAGATCACCCAGTAATGCTATCTGCAAGGTTAGTTCCAGGTAAATATTGCAATCCTTTAGCCATTCCTGGACCTGTGTCCAAAAACAAGCTACAAATGGACAGAACCAAAACAAATGATCTAATGATTCTGTCTCTTCACAGCAAAATCTGCAGAGCTGGGAAGATTGTATCCCCCATATAAATAACATTCTATTGGTAGCAAGAATTTTATATAATAATTTAAATTGAAAGATTCTAATTTTTGAATCCGGTGTCGTTTTGCGTGTCAGTTCATAAACACTATGCCATGGGATCGGTACGTCAAAGATCTCTTCCCAACTATTTTGCAATCTATATGGGAGGCTGTCAATCCTTTGGTCCTTAAGTGAAACTGATATACTTTTTTATTTATCACAGTTTTCCTTAACCAATTATGTTCTTTAATGCAAGGCCGACAGACAAGTTCCTTACTTTCTCCCCCTTCCACTTTCCTCTTCCACTTTTGCGGTAAGGCTGCAATTATTTGGTTGTAATTTTGGGTAGAGCAGACATTTCCATATGTTTTTGTTAGCTGCATGTGCGTCATAACTCCACCAGTCCTACCGATGATATCATTTACGAAGATTATACCTTTTTTAAACATTCTGTCAAAAAATAAAGGTTTTTTGTCAATTAGTATATTTGAATTTAACCACAATATTTGTTGCATTATTTGTTCTGTCGTTTCTGGAGGATTAAATTGAAATTGCAACCAACTTTCTATGGCTTCTTTTAGAAATAGTGACATTTGGGAGATTATTTCCTTTTCAAATAACTGAAAGTGAGAGGTTGTAATCTGAATAAAGGGAAAAAGGCCTTTCTTGAACATTGGGTGAGACAATCTTACTAATTTGCTTGAGAACCAGTTCGGATTTAAGTATAACTTTTGTATGACTGAAGCTTTTAGTGATAGGTCTAATGCTTTAATATTTAATAATTTCTGTCCTCCGAATTCATATTCATTATATAAATATGCTCTTTTAATTTTGTCTGGCTTGCCGTTCCAAATAAAATTGAATATTTTTTTCTCATATAATTTAAAAAACTGTTCGCTAGGCGTAGGCAAGACCATAAGCAAATAGGTAAACTGGGATAATACTAAAGAGTTAATCAGGGTGATTTTTCCACAAATTGACAGGTATTTTCCTTTCCATGGTAGTAAGATCTTATCTATTTTTGCTAACTTTCTATTAAAATTTATTGAAGTGAGATCATTTATTTCCTTTGGGATATGTATTCTGAGTATATCCACATCACCATCAGACCATTTTATTGGTAAATTACATGGTAATGTAAAATTTTTATTTTTTAGTGATCCAATACGTAATATAGTACATTTGTCATAATTTGGTTGTAATCCAGAGAGGTTAGAAAATGTATCTAGATCCTCTATGAGGCTGTGGAGGGATTCTAGTTGTGGATTTAAAAGAAAACACAAATCATCAGCGTACAATGACACCTTTGTTTTTAAGCCCTGTATTTCTAATCCTCTGATATTATTATTGGATCTGATTTTAATAGCTAACATCTCGATGGCCACAATAAATAGATATGCCGATAGTGGACAACCTTGTTTCACTCCTCTTGACAGTTTAAAACTTTCTGAGAAATAGCCATTATTCACTATTTTACACCTAGGGTTACTATACATGATTTTGACCCATTTTATAAGAGATTCTCCAAAATTGAAATGCTCCAGGCATTTATATATAAACCCCAGTCAAACTTTATCAAATGCCTTTTCGAAGTCTGCTGTGAATAGCAGGCCTGGTTTCCCATATTTTCCATAGTGTTCTATTGTTTCCAATACTTGCCTTATATTATCTCCAATGTATCTTCCATGTAAAAACCCTGTCTGATTAGAATGAATAATATCCGACAATACCTTTTTAATTCTATGCGCTATACATTTTGCTAGGATTTTTGCATCACAACACTGAAGTGTAAGGGCCCTCCAATTTTGTAAATGGACTGGATCTTTATACTTTCCACTTGTATCCTGTTTCAGTAATAATGAGATCAGTCCTTCTTCTTGAGTGTCAGATAATCTACCATTTACATAGGAGTGGTTAAAACATGCTAATAACGGTCCTCTTAGAATATCAAAAAAGGTTTGGTATACCTCGACTGGTATGCCATCCAACCCTGGAGTTTTCCCAGACTTAAAGTCTTTAATTGCATCCAGAAGTTCCTCCTCTGTAATTTCACCTTCACATGAGTCTTTCTGTGTGGCTGTTAATTTGACATTATCAATAGAAAAAAAATCTCTACAATTAGCTTCAGTTAGAGGAGATGGAGGCGACTGAAAAGAAAACATATGCTTAAAGTACTTTGTTTCTTCCTTCAAAATATCATTTGGTGAATTATGGGTGACTCCGTCAATTGTAACCAGTTTCATTAAGTTCTTTTTGGTAGCATTCCTATGTTGAAGATTAAAAAATAATTTTGTGCATTTTTCCCCATATTCCATCCAGTTTGCTTTATTTTTATACTATATTACACTTGATCTTTCTTGAATAAGTTTCTCCATTTCTTTTTGTTTTTCCTCTAATTTATTCTGAGCCTCTATGTTACAGTTTTTATTGCCATCTATCTGTTCTGTTAGACTTTCTATTTCCTTTCTTAGTATAAACTCTTTTGACCTAAATTGCTTTTGTTTTCGAGATGAGTACTGAATTGCATGGCCTCTAAAGGCACATTTAAAGTTGTCCCATACAATAAGGGGATTCGCTGTACCTATGTTATGTTGGAAAAAGTCAGTTATAAATTCCTTTGTTCTAATTATAAATAAATTATCATCCAATAGGCTTTGATTAAATTTCCAATATCCTCGCCCACGTGGAAATTCAGTAAGAGTAATGTATATGCCTATTATATGATGGTCCGACCGCATTCTGTCCCCTATCAACACTTTTTTTTACTTTTGGTGCCAACGAGAATGAGATAAGAAAGAAGTCAAGACGACTAGCTTGATTCAGTGTCCGCCATGTATATCTCACTAGATCAGTATATTTAAGCCTCCATATATCTACTAGTTCTAATGTATCCATGACATTCACAATTTCCTTAAGAGTATGTGGGTGATTGTTTGTGGTGTGATTTCCTTTACGGTCCAATTAGCTATTTAAAACAGTATTATAATCCCCCACCATAATAATATTGTCTTGAGTTGCTTGCAGGCTTGATAATTTATTATATATATTGTCAAAGAATTGTGGATCATCATTATTTGGTCCGTAAAGGTTAATGAGCCATATCTGTTTATGGTCCAATAACATATTTTAAATAATCCATCTACCTTGCGTATCTATTTGTACAATTTGCACATTCGGATCGAAATTACTATTAATTAATATCATCACCCCTTTTGAATTTCTTTGCCCATGGGAGAAGTATATTTCCCCCCCCCCATTCTTTTTTCCACGCTACTTCATCTCGAATTGTTGAATGAGTTTCCTGTATACAATAGATATTATATTCCTTCTCTTTGAGCCATGTAAATATTGTTCTTCTTTTGTTATTATCAGCTAAGCCATTACAATTATAACTGGCTATACTTATTTCACCATACACCATAATGAGATACACGTTTCAAGTCTATTTATCATTACATATGTTTGTAAATTTACCAATAAAAAATAGCGTAATGATTGAGTGTCCATATAGCTGTACCGTGATATTTGCATTGCTACGGAGTAACCCTTCAATTGTTCTCCACTAATTCCCCCGCTAAAGCCCCTCCCCATCCCAAGTTGAGCCGTCATCCCAGTGATCAGCATCCCACCCACGTCCCTCCGTATCCCTAAGGCCCCGAGAGGCCAGGACCCATCCATCGAAAACAGCACACAGTGCCACCCACAAAACAGAAGCAGATTAACCGCCAAAAGCATTTCCAATGCTTTCACCTCTCTCTATATATATATCTATATAACTATATATTTTTTAATTATGCATATCCTATTTTCCATCATTATCAATTAATATGCGTAATAATGTCGGCAGTTCACGCGTAGGATTCTAACATATAACCCGGATTGCCATTGTATTACATTTAATTCATTGACAAGCAATTATTATCCTAGCAAATAATTCCCGTGGTCCATCCCATACCCTCCCCCCCAACATCCCCACCCCCCCACAACAGATGCCAGACAAGCACACACGCACATACTCACATACTCCAACACACTCAACCCCCCTCCTCCACAGTCCACCATAAAAACAGATACTCAACAGCTGTTATATCCCAGAGCCCAACTCGAGAAATAACTTGATTTACGAGTGCACATACAGTTAAAGCTGACTGAGAAAGCATGCAGATTGAGTAGAAATTGATAACAATGTGAGATTTGATTAATCTACTTAATCTATGTCAAGTCCTAGGTGATGGAGATCAGATCCACCCTCTTCACCTGAGACACAAACACTCTGATCCCCTGTTGTAACCATTTTCCCAAGCATCTCCATGCGGTCAGACCTTTGATTATTTTGTGCCACCTGGGCTACAATGATAAACCCCCTCTCTGATTGTCTGAGTGTGACCCCCTCCCCATGGGTTACTGCAGCCAGTGTTGCCAGCACTGCCACTACCTGGGTGGGCGTACCCCACCGGAATCCCCACCGGCTAGGTAAAAGGTCGTCAAGGTTCTCATTAGCAGCTTTGAGAATTTCCTTGTATATTATGCTCTCCCATCAGGGGGCTCTGGCTTTGTAGGACCAACCCTGCCAGGCAGGCTCAGAATCTTGAGGGGGCGGTGCTGCTCAAGTAGGTCTCTGACCGCATTTATTTCTCTGTTTAGGCTGCATATTCACAGCAGGTCCATAAAAGAGATGGGAACTTCTCTTTGGTGTATGGGTCGCTCAGGTGGGTGTCCAGGTTATAGGGTTAGGGATCTTTCCATCATGATAGGACAATGAAAAATTAAATTAGATGTATACTATATTTAAAAATGTATATCCCTCATCTACACAAAATTGAAAGCTCTCTCTCAGTACCCCTGCTCATAGACCCCCGGTCGGCTCTGGGATATGCAACCATTTCACCTCTCACTCACTTAACGCCGCACCTTTTCAAACACAAAAATGCACACCACATGGTTGACTGGGGAAGAAATGGGCCGAGCGTGCAAACGCACCCGCATCCACATCTGCCGCAAGGGGAAAGGACGCCAGAGAGAACACAGGACCAACCACAACAACCATCCGCCAAAACAACAACCTCCCGCCAAAAAAGCCATGTTCTAATTATTTGTATTTAAATATGTATTATTCTGCTTGTTATATCGTTTTATCCTTTTATAAAATACTATACTTACTATAAATGTTATTTAATATTACAATCCCTATCATTGCTAGTATCAGGTGCTCCAATATTTGACTCCTCTATTACAACTTTTAGAATAGCCATGGAGTAGTCTTTGTGTCTCTGAACATTTGGTTGTCAATATATAATTTATCCACCACTAGTGCAACACGTTTCCCTTTTAATCTGTTTTCCTTGAAGATTGGATATAGAACTTTGCGCCTTTCTACAATCTCCCTCGGGAACTGATCATTCATGCCTATTTTCGTGCCAGCAAGTCTTTTTCCCAGGCTTTTCACCATAGCTTTATCCTTAAAAAAAGCAAATTTGGCAACGATTGGGCGCTCATATTTCTGTCCTCTTTTTCCGAAACGATGTACACGTTCGAGTTGGATTTTATCGACAGCCTCGAGTGGGATTTGTAGCGCTGTATGCAGGAAGTCCTTCATAATATTCTCTGTTATTTCTCCCTCCTTTTCCTGAATACCCGTAAGTACTAGATTTTCCCTCATCGATCTAGTTTGGATGTCTAGTAAGGCTTCTCTCAGAAGATTGTTCTCCTTTTTTAGTTCCCTAACGTCCGTTTCCATTTTAGAGACTGTCACTTTTAATTATTTGGTTTCTTTCTCCATTACCAAAGCTTTTTCGTCACTCATTTGAAGACTCGCTTTCAACTCTTATACGTCTGTTATTTTATTTTACTTCTGCTCTCTTTTTCTCAACACTTTTTTTGTTGTTGTTTTATTTTTACTTTTTTGTTAAAAAATAAATGCACTGTTGGTTAAGGGCTGTAAGTAAGCATTTCACTGTAATGTCTGCACCTGTTGTATTCGGCGCATGTGGCCAATAAAATTTGATTTGATTTGATTTACAACACTCCTTCAGTAGCCTCCAACTTCTTTTAAACACTAGTAAAACTAAATGCATGCTCTTCAATCGAACGCTGCAGGCACCCGCCCACCCGACTAGAATCACAACTCTCGACGGGTCTGACCTAGAGTATGTGGACAACTACAAATACCTAGGTGTCTGGGTAGACTGTAAACTCTCCTTCCAGACTCACATTAAGAATCTCCAATCCAAAGTTAAATCTAGAATCGGCTTCCTATTTCGCAACAAAGCCTCCTTCACTCATGCTGCCAAATATGCCCTCGTAAAACTTAGTATCCTACCGATCCTTGACTTCGGCGATGTCATTTACAAAATAGCCTCCAACACTCTACTCAGCAAATTGGATGTAGTCTATCACAGTGCCATCCGTTTTGTCACCAAAGCCCCATATACTACCCACCACTGTGACCTGTACGCTCTTGTTGGCTGATCCTCACTACATACAGTAAAGGAAAAAAGTATTTGATCCCCTGCTGATTTTGTACGTTTGTCCTCTGACAAAGACATGATCAGTCTATAATTTTAATGGTAGGTTTATTTGAACAGTAAGAGACAGAATAACAACAAAAAAATCCAGAAAAACGCATGTCAAAATTGTTATAAATTGATTTGCATTTTAATGAGGGAAATAAGTATTTGACCCCTTTGCAAAACAAGACTTAGTACTTGGTGGCAAAACCCTTGTTGGCAATCAGAGGTCAGACGTTTCTTGTAGTTGGCCACCAGGTTTGCACACATCTCAGGAGGGATTTTGTCCCACTCCTCTTTGCAGATCTTCTCCAAGTCACTCAGGTTTCGAGGCTGACGTTTGGCAACTCGAACCTTCAGCTCCCTCCACAGATTGTCTATGGGATTAAGGTCTGGAGACTGGCTAGGCCACTCCAGGACCTTAATGTGCCTCTTCTTGAGCCACTCCTTTGTTGCTTTGGCCGTGTGTTTTGGGTCATTGTCATGCTGGAATACCTATCCACGACCCATTTGCAATGCCCTGGCTGAGAGAAGGAGGTTCTCACCCAAGATTTGTACATGTACATGGCCCCGTCCATCGTCCCTTTGATGCGGTGGAGTTGTCCTGTCCCCTTAGCAGAAAAACACCCCCAAAGCATAATGTTTCCACCTCCATGTTTGACGGTGGGGATGGTGTTCTTGGGGTCATAGGCAGCATTCCTCCTCCTCCAAACACGGCGAGTTGAGTTGATGCCAAAGAGCTCGATTTTGATCTCATCTGACCACAACACTTTCACCCAGTTCTCCTCTGAATCATTCAGATGTTCATTGGCAAACTTCAGACGGGCCTGTATATGTGCTTTCTTGAGCAGGGGGACCTTGCGGGCGCTGCAGGATTTCAGTCCTTCACGGCGTAGTGTGTTACCAATTGTTTTCTTGGTGACTATGGTCCCAGCTGCCTTGAGATCATTGACAAGATCCTCCCGTGTAGTTCTGGGCTGATTCCTCACCGTTCTCATGATCATTGCAACTCCACGAGGTGAGATCTTGCATGGAGCCCCAGGCCGAGGGAGATTGACAGTTCTTTTGTTTCTTCCATTTGCGAATAATCGCACCAACTACTGTCACCTTCTCACCAAGCTGCTTGGTGATGGTCTTGTAGTCCATTCCAGCCTTGTGTAGGTCTACAATCTTGTCCCTGACATCCTTGGAGAGCTCTTTGGTCTTGGCCATGGTGGAGAGTTTGGAATCTGATTGATTGATTGCTTCTGTGGACAGGTGTCTTTTATACAGGTAACAAACTGAGATTAGGAGCACTCCCTTTAAGAGTGTGCTCCTAATCTCAGCTCGTTACCTGTATAAAAGACACCTTGGAGCCAGAAATCTTTCTGATTGAGAGGGGGTCAAATACTTATTTCCCTCATTAAAATGCAAATCAATTTATAACATTTTTGACGTGCGTTTTTCTGGATTTTTTAGTTTTTATTCTGTCTCACTGTTCAAATAAACCTACTATTAAAATTATAGACTGATCATTTCTTTGTCAGTGGGAAAACGTACAAAATCAGCATGGGATCAAATACTTTTTTCCCTCACTGTATTCGTCGCCAAACCCACTGGCTCCAGGACATCTATAAATCACTGCTAGGCAAATCCCCCCCTTATCTTAGCTCATTGGTCACCATAGCAACACCCACCCGTAGTATGCGCTCCAGCAGGTATATCCTACTGGTCATCCACAAAGCCAACACCTCCTTTGGTCGCCATTCCTTCCAGTTCTCTGCTACCAATGACTGGAACGAACTGCAAAAATCTCTGAAGCTGGAGACTCTTATCTCCCTCACTAACTTTAAGCATCAGTTGTCAGAGCACCTTACCGATCACTGCACCTGTACACAGCCCATCTGAAATTAGCCCACCCAACTACCTCATCCCCATATTGTTATTTATTTTGCTCATTTGCACCCCAGTATCTCTATTTGCACATCATCTCTTGCACATCTATCATTCCATTGTTAATACTAATTGTAATTATTTTGCACTATAGCCTATTTATTGCCTTACCTCCATAACTTGCTACATTTGCACACACTGTATACATATTTTCTGTGAAATAAACATTAAAAAAAACAGCTGTTCTCATTTTTTGATTATTGTATCATTCTTTTGTTGCTTAACCTTTTTTTCCTGTCAATACATTGTTGAACTGAACAAGTTCCACAATCTTTTATTTTTGTTTATGTAAGTTTGTTACAAGGTTCATATGGAGTGGTCCTTTTGACGCAAGTATAGTAATAATCAGGGCTGTGACGATACAAGTATAACAATATTTATTTGATGGCAAAAATGAAAACACGAAGCAGACCAATCTCTTTGGTCCTTTTAAAAACCTGCTGTATGTAAAATACTGTATGCTATAGCTTGGGAAATAAATTAATGTGACTCTGGATGACAACATAATGATTTTTGTTTCCAACATTAGGTTTTATTTTCTTACGAACTTAAATCCGCTTTGTGTTTTGTTTCCTTTCTATGATACTAATGAGTATTGCGATACTGGTATCGTCCCGGCCCTAGAAATAATATAGTAATGATGTTTTTTCTGTTTTACATAACTAGACTCCTGTCCTTGTCTCTTGTCCTTTTAGCTTGATGTTTATGTGCTACAGTCTCATACATTACATTGACTCCTTTCATGAAACAGTACTACTGAATTACTACACAAAACCTATTCATGCAGAAGAGAATTGTGTAGTAAATGTGTACAGTTGTGGTCAAACGTTTTGAGAATGACACAAATATTAATTTTCACAAAGTCTGCTGCCTCAGTTTTTATGATGTCAATTTGCATATACTCCAGAATGTTATGAAGAGTGATCAGATGAATTGCAATTTGCCATGAAAATGAACTTAATCCCCAAAAAACATTTCCACTGCATTTCAGCCCTGCCACAAAAGGACCAGCTGCCATCATGTCAGTGATTCTCTCGTTAACACAGGTGAGAGTGTTGACGAGGACAAGGCTGGAGATCACTCTGTCATGCTGATTGAGCTAGAATAACAGACTGGAAGCTTTAAAAGGAGGGTGGTGCTTGAAATCATTTTGTTCTTCCTCTGTTAACCATGGTTACCTGCAAGGAAACACGTTCCGTCATCATTGCTTTGCACAAAAAGGCCTTCACAGGCAAGGATATTGCTGCTAGTAAGATTTGCCCCTAAATCAACCATTTATCGGATCATCAAGAACTTCAAGGAGAGAGGTTCAATTGTTGTGAAGAAGGCTTCAGGGCGCCCAAGAATGTCCAGCAAGCGCCAAGATCGTCTCCTAAAGTTGATTCAGCTGCGGGATCGGGGCACCACCAGTGCAGAGCTTGCTCAGAAATGGCAGCAGGCAGGTGTGAGTGCATCTGCACGCACAGTGAGGCGAAGACATGTGGAGGATGGCCTGGTTTCAAGAAGGGCAGCGAAGAAGCCACTTCTCTCCAGGAAAAACATCAGGGACAGACTGATATTCTGCAAAAGGTACAGGGATTGGACTGCTGAGGACTGGGGTAAAGTCATTTTCTCTGATGAATCCCCTTTCCGATTGTTTGGGGCATCCGGAAAAAAAGCTTGTCTGGAGAAGACAAGGTGAGCGCTACCATCAGTCCTGTGTCATGCCAACCGTAAAGCATCCTGAGACCATTCATGTGTGGGGTTGCTTCTCAGCTAAGGGAGTGGTCTCACTCACAATTTTGCCTAAGAACACAGCCATGAATAATGAATGGTACCAACACATCCTCTGAGCGCAACTTCTCCCAACCATCCAAGAACAGTTTGGTGATGAACAATGCCTTTTCCAGCATGATGGAGCACCTTGCCATAAGGCAAAAGTGATAACTAAGTGGCTCGGGAACAAAACATCGACATTTTGGGTCCATGGCCAGGAAACTCCACAGACCTTAATCCCATTGAGAACTTGTGGTCAATCCTCAAGAGGCGGGTGGACAAACAAAAACCCACAAATTCTGACAAACTCCAAACATTGATTATGCAAGAATGGGCTGCCATCAGTCAGGATGTGGCCCAGAAGTTAATTGACAGCATGCCAGGGCGGATTGCAGAGGTCTTGAAAAAGAAGGGTCAACACTGCAAATATTGACTCTTTGCATAAACTTAATGTAATTGTCAATAGAAATCTTTTACACTTATGGAATGCTTGTAATCATGCACTACTCAAGATACACAAGTAGAGTTGTGTAGTGTTCAGTAGGAAAACATTTGTGTTTTCAGTAGTAATCAGGTAGAGTTTTTACTACTTGATCTTGGTAGTAAATAAGTAGTCAAAACATTACAGCTTTACTACTTAAGCTTATCAGTAGTAATCAGGTGAAGTTTTTACTACTTGTATGTATAGTGAATAAATAGTCAAAACACTACAGGCAGACTACACCGGCTTTTCAGTAGTGATCAGTAGAGTTTTGCAGCTCATGGCTGCACTTCCTGTGCTTGTGATCGCAGAAGAAGACAACAGGAAGTAGTTGGTTGTTGTTAACTAGCTACTGTTTGACCATCCCGACTGTAATCATCTTCCATCTAGTGTCATCCTGTCTTTCATAGCCCTTATGCTGGCACCATCTGTAAGTTTAACTATCCTTTATGTTTTATGAATACTTTCATGTCATTGTTTAGCCGTTTATATAACTCTTTACCACATCAAAAAGATTGCTAGCCAAAATGGTCTTAGCCATTAGCCGTTGTCATAGAGATGTATTGTGTTTAGCCTAGCTGTTTGTTAGCACCATTTAAAAGTAGCTGTAGTCTCTGTTTTCGTCATGCTAGCTAATAAGTATGTGTTTGTATGCAAACAGTATGTTAATATTAGTATACTTACCCATTCTACTTACCTAAGCTAACATATGGAATTGTTTTAAGATGGTCATGACATGTATCATTTAGCTATTTGATTGTGAATTTTAGTACCCCTTTACGTATAAAAAATAAATAAAATACATATTGAATTTGGCCTTTACTACTATATGCCATAGAAACACATTGAATAACTCATTCATAAATGGCAAAAAATAAATGTAAAAAAAAATCATAACGAATAATATTTTGAAGTGTCTTCCTATATCTAGGAGATATAAGAAAGCTCAGGAAATATATATATATGTATTTTTTTTTTACACATATTTAACCCTTTTTTTGCCATAAAACTACCTCCATACTTACATTAGTTGTATGGGTTACCTTCAGACGAGTCCCGTGACACTTGTGGGGGCCGTAGAGCAAAATGGAGAACCGTGAGAGTCTTCCCTTTCCATAGAGTGGTCATAGCAGTTTTGTAGGCCAAACCGTTCGGACGCTATAGACATTTTGGTGAGAAGACTGATTTTCGGAATGTCTCATGGTCTGACAAACACCTTTCAAGCTCGGCCACCTTCCACCGCAGATGCGGAAGGCCGCCATAGTCAGATGCGGTGGACTGAGACGCAGACCATGCAAAAAAACACATCTCTAGCTTAAATTGACAGATTTTGATGGGGATTTTTTTGTTATGTTACTTAGATTGATGCACCGGTGCGTCAATGGACTCTTAAGGATTAAGTTAAAGCTGAATGAAGACAAGTCCTTAAATGGATTAAAAGTGTTGTAATTAATTAATTTAATAAATTGTATCAATATAATATATTTACAAAAATATTCTATTAAGTTTGTATAAGCTTATTTTGTTGTTTGATGAACATGTAGGAATGTGTACGTTTTAAGTAGTAGATACACAAAAGCACAGTAGTTACGCAGTAGTTATGTAGTGATTTGAATAGGAATAAGGATAGTGTTCACCAGTAGTGAAACTTCCCAATTTACTACTCATTACTACTTAAATGACTACATAAACCACTACTTGTTTACTACACAGATGGTAGTGGTAATTCAATGGGGATTGAATAGGCATACAGCAGTAATGTGTTGGCGTTGTGCAGTAATTCAGTAAAGAAATATGTAGGAATTGTATAGGAATGTGTAGGTTTTAAGTCGTAGATACCCAAATGCTCAGTAGTTACACAGTAGTCATTAAGGAATAATTATGCAGTGATTTTTTGTAATTTATCATTCATTACTACTTAAATTACTACATAAACACCTACTGGTTTACTACAAATCTCAATAGCAATCAAGTAATAAAACCAGTAGGTTTGTGTAGATCTTGTGTAGTAGTGATGAGTAGTAATTCAGTAGTACTTTTTCATGAGGGTCTCTCTGCCATCCAATGGCCTTTTTAGAATCAACATGCTCCAATGGGCGTGATCCACACACACTCTACACATATGCTGCTGAATCTACTACACTGGCTTTTACTGTTTTCAGATCAGTGCTCGCGTCACGCTGATGCAAGCAGGCAGGCGACAGCGCACACATACTCCGAAGCTGAGGAATGCTTCAGTAATGAGGCAGGCGACTCCTCACTTCCGGCCCCGGCCATGCCCCAGTCCGTCGCTTAACGAGGTCCTAAATGCATCACTCGCCCCTCTGTCTGAGTCTGTCACAAAGGGGCAGTAGTAATGAAGGGAGGGGATAACACCTCAACCCCCCCCAGCTTTTCCTTTTAATTGCCTGTTTGTTTCCTTTTCTTGTAGTTTTGACACTCTTTCACGAGGCGTTGAAGGCACACACACAACCCTGGCCCGAGATGCAGTGTTTGCCTGGAGCGTCTTCTAACATGTCTGTATTGTGAGGGGAGCGGACAGAAATCATGCAGACACAACTATTAGCCGCCAAAGGCTTTTAGAGTGCTGTCTTTCTGTATGGAGGGGGAAAAGCAACAGCGTATTATGTTTGCACCTTTTTATATCTCCTTTGTGGGCATCCAATTCTGCCTGTCTGTGAGGCAATGAGCGATGACTGCACACAGAGCATGGCTGGCATTAATCATACAAAAAGATAGGAACAGTCAGAGAGGAAGCATGCAGCAGTTTGACATCTTACAGTGACAACAGTTGGGCTCCCTTTATTGCTAACACAACATTGCGTTTTCCTTGAGTACTGGGAGACAGTTCCTTCTCAAGTAGCTTCCAGTGATAACGTTGACACACTTTGAATCAGCTTTGAGACGCATTTTGCCTTGATAGCCTGTGACCTTTGACACAGTGTCGTTAAGAGCTGGCGAGTGATGAAAGCACCAAACACTTAAAATCAACAAAACTAACCCTTACCAACCCAGCCACCAAGGAGGGTACAGTTGCAACGTTTTGCCTTAGGCCCCCAAATTACCAAAGCTAGCATTATATCAAAACTAATCTTAATTGGTTCCCCATCTATGGAATTCCCAGATTTGCTCTAAATCCAAAGTGGTTGCAGCTTATTAGGAATGAACATGTGCTGCAATGTGCTGATAACATTGGAGTTTAATTGAAAGGCAAAAGCAGCTCTTCAAAGGAAGAAAACAACATTCACCTCCTGCCCCTTCTCGTTCCTTCAGAGAAAAAGGCACATCCGTCCCAATGAAGAGACATGGGCTTGGTGACACAGGAGGTTGGCATGCTCCGCATACCAGGAATTTTTATGGACATTAGCTCATGGATATGATGTAATGGGCATGTAATTTCTATCCTATCAATGGGGTTTAGACTAGAGGTAATGCCTCAGCAGAATTGTACCAGACCTAGCCACTTGATACCATGAGAAATTAACCAGTTTAGTCCCAAAGCAATGATCTATCTATCACCCACTGCAAGTGCTCTGTGGTCCTTTTCCATATGAGTGGTATGGACCAAATGGTACCCTTGTCCCTATATAGTGCACTACTTTGACCAGAGTCCTATGGGCCCTGGTCAAAAGTAGTATGCTAAATAGGGAATAAGGTGCCACTTGGAATGTAATCATAGTGTTCCAAGGAAACCCATATTGGGTATATGTAAAGTCATTTTTGGACTTTTCTTTGGATATTTGGATGATTATCATATTTTCCATGAACATTTTGTGCCTACTTCAGCCTCACAGCATATTCCTGAGCGTGCCCAATGAGACCCAACCTCACAACACGTCACTGGCCCATGGTTCTATCCCTTTATCCCTATGTACCTCCCAACCAACCAATCCCTGGGGGTCACAGTTGAGAGCAGTGTGTCTGGCTCTGCAGGACACAGATTTGTTTTTTGGGATGTTTTGCCTCCCGGATGATTTTTGTTTCTCTCTGTTCTTTCTGCTTACCTACTTCACACCTCTCAGGTGTGTTTTTCGGCTCTGTGGACATGCCAAATGTCAGTGTTGTTATGGGGTTTATTGAAAGAGAAAGGTGGCATATCAAAGTTGGAGCTTTCCAGACACACCACCACTGTTGGGATGTGCTCCTATGCTTAACTTCTGTCAGACTTCTATGTAACGTCAAAATAAGCAAGGTTTTGGAGAGACAAACGGCACTCGAACATGAGTCAAAATATAGAATTGAACGAGACCAAATTGTTTTGAATGTGAGATGAGGATGAAAATGAGGACTTCAATAATTTTGTCTTGAATCAAATATCACCGACTTTAACATTATTATAATAATAATAATAATAATAATAATTTATAATAATAATAATAATAATAATTATTATTATTATTATTATTATCTGAACATCCTGAAGAAGCTCCTCTTTCATAACTTTAAATAGAATAACCTTTTCCCTCAGAATGACTAACACTGTCACTAAAATAACCAACACTCTGGTACCCTTTTCCCACTATCATGCCAACCGAACCATACTGGCTGGCTTTTCTTTTCACATTGTCCTTTACAACAATGGTGGATGGGTAACCATGCCTGTGGAGTACAGCTTGATTCCTCTACGATGAAACCCTATGCCCTTGTGTAAACCTCTCACCTAATATCACACAGAGTGCTTTCTGGATTGTCTTGGGAGTACGGTGTGAGGCTTCTCCAGTGAGGAGATCAGTGGGAGTTCCATGCCCTCAGAGCTTAGGAGGACGTGGATGTTTCTCTCTGAGCGTATTACCAACCGCTAGCACCCCCTTCAATTAGCTTCTTACCAGCAGCCCCGTTCCGCAGAGTACAGAGCATGTAACTTGGGGATTCTTCACATGTAACCCGCTAATCTCCGCCATGTTTGCTTGGTCTGAGAAGGCCCAGGATTTAGCCAGATGTTTATTTATTTATAACCGGTTACCAGGACTTTGAGAGCGACACAGTTCAGCTCTTTAGGTGCAGTATTACGGCTCTTTACAGTTTTATGGCGATTTCGTCATGGGTGTTATTTAAATTTAAAAACAACCGATGAAGGCTACATTTAACAATAAAGAAGCACTTTATCAACTTCCACTGTCCACCAAGAGTTGCTGAATTTCCTCTTCACTTCAGTTTGCTCTTCAATTCATGAACCTTGGTTGGAGCGCAAGGTAGTGTTCCCTTTCCTTTGTTTTATGAATTTTGACATTGTACAGCAGTATGAACACTGGCCGTAGGCCAACATACAACATTAACCTGCATTTGTGATTTTTTTAATGCAGTGTTTTGTAGATATTCATCCTACAATGAACAAAAATATAAACACAACATGTAAAGTGTTGGTCCCATGTTTCAAGAGCTGAAATAATAGATCTCAGATATGTTCTATATGCACAAAAAGCTTATTTCTCTCAAATGTTGTCCACACATTTGTTTACATCCCTCTTAGTGAGCATTTCTCCTTAGTCAAGATAATCCATCCACCTGAAAGGTGTGGCATATCAAGAAGCTGATTAAACAGCATGATCATTACACATGTGCACCTTGTGATTGGGACAATAAAAGGCCACTCTAAAATGTGCAGTTTTGTCACACAACACAATGCCACAGATGTCTCAAGTTTTGAGGGAGCATGCAAATGGCATGCTGACTGCAGGAATGTCCACCAGAGCTGTTGCCAGAGAATGTAATGTTAATTTGTCTACCATAAGACAATTTTAGAGAATTTGACAGTACGTCCAACCAGCCTCACAACCGAAGACCACGTGTATGGCGTTGTGTGGGCGAGCGGTTTTCTGATGTCAACGTTGTGAACAGAGTTCCACATGGTGGCGGTGGGGTTATGGTATGGGCAGGCATAAGCTACGGACAACAAACACAATTGTATTTTAATGGATGGCAATTTGAATGCACAGAGATACATTGATGAAATCCTGAGGCCATTTGTGAGGCCCGTTTTGTTTTTAAGGTATCTGTGAAGAACACATGCATATCTGTATTCCCAGTCATGTGAAATCCATAGATTAGAGCATAATTTATTTATTTCAATTGACTGATTTCCGTACAGTATATGAACTGTAACTCAGTAAAATCTTTGATGTTGCATTTATTTTTGTTCAGGATAAATTGGTACCAAAACACAATATGACACGTTGTGTTAGCTGAATGGAAATGCTCGCCTAACTCTGTGAACGTGTATGTTTTCTGCACAGACAATCAACACTCGATACAACAGAGCAAACAAGTCAATAGCACTAACCAGAGGCAATCTGCTTCGTCAAACAGATAATTAGTATCATCCTCTGGACACTTTCTTAACCCGTTTACGGATCCACATGGTACTGATGCATACGATTTAATTATTCTTAGTGCGTTTCTTTAATACAATATTTCTATCTCTCTTCAGAGCCAATGTGTAGATAGTGTACATCTGAAAAGGATTTGACGAAGAACTAATAAGAGACCGTTACGGTGTCCATATTAACTTGGACTTGTAGGCTGCTGTCACACTGACACAGTAGCACAGCCAATCCTTGACCATCTCAATCACTGAGTGATATTTAGTCACATTTCCTTGAACTCTCCCCCTTCCAAATGGCCCTGGCTGCTGATTTCCCACTGTGATTAGCCATGTGGAAAAAGCCATCTTCAGGGCCAGCACATCTGGAAATGAGTATTTTTGGGAGGTGGCCAGGGTTGAAAGGTCACCTTTGAGAGGTGAGACAGATTGAAGTGGGGGCAATGAGTGTCAATTCACTGAGTCAGAAGTCTCCAATTACTATTTCCACACAACTCACTCCAAACGTGGCCCCTGAAGGAATACTTCACCATTTGATGTTTTTCCCTCGGCGCTCCGCTCTGCTCATGCAGGGAAGAAATACAGACCACTCTTTTTCCTCCGCACAAACCGGCAATCTGACTCCACAACCACTCAGCTCGCCACTACAAGCAAATGAAAGAGAACTCGCTCTCTCTCTAAGCTCCTCGGTCGGCAGAGGCCCTCGAACATTACTGTGGAGCTGAAGCAGATATTAAATGCCTGGTTATTTAGAAGAGGGGGAGAGAAAGGATTGCGCCGTTTGGAATTGGGTTTCTATAACAAATATGAAATTCAATTAAATCTATATGCAGTAACTAAGCCATGAAGAAGTGGGTACGAATAAGCCTGTTCCATGCTCAAGGCTTATGCAGGAGCCTCACTAATGCACATGGGGTTCTCTCCAAGTGAGGAGGCATAAAGAAGCTCCCTGTTGACACTGCAGTTTTTGGATCCCTTAAGTATGTAAATATTCCAAACTCATTTTTGTTTTAGTGGGAAATGTGAATATGGAATTTCCTCCTGAATTGTTGCTCAACTCAACTTCCTAACCCTACCCCATTGGAATGTTGATGTTCCAATGTTTCTTCTTGGTCATTGGTCTGACTCTGGTACATTGTACAAAGTATTGTACAGTGTATATACTGTTTTAGGACAGCCTTGGACCTTTTAAGCAAGTGTAGGAAAGTATCAGGGCTCTGACGTGATTTATCGTTTTAACCCTGGTTCCTTTTGAATGAATGTCAGTAATTGTTGCATGTTTATCTGTTTTAAAATGTAATTCCTTGGCATTAATGATTCATAACTTTGTTTGCATCAAAATCATTGGTCCAGTAAATTTTCCAAAGGTTGAAAAACACTAGAGGACAGCTCAATGTAACAACAATACTATTATTGTAACCAGAGTAGTGTTGCAAAGGGAGGGCATATTACTGGAAATGTTCTAAGTTTACCATTAAACTACCAGAATTTTGGTAGCTTTCAAGGTATATGAAATAAACTACATGACCAAAAGTATGTAGAGACCTGCTCGTTGAACATCTCATTCCAAAATCATGGGCATTAATATGGAGTTGGTCCCCCCTTTGCTGCTGTAACAGCCTCCACTCTTCTGGGAAGGCTTTCCACTAGATGTTGGAACATTGCTGCAGGGGTTTGATTCCATTCAGCCACAATAACATTAGTGAGGTCGGACACTGATGTTGGGCTATTAGGCCTGGCTCGCAATCGGCGTTCCAATTCATCCCAAAGGTGTTTGATGGGGTTGAGGTCAGGGCTCTGTGCAGGCAAGTCACGTTCCTCCACACCGATCTCGACAAACCATTTCTGTATGGACATCGCTTTGTGCACGGGGGCATTGTCATGCTGAAACAGGAAAGAGCCTTCCCAAAACTGTTGCCACAAAGTTGGAAGCACAGAATCGGCTAGAATGTCACTGTATGCTGTAGCGTTAAGATTTCCCTTCACTGGAACTAAGGGGCCTAGCCCGAACCATGAAAAACAGCCTCAGACCATTGTTCCTCCTCCACTAAACTTTACAGTTCGCACTATGCATTGGGGCAGGTAGCGTTCTCCTGGCATCCGCCAAACCCAGATTCGTACGTCGGACTGCCAGATGGTGAAGCGTGATTCATCACTCCAGAGAACGCATTTCCACTGCTCCAGAGTACAATGGCGGCAAGCTTTACACCACTCCAGCCGACGCTTGGCATTGCACATGGTGATTTTAGGCTTGTGTGCGGCTGCTCGGTCATGGAAACCCATTTCATGAAGATCCCGACGACCAGTTCTTGTGCTGACATTGCTTCCAGAGGCATTTTGGAACTTGGTAGTAAGTGTTGCAATCGAGGACAGATGATTTTTACACGCTATGCACTTCAGCACATGTGTGGCCTACCACTTCACGGCTGAGCCGTTGTTGCTCCTAGACATTTCCACTTCACAATAACAGCACTTACAGTTGACCGGGGCAGGTCTAGCAGGGCAGAAATTTGACAAACTGGAAAGGTGGCATCCTATGACGGTGCCACGTTGAAAGTCGCTGAGCTCTTCAGTAAGGCCATTCTACTGCCAATGTTTGTCTATGGAGATTTTATACACCTGTCAGCAACGGGTTTGGCTGACATAGTGGAATCCACTAATTTGAAGGGGTAGCCACATACTTTTGTGTATATAGTGTATATGAAATAATTAAATAAGATGAATTTCCAATAAAAAATTGAATGACAAAGTTGTAAAACATTATCCTAAATATAAACCATCAACTTAGTGAATACCATTGGCGTTTAATATGAGGGTTTCAGCATGAAATATCCTTTTTTTTTTTTTTTCACATTTGTATTTATTTTATTATGTCAGTATGTATTTGTTGTCAATGTTTTGGTGTCAAACTGGTGGCGTTGTGAAAAAGGATGTAGTTGGAAGAGTTGCAGGGTTAATTGAAAATAATGCCATTGTTGATTAGATGCTTTGTTCATTAATTAATCTATTTTCTCTTGAACCATATGTTCTATTTACTAGAAACCAATGGACAATGTGGACAAACATAAAAAATTAATGCTATATATGAATATATATTTTTTAAGTTATTCAAGTATAAATTACTAACGTTGCGATAGATTACCATAGATTTTCTCTTAATTAACAAAATTACTGAAGATGCCGGTAACTTTTATAAACTACCAGTAGCTTTTCAACTCTAAACCAGATACATTATCTCCCCATTTGTCTTGAAATATTTGGCCTTGATATTTGGTCTGCAATCAAACTCATCCTGTTTTGAAATTCATTTTATCTGGGTAACACAACATTGACACATGGAAAATAGCTTACAATATTCCACATTAACCTCAGTGGACCCACTGTTCTTGTACAGCTCTATAGAGACTGTTTCTGAGAACTCATCTGCAAAAACTCTAATAATTAATTGTACTCCCAAGTTCCCAAGGACACCACTGCAAAACTGTATTCAGAAAGAGATAAAGTGCCTTCAGATAGTGTTCATACCCCTTGACTTATTCCACATTTTGTTGTTACAGCCTGAATTCAAAATGGATTAAGTCGATTTTTTTCCCCTCACCCATCTACACACAATACCCCATAATCACAAAGTGAAAACATGTTTTTAAAATCTTCAAGCTCTGTCAAATTGGTTGTTGATCATTGCTAGACAACCATTTTCAGGTCTTGCTATAGGTTTTCAAATAGATTCAAGTCAAAACTGTAACTCGGACACTCAGGAACATTCACTGTCTTCTTGGTAAGCAACTCCAGTGTAGATTTGTCCTTGTGTTTTAGGTTATTGTCCTGCTGAAAGGTGAGTTCATCTTCCAGTGTCTGGTGGAAAGTAGACTGAACCAGGTTTTCCTCTAGGATCTTGCCTGTGCTTTAAATAAAAATGTATTTAACCTTTATTTAACTAGGCAAGTCAGTTAAGAACAAATTCTTATTCACAATGACGGCCTACCCCGGCCAAACCCGGATGACGCTGGGCCAATTGTGCGCCACCCTATGCTTAGCTCCATTCTGTTTCTTTTTTATCCTGAAAAACTCCCCAGTCCTTAACAATTACAAGCATACCCATAACATGATGCAGCCACCACTATGCTTGAAAATATGGAGAGTGATACTCAGTAATGTGTTGTATTGGATTTGCCCCAAACATAACACTTTTTGTATTCAGGACAAAAAGATAATTGCTTTGCCACTTTTTTTGCAGTATTACATTGGTGCTTTTTGCAAACAGGATGCATGTTTTGGAATATGATTATTCTGTACAGGCTTTCTGCTTTTCACTCTGCTAATTAAGTTAGTGATGTGAAGTAACTACAATGTTGTTGATCCATCCTCACTTTTCTCCTATCACAGCCATTAAACTCTGTTACTGTTTTAAAGTCACCATTGGCCTCACGGTGAAATCTCTGTGCGGTTTCCTTCCTCTCTGGCAACTGAGTTAGGAAGGATGCCTGTATTTTTGTAGTGTCTAGGTGTATTGATACACCATCCAAAGTGTAATGAATAACTTCACCATGCTCAAAGGGATATTCAAAGTCTGCTTTTATTTTATTTTTACCCCTCTACCAATAGGTGCCCTTCTTTGCGAGGCACCGGAAAACCTCCCTGGTCTTTGTGGTTCAATCTGTGTTTGAAATTCACTGCTCGACTGAGGGACCTTACAGATAATTGTATGTGTGGGGTACAGAGATGAGGTAGTCATTAAAAAATCATGTTAAACACTATTATTGCACACAGAGTGAATCCATGCAACTTATTATGTGACTTGATAAGCTATTTTTTACTCCTGAACATTTAGGCTTGCCATAACAAAGGGGTTGAATACTTATTGACTCAAGACACTTCAGCTTTTCATTTTTTATTAATGTGTAAAAATGTCTAAAAACATAATTCCACTTTGACATTATGGAGTATAGTGTGTCGGCTGTAACACAACAAAATGTGGAAAAGGTCAAGGGGTGTGAATACTTTCTGAAGGCACTGTGCATACGGTGTCCATGTTAGGACAGCTGTCAGGTACCCATGATGTGATATAGAAGCATTTCCTACTGAAATCGTGTAACGAACTTGTTTGCGTGGAGATCAAAATGTTATTTACCATCCCAAAAAGAAAATCAGAAGGATTTTGGTAATGGTATATGTAGCCGATAGAAGTTAACAGTGGACAGAGGGGGCTGTATTTGAATAATTTGTAAATAAAAACCTGGAAATAAAAGCCTTACTTCAAACAAACACCCACATATCTATCCATAAAGCCCCTAAGGATGCAATCGTTTGCGTCTGTTTCCCAGAGATAAAGACTGGCTCACCGTATCCCTGAAGCTGGAAAGTTGGCCCGGTGCAATCTGGCAGTCTGCTGCGTAACACATGGAGAGGGGGAGAGGGGGAGGGGAGGGGAGGGGAGGGGGGGGGGGGTCGGTTGAGAGAGGGACCAACGCAATGGATTTTGTGGAAGATGTCAACAGTCCTCCATGATAATTGATGCACGCCAAGAAAACAGGTATGAAAAAGCACACTGACAAGCAAGGATAGCAGGCGTCCACAACGGTACACAACCTTGAGAAGATCAAACGGAAGAGTATCAACCGACCAAATCAACAGAAAAGAATGAAAACCAGGGACACAAAATAATATATGCCCTTTTTACATTTCCTTTTTCAGTCACAATCTACAAATCAACACCAGTGGAAAAAGTACCTAATTGTCATACTTCAGTAAAAGTAAAAATACCTTAATAGAAAATGACTCGAGTAAAAGTGAAAGTCACCCAGCAAAATACTACTTGAGTAAGAGTCTGAAAGTATTTGATTTTAAATATACTTATGTATCAAAAGTAAATGTAATTGTTAAAATATACTTAAATATCTAAAGTAAACGTAAAATATAACTCCTTTCACATTCCTTTTAGTAAGCAAACCAGACGGCACAATTTTTTTAATTCATTTTTTTTTTACAGATAGCCTACACTCGGACATAATTTACAAACAAAGCATTTGTGTTTGGTGAGTCTGCCAGATCAGAGGCAGTAGGGATGACCAGGGATGTTCTCTTGATAAGTGGCGGATTGGACCATTTTCCTGTCCTGCTAAGCATTCGAAATGTAATGAGTACTTTTGGGTGTCAGGGAAAATGTATGGAGTAAAAAGTACATAATTTTTTTCAGGAATGTAGTGAAGTAAAAGTAAAAGTTGTCAAAAATATAAACAGTAAAGTAAAGTATAGATACCCCAAAAAACGACTTAAGTAGTACTTTCAAGTATTTTTACTTAAGTATTTTACACCACTGCAAATCAATTAATCTGCTGTTAAAACGACTCACATTTCTATGTGAATTTGGTCGGCTCACCCAAAAAGTTACATATTGCAGCTTTAAACTACCATGTGGAGTCTCCACGTGGAGGTATATACACCTGCTCTCTATTAACATTTTGTACATTATATACACATTTATTGTCTTACTTGAAAGTCAATCCAATTGGTCATACAAATGCGTGCGTCATCTTTATCAATGATGTCACAAAGATATTCACGCTGTTGTGTCAAATTTAACACCTTTATGAAGGGTACCTTAATGTAAAGTGTTACCAATGAAATCTCGCCCCAGAGAGAACACAACTAGGAATCTTTTAGAGTTCAACTCCATCATGTAGACGACATTAAACACAAACGTGACCTACATAGACAGCCACAGGATAACTAGGCTACAGTTCACTTTAAAGCCGAAGTTACAGTGGGGAAAAAAAGTATTTAGTCAGCCACCAATTGTGCAAGTTCTCCCACTTAAAAAGATGAGAGAGGCCTGTAATTTTCATCATAGGTACACGTCAACTATGACAGACAAATTGAGCATTTTCTTTCCAGAAAATCACATTGTAGGTTTTTTAATGAATTTATTTGCAAATTATGGTGGAAAATAAGTATTTGGTCACCTACAAACAAGCAAGATTTCTGCCTCTCACAGACCTATAACTTCTTCTTTAAGAGGCTCCTCTGTCCTCCACTCGTTACCTGTATTAATGGCACCTGTTTGAACTTGTTATCAGTATAAAAGACACCTGTCCACAACCTCAAACAGTCACACTCCAAACTCCACTATGGCCAAGACCAAAGAGCTGTCAAAGGACACCAGAAACAAAAGTGTAGACCTGCACCAGGCTGGGAAGACTGAATCTGCAATAGGTAAGCAGCTTGGTTTGAAGAAATCAACTGTGGGAGCAATTATTAGGAAATGGAAGACATACAAGACCACTGATAATCTCCCTCGATCTGGGGCTCCACGCAAGATCTCACCCCGTGGGGTCAAAATGATCACAAGAACGGTGAGCAAAAATCCCAGAACCACACGGGGGGACCTAGTGAATGACCTGCAGAGAGCTGGGACCAAAGTAACAAAGCCTACCATCAGTAACACACTACGCTGCCAGGGACTCAAATCCTGCAGTGCCAGACGTGTCCCCCTGCTTAAGCCAGTACATGTCCAGGCCCGTCTGAAGTTTGCTAGAGTGCATTTGGATGATCCAGAAGAGGATTGGGAGAATGTCATATGGTCAAATGAAACCAAAATATAACTTTTTGGTAAAAACTCAACTCGTCGTGTTTGGAGGACAAATAATGCTGAGTTGTATCCAAAGAACACCATACCTACTGTGAAGCATGGGGGTGGAAACATCATGCTTTGGGGCTGTTTTTCTGCAAAGGGACCAGGACGACTGATCCGTGTAAAGGAAAGAATGAATGGGGATTTTGAGTGAAAACCTCCTTCCATCAGCAAGGGCATTGAAGATGAAACGTGGCTGGGTCTTTCAGCATGATAATGATCCCAAACACACCGCCTGGGCAACGAAGGAGTGGCTTCGTAAGAAGCATTTCAAGGTCCTGGAGTGGCCTAGCCAGTCTCCAGATCTCAACCCCATAGAAAATCTTTGGAGGGAGTTGAAAGTCCGTGTTGCCCAGCGACAGCCCCAAAACATCACTGCTCTAGAGGAGATCTGCATGGAGGAATGGGCCAAAATACCAGCAACAGTGTGTGAAAACCTTGTGAAGACTTACAGAAAACGTTTGACCTGTGTCATTGCCAACAAAGGGTATATAACAAAGTATTGAGAAACTTTTGTTATTGACCAAATACTTATTTTCCACCATAACTTGCAAATAAATTCATAACAAATCCTACAATGTGATTTTCTGAAAAAATTTTCCTCATTTTGTCTGTCATATTTGACGTGTACCTATGATGAAAATTACAGGCCTCTCTCATCTTTTTAAGTGGGAGAACTTGCACAATTGGTGGCTGACTAAATACTTTTTTCCCTTACGTACACAATACAAGAAGTCAAGTAAGAAATTGCTGGGCTGCACACGTTTGCAACGCAGGATGGTCATTTTGTGTAGCTATTTGTAGTTATTGCATTACATATTGCGTAGGGTATGAATTGGGCTTAATGAGACAGTGAGTCTGGTCTGGGGGTTCTTGATGAAAGCAATATAGAATGTGTGAGAATGAAACTCTCCAAAAATGGACAATGTAACCATCAAATGGATGTAGTTCCAGATGTATGATGGGCCGTCTGTATGTTAATATAAGTCCTAATAAAGAGAGTGAGATTGGCATTTTGCGATTTCACTACTCTGCTTGATTGGCTAAGATTAAATACACAGTGTGATTCTGTTCAGCTCTACATTGATTAATACACAATCTGCAACAATCACATGAATGTTTTATGGGTAAAAGTTAGAAAAGCCTTTGAAGCGGTCTGTCATCAATTGTTTCAAAGCAGCAATCTGTAATTTGTGCTTGTGTGTGGCTTTGATTACAAAAGGCATTAGATGAAACTTGTGTGTGTGTGTGTGTGGGGGGGGGGGGGGGGGGGGGTTTCCAACCATCAAAGCTGTCAGGGGATGACTATTTAATTTACTGCTGTCCTCAAGCTTTCTCGGCTCACACACACACTCCCTCTTTTTCTGCTTCCGTTTTGCGTCTTCGTTTGTATTGATGCTTCAGGCTCCAAGACAGGGCTGGAAGTACCTGTCATAGCTAGACGCAGTGGGCCTCATTTATCGAACGTGCATATGCAAAAATGTGAGCATTCAATGTGGAGTTCAGATATTAATGTGCTTATTTTTTAATTTCTCCCCGTTTAAAATTTCCAATTGATTTACTTAAGTCAATGAGAGCATTCTGAAAGTTCAGGAATGTGTCTCAATGGGGAAACAATCTTCTTATTAAACTGCCTGAGCATTTCAGTTTATTAAAAAAACTGTTGATCCAGAATTTCTGAAATAGGACAGCCATTTTACTTTGAGCCTTCTCTTTTCCCCTTAAAGTTGTTAGGAATGATTCAGTGAAAAAGGCTGTACAGTAGCTTTCACATCAGCGGAATCATAATAAACCCTTTTAGGAGAATAGGTCCTACAGTAGTTATCGACCAATGGCATGCTAAAAGGGAGGGAGCTAGCTTGCAAGCGAACAGGCTACAGTTCCTGCTTATAGGTGCAAATATGACCAGCAGGCTAGTTATTTTCCTGTAGCGCTAATCTGCAGAGTAGCTCTCCTACATTGTCAATAAATTTAAACAAACATTTGAGTGGTTAAATTTCTCCAGCCCCATCCCTCAGCTGTTTACCAAACAAAAGTGTTGGGGTGGCTGCTTTGTTGTTGTTTGAATCCCACATTGCCCCTTTAAATCTGTCCTAAAGCTGTCAGGCCAGTTTCATTTTCCAATGACAATTTTAGCATCATTGGATGACAACTCAATAAAGTAATGTTTGAAGGACACAATAGCAAATTCCATCTATGTTGTATTATGTTATTACTATCCCCACAAGGGAGCCATACTCCTCCCTTTATTTATCAGGTGTTTGTTCAAATTGTGGAGCCTTGAAAAGCAGCGCTTGCACACAATAGAATTCGCCCTGAGACAACTTGAATCATCCAAAGTACCAAGTAAAAAATATGATATATAATAAACAAATGCCTGGGTATTTGTCGTGCCTCATTTAACATTTAAGTCATTTAGGAGAAGCTCTTATCCAGAGTTACTTACAGTAGTGATTGCATATATTTTCAATTTTTTTCATACTGGTCCCCCATTGGAATCAAGCCCACAACCCTGGCGTTGCAAGTGCCGTACTCTACCAACTGAGCCACAGGGGTAATATTTTTTAGAGGGTGGAAAATTGGAAAATCACACTCAGATACTCTATGAATAGAACTCGGGAGTTTGGACCATTGACATTTCTTCGAACTCAGTAGGCTACACTTACTGTATATGTTGTCACTGGTGTCCTCTGCATCCCTCTACCACTTACTTGAAGGGGAAGTTCAGAATTTTAACAACTGAATGTTAAGTGGTTCCTGCTGGCCCATAGACTACTTTCAGATTTAGGAACCTTCTAACATTAAGTTGTAAAGTAACTTTAAATCCCAAGTAACTTGAACTCCTGTGGGAATCATGCATTGATGTCAATCAGAGTTCGGTTTTGACACCCCCCCATTATTAACAGTAACAACATGATATATATGGAATTGCTACCAGGGTTCAATTCCATTTAAATTTAGTCAATTCAGGAAGCAATCGGAAATTCACATTCCATTCCAATTCTTCTCATGGACAAGGGTTGAAAAAAACTGGAATTGAAATAAGAATTTCAGTAAACTTCTTGAATTGACTGAATTGAAATGGAATTTACCCTAACCCTGGTTGTTACCAAACACAACAACACATTGTTCACTAAAAGTATGATCTCATTTGTCTCACTGTGGCTTTTACAGCTTGTAATGTTCCGGCGCACCACTCTGCCAACCCCGTTATGTCTGCCAGCCAGAATACAGAAAGGTGAGACTGTGCCATTTAGGTTTCTAGTCCATGCAGAACAATGGTGTGAAAGTATATCAATCATTCAAAGGAGTACTGGAGTGGTTATTGCTGTACTGGAGTGGTCATTGCTATGGAAATTAATCATTATAAGGTCACCACACATTGGATGTGATGAGATCAGCTAAGGTGTGATGGCATATTGTAACCTTGTCTCCAAAACTGAATAATGAACAATAACAGGCAGTTCCTGATATGTGGTATTAATTCCTACTGAATCATCTCAATTTGGTCATTACATTTTCAGTCAACATTTCAGAAATATTGTGAAATGTTGCTCTTTATTCCTCTACTTGCAACAGAGTAAAATGTGAAAAACCTCTCAAATCCGGATTGTATGGTGGATAGGGGCTGTTAAAGCAAAGCAGCAAGGAAGCCTTTCCTTCTCAATACAAGTGTTCCATTTGTTTTTTCCTGGCACAACTCAGTATTGGTACAGTCAGAAGCTTAGTACACCTGTACGGAGGGAACTTAAACACTGTAGATGTGCATTGGCAGGCATTGACAGCCTTCCTGTTGCTTTGAAAGGGGCGAGAGAAGTCAGCACATGAAAAGAGAAGAACATTTACATTTACATTACATTTTAGTCATTTAGCAGACGCTCTTATCCAGAGCGACTTACAGGAGCAATTAGGGTTAAGTGCCTTGCTCAAGGGCACATTTACGTCATTTAGCAGACGCTCTTATCCAGAGCGACTCACCAATTGGTGCGTTCACCCTATAGCCAGTGGGATAACCACTTTACAATTTTTGGGGGGGGGGGGGGGTAGAAGGATTACTTTATCCTATCCCAGGTATTCCTTAAAGAGGTGGGGTTTCAAATGCCTCCGGAAGGTGGTGAGTGACTCCGCTGTCCTGGCGTCGTGAGGGAGCTTGTTCCACCATTGGGGTGCCAGAGCAGCGAACAGTTTTGACTGGGCTGAGCGGGAACTATGCTTCCGCAGAGGAAGGGGAGCCAGCAGGCCAGAGGTGGATGAACGCAATGCCCTCGTTTGGGTGTAGGGACTGATCAGAGCCCGAAGGTACAGAGGTGCCGTTCCCCTCACTGCTCCATAGGCAAGCACCATGGTCTTGTAGCGGATGCGAGCTTCAACTGGAAGCCAGTGGAGTGTGCGGAGGAGGGGGGTGACGTGAGAGAACTTGGGAAGGTTGAACACCAGACGGGCTGCGGCATTCTGGATGAGTTGTAGGGGTTTAATGGCACAGGCAGGGAGGCCAGCCAACAGCGAGTTGCAGTAGTCCAGACGGGAGATGACAAGTGCCTGGATTAGGACCTGTGCCGCTTCCTGTGTAAGGCAGGGTCGTACTCTCCGAATGTTGTAGAGCATGAACCTGCAGGAGCGGGTCACCGCCTTGATGTTGGCGGAGAACGACAGGGTGTTGTCCAGGGTCACGCCTAGGCTCTTCGCACTCTGGGAGGAGGACACAGCGGAGTTGTCAACCGTGATGGCGAGATCATGGAACGGGCAGTCCTTCCCCGGGAGGAAGAGCAGCTCCGTCTTGCCAGGGTTCAGCTTGAGGTGGTGATCCGTCATCCATACTGATATGTCTGCCAGACATGCAGAGATGCGATTCGCCACCTGGTTATCAGAAGGGGGAAAGGAGAAGATTAGTTGTGTATCGTCAGCGTAGCAATGATAGGAGAGGCCATGTGAGGATATGACAGAGCCAAGTGACTTGGTGTATAGGGAGAAAAGGAGAGGGCCTAGAACTGAGCCCTGGGGGACACCAGTGGTGAGAGCACGTGGTGCGGAGACAGCTTCTCGCCACGCCACTTGGTAGGAGCGACCGGTCAGGTAGGACGCAATCCAGGAGTGAGCCGCGCCGGAGATGCCCAGCTCGGAGAGGGTGGAGAGGAGGATCTGATGGTTCACAGTATCAAAGGCAGCAGACAGGTCTAGAAGGACAAGAGCAGAGGAGAGAGAGTTAGCTTTAGCAGTGCGGAGAGCCTCCGTGACACAGAGAAGAGCAGTCTCAGTTGAATGACCAGTCCTGAAACCTGACTGGTTTGGATCAAGAAGGTCATTCTGAGAGAGATAGCAAGAGAGTTGGCTAAAGACGGCACGCTCAATAGTTTTGGAAAGAAAAGAAAGAAGGGATACTGGTCTGTAGTTGTTGACATCAGTGGGATCGAGTGTTGGTTTCTTGAGAAGGGGAGCAACTCTCGCTCTCTTGAAGACGGAAGGGACATGGCCAGCGGTCAAGGATGAGTTGATCAGCGAGGTGAGGTAGGGGAGAAGGTCACCGGAGATGGTCTGGAGAAGAGAGGAGGGGATGGGGTCAAGCGGGCAGGTTGTTGGGCGGCCTGCAGTCACAAGTCGCAGGATTTTATCTGGAGAGAGAGGGGAGAAAGAAGTCAAAGCATAGGGTAGGGCAGTGTGAGTAGGACCAGCAGTGTCATTAGACTTAACAAACGAGGATCGAATGTCGTCAACCTTCTTTTCAAAGTGGTTGACGAAGTCATCCACAGAGAGAGAGGAGGGGGGGGCGGGGGGGGGGAGGATTCAGGAGGGAGGAAAATGTGGCAAAGAGCTTCCTAGGGTTAGAGGCAGATGCTTGGAATTTAGAGTGGTAGAAAGTGGCCTTAGCAGCAGAAACAGATGAAGAATAATGTAGAGAGGAGGGAGTGAAAAGATGCCAGGTCGGCAGGGAGTTTAGTTTTCTTCCATTTCCGCTCCGCTGCCCGGAGCTCTGTTCTGTGAGCTCGCAATGAGTCATCAAGCCACGGAGCTGGAGGGGAGGACCGAGCCGGCCGGGAGGATAGGGGACACAGAGAGTCAAAGGATGCAGAAAGGGAGGAGAGGAGGGTTGAGGAGGCAGAATCAGGAGATTGGAGGGAGAAGGATTGAGCAGAGGGAAGAGATGATAGGATGGAAGAGGAGAGAGTAGTGGGAGAGAGAGAGCGAAGGTTGCGGCGGCGCATTACCGTCTGTGTAGGGGCAGAGTGAGTAGTGTGGGAGGAGAGCGAGAGAGAAAAGGAAACAAAGTAGTGGTCGGAGACATGGAGGGGAGTTGCAGTGAGATTAGTAGAAGAGCAGCATCTAGTAAAGATGAGGTCAAGCGTTTTGCCTGCCTTGTGAGTAGGGGGGGACGGTGAGAGGGTGAGGTCAAAAGAGGAGAGAAGTGGAAAGAAGGAGGCAGAGAGAAATGAGTCAAATGTGGACATAGGGAGGTTGAAATCCCCCAAAACTGTGAGGGGTGAGCCATCCTCAGGAAAGGAACTTATCAAGGCGTCAAGCTCATTGATGAACTCTCCAAGGGAACCTGGAGGGCGATAGATGACAAGGATATTAAGCTTAAATGGGCTAGTGACTGTGACAGCATGGAATTCAAATGAGGAGATAGACAGATGGGTTAGGGGAAAAATTGAGAATGTCCACTTGGGAGAGATGAGGATTCCTGTGCCACCACCCCTCTGACCAGATGCTCTCGGGGTGTGCGAGAACACATGGTCAGATGAGGAGAGAGCAGTAGGAGTAGCAGTGTTTTCAGTGGTAATCCATGTTTCCGTCAGCGCCAGGAAGTCGAGGGACTGGAGATTAGCATAGGCTGGGATGAAGTCAGCTTTGTTGGCAGCAGAACGGCAGTTCCAGAGGCTGCCTGAGACCTGGAACTCCAGGTGTGGGGTGCGTGCAGGGACCACCAGGTTAGAGAGGCAGCAGCCACGCGGTGTGGGGCGTTTGTGTAGCCTGTGCGGAGAGGAGAGAACAGGGATAGGCAGAGGCATAGTTGACAGGCTGCAACAGATGGCTACAATAATGCAGAGGAGATCGGGATGAAATGAACTGAACATCAGGGAAAGGAGAGAGCAGGCCTCCCTCACCAAAAAATAAATAAATATATAACTCTCCCAACTTCCACCTCAGAAACTATAATTGTTTCACTGAACCACCCGAATAAAACTCTCCCAACTTCCACTTTAGAAATTAGAATTGTTGTAAGCTACAGCAGACTGTTATCAGTAGCTGTAATTAAGTACAGCAGCTACCAACCACCTAACGTTAATGCCTCGGATGAGGTTAGAAAAACAGCTGAATGGTAGCAGCTAGCTGGCTCAATCACAGGTACTCTCAAGCATGAAATAACATTGGAAACAGCTAACCACAGTTGCTAGAAGTTACCCACAGTTGCTAAAAGTTACCGGTAGCTACCCTCTAGCTAGCTAGCTTTGTTGGTCCAGGTAGTGGGTAAGCTAGCCTCGTGCTTCGCCTGGGCTCCGCCGAATAAAATCCTTACCTACAATAATTACCTACAATAATAACCTACAATAACTACCGGAGTAAGCTACCTATAATACCAAACTACAATACCTACCTACAATCTAAATACATGGTTTAAGCTTAACTCAACACCACATAAGAAGCCAAGCTTACCTTTCATAACGCAGCAATGATTAAACGTTGGGTAGCTAGCACAAAGACATTGTATTTAGCTACCACAGCCTGCTGGTAGTGTTGGCTAGCTAGCAATGGCTACTGTGTTGACTTTGTTTGAAAAACGGCGTCGCTGTGAGCGAATGTAGCTGGCTAAAAGGATATTGTTTTTAGTTGCTACCGTTGCTAATAGCTACTCGCCAGCTAATCCAGGAGGTGAGTTAGCTAGCTAGCTTCGTGCTACATCCGGCACCGCCGAATACAAAAGTAACCTACAATAATTACACACAACAGCTACCCGCAACAGCCCACGATGCCTACCTATACTACTTAATAATATACAGCCCACGATGCCTACCTATAGTACCTAACTACAATCTAAATACATAGTTTAAGCCTTACTCGACAAAGCCCAAGCTATGTATAAAGCCAAACTGGCAGACTGCAATCAGTAGCCGAAATTAGGTACAGCAGCTACCGACCACCTAACGTTAATGATAATGAGGTTAGAAAAAACAGCTGAAGGTGGCAGCTAGCTGGCTCAATTACAGGTACTCTTAAGCGTGAAATAACATTGGAAACAGCTAACCACAGTTGCTAAAAGTTACCCACAGTTGCTAAAAGGGCTAAACCTGAACAAATGGGGCTAAACCTGAAGTGATTGGGCCCACAATGCCACTTTATACGCCTAGGCCTTTTTAAACCACAGTGTTGGGGCTTGTCATGGTATGACTATGACACATAGCAAAAGCGCTAGAGAGACCCTGTGATCTGCGATGGGCTGAGCACTACTTTTGACCAGGGCCCTGACCAGGGAATAGTGTGCCATTTGGGATGCAGCCAGGGACTCCAGCCATGTGTGAGGCTACACTCGTTATCCAACTCATGGAATGGAGAGCTCGGGCTACAGCTAGGCCACAGTTAATTTTTTTTCATTGTGTGCAATCACTTGGGCTTTGCAATTACACCGAGATTGCTTTTATTTCTAGGGGGAGATGGGGAACATGCTCTGGCCACCTGTCAAGGGCGCAGATCCGTAATCACTGGCCTTGAGTAAACCTTGCGAGTTTTAAAGATGTTTTAATGACCTGCCCTGTCCCCGCATCTCTCGCCCATCTGACTATTAGCGCTGGGGAGGACAGAGGCTAATTGAAGTGTCACTCAATGGAGAATTGTATTTAGTTTTCTCTCTCTCTCTCTTTTTCTTTTGGCATCTGTTTGAAAAATAAATCTTGGTACTTTGGAACACTCAGCTGAGCGAGATGACCACTGATTATGTTCAAATGAAGCACAATTATGCTTATGGAAAAGACATCATAAGGATTGTACTGATAAAGCTGTTGGAGTTGTCAGAGAGCGTGAGAGTGAGTGTGTGTGCGAGAGGGAGAGACTGCTGTTGCCATGAGTGCCAAGCAAATACATTTAAGTTAAGGGAGTAAAAAGCTGATGAATTCATTAACTAATTTGTCTATGAAAAATGAATTGGCGTCCAATTATTGTGAACTTTGCTGAATAGGCATAGATTATCCAATCAAAGAGCGGCTCAGACACTTTGTTGTTGGAAAAGTCCATTAGAATAGGGGGATATTAGATTACTGGCAATTTTCAAGGACTGAAATTCTTAAGGAAGGCAAGTCACGTCCAAATGTATTGGCACCCTTGACAAATACGAGCAAAAAAACACTATCAAATAAATAATACAAATACTGAGCTATATTATATGCACATTCTTTTTATTATAATATTTTATACTAATAAAATTGCTCAGAGAAAGAGATTTTGTTTAATAAGTAATACAACAAAACCTTAAAGATAGGGGTCAACATTATTAGCACCCCTGTTTTCAATACCTTTCAATACCTCACCTTGCAAGGATAACGGCACTGAGCCTTTAAACAAAATGTTTTATGAGATTGGAGAACACATTGGGAGTGATCTTACACCATTCCTCCATACAGAATATTTTCAGATCCTTGATATCCTTCGTTTGCGCTTATGGATGGCCCTCTTCAAATTAAACCACAGGTCCGGAGACTGAGATGGCCATTGCAAAATATAGATTTTGTGGTCAATTAACCATTTCTTTGTGGATTTTGATGAGTGCTTGGGGTTATTGTTTTGCTGGAAGATCCACTTGTGGACAAGTTTCAACCCCCTGGCAGAGGCAACCAGGTTATTTCCCTGTGTTATATATATATATATATATTTCCACACTATAAGGTTGGAATAATACTGTGAAATTGTGAAAATGATGATAATGCCCTTTCAATATAACAGCTGTTTGAAAAGACCGCCTGAAATTTCAACCTGTTTTGGTGGGATGGAGTTCCCTTTATTAAGTCGGTCAGTCTGTATAACATACTATGAGGAGTCAACAATCAATCACATTCACCTGAAGAAAACTAAAAACACACCCAACGGGCCAATGAATCCATCCTGGCTATAACACCTGGGCTCACCTTATTTCTTAAATTCTTCGCTCTTCATCTCGCCTGAAGGAGAACGTGTAACACAATTTACAAGCACACAAAGACTACTTGATTCAGCTCCAACTTAGGTGTCTGTTAGTGGGGAGAGAGTACTTGTCCCCCTAGATGTTGCTAATTTGGGATCTTTTGTGTTTGCTAAAAGTGAACTACTTTCTACTCTGCTTATGTAGCTTATGCTTCCTTGCTTGGGTAGTATGTCCAGTGGTAAGAGTAAGTTCAAAAAGGCTAACAAGACGGATTTGAACCCCAAACCATATCCTAGGGCATGTGGTTTCACAATGAAAATTAAAAATACTTACAAGTGCTGAACTGTTTGCCCGGGGTGGAAACACGTTCAGACTGCCTTGGCTCACACCAGTTCGTGTGACCGGTGTCACAGGCTGAGTTCAGACTCTCTTGTACTCTAACTTCTTAAGAAGATTGGGGTTACTGGAGAAGGCCCTCTCTTTGAAAAAAAAAACAGTGTTACGGTGGCCTCAGGGCCGCCGGAGACGGGGAGAGAGGGGCTGTTTTGTGGTCGGAGTTGTTACCCACCTGTCATGCGAGGAAATAGGGTTTAATTCCCCGATGGACATCCCAGCCAAGCAATGGGCTATCTGGCTGGGTTCTCTGCTTCCCTGAAGGTGTTCGGGAACTACATTTTGGAAAGGATGTGGACATGTGGTGTCTCTGACTGGTTCTGGGGGGTTTTCATAGAAAAAGATGGATGAGCTTGCTCTGGCAGCTTCATGTCTCTGCCACAGATATTGTGCTAGGCTGCAGAGCAGCAGCCCGGCGTTATGGCTCTCCTCTCCTTCGCAACGGAGGTAGCCCAGATTTAGGAACGTTTTACCACCTCTGATGACTGCAGTAAAGTGTCGCTTGACTTTTTTTTCCCAGTTCTTTACCTAGAATAACTCACATTCAGCCAAGTTGCATGGATATGTTACTGTTTTAGAGGGGGCACGTTTAGCTTGCATGCCGCTATGGGAAGCTAGTTAGCCACCTGGTCTCGAAGGCTAACAGAGGCTAATCTTACTCCTTCGCTCTCGAATAGAGCATGGTTAATGTTGTAATCTTGGGCAATATTACCTTCCTGCTGGAAAAATACACGTGAACGCCCGTCCAACTCTGGTTTATGACTAGGAGACTCGGGTATGATATCTGGACCACAATCTTTTTCATATGCGGGGCATCAATGTAATAAACAACTGAGAATGACAAACAGGGCCAAGTTTTTTGGCTGTCAATGGTGACATTGTGCATTTTGATCATCCAGAGTGACTTTCAGTAGTGAGTGCAGTGCTTCTACCCAAGGGCCTATGGTGTCCAAAGGTATCGAAAATATGGTATCACACATATGTGAGCATAAATCAGTCTCTTCCCCGCAGTCGGACACAAGGTTATCGGAAGTGGCGGGTGTGAGAGGACATGACAAAATAACCACATTATCCCAGTCCTCAAGGTGGTGCTCCGCCCCTGCAGATGACAATGTATGGGAGGTTGGCAGCGTACTCCGCCCAGTGGCGGGCATGCGAGGTGTGAGAGAGCGCCTGTTTTGAGAGAGGAGATTTTCTCTCTTCTTTGGAAGTGGGCTATTCAGGTGGTTCCCGTGTCGGAAGTACAGAGCGGTTCGTACAGCCGGTATTTCCTTCTTCCTAAAAGCAATGGAATGCTGAGTCCTATCCTGGACTTGCGTGGTTTGGACAAGCACTTCAAGGTGTACAAGGTGGCTAATACAGTCGGTGCGTCCCAGCAATTGGTTCACGTAGCTACCCGTCTGGACGCATCTCGCTATTGCCATCAGTTGCTTCTTGTATCCCCGTCGTACCTCCTTGGAAAAAGCCGCGAATGTTGTGGCAGGGGGTTCTCACGGGCCAGATCACGACAGACGCATCCAACCTGGCGCAGACAAAGATGGCGGCCTCGCGACTAGCTCTTAGGAAACTTTGCAGTATTTTGTTTTTTTATGTATAAGCTTTTACATTATTTGCTCAGAAAGTGTTTTGCATCATTACATACAGCCGGGAAAAACTATTGGATATCAGAGTGGCAGTAACTCACCAGCATTACGACCAGGAATATGACTTTTCCGAAGCAGATCCTTTGTTTGCTCTCCCCAGGGCAACTGAACTGATTCCAGCGGCTGACCCAAAACATTGCCGGTGTAGGAGAGGCACTCGGAGTGGCCTGCTGGTCCGACTTAGGAGGTGCGCACACCACCCACCGCTTCCAAGTATTCTACTCGCTAATGTTCAATCTTTGGTTAACAAAGTCGATGAACTACGGGCAAGGATTTCTTTCCAGAGAGACATCAAGGCCTTTAACATACTCTGTTTCACGGAAACATGGCTCTCCTGGGATATTCTGTCGGAATCGGTCCAGCCAGACAGGTTCTCAATTCATCGCGCAGACAGGAATACATTTCTCTCCGGGAAGCAGAAGGGCGGAGGCGTGTGTTTCATGATTAATGACTCGTGGTGTAATTGTAGTAACATAGAGGAACTTGAGTCCTTCTGTTCACCCAACCTAGAATATCTCACAATCAAATGCAGACTGTATTATCTCCCAAGAGAATGTTCTTCGGTTATAGTCACGGCCGTGTATATCCCCCCTCAAGCCGATACCACGACGGCCCTCAAAGAACTTCACTGGACCTTATGCAAACTGGAAACCACATATCCTGAGGCTGCATTTATTGTAGCCAGGGATTTTAATAAAGCAACTTTGAGGACTAGGCTGCCGAAGTTCTATCAACATATCGACTGTTGTACTCGCGCTGCTAAAATCCTTGACCATTGCTATTCAAACTTCCGGGATGGTTATAAGGCCCTCCCCGCCCTCCTTTCGGCAAATCTGACCACAACTCCATTTTGCTTCTCACTTCCTATAGGCAGAAACTCAAACAGGAAGTACCCGTGCTAAGGACTATTCAACGCTGGTCTGACCAATCGGAATCCACACTTCAAGATTGTTTTGATCACGCGGACTGGGATATGTTCCGGGTAGCTTCCGAAAATAATTTAGACATATACACTGAAACAGTGACTGAGTTTATCAGGAAGTGTATAGGTGATGTTGTGCCCATTGTGGCTATTAAAACCTACCCTAACCAAAAACCGTGGATAGACGGCAGCATTCGCGCAAATCTGAAAGCGTGAACCACCGCATTCAACCATGGCAAGGTGACTGGGAATATGGCAGAATACAAACAGTGTAGCTACTCACTCCGCAAGGCAATTAAACTGGCAAAACATCAGTATAGAGACAAAGTGGAGTCGCAATTCAACGGCTCAGACACGAGACGTATGTGGCAGGGTCTACAGACAATCACGGACTACAAAAAGAAAACCAGCCACGTCGCCGACACCGACGTCTCGCTTCCGGACAAGCTAAACACCTTCTTCGCCCTCTTTGAGGATAACACAGTGCCACTGACGAGGCCCACTACCAAAGACTGTGGCCTCTCCTTCTCCGTGGCCGACGTGATTAAGACATTTAAGCATGTTAACCCCCGCAAGGCTGCCGGCCCAGACGTCCCTAGCCGCGTCCTCAGAGCATGAGCAGACCAGCTGGCTGGTGTGTTCATGGACATATTCAATCTCTCCCTTTCCCAGTCTGCTGTTCCCACATGCCTCAAGAGGGCCACCATTGTTCCTGTACCCAAGAAAGCAAAGGTAACTGAACTAAATGACTATCGCCCTGTAGCACTCACCTCTGTCATCATGAAGTGCTTTGAGAGATTAGTCAAGGATCATATCACCTCTACCTTACCTGTCACCCTAGACCCACTTCAATTTGCTTACCGCCCCAATAGATCCACAGACGATGCAATTGCCATCACACTGCACACTGCCCTATCCAATCTGGACAAGAGGAATACCTATGTAAAATGCTGTTCATTGACTATAGCTCAGCATTCAACACCATAGTACCCTCCAAGCTCATCATTAAGCTCGAGGCCCTGGGTCTGAACCCCGCCCTGTGCAACTGTGTCCTGGACTTCCTGACGAGGGTGCGTGCTCAGCCCCCTCCTGTACTCCCTGTTCACCCATGACTGCATGGCCAAGCACGCCTCCAACTCAATCATCAAGTTTGCAGACGACACAACAGTAGTAGGCACCAACAATGACGAGACTGCCTACAGGGAGGATGTGAGGGCTCTGGGAGTGTGATGCCAGGAAAATAACCTCTCACTCAACATCAACAAAACAAAGGAGATTATCGTGGACTTCAGGAAACAGCAGAGGGTGCACCCCCCTATCCACATCGACGAGACCGCAGTGGAGAAGGTGGAAAGTTTCAAGTTCCTTGGCGTACACATCACCGACAAACTGAAGTGGTCCACCCATGCAGACAGTGTGGTGAAGAAGGCGCAACAGAGCCTCTTCAACCTCAGGAGACGGAATAAATTTGGCTTATCACCTAAAACCCTCACAAACTTTTACAGATGCACAATTGAGAGCATCCTGTTGGGCTGTATCACCGCCTGGTATGGCAACTGCACCGCCCACAACTGCATGGCTCTCAGAGGGTGGTGCGGTCTGCCGAACGCATTACCGGGGGCAAACTACCCACCCTCCAAGACACATACAGCACCCGATGTCACAGGAATGCCAAAAAGATCATCAAGGACATCAACTACCCGAGACACTGCCTGTTCACCCCGATATCATCCAGAAGGCGAGGTCAGTACAGGTGCATCAAAGCTGGGACAGAGAGAATGAAAAACAGCTTCTATCTCAAGGCCATCAGACTGTTAAATAGCCATCACTAGCACACTAGAGTCTGCTGCTGCCTATTGAAATCACTGGCCACTTTAAGAAACGGAACACTAGTCACTTTAATAATGTTTACATATCTTGCACTACTCATCTCATATGTATATACTGCATTCTATTCTATTATATTCTTCTGTATCTTAGTCCATGCCGCTCTGTCTTTGCTTGTCCATATATGTATATATTCTTAAATCCCATTCCTTACTTTTTTGTGTGTGTTGGGTATATGTTTTGAAATTGGTAGATATTGCTGCACTGTCGGAGCTAGAAGCACAAGCATTTCACTACACCCGCTATAACATCTGCTAAACACGTGTATGTGACAAATAAAATGTGATTTGATTTGATTTGAACTGAGATGGGGATACTCGGAAAGGGGGGTTTGGTCGACAGCGCTAAGGGCTCTGCATATCAATTACCTGGAGCTATTGGTTGTTTTTTTGGCGCTGAGGCGTTTTCTTCCGATATTGGAGGGCTATCATGTGTTGGTAAGATCCCACAACTGGACGTAGGTGGTGTACATCAACCGGCAGGGGGAGACACGGTCTTTCTCTCCTGATCCTGGCCCGCCGTCTGCACATAGGGAGCAGTGCGCATTTTCTGTTGCTCACGGCAACATATCTTGGAGACTTCTCCCCTTGGTGGTTGCCCAGATATGGGATCGGTTCTCAAAGGTGAACGTAGATCTTTACGCATTGTGAGAACGCGCATTGTTGCCTGTTCTTCTCAATGAGGGATCTGGATGCTCCATTGGGAATGGATGCTTTAGCGCATCAGTGGCCTTGGGCTCAGCTTTATGCTTTTCCTCCGGTGGACCTGATTCAGGCCACCTTGGAGAGGGTCCGTCAGGAGAGTCTGTTGTTGATTCTGGGGGCTCCCCGTTGGCCCAGACAACCCTGGTTTCCGGAGATCATCTGCATGTTATGCAGGGACCCGTGTAGAGTTCCATGTGGTCGGGATCTTTTGTCCCAGGAGCACAGGCGGGTTGGCACCCACGACCGCAGAAATTGAATTTGTAGGTTTGGCCCCTGAAAGACTGAAATTGATGGCTAGGCGTTTACCCTCGAATGTGATTAAGACTATACAGTCAGCACGAGAGCCCTCTACGAGGGGGTTGTTTACACAAAGCGGCATGCGTTTGAGGGTTTGTGTAAGATTAAATACGTTTATCCTTTTCAGAGCTCTTTGGTGGATATTTTGATGTTCTTGCAAGAGTTTTTTGAGCAGGGCTTTTCTTTTTCTACATTTAAAGTTTATGGCAGCCATCTCGGCTTCTCATGTAGGCCATTTCTCTAGGCCCCACTGGCATTAAACAAAGCCTGTGTGTCCATGTATGCTGATCATTCAACTATATACGTGTCAGCAACCACAGCTAATGAAGTCACCAAAACCCTTAACAAGGAGGTGCAGTCCGTTTTGGAAGGGGTGGCCAGTAATAAACTTGAACATCTCTAAAACTAAGACCATTGTATTTGGTACCAATCATTCCCTAAGCTCTAGACCTCAGCTGAATCTGGTAATGAATGGTGTGGCTGTTGAACAAGTTGAGGAGACTAAATTACTTGGTGTTACCTTAGATTCTAAACTGTCATGGTCAAAACAGATAGATTCAATGGTTGTAAAGATGGGGAGAGGTCTGTCCGTAATAAAGAGATGTTCTGCTTTTTTTGACACCACACTCCACAAAGCAAGTCCTGCAGGCTCTAGTTTTGTCTTCTCTTGATTATTGTCCAGCCATGTGCTCAAGTGCTGCAAAGAAAGACCTAGTTAAGCTGCAGCTGGCCAAGAACAGAGCGGCACGTCTTGCTCTTCATTGTAATCAGAGGGCTAATATAAATACTATGCATGCATGCTTCTACGTCTGCATTGCTTGCTGTTTGGGGTTTTAGATTGGGTTTCTGTATAGCACTTTGTGACATCTGCTTTATAAATACATTTGATTGATACATTTGATTAATTGATTGCATGCCAGCCTCTCTTGGTTAAGAGTTGAGGAGAGACTGACTGCATCACTTCTTCTTTTTATAAGAAACAATAATGTATTGAAAATTCCAAATTGTTTCCATAGTCAACTTATACACAGCTCTGACACACACACTTACCCCACCGGACATGACACCATGGGTCTTTTCATAGTCCCCAAATTCAGAACAAATTCAAGAAAGCGTACAGTATTATATAGAGCCATTATTACAGTAACTCCCTTTCATCTCATATTGCTCAAATGAACAGCAAACCTGGTTTAAAAAAACAGATGAAGCAACACCTCACGGCACAACGCCTCTCCCCTATTTGACATAGATATTTTGTGTGTATGTATTGTTATGTAGGCTATGTGTGCACTTTTTAAATGTATGTAATTCTGTACTTGAGCTGTTCTTGTCTATTAATGTTCTGTATTGTCATGTTTCATGTGTGGACCCCAGGAAGAGTAGCTGCAGCTTTCGCAACAGCTAAAGGGGATCCTAATAAAAAACAAAATATCAATGTAGGAATTGATGGCTCTACCCCGGTGTCTGACCCTCCTTTTGAATCATTGGAGTCTGTGGACCTGGAGGTCCTTTCCTACAAGACAGCCCTGCTCATGGCCTTGGCGGACAAGTGCGTTGGGGAAATCTCCACGCAGTACACCCTTCCTGTTTGGAGTTTGCGCATGGCGACTCCAGAGTGGTGTTACGTCCTAATGCACCTTTTGCTCCTAAGATTATGCCTATATCCTAAAGGTCTATAGCTTTCGAGCTGTTCCTTGTCTCACGTCCTCTGATTGCATCCAGTAAACAACGGAGGTTGCATGGCCTGTATCTGGTGTGCACTTTACGCATGTATATGGATAGGACCAAGGATATCCGCATTTGTGACCAGCTTTTTGTCTGTTTCCCTTATCCAGCTCAGAGTAGGGTGCTTTTCTAAGCAGTGTCTTTCTTATTGGATTGTGGAGTCTATCTCCCTGGAATGTGACAGCAAAGGACAAGGGTTGCCTAGCGGTGTGCATGTTCACTCCACTAGGTGTGTGGCTGCGTCTTGGGCATTCTTCAGAGGCATGACGGTTGGTGATATCTGTGCTGCAGTGAGTTGAGGTTCCCCACATGCCTTTGTGAGACTTTATCTCTTGGAAGTAACTGCTCCCAGTGTTGCTCATAGTGTTCTCATGACTGGGTCCGGTACGGGTGTTAGGCAACACGAAGATTTCGCATTTATCCGGGGGGTTTTCAGCACTGAGCAAATTGCCCTTGAACTTCGTGAAAATTCTGTGCAACTTCCAGTGCACGTTTACTGTGAACACTGTTACAGTAAACAAGTTACAGTTTCAGACAGTGGTCAAGTAGGCTACTGTGGCTATTTGATCATAATGTAGGCCTACCAGAGTGGCGTACCATGAAAAGAAATTGAGAAAATGCATCCATCCCATAACATTTTAACATGGAAATAGCTGTTGTATCATTCAGCTTACAGTAGCAGCCAATGTGTGGTGTTCAATGTAGGCCTACATTCCATCAGACTTCTGAAAAAAAACATGCAGGGCTTGAAATTAACCTGTTTATCCACTTGTCCTTCAGACAAGGAGGTGACTGAAAATGTTGTTGTGGTGTTTGATGCAAAAAACCACTCTACAAAATAAAATGCATTATTATTCCCATACCATTATTACAGAGAATCAGACAAATTATGCTACCCTCTGCCTATTGGCTATTTAGCTTATTCAAGCCTGTGTCAAAATACAACATTGCCCCTTTAAGAAGAAAAAAAAGCTCTTTACCGGACTCGCTTTTCAAAGATGTCTAGAAATGTTCAAGTTTTGTACTCTTGTAGGAAGCAATCACTTACCCATTGCTCACTACAAATTATCTATAATTGGGCTAATAACTCACTAACTAGCAAAGGATATGTGCACAGGTGGCTACATGCAGCTCTCGCTTTGATCTGAAAACAAGTGCATCTACTCATGACCGCTCATGCTGTATACACAGTCCAGTTCAAAGTGAATGGCACAGATCCACCATATATGTCAATGGTCTATTTGCATATCCTATTCTGATGCGTTCTGCCTACAACAAAATCTCTTGCATAGTTCCTTTTGTATGTTGCATTGAAAGTGGCTAATATTGCGTTGATTCGATAACAATTCCCACAGTAAAGGGAAACACTGATAGTATTAACTAAAGGGGAAAACTCTAGAAAGTTGAGCGGCGCACCTGTGCATGTGTGCAGTTTTGAGGGAACATTGGTTTTAGCCTTGGGCTGCCGTGGTTCATCGATGAGGTGGCGTGCGAATGCACATTATTAAGTCACAGAAGGTGCCATGTTGTTTTGGACTTGCGGTTCCTTGTGTGAGTTCTGGCATTCCATATCCTTGGGTGTCTGTGGGAGCCTTTTTGGAACCGGTATGGTTTATGGACTTGGGCCGCCGTGGTCGATGTTAGGCAACGTTTTGTCTGGGTCACCACAGTTTCCCTGTGGGTTTGATCCTCAGGCTGCCGTGGTTCATCTACTCTGCTTGATGCTATGCACTGCGCGTGTGCCCTTTACCATGTCACGACAGGTGTTCTTTTGTTTTGGACTTGTGGTTCCTTGTACGAGTTCTGACATTTCAGGCTCGCAAAGTAAGTATTGTTCTTGGAAGCGTGGGGTCTATGGACTTGGGCTGCAGTGGCAACGTGTCAGTATGCATAGTAAAGTTGCAGCAGGTTCTAGTTCCTATATGAGGCTCTGACAGTTCCGGCCTCATGAGGCTCTGACAGTTCAGTTTTCTCTGGTAAGTATTAGGGAAAAGGTGGCTTCTTCAACCCTTTTTGGAGCTAGTGGAACCTGTGTGCTTGTGCTTCCATGGGCCTCCTAGTTTGGTACCTTCTGAGCCGGCTTTGGGCATGATTGTATGTCCTCATAGTATGTTATAACGAGTGAGCGCCTAAAAGGAAACTACTGTTCCCTGAAGGAGGGAACGAAGGTATAACATATTTTGAGCACGTGCCATCAGGGTGTTTGGGCTTTGCTGAAGAGCGGTACTGAATTGAGGAAATGAATGCGAGCCTCAGTGTTATAGCCAGGAAGGAGGGGCTTCTGAGGACGGGCTCTGCATTCATTGGCCTGTTGGGCGTGTTTTTAGTTTTCTTCAGGTGAATGTGATTCCCCATAGTACAGTATGTTATACCTCGTTCCCTCCTTCAGGGAACAGCAGTTATTTTCACAACTGTATGTTTTGGCCTGCCTGGTGACTACACCAGACGGTAAATTAGTTTATAGACCAATAAGAAAGAGTTTCAAACCTCTCTGCCAATAACAGCTAGTTTTCAGTTTTCCCCTCCCCACTCAGACCACTCCCAGACAGTCATAGCAAAATTGTTGCGTGAGAAATTGCTCTTTGCTAAGAAGCTATTTTTGTTTATTTTTGACCATTTTTAATGGAGAATAATCACAGTAAGGTTCTTAATTGTTACCCAGTAATGATTTGATATTGAGATAAAAATATCTGCATTGGACCTTTAACAAGGGCCCCAGGACCAGTGGAAGCTAAATAGCCCAATAACATTATCACGGCTCAGGCTAAGACACAGATGCATACACAGGAGGCGGATAGAACGAGTCTCAGAGTTTATTACAGTACAAGGGGCCGGCAATCAGTAGGTCAAGGCAAGCAAAGAGTCGTAATCCAAATCAGAGTCAGGCAGGTACAGGACTGCAGGCAGGATCAGGGTCAGGACAGGCAGAAAGGTCAGAACTGGGAAGACTAGAAAAAGCAAAACTAGAGCACAGGAAACACGGGAACAGTTCTATGGTCAGATGACATGAAAATAGAGATCTTTGGCCAGGTCAACGGTATATTGAACTTAACCCAGTACCAGGACATTTTAGCCAAAAACCTGGTTGCCTCTGTCAGGAGCCTGAAACTTGGCCACAAGTGGATCTTCCAGCAAGACAATAACCCGAAGCACACATCAATATCCACAAAGAAATGGTTAATTGACCAAAAAATTGACAATTTTGCAATGGCCATCTCAATCGCCGGACTTGAAACCCATTGAAATCCTGCGGTTTGAATTGAAGAGGGCATTCCATGAGCGCAGATTAAGAATATCAAAAACCTGGAAAGATTCTTTATTGAGGAATGGTCTAAGATCACTCCCAATGGGTTCTCCAATCTCGTAAAACATTTGAGAAAAAGGCTTATTGCCGTTATCCTCGCAAGGTGAGGTATTGAAAGGTATTGAAAACAGGGGTGCCAATAAGTTTGACCTCTATCTTTTTGAGGCATTTTTGTATTACTTGTTAAACAAAATCTATTTCTCTGAGCAATTGTATTAGCATAAAATAATATAATTTCCCATTTTTTTTGCATACAGTATAGCTCAGTATTTGTATTATTTACTTTGTACAGTCTTCTTTTGCTCATCTTTATCAATGGTGCCAATAATTTTGGCCCTGACTGTAAATGCATTGCAATACAATGGCTTGAATGATGCATGTACAAAACAACACTCTGTACATCCTCCCAAGTGGTGCAGTGGTCTAAGGCTGTGCCACTAGAGATCCTGGTTTGAATCCAGGCTCTGTCGTAGCTGGCTGCGACCGGGAGACCCATGGGTCAGTGTACAATTGGCCCAGCGTCGTCCAGAGTAGGGGAGGGAATGGCTGGCAGGGATGTAGCTCACTTGGTAGAGCATGGCGTTTGCAACGCCAGGGCTGTGGGTTCGATTCCCACGGGGGGCCAGTATGAAAAAAATACAATAAAATAATAATAATAAAAATAAAAATAAAATAATGTATGCACTCGCTAACTGTAAGTCGCTCTGGATAAGAGTGTCTGCTAAATGACTAAAATGTAATTATAATTCAGCCTACCATTACTCATCATGGGAGCTGAACCATAGTCCAAGAATCTGCTAATGATGTTTACCCACCACAGTGTATGGATACATTTTTGCCTGGATCCAAAATGGACAGATCAGTATCACTTCACAACTTCAGCCTGGTCGTGTCTCCATTTAAACTGTTTGTGCTACATCTGTAATTAGGGGCATCATTCAAAAACAATTTGTCAGTGATTTAGATCAACTTCAACCAATCAGAAGACTAGGCTAATCCAAACTAGCTATGTGGATGTTCATGCTCAACCTGAACATAAGAGCTATATACAGTATTAGAGATTTCTGCCAACTTTTAGAATGGATTCCATGTTAGCCCCTTTAAGCGGCCACAGTTTAGAGCAGGGGTCTCCAACCTTTTCTAGCATGAGAGCTACTCTTAAAAAATGTAACATGTTGAAAGCTACACATTTTTTTTCTAGCTTTCAAATAGGCACATTCTTCCCCTCTCCCCTGCAACTCTTCCCCGTGTCCTTAGCGTACAAGATAAAGCACTGCTCTGTGTTTTCTGTCAATATACCTGGTAAAATAATTAGGCAATAAGGCCTGAGGGGGTGTGGTATATGGCCAATATACCATGGCTAAGGGCTGTTCTTATGCACAACGCAACACGGAGTGCCTGGATACAGCCCTTAGCCGTGGTATATTGGACATATATCACAAACCCCAGAGGTGCCTTATTGCTATTATAAACTGTTTACCAACATCATTAGAGCAGTAAAATTAAGTGTTTTGTCATACATGTGGTATACGGTGTGATATACCACGCCTGTCAGCCAATCAGAATTCAGGGCTCAAACCACCCAGTTTATAATGGTTAATAAACCACTCTCAGAAGAAAAAAATGTGTAGGTCTTGGAAGAAAACTAACAAATTTTGATTAAGTGTAGTTCCCCTTTAATTGCACATCTGACCCTTTAATTGTGCATCTAGCAACTGAGGAATGTGCTGTCTAATGTGCCGGTCTAGCAATGGTTCTGTACTGCTGCTGCTCATTTCATGGCAAAGTTTACAAATAAGAGATACAAATGATATACTTCTGCCAGGCAAGCCTACTTTGCAGTTAACATTTAATTGAGAAGGTTTTGGGGAAGCATTTCTGTCAACCCACAAGACGGTTATCACATCAACTGGCTACACACAGAGTGATAGACAAATGTGCGCACAACACAGACAGACGGGCAATATTGCTGGAAATTAATTGGCAGATATTGTGTTTGGTTTGGCTTTAGTGGCTAACCAGGGGTGGGATAATGTCAATGTTGCGTTGATTAGATTGTAGCCGGGAGCTTGCGGTGTCTGATACTTGTGAGAATTGTTTGGCGAGCTACTAATAGGTGGGCTGCGAGGTACTGGTAGCTCGCGATCGATTCTGTTGGAGACCCCTGGTATATAGGATGCTGGTTGGACTAGTTATTTTCTAGAATGTCCAAACTTGTTTGCTAGAAGAATGCCAGACTGATACTGTGAAGTGTAACAGAAGCTTCCTCTCCAGTTCTCTATCTTTGTTTTCTCAGCTCCACTTGAGGGACTATCTGCTTTTAAAAGGCTGCTGCCAGCCTCTCAATATAGTTTAATCAACTCTTTGTGATATTTTATTTACTTGGTTAAGGCAAGCTTCTGACGACATTGAGAGATTCAGCATATCAACTGAGAAATATTGAGCTTTTGAGGGCTGTTATTTTTTTTACTCCATAAAAACGACCAGCCAGACAGGCATTGAATTGGGCTTACCGTGAATATAATTTCTCACAGTGATCCAAGAAGATTTACCTCCGCCTATGTTTAGGGATGGGATAGGGACAATGAGTGGCCAAGGTTCTGAATCTATTATACTTGCAGTAGTGTAAAATAGGTACAAGTCCCCAATGTAGGTTGGAGACAGGCGCATTTAGTAGACCAGCATTTAATACCGTTCAAGGTGTGGAAAATCTATGGTGTCCATTTTAGGACATCCTAAACAGACTATAGTGTCCATATTAAGGCAGCCTCAGTCTCAGGAGGACTTGAGGCTGTCCTAATATGGACACCGCAACCTCTAACACTCTGACCTTGTTATTATTATTTTCCTAGCTCAACACGTTGATACGATTCATTAATACGTTCTCTATATATTGTGTTGTCTGATTGTGTGTGAATTGTGTGGAAAACCGATTAAACAGAGTTTTCAACAAAAAAAGTTATTCTCAAAGTTAACCCCATTTAATATTTGGTACTGGCACTGAACTTGCTGTATTTTCACATTTCAATCGTTGCAGACAAGTTTTCAGTGTAAAAGTTTCAATGTATTCCTATGGGTGCGCTAACAAGTTTGGTGCCAATATGGTGTTCTGTCGGTGGGCTTGAGAAACTTTGTTTCGGTTTGGTCTGCAGTATCTATGCGCCCATTATTTCAAAGTGGCACACACACACACACACATTTTGTGTAGGAGTCTGGGAAAGAAACGAGGAAGAAGAGACACAGGGTGTGAGATCAAGATCACAGTAGGAAGGTTGGCAGATCATAGGCACCCTGAAATTAGTTTAGAGAAATAGCAGTGCTCAAATTCATTTTACTGTGGACTGTGAAGAGAGATTAGGGATGGATCAAAATGTACAGAATGGTTACCTGGAGGAAAATGGGGGAGGGTCATGCTTTTTCAGTCAAGGGAAGGGTTTAGTATTTTTTAAATCTAGTCCAGGAGAGGGTCATGTAATTCGTAATTATATTTTTTTTCTCAGTGTTTTAGAATTAGTTGCTTAGTAGGCTTTATATCGACATGTTCCCGATGCTGCCCCTCATCTCTGATTCTCTGCAGGGCGCGCAATATCAAATGTGCCTATAGGCTATTTAGTGTGGTCTCAATCAAATGATCCATAGCCTATAGGCTATGAAGCGCATGCTCGGAGAAGCACAAAGCACAGTTATATTTCTAAGATAGCTGCTGGGATGGTGTAAATACAACTAGGCTGCCTTACACACTGTAATGGATGTTCCAACCCTGAGCCCCGGCCTGCTCTGCTCTTGCTGATCAAAAATGTTTTTGTGTGCTGTCTAACCAATGGCTGTGCAGGCCTACATAGGCAGTTCAGGAGGAGAGTCAAAGGCTTCTTCTGAAAATTATTTTGGATTAGGCCTCTTGCGCATGGACTAGCCTATAGCCTATGTTTGGTTCAGTTTGAGAAGGAGAGCGCGAAGATGAGAAGGAGGACCGGAGATCAACTTTGATAGCTTGCTACTACTATAATAGACTTAATAAAAACAATATGTTTCTTGCCCGTTATTTATTTATCAGCATTATTGACCTCACAATAAGCCAGATTCTAGTAACTTGTGGTGCTGAAACTTGTGGTGCCCGGCACAATCAATCAGAAATGGACAGCTCATGGTGCTGAAAGTAGGCAAATTCCAGTAGGCATAATTCCTTTCAACCGTCATTTTAATTAGACTCTACTAACAACAAGAGGGCTTTGTGTTGGAGCCTATTGGGCTTTGTGTTGGAGCCTATTTCTTCCTATTTAAGAAATCAGCGGTAGGCTTTCTGTTTGACAGATGAAATTAGGCTGTAGGCTGCTATTATCCATAGATTTGTCGGTCAATTCCTCCAACCACCATGCACTTTTTAAAAGCCTACCTCAGTGTCAGTGAAGGGCTGTTAAGTTAAAACCAAGACTTGAATTGAGGGGGTATGAGAGGGTATGCCATTGGCCTACCTTTTATTAAAGAAAATGGCAAAAAGCACAGGCCTACCCCTTATTAGTTTAAGATTTTGAAGAAAATCTTCAAAGTGATCTGCTATGCTTTATGCTAGAAACAAGCTGTAACATACCCGGGAAAGACTTGACTCCGATGCATATGGGACTATCATTGTTTAGTTTCTATGACATTCAGAGGCTTGGAAAGTAATCTAATTCTGTCACAATCAATTGATGAAGCTATTCATTTTCTGTACAATAGAATATGCTTAAACCCAGACAGCTTTCAGGGAAACACTTGTGACCTTCTCTTGTTAGGTTAAGCCACGGAAGAAGAGTGTAACACCCTGGCTCTGGGACTCTATATGTTGAGCCAGGGTGTGTTCTTTCTAGTTTGTTTATTTCTATGTTGGCCTGAGTGACTCCCAATCAGAGGCAACGAGTGTCAGCTGTGGCTGGTTGTCTCTGATTGGGAGCCATATTTAAACTGTCTGTTTTTCCCTTTGTGTTTGTGGGTTCTTGTTCCGTGTTGGTCTATGTTACCTAGGACGTTACGAGTCGTTTGTTGTTTTTTGTTTACTGTCCGTGTTTATCGCTAATGATAAATAAACATGTTCGTTCATCACGCTGCGCCTTGGTCCTCCTCTCTTAACGACGATCGTGACAGAAGAACCCACCATACTAGGACCAAGCAGCATGTCCAGGAGCAGGCAGACTGGACATGGGAGGAAGCGCCGGGAAAGGAGATGGAGAGGTTGGCGATGGCCCAGGTGGGCAAATCGTGGTCCTGGGAGGACATGCTCGGGGGCAAAGGGCCATGGGCTAGGATTAAGGCCCTGGCGAGAGAGGAGCAGCGGCGTCAGCAGTGTCATCGTCGGACGGACGAGAGGCAACCCCAAAAATGTTTTAGGTGGGGGCACACGGCATGGGCGGCTGGGCAGCAGGAGGCTGCCACAGGGCGATTTGGAGAGGAGGCCACCGGGTTTGGGGGGCCAGAAGGCAGGTTGGCGGAGCCTGGATGGAGAGCGGAACCAACTTCCCGTACTCAGGCATGGCAGCATGGGACTGGGCAGGTTCCGCGGTATGCGGAGCGGCGTTCTGTGCCACGAGTGGTCCGGCATAGTCCTGTACGTCCTGTGCGAGCACCCCGCACGTGTTGTGCGAAGGTGGGCATGCAGCCAGGACGGAGTGTGCCGGCTCAGCGCTCGTGGCCTCCAGTGCCTCTCCTCGGTCCCGGATATCCTGCGCCAGTGTCACGTGCTGTTATGCCAGTACGGGTACACAGCCCTGTACGTCCTGTGCCGATGCCTCACACAGAGTGTGTGAGGGTAGGCATTCAGCCAGGACGGGTTGTGGCAGCTCTTTACTCCAGGTCTCCTATCCGTCTCCACAGCCCGGCCCGGCCTGTCCCTGCTCCTCGCACCAAGCCTACGGTGTGCATCGCCAGCCCGGTCCGGCCTGTCCCTGCTCCTCGCACCAAGCCTACGGTGTGCGTCGCCAGCCCGGTCCGGCCTGTCCCTGCTCCAAGCACCAAGCCTACGGTGTGCGTCGCCAGCCCGGTCCGGCCTGTTCCTGCCACTCGCACCAAGTCTACGGTGCGTGTCGCCAGCCCGGCCCGGCCTGTTCCTGCCACTCGCACCAAGCCAGGGGTGCGAGTCGTCAGCCTGGTCCGGCCTGTCCCTGCTCCTCGCACCAAGCCTACGGTGTGCGTCGCCAGCCCGGTCCGGCCTGTTCCTACTCCACGCACCAAGCCAGGGGTGCGCATCGTCAGCCCGGTCCGGCCCATTCCTACTCCACGCACCAAGCCTACGGTGTGCGTCGCCAGCCCGGTCCGGCCTGTCCCTGCTCCTCGCACCAAGCCTACGGTGTGCGTCGCCAGCCCGGTCCGGCCTGTCCCTGCTCCTCGCACCAAGCCTACGGTGTGCGTCGCCAGCCCGGTCCGGCCTGTCCCTGCTCCACGCACCAAGCCTACGGTGTGCGTCGCCAGCCCGGTCCGGCCTGTCCCTGCTCCTCGCACCAAGCCTACGGTGTGCGTCGCCAGCCCGGTCCGGCCTGTCCCTGCTCCTCGCACCAAGCCTACGGTGTGCGTCGCCAGCCCGGTCCGGCCTGTTCCTACTCCACGCACCAAGCCAGGGGTGCGCATCGTCAGCCCGGTCCGGCCCGTTCCTACTCCACGCACCAAGCCAGGGGTGCGCATCGTCAGCCCGGTCCGGCCCGTTCCTACTCCACGCACCAAGCCTTGGGGTGCGAGTCGTCAGCCCGGTTCGGCCCGTTCCTACTCCACACACCAAGCCAGGGGTGCGAGTCGTCAGCCCGGTCCGGCCCGTTCCGGCTCCACGCACCAAGCCAGGGGTGCGCGTCGTCAGTCCAGCACAACCCGTGCCTGGGTCACCGGTGCCTGGTAAGGTACCGGTCAACTGCTCCACTACGGAGGAATGCCCACCCAGCCCTCCCCTGTTTTGCTCTAGTTGAGGCGCGCGCGCCTTTAGGGGGGGGTACTGTAACACCCTGGCTCTGGGACTCTATATGTTGAGCCAGGGTGTGTTCTTTCTAGTTTGTTTATTTCTATGTTGGCCTGAGTGACTCCCAATCAGAGGCAACGAGTGTCAGCTGTGGCTGGTTGTCTCTGATTGGGAGCCATATTTAAACTGTCTGTTTTTCCCTTTGTGTTTGTGGGTTCTTGTTCCGTGTTGGTCTATGTTACCTAGGACGTTACGAGTCGTTTGTTGTTTTTTGTTTACTGTCCGTGTTTATCGCTAATGATAAATAAACATGTTCGTTCATCACGCTGCGCCTTGGTCCTCCTCTCTTAACGACGATCGTGACAAAGAGTAGCCAGTAGTTAAAGCTTAAACGTTTCTGTGTCGGTAGGCCTGCTCTGTCTGGGTTGAAAAGTTAAGCCTAACTTTGGAAAATACCATCCTAATGACGTCTCAGATTGAATTATTTGCAAACAGCGACAGTTTCGTTGCAAACAAGACACACTGATTTGGCATTGGAGAAATATGATAAGATGAACACATAGGCCTATCTCTCTGTCCATTCCTAGCCTGTAATTTCGGTAATTTGTGTGGTATTAAAAAATATTTTGTAAAATTACATAGAATTGCATGAAATGTTTATAAAAGGCAGTTTTTTTCTCAGCTCTTCAAATACGATTATAGTTTAATGCAATGGTTTTACTATAAATTAGATATTTACACCCCTACTCTTGTCCACAGTGGTCTGTGAACCCACAACCTTCTAGCCCACAGCCCTGTGCACTATCAAAATTCCTCTACCATGTAATGCTTACAGGATAAAGAACTGTTTCTAAAGCTGCAGGCTCTGGTCTGTCTAAGAAGTGAGCGTAAACGGTAGACATGTTCTCTGCTTTCTACTTTGTTTTAATTATTATTTGGGATTTAGGGGAGGGTCACTTTTATTTAAAAAAAATTACGTTCAGGGAGGGTTTAGGTCAAATATATTTTGCCATCCATTTTCATTTCAGAGAGGTCCGATTCTCCATGTAACCCTAATTATAAATAATGTTCATTCCCTTAGCCCAGCAAAGCCACATTGAAAATTCCATTCACTAGTCCATTAGAATAATATAAAAAAACATTTGATCGAAAGAAGCATTACCTTTTGCCATTTAAAGGGGAAATCTGGTATTGGTACATCCATTTTTGGACTTTTAAATTAATGGTATATAGCCATTGATTCTTGAAGAATGTAACGTGTAGGTGCCTCATGAGCTTTGTTCAACTGTTTTATTCCATCACAACCCAAAATGTAAGCTTGTTTTACTCCATTGTTTGTAAACAATGTAATTGAGAGTGGTAACATTTATCCAGCCCCATCCCGAAGCTATTTACCTAACAAGTGGCGGGGTCTACGCTTTGTTGTTGTTGGAATCCCAGACTGCCCTTTTAAATCATCAATAGCATTATGTTTGATTTACAAAGCTGCTACCACTAAGATAAGTTGGAGCTCAATCATGCACACTTCATATCACAATTGTACAGACAATTACTTGCATCTAAACACAACATTTTTAATGTCACATTCTGTTTAACCCATTACAGTCCAAGCCCTGTTCAAGCCAGGGGAGGGGGTTCTACTAAGCTATATGGAATTGTTTTAAGAAGGTCATACCAAGGATCATTTTGCTATTAGATTTTTTTATTTTAAGATCCATTAAAGTATCCCCCAAAATATAAAATAATTATTTGATGAAACATTTCATATGGCTGCTATAAGCCCTAAACAGTCTCCATACTTTTTTCAACTGGTACCGTGGACCTGTGGGCATCCAAGTGCAAAACAACCAACATGTACATGTTTGTGAGAGTCACACCTACTGTGTAGGCCAAACTTTTCGGATGCTACAGACAGAAGTTGGCAGATCGGCTGTACCGTGAGAGTCTCATCTTTCTAAAGAGGGGTCATGATAGTTTGTAGGCCAAATCGCTACAGACAATTTTGTAAGAAGATCGATTTTCGGGATGTCTCATGGTCTGACAAACACCGTTCTAAGCTCTGTCACCTTTCACCGCAGATGCGGAAATCCGACACCGGTTTATGCGGTGGATTGAGACGCATCACATGCAAAAAAACATATATCTCTAGCTTAAATTGACAGATTTTTATGGGGATTTGTTTTATTATGCTAATTAGATTTATGCTGACATCGACTCGGACCTACATGTATATACAGTACCAGTCAAAAATTTGGACACATCTACTCATTCCAGGTTTTTTTTTTTTTAAACTATTTTCTACATTGTAGAATAATAGTGAAGACATCAAAACTATGAAATAACACATATGGAATCATGTAGTAACCAAAAAAGTGTTAAACATATTAAAATATGTTTTATATTTGAGATTCTTCAAAGTAGCCACCCTTTGCCTTGATGACAGCTTTGCACACCCTTGGCATTCTCTCAACCAGCTTTATGAGGTAGTCACCTGGAATGCATTTCAATTAACAGGTGTGCCTTGTTAAAAGTTAATTTGTGGAATTTCTTTCCTTCTTAATGCGTTTGAGCCAATCAGTTGTGTTGTGACAAGGTAGGGTTGGTATACAGAAGATGGCCCTACTTGATAAAAGACCAAGTCCATATCATGGCAAGAACAGCTCAAATAAGCAAAGAGAAATTACAGTCCGTCATTACTTTCAGACATGAAGGTCAATCAATATGGAAAATGTCAAGAAGTGCAGTCGCAAAAACCATGAAGCGCTATGATGAAACTGGCTCTCATGAGGACCACCACAGGAAAAGAAGACCCAGAGTTACCTCTGCTGCAGAGGATACGTTCATTACAGTTACCAGCCTCAGAAATTTCAAGCCAAATAAATGCTTCACAGAGTTCAAGTAACAGACACATCTCAACATCAACTGTTCAGAGGAGATTGCGTGAATCAGGCCTTCATGGTCGAATTGCTGCAAAGAAACCACTACTAAAGGACACCAATAAGAAGACGAGACTTGCTTGGGCCAAGAAACACGAGCAATGGACATTAGACCGGTGGAAATCTGTCCTTTGGTCTGATGAGCCCAAATGTGAGATTTTTGGTTCCAACCGCCGTGTCTTTGTGAGACGCAGAGTAGGTGAACGGATGATCTGTGTGGTTCCCACCGTGAAGCATGGAGGAGGAGGTGTGATGGTATGGGGGTGCTTTGCTGGTGACACTGTCAGTGATTTATTTAGAATTCAAGGCACACTTAACCAGCATGGCTACCACAGCATTCTGCAGCGATACGCCATCACATCTGGTTTTCGCTTAGTGGGACTATCATTTGTTTTTCAACAGGACAATGACCCAACACACCTCCAGGCTGTGTAAGGGCTATTTTGGGCTGTTGGAAAAGAATTCCAGGTGAAGCTGGTTGAGAGAATGCCAAGAGTGTGCAAAGCTGTCATCAAGGCAAAGGGTGGCTACTTTGAAGAATCTAAAATATAACATATATTTTGATTTGTTTAACACTTTTTTGGCTACTACATGATTCCATATGTGTTATTTCATAGTTTTGATGTCTTCACTATTATTTTACAATGTAGAAAATAGTAAAAATAAAGAGAAACCCTTGAATGAGTAGGTGTGTCCAAACTTTTGTCTGGTACTGTATGTTGTTCTCCTTTCAGATATTGCATAAAGAAGGGTCTAGGCTACATTGCCTGAATTCTGTATGCATCTTATATACTCTTAGCAGCTTGAGATAAAGCTCCCTGAAAAAAAACATGCAATAAATTATGGTGTCATTTATTCAGGTGAGGTAAAAGCCTACAAGCTGTTTGCATAATTTTGTTGATCTGTAAACATGACAACAACTTTGACCCGAAGAAAAACGTTCCTTCTTGTCGAACGGATCTCCCTTCAGAGTTGACTCGTTCATCGATTGCGGAGATTCAAAGAAAACACAGCGTATGACTCTGGAGATACAAGATATACAGTGGAAAGAGATGTTTGATAGTGTTCCATGCATAAACTTGGGACAACATCAATACATATTAATGAAAAACAAATTAAAATAGAATAGAGAAAAACATAATTTGTGATTTCACAGAATCTCGTTGTGTGTTGCTATTGTGTTTGTTTTGTTGTATTCATCTTCAATTAAATTCATAATGTTTTAGCATAAAAAGCATAGCAGCACAGGTATGTCCATGGATGTTGTGGAAGTAGTCTGGGGAGTTATTGAATTGCTTTAACTGTAAGCGTTTGATCACGTCTCTCCTGGAATCACAGGAGAAATAAACGTTGTGTCCAGTTTTTCCCTCCATGGAAATAGGTCCTTAAAGACAGAAGCTAGAGAGGAATAACAAAAGTCTGCCCACATATTGTGTTTATCTGTCCCTCTGCCATCTGTAGCCGAAGGCGCCATACAAAATTCTAACTCTGCGCGGTTAAATAATGGTCACCGGAGTTCACATTTACTTAAAATTGAAAACCTCAAGAGGAAAAGCACCATCATTTATGCTGGAAATGATGAAGTTGCCTATGGAGCCGGTTTCCGAAGAGCACAAGGCTGTCTTTTTTTATTTCCATTAAAAGTGTTTGACTGTACCCTTATCATTCATTCTCCAGGGGCAAGGGCGGCAACGTTTCGGGGCACAATTAATTAGAACATTAACTATGCGGGTAACACTTCAATTAAAGCCAACATATATAATGTTTTGTTACTTGTTGTAGGCATATGAGCATTTAGGATCCGCAATTATAAGGCTTATATTATGTTATGTCTCATATGTGCGACTGACTCCATGTTTTCTTTAGTCAGGATCATTATGAGATGATAATAAACCTTTATAAGGGGATTATACATGCTTATGACAAGTCTTAGTTACAATGCATTATAAGTGCATCTTAATGCATTATACCTGTGGGCTTAAAGTTAAACTAACAATAATTTCTCAACAATATATATATCACGGCACGTAATCAGACATGTTTGGTTTAGTTTATTAGGATCCCCATTAGCTGTTGCACATGCAGCAGCTACTCTTCCTGGGGTCCACATAAAACATAAAATACATGACAGAAGTACAGAACAGTTACGTACAAGAACAACATAAGATATTATTACATTAACATTAAAATAAAAAGTCAAATATTGTCAAGGCACCAAAAGACAACAACAAAATATTTACTCACTTTTCATATATGCATATTCATATACAGTACAGTTAAATTAGATATTTAGAAAGAGGAGAGGCGCTGTGAAACAATGTAACAATCGAGTTTCCATTGATCATCCTTGAGATGTTTCTACAACTTGATTGGAGCACCTGTGGTAAATTCAATTGATTGGACATGATTTGGAAAGGCACACACCTGTCTATATAAGGTCCCACAGTTGACAGTGCATGTCAGAGCAAAAACCAAGTCATGAGGTCGAATGAACTGTCCGTAGAGCTCCAAGACAGGATTGTGTCGAAGGCACAGATCTGGGGAAGGGTACACAAAAACATTCTGCAGCATTGAAGGTCCCCAAGTACACAGTGGCCTCCATCATTTTTAAATGGAAGAAGTTTGGAACCACCAACTCTTCCTTGAGCTGGCTGCCCGGCAAAACTACGCAATCGGGGGAGAAGGGCCTTGGTCAGGGAGGTGACCAAGAACCCGATGGTCACTCTGACAGAGCTCCAGAGTTCCTCTGTGGAGATGGGAGAACCTTCCAGAAGGACAACCATCTCTGCAGCACTCCACCAATCAGGCCTTTATGGTAGAGTGGCCAGACGGAAGCCACTCTTCAGTAAAAGGCCCATGACAGCCCACTTGAAGTTTGCCAAAAGGCACCCAAAGGACTCTCAGACCATGAGAAACAAGATTCTCTTGTCTGATGAAACCAATATTGAACTCTTTGGCCTGAATGCCACGCGTCACATCTGGAGGAAACCTGGCACCATCCCTACGGTGAAGCATGATGGTGGTAGCATTGTGCTGTGGGGATGTTTTCCAGCGGCAGGGACTGGGAGACTTGTCAGGATCGAGGGAAAGATGAACAGAACAAGGTACAGAGAGATCCTTGATGAAAACCAGCTCCAGAGCGTTCAGGACCTCAGACTGGGGCGAAGGTCCACCTTCCAACAGGACAACGACCCTAAGCACAAAGCCAAGACAATGCAGGAGTGGCTTCGGGACAAGTCTCTGAATGTCCTTGAGTGGCCCAGCCAGAGCCCGGACTTGAACCCGATCTAACGTCTCTGGAGAGAACTGAAAATAGCTGTGCAGCGACGCTCCCCATCCAACCTGACGGAGCTTGAGAGGATCTGCAGAGAAGAATGGGAGAAACACCCCAAATACAGTTGTGCCAAGCTTGTAGCGTCATACCCAAGAAGAGTCTAGGCTGTAATCGCTGCCGAAGGTGCTTCAACAAAGTACTGAGTAAAGGGTCTGAATACTTATGTAAATTTGATATTTCTTTTTTAATGTTTTTCAAAATTTGCAAAAATGTCTAAAGAAAACTGTTTTTTCTTTGTCATTATGGGGTATTCTGTGTAGATTGATAGGAAAAAAAGGCTATTTAATCAGAATAAGGCTGTAACGTAACAAAATGTAGAAAAAGTCAAGGGATCTGAAGTATATATATATACTTTTTTTTACTAAACCTCCTTTTTGGTGTCCATATTAGGACAGTCTCAGCATTACTTGTTTCAATCTCATGCTAACATTGAAGTCAAGAACACACGTTTGAAAAGCTCATTAGGGCCAGTTCAACAGATTTAAATTCAAATGACTGTACAGGATATGAACTTTGTCTCTAGAATTCATTGTACATGTGTTCTTAAATTAATATTGAACCACTATCATGCTAATGGAAAAGTATGTTGGGTTCTTGCTTTCAACTGCCAACCTCTATTTTAGATAGCTAAGACAACCCAAATGATATGGAATGAGAGATGTTGCATTTATTGATTTATTCATTTGAGATATTTATTAAGTCAGCTTAGACTAGCACAAGAGCAAGTTCAACAAATAGTCCAGTGATTTTGGTGAATACAAATGCATTATAAACATGTATTAGAGTAAATATGTAACATTGATATGCATGTGGGCTGGGTGGTCTAGGGGACAGTGCAGCAGCCTACTGCACACGTTTGCCAGTGACAGTGTGAGTTTGAGTCCGGCACACTGCCTGTGTGACACACTCTCTATCTGTCTTTCCCACTGTCTCTTCTCTATCCAAAAAATGCAACAACAACAAATATTTATAAAAATAAATAAATGGATATGTATTGATGGAGAAAAACCTTAAAGGCCCAGTGCAGGCAAAATTCAGTTTTTCCTGTGTTTTGTATTATATTGTACAACAGCTGATGAAACTATCACTATAAAAGTGTGAGCAATTTGATCAGTGTTATTTCCTGATAGTTGCTGGTTGAAAATACAATCTCCACTTACCCTATAAAGCTGTAGGTCTTGGACTACCTCATATGAAGTTGAACAGTTGAATGCATTCAGTTGTACAACTGACTAGGTATCCCCCGTTCCCTTTATTACTTGGCTGCACAACTGTGTTCACTTAAGCAATAGACAACAGACTATCCTTGTGCATGGAAGAGTATCAAAGCCATAAATGTAATACCTTATGATCAAAAATATACTCACTACTTCGGGTCTAAGGCGTCGAAGAAAATGTACATAAATGCATGTGGTGGAAAGAACCAATATCTTCAGGCACCCCTATTTGGAATAACCCAACCTTACCTCCAGTGTTTAATGACAACACCTTATTCATGAAAAACAAAATGAATTAAAAGAGAATAGAGAAAAACATATTTTGTGATTTCACACAATCTCGTTGTGTGTTGCAATTGTGTTTGTTTTGTTGTATAAACCTGCTTCAAGCAAATTCATAATGTTTTAGCATAAAAAGGCCCTGGCTCCAAAGTGGCTTCGTGAATTTTGAACATGTGTACTATGATGGATCTCTACTGTCATTCAATCAATTACAATAAAGATTTGGATTATCCAAGGCCAATTTATTTTTATTCCTACAACTGAGAAATCTTATTAAGCATAGAAAGAATACTGAAAGAAGCTGCTATGCCAAAGAAGTTGATTGGCAAGTTATATCAAGGGTTGATTAAAACTCTACCTGATGGTTCAGAACCTATTGGAAAAAATGGTGAACAGATCTGAAGGAAGAAATTGAGACGAACCATTGGTCACAGATATGTGAAAATGCTCATACCTGCTCCTTCAAACTAAGACATAAACTACTGCAATTTAACATAATTCATAAGATTTACTACACTCCTGCCAGAATGCATGTAATGCACCCAGAAATGTCACATCTCTGTTGGAGATGCAAAAAGCACAAAGGAACCCTATTGCATATAGCATGCTGTGGTCCTGTGATAAACTGACACCATTTTGGGATAATGTATGTGCTATCATTTCATTGTGTCTAGGAATTTATATCCATCTATCTCCACGATTATGTCTGTTGGGAAATGTAAATATTGATGATCAATATCAGAGAAAGTTTTGTAATATAGGTCTAATTGCTGCAAAAAATGTATAGCCATCAATTGGAAAGCCTCATATTCACCCTCAATAACAAACTGGAGGACTGAACCATCTAGTTACATACCTTTAGATATGGTATATTATAAAGTTAAACAAAAACCAGAAATATTTAACGGATTTTGGAAAACATATGGTGATCACATTAAGGAATGTTTTCTATAAGTGGGCATTTTGTTTTTGTGTTTTTATTTTGTGCTGTTTGTGAAGTCCTGTGGAAAAAGAATATGCCGTTACACGTAGTTTGGTCAGAAATGGCCTTAAAAAATACGACGTGATACCGCTGCAACGCTATGCCAAATGATGTATCTTTGCACAGTAAAACCGCTAATAAATGTCAGCATTCTACTTGTTTAGATGTTTTCTCTCTCTGCTTGTGTGAAAACAAACAGCCCAAGTGATCAGGGAATAGCTTAGGGCTCCTCTCCTTTGATGTTTCAAAGCTAGCTTGTTAAAATGCAGGCACAACTAAAAGGCACTTCTTTTTAGGTGAACACACATAGTGCATGTTGCTGACGCTCTTTCTCTCTCTCTCTTGCTCTCTCTCTCTCTCTACATTCATATCAGTCTCTTAAGGAAGACACACTGTGTTCAACTGTACCTTACAGGGGTTAGAGCTTTGTGAAGCTAGCTAGTGTGTTTCTGTAGACATACTCACTTCTACAACTATATTCCGAGGGCATACACAATCAATAAAGAAAATGGGATTTTCCCCTTTTATATCCTATCCTAAAAATATATATTAGCCATAGTGAAGACTTGGGAGCAGTCGAGATATGTTACAATTTTGTTGTGCTTAAGATCCCTGACTGCATCTTTAATATATTAACTTGTCTTAACAATTATACTGTTATTGTAAATGTTATTGCTTAACAAAGACCAAATCTCATAGAGTGATTTTTCAGTGTCCTTTTTATATTATACAGTAGAGCCACTATACCAATGACTCGTGACATTATTTCTTCCTAGCCTGCTCATCCCCAGAGTTTTTCTCTCCAGGAAAAGCAGCAATGGGGCTGAGCTAGACTGACTGACTGGCGGGGAGGAAGGCTGGGAAGCAGGCAAGCAGGCAGAGAGAGGGAGGAGCAAAATATCTTAAGCACTCTCTCCACTGACTGTGTGTGCCTGTTCTACCAGCGAGCAACAGAGAGAGAGAGAGAGAGAGAGAGAGAGAGAGAGAGAGAGAGAGAGAGAGAGAGAGAGAGAGAGAGAGAGAGAGAGAGAGAGAGAGAGAGAGAGAGAGAGAGAGAGAGAGAGAGAGAGAGAGAGAGAGAGAGAGAGAGAGAGAGAGAGAGAGAGAGAGAGAGAGAGAGAGAAAAAAACTGTGCATAAAGCTGGAATGAACCTGTGCCACGGGCAGCGGAGAAGACTGAAGACTTGATTCACTGGCAAATAGGAGACGATAGATAGAAAAAAAGGGGCAGGAGAGAAGACGCACACACACTCTCACACTCTCGCCTTGACTGAGAGAGCAGCAGCTGAAGGAGGGACCTACAGCACCAGCCTCTCACACTCAGACAGACACGCAACTCCACACACTCTTTGAATCAAGCTGCTAACTTTGTCTCGGCGTCAGCAGCATCTCACAGACGGACGGCAGGCACACAGGAGCAGACATCTCCCCCCGTTACGTCTCTTCAATGATGATGATCCCTTTGGTGGTTCTGTTCTCTGGGATGGCTGGACTTGGTAAGTGAAAAGTGCTATCTCTTTCTCTCTATATATTTCTCTGTCTTTCTCTCTTTATTTGTCTCTATCTCCTTCCCTTCTGTGGCTCTGACTGATCCGTATGGAAGTGTTTTCTCTCTCTTCTCTCCTCTTCTCTCTCTCCATCTTTCACTCTTTCCCCCTCTACGTTCTGTGGCTATGACTAATCCGTATGGATTGGGGAAGCTCTGTAATTGATACTATGTCTGTGAGGGTCTGCTTTACTGTCAGCAAGTTTGGCTGCAGTTTGATGTGCGTTTGCTGTAGCTCCTTCACAGTAGCGCTGAGTGATACTTGAATTCTCTACTGTAGGACTGGTGTAATGTCAGAGAGCTATAAGTCGCTTCAATGATTGATAGTGACGTCAGTGGTTTTGTATCGATATTGTAAAACTGTGAAATGTCCCCGTCTTCATATATTGCTGCATCTCACGTCTTGCTAGGATTTCATCTTAGTTTGAATGAACAGGTGTGCTTGTGCTTGAGTTGAAATCATGCTTGAGGAGTTGAATTTGTGCTTGTCTGCCATTACATTGATCTAAACATGCTCTGGTTGTTCATCAACGTGTCAGAGAAACACTTGCAGAAAGCAAAATGATGAAGCCTTTATTTTCCTTGAACACAGACTGGATGTTGGCTGTTGCACTCTGAGAGACACAGGAATGTCCTTTGAATATGAAGTAACATTAGTTATCTCAAAAACTCTTGAAGTTTCATGGATAGTTGTGTGACAATAAGACGTATGTTTAACAATTTAGTTGTTTCTCAAATATTTAAACAATGAATTCTCGACTCCACACCCGTATACAATGCTGTCACACAGGTGCATGCAATACATTGTGTGTGTTAGTGAGAATGTGTGTGTGACTGCGTTGGTGTATATGTGTGTGTGTGTGTGTTTGTACATACACATGTTGTTTTCTTTACAATAATTCCCAAGCTGTGACCTGTGACACTGTAAATGAGTGTTAGAAACAGCGGATTTTAAAATAACTCTCTCCATTTCGGTTCACTCCCCCTCCCCTGAAGTGTCTTCCCCTCCCCTTTTCCTGATATACTCTCCAAGATTCGTCCAATTCCTCTGTTTCACCGCTGAACACCTATTTCACTTGCTCAGCCATATATCTCTGCTAGTCTAAATGGTAATTCCCCAAATGTTATTGCTGGACCTAATGTTAAGGTTGGGAGTACAGAACCAGTCGTGTATGACTGAACAAATACTCCGCCTTTCGCCCTGGACATACAGAGTGTGCGGCACACCACTGATTTGATCTGACACCGGTAATAAAGCTTTTAATACTGCTGTCAGCAGCACTCTTTCAGGGATTGCACATCAAACCTCAAGAGGGTGTCAGCTTTATTGCTTCGTTTTATGAGTATATGAGTGTGTGCGCCAGTGTCGGAAGCTAACAGAGGATTTTCCCCCCTTCTCCCCTCAGTAAATTGTAAGTTGGAGAGGTGGGGGGCATTTGCTATGGTTCCCAAATGGCTGCTTCATTCTCTAAGCTATGGTTTATTGACCACACTCTGTTGTGCAGACAGGGGGATTTTGCAGCAGAACACAGCAATTTCCTCCTCCTCGCTCTCTCTCTGCACTCCGACTAAGTGTTATAGAGTACAGGTGCGATGAAGTAACAGTTAATATTGCACTTTAATTGGAGAATGTGCTCAGTGAAACCCCTATTGAACACTTCAAAACGAAAGACCTCGGACACCTAACAAGAGGCCTGCCTATGGGTCAATATCTCTTCTCCTCTACAAGCATCTCTTCCCAGAACTGCAAGCCGTCAGAGCTAGGACAACTTTGAGCCCCTAATAACCAACATATATACTGTCAATTAGTCTGGCAGTCTCTGCTGGAACCTGCATTGCCATTTTAAGGCTTCTAACCAGTAAGGCTGGTTATCACAGCCCGCGTAAAGGGATCGTTAAACGATCGCAGGTGAGCTCGAACCAACCCCCAACGCTCGCCGCCAACTGCTGTATCTCTTTTCTCAGTCGTCTGGGGGATCAAGTGGTATTCCTCGCCGTCGCTTCTCTCTTGTGATACACTGATCGAGCGGTGTAGTTTGCATCCCTTATTGTCAACAGAATCAGAGTGGTTGTCGAACAGAGAGGAGGGGGGAGGGGGGGGTGAAGCCTGCTATCTGACACCCCTTCTGGAGATGGCAGTCTTCCTCCGATCTTCTTATCGCTGCCATAGGCTGGCAGTCATCGCTACTCTGGCAGTTCGAGAGGGAGTTGTTGTTCAGAGCCGGAGCTGGCTTGTCTCTGCTTCAAACACTGAGAGGGAAAGAGGAAAGGCAGAGTGAGCACTGTACCTAAATGTTTTGGCCCAGGCTGTTACACTCAACATGTTGCAGCTGAGACCATAGCCTAGTCCAGAATGACCCCCACCCCTAATCCCTAACCCTTACCCCCTAGGCACTTTATGTAGATCTGATATTTAAAAAAAATTGATAGGTAGTAGCAATATATATATCTGGAAAAATGGCGGCGGAGGGGATGGCTGCCGTTTTTTACGGGCTTCTAACCAACTGTGCTATTTTGTTAGTTTTTTCGCATTGATTGTAACTTAATTTGTAATTTATTGTGTACATAATGTTGCTGCTACCGTCTCTTATGACGAAAATAACTTCTGGACATCAGAACAGTGATTACTCACCTCGAACTGGACAAAGATATTTTCTTTAATGAGTCCGACGCAAAGGATATACTGCTTTCTCGGGAACGGGCCCAAATCCCCATCATTTGCGTGAAGAAAATACAGAGAAAAAGGGGGCGGAGGTCGTGCTGCCTTCTGAGAATTCGTAGGCGAGTGAGTAAACCTCCACTACCATCTGTTCTATTGACCAACGTGCAATAATTGAAAAACAAAATGGATGATCTACGATCAAGAATATCCTACCAACGGGACATTAAAAACTGTAATATCTTATGTTTCACAGAGTCGTGGCTGAAATACGACACGGATAATATAGAGCTGGCGGGATTTTCCATGCATCGGCAGGACAGAGAAGCTACGTCTGGTTAGACGAGTGGCGGGGGTGTGTGTCTATTTGTCAATAACAGCTGGTGCGCAATGTCTAATATTAAAGAAGTCTCGAGGTATTGCTCGCCTGCGGTAGAGTACCTTATAATAAGCTGTAGACCACACTATCTACCAAGAGAGTTCTCATCTATATTATTCATAGCCGTCTATTTACCACCACAAACCGATGCTGGCACTAAGACCGCACTCAACGAACTGTATAAGGCCATAAGCAAACAAGAAAATGCTCATCCTGAAGTGGCGCTCCTAGTGGTCATGGACTTTAATGCAGGAAAACTTAAATCCGTTTTACCTAATTTCTACCATTATGTCACATGTGCAACCAGAGGAAAAAAAAACTCAAACAGGAAGTATCAGTGACACAAGTATCAATCACTCCACAGCCTCATAGAGGATCTAGATCAAATGTCTAACCTCTCTGGATTACAACCAAATTATGACAAATGTACTATATTACGTATTGGATCAATAAAAAATAAAAAAAAGTACATTGCCATGTAGTTTACCAATAAAATGGTCTGATGGTGATGTGGATATACTCGGAATACATATCCCAAAGGAAATAAATGATCTCACTTCAATAAATTATAATAGACAGTTAGCAAAAGAAAACAGAGACGCATACAAAGCTGTCCCACCATAACTCTATCCTCCTGATTCCTGCTTACAAACTCAAACAGGAAGTATCAGTGACACGCTCAATACGGAAGTGGTTCGATGAAGTGGATGCTAAGCTACAGGACTGTTCCGCTAGCACCAATACAATTTGATTTGATTTAGATTTTTTAGGCAACATCTGTCACGCTGACCCTCAACACCAGGGCCCCTCAGGGGTGCATGCTTAGTCCCCACCTGTACTCCCTGTTCACCCACGACTGCGTTGCCGCATACGACTCCAACACCATCATCAAGTTGGCAGATGACATGACGGTGGTGGGCATGATCACTAACGACAATGAGACAGTCTATAGAGAGGAGGTCAGAGACCTGGCAGTGTGGTGCCAGTACAACAACCTCTCCCTCAACGTGTGCAAGACAAAGGAGATGATCGTGAACTACAGGAAATGGAGGGCCGAGCACACACCCATTCACATCGACAGGGCTGTAGTGGAACAGGTCGAGAGCTTCAAGTTCCTTGGTGTCCACATCACTAAGGACCTATCATGGTCCAAATACAGCAACACAGTCATGAAGAGGGCACGACAACGCCTCTTCCCCCTCAAGAGGCTGAAAAGATTTGGCATGGGCCCTTAGATCCTCAAAAGGTTTTACAGCTGCACCATTGAGAGCATCTTGACTGGTTGCATCACCGTTTGGTATGTAAACTGCTCGGGATCTGACCATAAGGCGCTACAGAAGGTAATGCGTACAGCCCAGTACATCACTGGGGCCGAACTCCCTGCCGTCCTGGACCTCTATAGCAGGTGGTGTCAGAAGAAGGCCCTAAAAACTGTCAAAGACTCCAGCCACGCAGGTCAGACTCGCAGGTCAGTTCTCTCTGCTACCACACGGCAAGCGGTACCGGAGCGCTAAGTCTGGGACCAAAAGGCTCCTGAACAGCTTCGACCCCCTAGCCATAAGACTGCTCAATAGTTAACAGAATAGCTACCCGGACTATCTACATTGACCCTTTTTGCACTAACTCTTTTTGACTCTATGCACACACACTGGACTCTACACACACACTCACACATACTTACACTGACACTCCAACACATACACACACACACACACACACACACACACACACACACACACACACACACACACTCACTCACTCACACACACACACACACACACACACACACACACACACACACACACACACACACACACACACACACACACACACACACACACACACACTCACTCACACATAACACGTACACATACACACTTCCACACTTCCACACTCATCACATACGCTGCTGCTACTGCTTATTATCTATCCTGTTGCCTAGTCACTTTACCCCTACCTATATGTACATATCTACAGTGGGGGAAAAAAGTATTTAGTCAGCCACCAATTGTGCAAGTTCTCCCACTTAAAAAGATGAGAGAGGCCTGTAATTTTCATCATAGGTACACGTCAACTATGACAGACAAATTGAGGGAAAAAAATTCCAGAAAATCACATTGTAGGATTTTTTATGGATTTATTTGCAAATTATGGTGGGAAATAAGTATTTGGTCACCTACAAACAAGCAAGATTTCTGGCTCTCACAGACCTGTAACTTCTTCTTTAAGAGGCTCCTCTGTCCTCCACTCGTTACCTGTATTAATGGCACCTGTTTGAACTTGTTATCAGTATAAAAGACACCTGTCCACAACCTCAAACAGTCACACTCCAAAGAGCTGTCAGTCACACTCCAAAGAGCTGTCAAAGGACACCAGAAACAAAATTGTAGACCTGCACCAGGCTGGGAAGACTGAATCTACAATAGGTAAGCAGCTTGGTTTGAAGAAATCAACTGTGGGAGCAATTATTAGGAAATGGAAGACATACAAGCCACTGATAATCTCCCTTGATCTGGGGCTCCACGCAAGATCTCACCCCGTGGGGTCAAAATGATCACAAGAACGGTGAGCAAAAATCCCAGAACCACACGGGGGGACCTAGTGAATGACCTGCAGAGAGCTGGGACCAAAGTAACAAAGCCTACCATCAGTAACACACTACGCCGCCAGGGACTCAAATCCTGCAGTGCCAGACGTGTCCCCCTGCTTAAGCCAGTACATGTCCAAGCCCGTCTGAAGTTTGCTAGAGTGCATTTGGATGATCCAGAAGAGGATTGGGAGAATGTCATATGGTCAGATGAAACCAAAATATAACTTTTTGGTAAAAACTGAACTCGTCGTGTTTGGAGGACAAAGAATGCTGAGTTGCATCCAAAGAACACCATACCTACTGTGAAGCATGGGGGTGGAAACATCATGCTTTGGGGCTGTTTTTCTGCAAAGGGACCAGGACGACTGATCCGTGTAAAGGAAAGAATGAATGGGGCCATGTATCGTGAGATTTTGAGTGAAAACCTCCTTCCATCAGCAAGGGCATTGAAGATGAAACGTGGCTGGGTCTTTCAGCATGACAATGATCCCAAACACACCGCCCGGGCAACGAAGGAGTGGCTTCGTAAGAAGCATTTCAAGGTCCTGGAGTGGCCTAGCCAGTCTCCAGATCTCAACCCCATAGAAAATCTTTGGAGGGAGTTGAAAGTCCGTGTTGCCCAGCGACAGCCCCAAAACATCACTGCTCTAGAGGAGATCTGCATGGAGGAATGGGCCAAAATACCAGCAACAGTGTGTGAAAACCTTGTGAAGACTTACAGAAAACGTTTGACCTGTGTCATTGCCAACAAAGGGTATATAACAAAGTATTGAGAAACTTTTGTTATTGACCAAATACTTATTTTACACCATAATTTGCAAATAAATTCATAAAAAATCCTACAATGTGATTTTCTGGATTTTCTTTCTCAATTTGTCTGTCATAGTTGACGTGTACCTATGATGAAAATTACAGGCCTCTCTCATCTTTTTAAGTGGGAGAACTTGCACAATTGGTGGCTGACTAAATACTTTTTTTTCCCCACTGTACCTCAATGACCTCGTACCCCTGCACATTGACTCAGTACTGGTACTCCCTGTATATAGCCAAGCTATCATTGCTCATTGTGGATTTATTCCTCCTGTTACTTTTTTATTGTATTATTATTATTATTATTATTATATATATATTTTTTTATTATTCTGCATTGTTGGGAAGGGCCCATAAGTAACCTTTGTTGATATACTAAGAGAACCGTTATTAGCATGTTTTAAACACTCCTATGTAAATGGTAGATTATATGACACTCAAGAAGAAGATCTCATTAGTACTGAAACAGGATACAAGTGGAAAATATTAAGATCCAGTCCATTAAAAAAATTGGAGGCCCCTTACACTTCAGTGTTCAGACAGGTTTTTTACATGGAAGATACATTGGAGATTATATAAGGCAAGTATTGGAAACAATAGAACATTATGGAAAATCTGAGAAACCAGGCCTGCTATTCATAGCAGACTTCGAAAAGGCATTTGATAAAGTACGACTGGGGTTTATATATTCAGTGGGGAAAAAAAGTATTTAGTCAGCCACCAATTGTGCAAGTTCTCCCATTTAAAATGATGAGAGAGGCCTGTAATTTTCATCATAGGTACACGTCAACTATGACAGACAAAATGAGAAAAAATATCCTGAAAATCACATTGAAGGATTTTTAATGAATTTATTTGCAAATTATGGTGGAAAATAAGTATTTGGTCAATAACAAAAGTTTCTCAATACTTTGTTATATACCCTTTGTTGGCAATGACACAGGTCAAACGTTTTCTGTAAGTCTTCACAAGGTTTTCACACACTGTTGCTGGTATTTTGGCCCATTCCTCCATGCAGATCTCCTCTAGAGCAGTGATGTTTTGGGGCTGTCGCTGGGCAACACGGACTTTCAACTCCCTCCAAAGATTTTCTATGGGGTTGAGATCTGGAGACTGGCTAGGCCACTCCAGGACCTTGAAATGCTTCTTACGAAGCCACTCCTTCGTTGCCCGGGCGGTGTGTTTGGGATCATTGTCATGCTGAAAGACCCAGCCACGTTTCATCTTCAATGCCCTTGCTGATGGAAGGAGGTTTTCACTCAAAATCTCACGATACATGGCCCCATTAATTATTTCCTTTACATGGATCAGTCGTCCTGGTCCCTTTGCAGAAAAACAGCCCCAAAGCATGATGTTTCCACCCCCATGCTTCACAGTAGGTATGGTGTTCTTTGGATGCAACTCAGCATTCTTTCTCCTCCAAACACGACGAGTTGAGTTTTTACCAAAAAGTTCTATTTAGGTTTCATCTGACCATATGTCATTCTCCCAATCGTCTTCTGGATCATCCAAATGCACTTTAGCAAACTTCAGACGGGCCTGGACATGTACTGGCTTAAGCAGGGGGACACGTCTGGCACTGCAGGATTTGAGTCCCTGGCGGCGTATGGTAGGCTTTGTTACTTTGGTCCCAGCTCTCTGCAGGTCATTCACTAGGTGGTTCTGGGATTTTTGCTCACCGTTCTTGTAATCATTTTGACCCCACGGGGTGAGATCTTGCGTGGAGCCCCAGATCGAGGGAGATTATCAGTGGTCTTGTATGTCTTCCATTTCCTAATAATTGCTCCCACAGTTGATTTCTTCAAACCAAGCTGCTTACCTATTGCAGATTCAGTCTTCCCAGCCTGGTGCAGGTCTACAATTTTGTTTCTGGTGTCCTTTGACAGCTCTTTGGTCTTGGCCATAGTGGAGTTTGGAGTGTGACTGTTTGAGGTTGTGGACAGGTGTCTTTTATACTGATAACAAGTTCAAACAGGTGCCATTAATACAGGTAACGAGTGGTGGACAGAGGAGCCTCTTAAAGAAGAAGTTACAGGTCTGTGAGAACCAGAAATCTTGCTTGTTTGTAGGTGACCAAATACTTATTTTCCACCATAATTTGCTAATAAATTCATTAAAAATCCTTCAATGTGATTTTCAGGATTTTCTTTTCTCATTTTGTTTGTCATAGTTGACGTGTACCTATGATGAAAATTACAGGCCTCTCTCATCTTTTTAAGTGGGAGAACTTGCACAATTGGTGGCTGACTAAATACTTTTTTTCCCCACTGTAAATGCCTGGAGCATTTCAATTTTGGTGAATCTCTTATAAAATGGGTCAAAATCATGTATACTAACCCTAGGTGTAAAATAGTAAATAATGGCTATTTCTCAGAAAGTTTTAAACTGTCAAGAGGAGTGAAACAAGGTTGTCCACTATCGGCATATCTATTTATTGTGGCCATCGAGATGTTAGCTATTAAAATCAGATCCAACAATAATATCAGGGGATTAGAAATCCAGGGCTTAAAAACAAAGGTGTCATTGTACGCTGATGATTCATGTTTTCTTTTAAATCCACAACTAGAATCACTCCACAGCCTCATAGAGGATCTAGATCCATTTTCTAACCTCTCTGGATTACAACCCAATTATGACAAATGTACTATATTACGTATTGGATCAATAAAAAATTAAAAATAATTACATTGCCATGTAGTTTACCAATAAAATGGTCTGATGGTGATGTGGATATACTCGGAATACATATCCCAAAGGAAATAAATGATCTCACTTCAATAAATTATAATAGAAAGTTAGCAAAAATAGATAAGATCTTGCTACCATGGAAAGGTGGGTGCCTGTCAATTTGTGGAAAAATCACCTTGATTAACTCTTTAGTATTATCCCAGTTTACCTATTTGCTTATGGTCTTGCCTACGCCTAGCGAACTGTTGTTTAAATTATATGAGAATTTTGGAACGGCAAACCAGACAAAATTAAACGGGCCTATTTATATAATGAATATGAATTCGGAGGACAGAAATTATTAAATGTTAAAGCATTAGACCTATCACTAAAAGCTTCAGTCATACAAAAGTTATACTTAAATCCGAAATGGTTCTCTAGCAAATTAGTAAGATTGTCTCACCCAATGTTCAAGAATGGCCTTTTTCCCTTTATTCAGATTACAACCACTCATTTTCAGTTATTTGAAAAGGAAATAATCTCCCAGATATCACTATTTCTAAAACAAGCCATAGAAAGTTGGTTGAAATTTCAATTTAATCCTCCAGAAACGACAGAACAAATAATGCAATGTGGTTAAACTCAAATATAATAATTGACACAAAACCTTTTTTTTGACAAAATGTTTAAAATAGGTATAATCTTTGTAAATGATATCATCGGTAGGACTGGTGGAGTTATGTCGCACATGCAGCTAACAAAAAACATATAGACATGTCTGCTCTACCCAAAATTACAACCAAATAATTGCAGCCTTACCGCAAAAATGGAAGAGGAATGTGGAAGGAGGAGAAAGTAAGGAACTTGTCTGTCGGCCTTGCATTAAAGAACATAATTGGTTAAGGAAAACAGTGATAAATAAAAAAGTATATCAGTTTCATTTAAGGACCAAAGGATTGACAGCCGTCCCATATAGATTGCAAAATAGTTGGGAAGAGATTTTTGACGTACCGATCCCATGGCATAGTGTTTACGCAAAACGACACCGGATTCAAAACTTAGAATCTTTCAATTTAAATTATTGTATAAAATTCTTGCTACCAATAGAATGTTATTTATATGGGGGATACAATCTTCCCAGCTCTGCAGATTTTGCTGCGAAGAGACAGAATCATTAGATCATTTGTTTTGGTACTGTCCATTTGTAGCTTGTTTTTGGACACAGGTCCAGGAATGGCTAAAGGATTGCAATATTTACCTGGAGCTAACCCTGCAGATAGCACTACTGGGTGATCTGAAAAGTCATAGTCAATCGATCAATAACATAATAATACTATTAGCAAAAATGTTTATTTTCAATTCACAATCTGTAGAAGCAATGAGAATAGAAAGGTTCAGAACTTTTGTAAGACATCACAGTACAGTTGAAATATATATGGCAAATAGAAATCCTATATGGATGGTGTTAAAAGATAGATGGGAGGTGTTGAATGGAATTGAAGGATGGGACTAATAACAACTAACAACAAACAATAACAAGATAACTAATAATGTAGGCACGCTGTGTCCATAATAGGTGTATGGGTTGTAGGTTGGGAGCTTTTGTGAAGGAGCACAGTTAGAAAGATATGGCATATAGAAGCTAACCGGATGGACATCATGAAAATGATCGGAGAGGTTGAGAGTAGAAGAAGTTCAGGAGAAAGAACAAACAAAATGTAATTATTGTAAAATTGACTGTGTCCATAAAATGTAGATAGTGGGTATGGGCTGGAAGTAGAGGCCTTGGCGTTGTTGTTCATTAGTTTACTCCAAGTGGGGAAAGGGTGGCGGGGTTGGAAAGTAATAAAGGGGAATATATATATATTTTTAAAGGACATGTATGTATGTATGTACGTGTGTGTGTGTATTTACGTTTAAGTCATTTAGCAGACGCTCTTATCCAGAGCGACTTACAGTTAGTGAGTGCATACATTATTTAAAAAAATTCATACTGGCCCCCCTGTGGGAATTGAACCCACAACCCTGGCGTTGCAAACGCCATGCTCTACCGACTGAGCTACATCCCTGCTGGCCATTCCCTCCCCTACCCTGGACGACGCAGGGCCAATTATGCGCCGCCCCATGGGTCTCCCGGTCGCGGCCGGCTACGACAGAGCCTGGATTCGAACCAGGATCTCTAGTGGCACAGCTAGCACTGCGATGCAGTGCCTTAGACCACTGCGCCATTCGGGAGGCTATATGTGTGTATATGTATATGTATATGTGTATGTATGTATATATATATATATGTATATGTATATATGTGCATATGTATATATACACATATATACAACATGGGGGATTGGAAGTGATGCAGACAATTACATTGATGGAAGTTACAATCTATCTGCAATATTAGCTGATCTACCCCCCCCAAAAAAAAAAAAAAAAAAAAAAAAAAAGTAAGCATTTCGCTGTTAGTCTACACCTATTGTTTACGAAACGTGACAATTAAAATGCGCTTTGATTTGAGGCACATCGATTCAAGGATGTTCATTAGGCTCCAATCAATTTCACCTGTGAAAGGCAGAAGACGGGTAACATTTGGTTGAGCCGTTGATCAGTGAGATGTCAACTTTTATTCACCCACTCAAAAAGACAGCCAGAAGTTTGTTGAATATCCAATGTGTTATCACTATGCTTTCAACCATCTAAAAGCACAACTATTATGTCTGATTTTTGGTTTAGTTGTCATGTGAATGTGTTATCACTGCGCTTTCAACCTTTTAAAAGCAGTTCAAATGGCAATAAAATGTCAGATATTTTGTATCAACAACTTCATGTGTTCTCACTGTGCTTGACCTGGATTGCGGTTGAGATTACAGTACATAGTGCAACTGATCAATGCTGTTGAAGATTCTGCACAGATTATTATAGCAATTGTGAAGATCTCCACAGACCTGCGACCTTTGCATGCCATCTTGAATATGCACACTTTATATGATTACACAAGTATACATTTATAGTTACAGTAACCTCAAAATGTGGCCATGGATGTGTTACTCATTTTAAGGTTGACTAAATACTGTTCCATTGGTTTGTAAGATAGCTTTAACTGCTGCTCAGCCTATTGTAGATGTTTTTTAGACAGTGGATATAACGTTGAAGATTTGACGTGGTTTCAAAGGTACAAATTCAACAAATTACACTACCGGTCAAAAGTTTTAGAACATCTACTCATTCAAGGGTTTTTCTTTATTTTTACTATTTTCTACATTGTAGAATAATAGTGAAGATATCGAAACTATGAAATAACACATATGAAATCATGTAGTAACCAAAAAGGTGTTCCAAATATATTTTATATTTGAGATTCTTCAAATAGCCACCCTTTGCCTTGATGACAGCTTTGGACACTATTGGCATTCTCTCAACCAACTTCATGAGGTAGTCACCTGGAATGCATTTCAATTAACAGGTGTGCCGTCTTAAAAGTTAGTTTGTGGAATTTGGTTCCTTCTTAATGCGTTTGAGCCAATCAGTTGTGTTGTGACAAGGTAGGGGGGGGTACACAGAAGATCGCCCTATTTGGTAAAAGACCAAGTCCATATTATGGCAAAAACAGCTCAAATAAGCAAAGAGAAATGACAGTCCATCATTACTTTAAGACATGAAGGTCAGTCAATACGGAACATTTCAAGAACTTCGAAAGTTTCTTCAAGTGCAGTCGCAAAAACCATCAAGCGCTATGATGAAACTGGCTCTCATGACGACCGCCACAGGAAAGGAAGACCCAGAGTTACCTCTGCTGCAGAGGATAAGTTCATTAGAGTTACCAGCCTCAGAAATTGCAGCCCAAATAAATGATTCAGAGTTCAAGTAACATCTCAACATCAACTGTTCAGAAGAGACTGTGTGAATCAGGCCTTCATGGTCGAATTGCTGCAAAGAAACCACTACTAAAGGACACCAATAAGAAGAAGAGACTTGCTTGGGCCAAGAAACACGAGCAATGGACATTAGACAGGTGGAAATGTGTCCTTTGGTCTGATGAGTCCAAATTGGAGATTTTTGGTTCCAACCGTCGTGTCTTTGTGAGACGTGGTTTGGTGAATGGATGATCTCTGCATGTATGGTTCCCACCCTAAAGCACGGAGGAGGAGTTGTTATGGTGTGGGGATGCTTTGCTGGTGACACTGTCTGTGTCACTTAACCAGCATGGCTACCAAAGCATTCTACAGCGATACGCCATCCCATCTGATTTGGGCTTAGTGGGACTATCATTTGTTTTTGAACAGGACAATTACCCAACACACCTCCAGGCTGTGTAAGGGCTATTTGACCAAGAAGGAGAGTGATGGAGTGCTGCATCAGATGACCTGGCCTCCACAATCCCCTGACCTCAACCCAATTGGATGAGTCGGACCGCAGAGTGAAGGAAAAGCAGCCAACAAGTGCTCAGCATATGTGGGAAGTCCTTCAAGACTGTTGGAAAAGCATTCCAGGTGAAGCTGGTTGAGAGAATGCCAAGAGTGTGCAAAGCTGTCATCAAGGCAAAGGGTGGTTATTTGAAGATTTTCCGTATTGACTGACCTTCATATCTTAAGGTAATGATGGACTTCCTCTTTGCTTATTTGAGCTGTTCTTGCCATAATATGGACTTGGTCTTTTACCAAATAGGGCTATCTTCTGTATACCCCCCCTACCTTGTCACAACACAACTGATTGGCTCAAACGCATTAAGAAGGATCGAAATTCCACAAACTAACTTTTAAGAAGGCACACCTGTTAATTCAAATGCATTCCAGGTGACTACCTCATGAAGCTGGTTGAGAGAATGCCAATAGTGTCCAAAGCTGTCATCAAGGCAAAGGGTGGCTATTTGAAGAATCTCAAATATAAAATATATTTGGATTTGTTTAACACTTTTATGGTTACTACATGATTCCATATGTCTTATTTCATAGTTTTGATGTCTTCACTATTATTCTACAATGTAGAAAATAGTAAAAATAAAGAAAAACTCTTGAATGAGTAGGTGTTCTAAAACATTTCACTGGTAGTGTATTTTAAACAAGTTTTGCCTATGTTGAAAATTGGTTACCATGATAACATAATCCTGTGGTTAAAATGTACCCTCAAAACAACATTTTACATGTATGTTTTTTTTCCAAATCCAACGTATTTTCCACATAGATTCTATGTCACAATCAACGTTGAAATAACGTTCATTCAACAAGTTTGTGCCCAGTGTGCAATCACTATCAACATTCAAACAATTAACACTACTAACTGAGAGAGGTTTGAGTGAGATTAGTGGATGATTGAAAATTAATGCAATAAAATACAAGGAAATAATTACACGTACAATAATAAGCACACCTTTTTAAAAGACAGCTTGGGAATCAAATGTGTCAAACTTGGAGAACAAACAGATATAAGGTTCTATTGGAGATGTTCTCTCTTCAAACAGTGAAGAGGGCAATAAGAGGGTTGTGTCCCTTGGTGGTGGTATGGCTCTCCTAAATTAGGGAGTTGTACAGTCATACTAACAGCTGCTGGATCCTGTGCACTGCTTAGTGACACACTGGTTGCAGCAGTTGGCAAAGGACCCCAATTTGACCTAGATAGTTTGTGTTTATTGATATGTAGGCTACGTGTTCCTTAATAGAAACAAATATGTAGTTCTGTTCTTGTCTATGTTTTGTATTATGTAATGTTTCATGTTTTGTGTGGACCCCAGGAAGAGTAGCTGCTGCTTTTTTAACAGCTAATGGGGATCCTAATAAAATACCAAAATACCAAATCCAGGGTCGTGTTCAGTGGGAAAAACTAAAGGGCATTCATGCAATGACAGAGAGAGACAGATTAAACATAATGAGTTATATAGAGTTATACATTATGTTATCTTATGAAAGGCTAAGGTTATCCCCTCAAACATGCAATAGCATCAGTATTACAGAATGTCATACATTTACCTGTAATAGCTCCTTTTCACAGGACGTCTCGTATCTATTTGAAGCCTATTAATAGAACACAAGTGACTGTTGGTATTAGAGGTTAAGTGTGTTGATCATACAGCCGTTCTACACTCCTCCACCTCTCCTTATACATCTTCATATAAATCCTTCTATCTTGGAGCTTCTAGCAGTGGCACTTGTTCCCTCTACGGTAGGGGCAGTGGTGAACACTGAGCAGCACCTCTCTCTCAACCCCTCTCCACCCCCACCAACGTTCTCCATACTCAACTCTCCTGTGATTCTGCCACTCGACGATTACCACTGCTGACAGTCACGCGGAGATCACAGTCCCCCTGTACTCTCGAACGGGAGGGGTGGTGATGCCCTCGAACGCAACTCTGAAAGAGCAATTAAATAGCAATGTCATGTCTGGCATATGCCGCCTCTAGGAACTTTTCTCACTATACTACGAACTAGCAGCAAATTTACAATTTTACATGGCACACTGTCAAGTGGAAAGTAATGACAATACCTTTTTCCTATGATGAGTCAGAGGGACTTAAACGGTTTGAGTAAGGAAGCCACGTGGGAAGATGTTCACCTGTAGAGTTGCGCAGTTGACCATCAGAGAGCCAGAGCCAATCATTATCCAAGATAGACTGGTGGTTTATCCCCTGGGGATTCTAGGAGATGACCTCAAGAGTCACAATCTGGCACCGTTGAGCGCAATATGACGCAACACCCTCTCACTCTTCTAGCTACAGCCTATGGCTTTGGATGACCACAGTTTCACCTCATCCTAGCAACACAGGGAAGTCTTATTGACTTTTCCAATGGCTTGTGATTGCGCTTGTTTATGCTTCATTCATCTTCAAGGACAGCCCCCGATACGTGGTGGTGACCTCGGCTTGATCTTTCAGATCAAAGACCCACTCACCACTCTACTGTGGCAGTGTCTGCATTAACCTATGGAGACTGCAGTGATTGCAATGGCCTCACTATACTTGAGCGAACGTATGAAAGAAAATACACTGCTTCTAGATGTTTTGGCAACTGGCAAGATATGGCGCCACAGCCCGATACTGCCTTCAGAATTGACAACATGGCAGTTAATGACGTACATGGTACTTCAGAAATGTGCCATGTGGAATATGTATATTTCAAAGAATTGTCATGCTATTCAAAGCCGCCTGTCAGTATGCTCTGTAGTAATTTTTTGTTGTTGTCCTTGATTTACATATTATAGATGCAACCTGCCTACACATAGTTTGAAGTACAATACCAACATAGCTACTGTAGTAAGTTAATGCTGTGTGCTGGAAAACCTTGGTAGAGCATGAGTGGAATAGGCAATGTGGTGCTCCTGAATTTCCATTATTTTTCCGCCTCAGACCAATGCCTATTCTCACTTAAAACATAGATTTTTTGTTTTTAATTTAGGTTTGTGGTTTGTTACGCAGGCAATATGTGCTTACAGAACCTTGGGCAGCACTCTCACATTACTGTCAATCTATGACACCAATGCGCAGAGAGATACACAGCCAGATAGAGACACTTGGTGAATAGCCTGTACCTTGGACAGTACCCTTTCAGCACCTTGGACAGCACCCTTTCAGCACCTTGGAAAACACCTGAACCCGGACAGTGCCCTTTCAGCACCTTGGACAGAATATGTACCTTGGACAGGACCCTTTCAGGACCTTGTACAACAACTGTACCTTTGACATTACCCATTCAGCACCTTGGACAAAGGTTGTACCTTGGACAGTACCCTATCAGCACCTTGGACAGCACCCTGACATTACTCTCAATCTGTGACACCAATGCATAGATAGAGACAGCCAAATAAAATGCTGACCTGACCTGATCAGTCCACACACATACATACAAACCAGGATTTGATGTCTATTAACATTTTTAACTGTTGATTGAGGAAGTGAATTGAAAACTACTGGCCCTTCTTCATTTTTGAATTGAGAATTTCTATTTGTTCCCTGAATCGACTGCACTGAAATGGAATTGACCCCATAGCACCATGAGAAACACCCGTGCACTACATCTCTCTCTCTCGCTCTCTTGTATACTGTTCTTTATCACATGCATATATGGGAACACAGCGACGGACCAGAGCATAAATAAGTAAACAGCGAATGAAAATAGCGTAATGGAAGTGTAGTACAGCGCTGAGCAGAGAGTTCCACACTGCTCCCAATAGCACACTGCACTGCTCCAAATGCATTTTTTCTCTGATTGCTGACTGATTAATGGACTCCAACCTGATGCCTAATACACAGGAAACAATCACCAGAGATCCCCACTCCCTCTCCCCCTCTTGAGCTGCCCGACACAGGCTGCGTCCCACATGGCACAGAATGGCCTCACCATAACTGACTCATCAACTCCAGGTCCGCAGAGAGAGAATAGAACCCGGAATCGCTCTCCAACGATCAATAGGGATCTACACCTAGACTGGGCTGGTCAATCCATCGATATCCATTTCACAAAAACGATGGTTAGGGCAGAAGGGGAAACGGCGCAGAAAGGAAGGTTATGCTTACAATTTGGCTTATTTTTCTAGTTTATCTTCTCTCTAAATTATTCGAGCTCTCGTTACAGTTACACACACATTTACCACTGTTTGTCGATCTCTAGCGGTTATTGTAAATCAAGCAAAAGTGCTGTTGTATTCTCAGAGGGCTATAGGAGCTGCCAAAAACCCACTCAGAGAGGTGTATAGAGGTGGCAGGATTGCTTTGGATGTGCATTGTATGTTAATGTGTGGGTGCTTATGTCTACTTCAGAGTACATCTGTGCATTACATGTGATTGCACGCCGTGCAGGTACACAGCCAGTTTGATTTTGTGTCTTGATTTTGACTCGCGCAATCATTTCAATACTCATTCCTCCAATGCCGAAGCAATTTGCGGAAACGTCAACATAATTTTTCCTATACTATTGCCTCTATGATTCAAGCGCCTGTCGCCGCAGATCTACGGCAGCATTGCACTCTGTTGTTACATTGCCTTTTCCTGGCAGCGTTTGAAAAATGCCAGAGTAAACAAGCCAGTGAAGGTATTGACAAAGCTGTTCAGTCCGGCACGGGGCCACAGAATGGAAGATGTATTTTGTGTTGCAGGACAGGAGACACTTTGAATAATTGAGCTGCTGATCTGATAAGGAAGGCAGGGTCGTTCTATGTCATTTTAACAAGCGATGACACCCACAGTGTTGCCAACTCCTCAGTAAGGAAAGTAGCTATTGGCTGTCCTAAAAGTCGCTAGAAGTCTCTAAATGGCGTCATCGTATAATTTGCATAATTGGCCATGTGCATGTAATTGTGATGGACCTGTAGGAGAGAGGAATAACGTTGTGGGAGAGACAAAAAGTGAGTAAAAAACACCCTACATTTACATCCCGCCCTGAATGTAAGCCAGGGCGGGATCAGCCAGTGGCAGCTTCCCGCATGCGCGATTCATTTGCAGTCTGGACGTGGAGGGGTGAACATCTCCTGCTCTGACTGCAGCTGGGAGGGACTGCTGCGCGAGGACTGGGCCGCCTGTGAGTGCTTTGGGACGGGGGTAACAAAGCACCTGCTGCTCGTTGAGAAGAGTAAGAACGATACGTGCTTTCACGTCAGAGTCTCCAAAAGTCTCCAAAACACCAGAAAAAGTCGCTAGATTTGTCGCTAGTCGCTTTTTTGAAAATGTGTCGCTAGAGGGGTCTGAAAACTCGCTAAATATAACGACAAAGTCACTAAGTTGGCAACACTGGACACCCACCATCTCAGATTATTCTGAAATTGTGTCTGTAGGTAGAAACAGATAAGATAAGCATTCTGGAAACATCATTTTGTAGAATTATATTTTGATCGCTGAGAAATTAAGCTTATTGATTACACCCAAATTGGCCATTTTTAATTATAGGATTTATATAATATTCAATAATTATAGTACCTAACATCCGATTTGGAGCAAACTTTTTTCTAACTATGAGTAAGACATGAGGAATCCAAGGAAGTGGTCAAAAGCAACCCATGCTTCTGTTTTGTTTACTTGGCCACTGTTTCAAATGCTAACTTTTTAGCATTTGTGGCAAAAATCCAATGCAAGTCAAGGGTACCATTTTCACACTTCATATCAAATCATCTATAAGTAACATCATTGAGTTACACAATCAATTTTTAGATACTTTAAGATGATTTGGACAAGAAGAGTGCCTTACATTTGATTTGTTTGCATTTAAAACAGTGGCCAGGTAAACAAAACCAAAGCATGGGTTGATGTCATACCTGGTCCAAAAATAATCACCTAATAGAAGAAACAGCATCATCAGTGGTCAGAAGCTGGTAATATCAGGATGTAGGCTGGAACATAAACCCAACAACTTCAATGACACATTTCTCTAAACAGGGGAAAAAAACATCACCAAATTCACTGAGAATACAGTTGAAGTCGGAAGTTTACAAACACCTTAGCCAAATACATTTAAACTCAGTTTTTCACAATTCCTGTCATTTAATCCTAGTAAAAATTCCCTGTCTTAGGTCAGTTAGGATCACCACTTTATTTTAAGAATGTGAAATATCAGAATAATAGTAGAGAGAATGATTTATTTAAGCTTTTATTTATTTAATCACATTCCCAGTGGTTCAGACGTTTACTTACACTCAATTAGTATTTGGTAGCATTGCCTTTAAATGGTTTAACTTGGTTTAACGTTTTGGGTAGCCTTCCACAAGCTTCCCACAATAAATTGGGTGAATTTTGGCCCATTCCTCCTGACAGAGCTGGTGTAACTGTGTCAGGTTTGTAGGCCTCCTTGCTCGCACACACTTTTTCAGTTCTGCCCACAAACTTTCTATAGGATTGAGGTCAGGGCTTTGTGATGGCCACTCCAATACCTTGACTTTGTTGTCCTTAAGCCATTTTGGCACAACTTTGGAAGTATGCTTGGGGTCATTGTCCATTTGGAAGACCCATTTGCGACCAAGCTTTAACTTCCTGTGATGTCTTGAGATGTTACTTCAATATATCCACATAATTTTCCTTCCTCATGATGCCATCTATTTTGTGAAGTGCGTCAGTCCCTCCTGCTGCAAAGCACCCCCACAGCATGATGCTGCCACCCCCGTGCTTCATGGTTGGGATGGTGTTCTTCGGCTTGCAAGCAACCCCCTTTTTCCTCCAAACATAACGATGGTCATTATGGGCAAACAGTTCTATTTTTCTTTCATCAGACCAGAGGACATTTCTCCAAAAAGTACGATCTTTGTCCCCATGTGCATTTGCAAACCGTAGTCTGGCTTTTTTATGGCGGTTTTGGAGCAGTGTCTTCTTCCTTGCTGAGCGGCCTTTCAGGTTATGTCGATATAGGACTCGTTTTCCTGTGGATATAGATACTTTTGTACCTGTTTCCTCCAGCATCTTCACAAGGTCCTTTGCTGTTGTTCTGGGATTGATTTGCACTTTTCGCACCAAAGAACGTTCATCTCTAGGAGACAGAATGCGTCTCCTTCCTGAGCGGTATGACGGCTGCATGGTCCCATGGTGTTTATACTTGCGTACTATTGTTTGTACAGATGAACGTGGTACCTTCAGGCATTTGGAAATTGCTCCCAAGGATGAACCAGACTTGTGGAGGTCTACAATTTTTTGGAAATAGATCCCCAGGTACACCTCCAATTGACTCAAATGATGTAAATTAGCCTATCAGAAGCTTCTAAAGCCATGACATCATTTTCTGGAATTTTCCAAGCTGTTTAAAGGCACCATCAACTTAGTGTATGTAAACTTCTGAACCAATGGAATTGTGATACAGTGAATTATAAGTGACATAATCTGTCTGTAAACAATTGTTGGAAAAATGACTTGTTCCATACTACTTCTACTACTTGTCAGACATAGAGAACTTACTCATTGTTCGGCTGGGATTGGCATGGGGTGTTGGGGGTCCCTGGATGTTCCTCATGTCTTACTAATTGTTAAAACATTTTATGATCCAAGTCAGATGTTAGGTACAATAATTATTGAATATTATATTAATCCTATAAATTAAAATGGCCAATTTGGGTGCAATCAATTAGCTTAATTTGTCAGAGATCAAATTATATTTCAACAAAATGATGTTGCGGGAATGCTAATCTTAACTGTTTCTAACAACATAAATTATTTCTAAACAATCTGAGATGGTCTGTGTCGAAATCCTCTTTCTTGTGCTATTTGTGCTGTAATTTTCTTGCACAGCCCCTTGACTCCAAGTCTTTCTGTGTCTCTCTCTCTCTACTCTCTCTCTACTCTCTCTCTCTACTCTCACTCCCTACTCTCTACTCTCTATTCTCTCTCTACTCTCTACTCTCTACTCTCTACTCTCTACTCTCTCTCTCTCTACTCTCTACTCTCTCTCTCTACTCTCTCGCTCTCTACTCTCTACTCTCTCGCTCTCTCTCTACTCTCTCTCTACTCTCACTCCCTACTCTCTCTCTCTACTCTCTCTCTCTACTCTCCACTCTCTACTCTCTCTCTACTCTCTACTCTCTCTCTTTACTCTCTACTCTCTACTCTCTACTCTCTCCTCACTCTCTACTCTCTCTCTACTCTCTACTCTCTACTCTCTCACTCTACTATCTCTACTCTCTACTCGCTCTCTCTACTCTCTTTATACTCTCTCTCTACTCTCTACTCTCTCTCTCTCTACTCTCTCTCTCTACTCTCTACTCTACACTCTCCTCTCTCTCTACTCTCTACTCACTCACTCTACTCTCTCTCTACTCTCTACTCTCTCTCCACTCTCTCGCTCTCTACTCTCTACTCTCTACTCTCTCCTCTCTCTCTACTCTCTACTCTCTACTCTCTACTCTCTACTCTCTACTCTCCTCTCTATCTACTCTCTACTCTCTACTCTCTCTCTCTACTCTCTCTCTCTACTCTCTATCTACTCTCTCTACTATCTCTCTACTATCTCTACTCTCTACTCTCTCTCTCGCTACTCTCTACTCTCTCTCTCTACTCTCTACTCTCTACTCTCTCCTCTCTCTCTACTCCTTCTCTACTCTCTTTCTACTCTCTACTCTCTCTCTCTCTACTCTCTCTCTACTCTCTCTACTCTCTACTCTCTACTCTCTCTCTCTACTCTCTCTCTACTCTCTCTACTCTCTACTCTTTCTCTCTATTCTCTACTCTCTGCTCTCTCTCTCTACTCTCTACTCTCTCTCTACTCTCTCTATCTTTCTCTGTATTTATCCTCCTATCACACACACTCTTCTTTGCAGCCTTGTGCAGGTGGGGAGACCCTCTGATTGCGTGACACACACTAGCTGATGTTGAGATGTGAGATGTGTGTGTGTGTGTGTTTGGATCAGCAGGCTCCACAACACCAATTACAACCATGCGCCTCGTTTTTGCAATATAAATGTAAATCAGCCTTTTAACTCATACACAGGGACTCTGAGAAGTGGAGGGATGGTGATGGGGGGTGGGGGAGAGACCGAATGAAGCGCCTCACCTTCAGATAATGATGTGTGTTTCCCTGCCATTACCATGCATCCCTCACAAAGGCATTGTGGCTACGCTACCATGAATATAGCATCTATAGCAACGCTAGGTTAGCTATCATCCTTTTGTACACTAGTTTTCTGCTTTGTTGTTGGTTCGTCAATGGCTAGCTAGCTAGCTAACTGGATAGAGAAGTGACCAGTCTCCCTATCCTGAAGAGTCTCAGTGGAGGGGCTTTTCTTATCATTAGTGCTTGGTGTTTGTCTGTGATCTAATGCCTGTGAGGCACCAGAAACCCATCTGAGCCACGCTTGATTAATCTGGCCTCGTTATTTCGCATGGTAAACTGGGGGCTTGGGGAGGGGTGGGGTGGTGGGGTGGGGTTTTGATGCCATGTTTTTGATGGGGCGCACAAGCAATCCCCATGGGAGCTTATAATAATTGTTCTTGGTGTGCTTTCTTTGAACTCCACTCACTTGAACCTCTGCTGAAGCTGGAAGACTGTCTTCAGCATAAGGCCTTTCTAATAGAGGGCCTCTATTAATGACCCTTCCAAAGGAGAAGTTTGTTCCTGAAGTATTTTTGAGTCTGATTCTAGAAAGTCAACGACTTCAGAAACGCTGTGGCAGCTCTCCGCCAAGTTTCAGGATTGATTGGTGCCAACAGTGACTTGTATAGATAATATAAATGAGTAATGTAATGGGATAGGTTAATATGAGCATACTGTTCATACAATGTATAGTTTGATACCAGGTTGACTTGGCTTATGGTTGAGCTTTGGTTGAGCTCTGTCAAGTTGAGCTTTATATCTAATCCGTTTCATAATCTTGAAAAAGGCTGAATGCATGCCTTCCCAAATCCATTGGATGCAAAATGGAAGGTTGATTTATGTTTCACGGATAAAGCGCACACTCATAATGAGCTGTGTGAATTAGCATTGAGCGAGGGAGCTAATTTTGGCATGCACGCCTGGCGAATCTGCCACAGTCGTGGCTTTAATTCACAGATGACATCCGTCACAAATCTCCCAGCCGCACTGGACTCATCCATTTGCCACTCCTGCTTGGCTTCTGTCCAGAGCTAAACGCTGCACCATCAGCTCACCGACACTCGTCTGCCAAGCAAAGCATCGGGAACAACTCAGAGTAAGCTCTCGCTCGCAACCCAGGGACCTCTTTTTCGAAAATGAACGACCCACCCCGAAGCACGAGGCTAAAGCTACAACTCGGTTATTAAGATCCGGTCGGGTCGAGAGTCCTTCCGTCAATGTTGGTGAAGTGAAGATAGAGAAGCAGGCAGGGGGGCCTTTGGAGTGGAGTGTAGTTGATTGTAGCCTTATCTAAAGTGATAATGGCACCGCAGAGAGTCTGGTAATAAGCGATGAGTGGGAGGTAACCTTATAAAAGGCCTAATGTCAGATCAGATAGCTGCCAGAGAGGGCCAGGGAGTGTACACTCAATATTTCTCCCAGGCTGCCCAGGGAGAAAACATTGGAGCGGAGAGTAGCGGCTGGGTGGATGAGCAGGGGGCTTTTAAGGGGATGGGGTAGTCTGTCTGTCTTTTCAAATTATGCTGTCTGTCTGCCTGTCAGTAAAGGAGAGATGCTTGGTTGCGGATGGTTCAGAGGGACAGGTGAGGTGGCTCAACCGAAAATGAACAGGGATCTCCGAGTGAGTCGATGGCAGCTAGGGCCAGACCGCTCTCCTCTTTATTTTCCCATTTCAAACGCAGAGCACTTTGTCAGTCTGAAGAGTTGGGGAGCAGTCAAGTGTTCAGGCTGGATAAGAGTGGGCAGCAGATGGATGATACCTTTTCTTCAGAGATTAAGATGAAACTCAGGCATCCAGAAAAGCCCTATCTATCTATCTATCTATCTATCTATCTATCTATCTATCTATCTATCTATCTATCTATCTATCTATCTATCTATCTATCTATCTATCTATCTATCTATCTATCTATCTATCTATCTATCTATCTATCTATCTATCTATCTATCTATCTATCTATCTATCTATCTATCTATCTATCTATCTATCTATCTATCTATCTATCTATCTATCTATCTATCTATCTATCTATCTATCTATCTACAAAAGCCACATTTAAAGATATAATCGCAATCATGAAAAATACAGTAGGCATCCACAAGTCTGTGTTTTTTTAATTACAAAATGAGTGTACAGTGTTTCCAAATTGCCATGAGTGTGTAATGACAAAGTATATGCTTGTGCTGCATGAAAACAATGAACAACATCCCTGGTGGATATTTTCCAAAACTATGTTTATCTGAAAAACACAGAGTAACTTGGTACAATACATCCTAAATTGGTTTTCAATTGATAGACCATTAAGAAAGTATAAAAAACAAGTCTTCTCCAAATCACATTCATAATGAGAAAGACATGTTAAAGATATTTAGTTGATATGGCTCCCCAGCCACAATACTTAGTCACCTCACTACTTCCACAGGATGGACAGAGGCACCAGGGTTGGGGTTAATTCCACTAATTAAATTCTGATTCAATTCCCTCTCCCTGTATATTTAATTTAATTCAATTCAAATTCCAGATCAGTCTTTGAATTCAGAAATAATTCAATTAATCTAAATTCCAATGTTAGGTAAATTCCAATAATTACATTCCCAATTCAATATTATACCCAACAATTCCCAAAATTCAAATTCAATTCCCTCTGGCTTTCAGGCTGATTATGTCACTGTTCGGACAGCCTAGCTATACTATAAATATATTGAAGTTGAAATGATTTAAAACAAATCCTGCAGTAAATGTTTTATACTAAGTGCATTAATTCCATTAACTGGGAAATGTACAAATATAATTCCAATTCAATTCTAAAGATGAAATGTTTTTTCAAACAGTCTAATTGCAATCAAATTCCAATTCTATAACTTGAAGATTGTTGAAATTTGAATACATAATTTAACGCCTGTCATTTAAAAATCACTTGGCAGGCACAGGACAGAGAACCACTGCTGCTCAGTGCAGCATACATGTGGGGAAGGAACCAAAAGCCTTGTAAAAGTTGAATACAATGTGAGAAACTCTGTATCCCAGGTCGACAATTTCCATATTCTCTGAAATGTACTTTCGCTTTCTCTCTTTTTTCATCCCTTTTTCAATTATCTCTCTTTTAGTCCTTTCCTCCGGCCTCTCGGTGCGACTCGGCTGATGAATTGTCACCTCAGTGGGAGTTCAACAGTGTTCCCAATACATTTTAACATCTGCATACATATTCAAGAGGACTTCACCATATCAATATCCTGCATGTTTTCCACTTCCCCACAGCTGTCCTAGACATCTCATTTGTTCCCCTCAGCAATATCGTAGCAGGTTATACAATTTGCAGGATATAAAAAAACGCCACAAGTGGATGTCAATTTTTGAGCTTTTGGGGTATTAACCAAGATATGTGGCAGATATACTGTATGTCCTCCATTGTGTCGTTTGTAGGCAGACTGCTTCATGTCTCCTCCATTATAATTCACATCGCTACTTTCCTTTTTCTTGCCCATTCAATCTCTGCAACTGGTCAATGCATTCCCCTTCGAGGCAACTTTGAACGTGCTACAGTACTCTCCCTCCCATGGACTAGCATCCACCCCTGCTGTTTGTGACTTATGCGTCTCATCTTAGATTCATTCAACGGTCATGGACCAGCAAGCCAGGGACGACCCCGGCCGCCTCTGCCAGGTTTGAACCTCTCTTTCTGGGCCTGTGGGGTTCCTCCACCACCTGGTACTAATGGTCCCAGCCCAAAGCAGCAGGACTGGGTAGTCAGGCAGGGAGGGCACAGCGGAAAGTGGAGGGAGTGGGGAGGAGGGGGTTCTGGCTGGCTGTAAAGTACAGTGCTGGTGATGAAATGGAAGTGGCTGACTGCTGTGCACAAAAAGGCCTAATGGAAATCAGAAGAAAGTTAGCACCACCAGGGAGGGAACTGGATGGAGAAGGAGAGAGGGAGAGAGGGAGAGAGGGAGAAAGAGCGAGAGAGAGAGAGAGAGAGAGAGAGAGAGAGAGAGAGAGAGAGAGAGAGAGAGAGAGAGAGGAAAAGCAAAGGAGCAGCAATGCCACTTTGCAATACTTAATCGCCTTTGAGTTTTCATCACTACTGTGAGCGAGTGACTGATCATTTGAGCAACCCAATTATTGATCACAATTATAAACACCCCTCAGTATATATACACAAAACCATGTGTCAAGAATAACTTTTATGGAGAGTGACTATGAGAATGTAGTATAATGGGTTAGTTGTTATTCATGTGGGGGAAGGAAGCAGCGGTCAAGATTAAAATTTGACTTCCGCTTTTAACCCATCCCCTTTAAAAGACACACATACGTACAGGTTTTTGGAGAAGTGCATGGGGCTGCCACACTGAGCACCCGGGGGGATGTAAAGGGGCTTGCTCAATTGCACAACAGCAGGCAATGTCATCTAGGATTTGATACCAGCAACCCTACGGTTGCCAGCTCACTTCCCGCCAGCTCACTTCCTGGCAACCCTCCGGTTGCTGGCTCTCCTCATGTTGCCAGTGAGAGCTGAGTTTGGGTTGAGTAAGGCCTCTGGCAAAGTGTTCCTTTGTGCCCGGTGAAGTTTTCTTCTTGTTAGCCTGTCAAATGGAACAGGGGGAAGTTAACACAAGACACCTTAGAACTCCTCTGTCGTCTTAATGTTTTGAGTGTCCTTTTTTCTGCCTGTCAACAACAACAGGGTGGCCTAAGTGACTTTCAAGTAGCAATATGAGAAGCAAGAGGTGGGCATTGATGTGTTTCTCAGTGTGTCTCCCATTATGGAGGACATGGTGGAGAGGAGAGACAGGTTTGTTTGAGTGTGGTAGTGGGACTTCGGGGAAACCAACAATGAAAATGCTGCACTGTGAAGGTGCCACATCGAGTTTGTCATTTGGAGCGCCGACTTGGAGAGAAGGGTTACTGAAGGAGCACTGGCGGGGGCAGGAAGTCTCTCGGGGCAAGGGAAGTCTGTCACTCTGATGAACTCAAATGCAAGCAAGGCAACCTGGGAAATGGAACCAGTGAATGTGTCTTCTTTGAAACTCTGTTTGAGTGAGTGGGACATGAAGAAACCCCAAAGAGATGAAACGACCACACATGTGGGGTCTTAAACGCCTTGGATGGGCAACGAGCTTGGCGTCACCATTTTCTCTCTTTTTGTTTATCTTATTATCTTATTCTGTTTTCTCTTTTTTTTTCTCCTCTCACCCACCCCACCCCCTCCCTCCCCTCCCCCTCTTATTTTCTCTCGCTTCCCCCCTGGGAGCACATAGCTTGTCAGGCTGTGTAATGCTAAACAATCCTTGACACGACAGACCCGTTTTGACTTGTGGGGTCTTTGAAATCATTGACAGACAATAGGTCCCAGTGTAACATGTCATTCAGGTCTCCCGGTGCCTCAGACAGTTAATGGGTGGAAAGTCTTAAGCACAAGTGGTTCAAGTGGAATCAAAATGGGAGCCAACTGAGGAGTAAGCAGCAGCACCAGCGCAGTATGGCAGTCCGCCCACCTCGGCTTCCTCTATTACCATCGGCCCCTGATGGGATACAGTAACATATTGCTGGGTGGTGTTTTTTGCAGATTGAACTGCGGTAAGGGGGAGGACTTCATTGACATCTTGCTGTCAGTACAAGTGCACTCTCCCCTTTGCTTAACCTGTCTGCCCCAGCAGACTCCAGCCCTCCAGCTCACTCTCCCCACTGGGCCTGGAGGATGGGTCTATCATCAAATTACATGAGCCCGAACCAGTCTGGGTGTGTGTGTAGGTACTGTATGTGTGAGCGTGTCTGTGTTAGCATTTGTGTGCATTTGTATGTCTGTTTGTATGAGTGTCTGTGTATGTGTGTGTGGATTTGTATGTGCTAGTTTGTATGAGGGAGTGTGTGCGTGTGCTTTTGTTTGCCGAGTGCTGAAACGTGCGAGAGCCCTCGCCCACACTTCCTCTCCAGCAGAGACAAACTCCCCATAGAACCTGGACTCCAGATTACATCAGCCGGCCCCCGCTCGCGGCTTTTCAGTACAGCAGCGGGACAAAAGGGATTGATTCAAGCCAGAAAAAAGGCCACTCGGAATTAAAAGTCATTTAGCTGAAAACTCAGAACTGTAGAAAAATTGCCCGAAGCTAATATATTTCCCTCTGAAGCGAGGTCCTAGATTCCTAGTGGATGGAGGATATGGAAGACAAAAACATTTACATTGAGTCCACTGTTTGAGTGGCTACTTAATCCTGCCTGTGTACAGGCCTGTCTGGACTGTACAGTCCTATCCAGAACCACATAGTTACATTATTCATACTTGGGGTCAATTCGATCAAACCTTCCATAAGCAAGTCTTATTTAGTGTGTTTGTGTTCACAACTACTGCCTGCATACACACAAGTCATATTCTAAAAACTAGACACATCCACCTGTGAGAGGAGTCTTCCCAGTGGTTTTTATATGACCAAAATCCATTCTGACAAGGGGAAAATAAAGATTTTATATGATACAACACTGCAATGTAAGTTCGATAAAACTGAGCCCTTACATTTATTTCGAGTGTATCAAATCAAATCAAATGTATTTGTCACATGCACCGAATACAACAGGTGAAGACCTTACAGTGAAATGCATACTTACAAGCCCTTAACCAACAATGCAGTTCAAGAAATAAAGTATTTACTAAAAAAACGAAAGTAAAAAATCTAATAAAAAAGGTAACACAATAAAATAACAATACCGAGGCTATATACAGGGGGTACCGGTACCGAGTCAATGTGCAGGGGTACAGGTCAATGTAAATAGTCTGGGTGGCCATTTGATTAATTGGCTTGGGGGTAGAAGCTGTTAAGGAGCCTTTTGGACCTAGACTTGGCGCTCCGGTACCGCTTGCCGTGCGGTAGCAGAGAGAACAGTCTATGACTTGGGTGACTGGAACCTTTGACAATTTCCTCTGACACCGCCTAGTATATAGGTCCTGGATGGCAGGAAGCTTGGCCCCAGTGATGTACTGGGCCGTACACACTACCCTCTGTAGTGCCTTACGGTCAGATGCCGAGCAGTTGCAATACCAGGCGGTGATGCAACCAGTCAGGATGCTCTCGATGGTGCAGCTGGATAACTTTTAGAGGATCTGGGGACCCATGCCAAATCTTTTCAGTCTCCTGAGGGGGAAAAGGTGTTGTCATGCCCTCTTCATGACTGTCTTGGTGTGTTTGGACCATGATAGTTTGTTGGTGATGTGGACACCAAGGAACTTGAAACTCTCGACCCGCTCCACTACATCCCCGTCGATGTGAATGGGGCCGTGTTCGGCCCTCCTTTTCCTGTAATCCACGATCATCTCCTTTGTCTTGCTCACGTTGAGGGAGAGGTTGTTGTCCAGGCACCACACTGCCAGGTCTCTGACCTCCTCTATAGCTTCTGTCTAAGCTGTCATAATATGGACACTGTACAGGTGGAAAGTTCTACATTTTGAGAATTTGGGACTACAAGGTTATATCTGAATTTTTGTCAAAATTTAATTATTGACATATCCTTTTTCTGTTCAATGTTCTCTACCTATAAAGTATTCGAAATACCCCAATTCATGTTGTTAAGTTCAAAAGAATACTAGATAGAAATTGCTGACACCATTCAAACTAATGAGGTTCCAGAACTTTAAAGACAATTATCTCAGAATCATCTTTTTGCAGATAGAACCTTAGTGCCAAACTCTCAATTTATTAAGTAATACAATTAGTTTCAAGTCAAACTTTTGCTGAAGCAGATGATGTCAGTTAAAGTGTGGAGCCTTGTGGAGGTTAAAGGTTGGTGAATGGACAGAGCCCCGCCCTCCTCTCATTTTACGTTTACATTTTAGTCATTTAGCAGACTCTTTTATCCAGAGTGACTTACATTGGTGCATTCATCTTAAGATAGCTAGGTGAGACAACATATCACAATCATAGCAAGTACATTTCCCTCAACAAAGTAGTTATCAGCAAAGTCGGTGCTAGTAAAAAAAGTGCCAGGACAGAGAAGAGCTTTGTGTGGCAGGTGTTTGCTGTGTGGTGGTGGTGTTGACTGAGGTGAGAGGCCGCCTGCTGTTGCACCTTTCACTGCTGTTCCTCCGCTCCCTGGCAGCCCACTGTCAGTGACAGCCCTGTTTGATGTCAGGAAGCGCCACAACATGTCGAAGACACCTCCATTGTCCTCTCATCGTGTTTTTTCTTCCCGCTGCTAAATGGCTGTGGAGTGGAGGACACTTGGCGCCTTGTCGCAGACCTGTCATCTCTCCCATCTCTCCTCCCATCCTCAATGCTGCATGGCCTCTGTCACCAGTGTAGGTGCCACTCATTGGCAGGCCAGACACACTTTCACTGTCACGGCGACAATGTTGTCACCGAGGCCGAGTTTTGAAGTGACAAACGGCGGTAGGTGTTGCAGCCCAATGTCTCCCAGCCGAAAAGGTCCCGCGCCGCCGCTCAACCCATCAACATCAGACAATGGGGAGCGACATCTGTGTCACCTCTGGAGCTCTGCTGGGACTGCCGGCCAAGAGCGATGGTGAATTTTGATCTTATTGACAAAATGCACTGTCAACAAGAGGACTGACAAATGGGAGTTTAAGAGTTGCAGACAGGAGGGGGGAGGGGGGAGGGGGGGAGGGGACGGGGATGGGGGAAACAAACTAATCACGTTTGCAAGGTTTTTCCTCTTTAGTTTATAGTTTGCTAATGAAATACAAAGCTTCACAGAAAAGTAATTACGATTTTGATCGTCTTGAGCTAATATTGTATGCAGGTACTTTTATCTATGCCCTGATAAGCCCTCATATAAACTCATATTAGTCAAGCATACATTTTTAGGATATTTTTTTCTTCTTCTACCAGGTCATATACAGTAGACAAACTTACAGTAATTTATTCTACTGATTAGGCATTCATTGTGAAAACATAATCATATAAGTTTTGGGGGAGAGATCCAAACCTAGGACCTTCTTTTTTTAAAGGATTGGATAGATATAGAGTTAGAGGGGAAGAAAGAGGGTGCTAGAGCAGTGGATTCAACCCATGCTCGATGCGGTTCACAATACATGCCATCCAGAGGTAGCAGCTTAGGCCACTAAATCACCCCAGAGCATACACCTTCTGTTCTCAATCCGTGTATTTAATGCTTTGCTCCCATGAAAACAGTGAAAATCAGTGTTGTACAACGATTTATGGAAAATGAACATTCTCAGTCAAAATGCCCAAAACATCTAAGTAATTACTATGGGATGAATAGAATCCTTCACTGATGAGGTCAATTCCTTTGGTATGGCATGGAGCAAAAACGTCTTGCCAACTACAGTACAGTACGCATCATCGCCTTTGTTCCCTCTTCCACATCGACAAGATTGGTATTCATTCATAATCTAAACTGGGAGAAGTCTGTATTTGAACAATCCAACAGCCAGTTAAATGAGATCAAACCTCAACTGCAGATGCACTTACTTCACTTACCATTAAACGTAAAATTCTGAACTTTTTTGTTAAATAGCTTAAATTTGGGGTTTGGATGGGGTAAGACATTTGAACTAAGCTCACCAGGCATTTATACGTCCTATTCTTCATAAATCAGTGGCTATATCATTCATTTAAATGTCAAAAAATAGCTGTACCAGTCCCAGATTGCCCCTTTAACTTTCTCTGACTTTCAAAGCCCACGAATCAATCAAGGTGATGGGTTATGCATGATGAACTTTTTTAGAGCTGTAATCCACATCTTGCCCTCTGAAAATAATGTTCATTGTTCAAGCCTACACTGAGTGTACAAAACATTAAGAACACCTGCTCTTTCCATGACATTGACTGTCCAGGTGAATCCAGGTGAAGGCTGTGATTGCTTATTGATGTCACTTGTTAAATCTACTTCAATCAGTGTAGATGAAGGGGAGGAGACAGGTTAAAGAAGGATAAGCCTTGAGACAACTGAGACATGGATTGTGTATGTGTGCCATTCAGAGGGTGAATGGGCAAGACAAAATATTTAAGTGCTTTTGAACGGGGTATGGTAGTAGGTGCCAGGCGCACCGGTTTGTGTCAAGAACTACAACGCTGTTGGGTTTTTCACGCTCAACAGTTTCCCATGTGTATCAAGAATGGTCCACCACCCAAAGGACATCCAGCCAACTTGACACAACCGTTGGAAGCATTGGAATCAACATCGGCCAGCATCCCTGTGGAACGCTTTCGACACCTTGTAGAGTCCATGCAACGAAGAATTGATGCTCTTCTGAGGGCAAAAAAAAAGGGGGGGGGGGCATCTTCCTAATAATTTAGGAACATCTTCCTAATAACTCAATATTAAGAAGATGTTCCTAATGTCATGATAGTCCTGAAATGGAAAACTTCTGTTTCCCTGTCTAACTCAGCGTCTGTTTCAGTATAACTCAGCCGTAGCCCGCTTCGTTTAGTCAAACCCTGCGGTAATAGCAGCTCTCAGCCTTAAGTATACTGGATGTGTATTCATTGTAAAAATCAAAGCCAAGTTGCTTAGCTTATAAGCCCTCCTTCAGTGGTTAAGGCACCAGGCATAGAATTAGGAGTTAGAATAATTTAATTGGATCTCTAAGGCACCAGGCCTCATGCATAAAGGAGGTGGTGGGAGCACATAGGAAACCATGCTTTAACCTCTTAAGGATCTGACACTTTTTTTCAAATTTGCAGTTAGGCGCAATTTAGCAGTGTGTGTGCAAAGTTTCACATTGATCCAGTGAAGCATTGCAATACTGGACTTTTTTGTATCAAGTCTTCCCAAATGTGCAGAATTGGTCAATTGATACATTTTCAAGTACATAACTATAGAGAACATACAAAAATGATATGGTAATACAAAATGTAAGTTTACACACTCCCAGGAATGTCATACATGATGGATCATTAGCTAATACACTTTCTTTCACACATCTAGATGGCCGGGCGGGGTGGGTGTGGAGTCAGGGATTCAAACTATAGAACCCAGTTATATAAACATTGATTTTATCAAACAACACTATGCTACATTTTATCTCTGGGACCCTTAGGATGACAAATCAGAGCAAGATTACTGAATGTAAGTACATTATTTACCTTCAGAGGTGAATGTATCAAACCAGTTGCCGTGATACGTTTTTTGTTGTTGTGCACTCTCCTCAAACAATAGCATGGTATTTTATCACTGTAATAGCTACTGTAAATTGGACAGAACAGTTAGATTAACAAGAATTTAAGCTTTCTGCCCATATAAGACATGTCTATGTCCTGGAAAGTTTGCTGTTACTTACAACAGTCATGCTAATCACAATAGTGTACGTTAGCTCAACCGTCCCGTATACGGGACACCGATCCCATAGAGGTTAACAATGCTCTAATCTCATTGCTTGCAGTTGACTACATTTCTCATTTCAATTGCAATTTCCTGTACTGACGTTCTTCAGATAAGGTACTGCAGGAAATCATTTGAAGCACTGTATACAGTATTTGAAGCTAGAGCTCTCATCAGTTCATTGTCAGTACATTTTTCCACTCAGCATGGCAAAACGTATCTGGCAGTATGTCCAATTTTATTGACATGAACATAATATTTACTAGAGCCTTTCTTTACTGTGTACAAAAGAAGTAGAATAAACTCATCACGATTCACTTGTAGCATTGGGCACAAACAAAGACAGACTTCTCTGGCAGCTGAAGAGGAATTAAAACAAATTCTGCTTCTCCAGTGGTTTCCTCCCATTTGGAGAGCTTATTAAGTAAATGAAGTAGTTAATTGGATAGCACTGCAACAAGATTGGTTAGATAAACTTACCATCCGATATATTGAATTGGGTAGCAAATAGAACTTTACTGCAGTCTTACTGCCATGTACACTACTAAGAATGTAAAGCTTAACAGTCTCTTGGCCAGTGATCATTAACTAGATTCAGCCACGGGCCGATTTCTTTCTTGAGCGGATGGTCAGGGGGCCAGAACATAATTACAAATAATTTGTTGACTGCAAATTGACTGCAAGAAGCCCAAAATATATAATATTCGGCAGAAACATAATCATTTCAAACCTTGCTTACATTTGTATACGATCACATATATCTCTCTATTATTTGTTGGAATACTTTGGAACAGATTTCCAAAATTAAAATCACTTGGAGCTGATTTGCTGGTGATATTACAGTTTTTATGTCCAACAATTTGGACAAAAAACCCAAATAAGATCAGTTGAGGAACCATGCTCTAGACCCCTCAAACTCAACTCTGGACCTCGAAGCCAGTTCCATTTTTTCATCAGGGACTGATTTAGACCTGGGACACCAGGTGTGTGCAATTAATTATCAGGTAGAACAGAAAACAAGCAGGCTCCGGACCTCGTAGGGTAAGAGTTGAGTACCCCTTCTCTAGACTATATAGTTTATGAGGGGACAGACACATTTGTCTGGATTTGGGGGGTATGGCTCTAACTTTACCCCAACAGCTGAATGTGTGTGTGTATGTGTGTGTTTGTGTGCATGCGTGTGCATGTGTGTGTATGTGTGTGTGTGTGTTTGTGTGTGCAAGCCTGTGTGTGTGTGCATGTACTGTATACCAGACTCTCAGACAGTAGGCTATACATATAGGTTGAACACTAGAGAACACACACTAACACACTACCCTGACCCCCTTCAATATCTCCCATTTAGAGACTTCACTCTGGAATCCCATCTGTGGATGAGCTCAAGCCCAGCTTCCCGGGCAAAAAAGCCAAGCGAGCGTTGGAGATCAGTGACAATGCGAAGGAGAATAATTGTGCCAAATTCACAGCCATCTGGTCTCAATCTCCACCCAGATCCCCATGCACAGCTTGCAATCCTTCCCCCAAAATCCTTAAATCCTCACAATCTGCCACACTCAGTATATAGCACCCTTAATCCTCGATGCAACCCACCACCGCTGCAATCCCTCTATCCTCTGCAGCTCCACACACTGACCAGATGAATCCATAGAAAACCCACCGAATACCCCCTACGCACAGACAGCAAGGTTTTCCTGTAGCTAGTCAACCACTTTATTTATATTTTTTTCATGGGAAAGGGACATGAGGGAAATTAAAATAATGGAGTGAGGAAAAAAGAGGAGAGGAAAAAAATAGGATTGTAAGCTGCTATTGAAAGTGACAGATGATGAGGTGCTCTCTCGCAGTTGCGTCATGATGGGGATTCAGATATCAGTGGATGATATCACTTTGAATAGAATCTAATAGGAAATTATGACAAGTTATTATGTCTAGATACATCAATGCCCAACCAAAATGCTCCTTTTTGCTTTAATGTTTTGTAGTGCGTTTCCAAATGATAAGAAAGACTGTATGTGTTGAACGATCTGTGTCACACCATGCAACATAGCTAGATAACTATGGTAGACGTTGTTAAAAGACCACTTTCTCAGCGACAAAATGAGAAAAGAATGCTGCTATTCTTGTTGATCATTGGCACATGAATGATGGAAGCTTTCCATGTTTGGCCTTCTGGTAGCCACTCAAATAACCACCCATAACCTTCTGGCCTGAAGTACGGACCTGATGCCTAGCTGGCACTGACATTTGTGGGGCATGAAGAGAAGTGTTGCCAGGGTCAACCTGCCCAAGCCAAAGACGATGACAAACATGGCCGGCTGTCCAAGAGATTGTTTAGACCTGGAGAGCGAAAAGCTGGGGGAAATGACAGCCAAATTTGAACAGTCGTTAAGCCACAATAGTTTTTTTGATGAATCCAACCAATTCTGTAATGACTGCTATTGGCATGCTCTATATTTGAAATTGAAATACTTTACCAGAATGATGTATATGGAACCATATTTTTTTAATGGTTCCTCATAGCACTCATTTGATTGCGCACCTGACGCATCTGGGCATTTTTACAATTAATTTAGAAGGGTTTCACTTCTTTTGGGAATTTTGTACCATTTCCACTAACACCGTTTGCCTTTAATGGTGTTGTATTATACATCCTACTTCAACTGGCATGCCGATTGTTCACAGTGACTTGCCTGTTGATGGAAATAGCAGGGGGAGCTGTGGAGCTAGGCCGGGGAGCTAAGTGCCGTCACAGGCCACGAGCTGGGGACAGGGGGTATTTGATAAAGCCACAGTCGATTTGGAAGTGCCACTTCCCTTGTGATGGAGAAGATGAAAGGCAAGGCTTGTTAATTATGCATCCGTCTCAAATGGAGAACACTCTGAGGAGACATGTCCTGATTAATTTAGGAGATTATTCTTCAGGTCTGCATGGGGATTCAAAATATATTATTTATTGATCTAGTTCCACTGTGGTGTCGTATTACGAATGTGTTGCAATTTTGCTTTGATTATGGATTGATCGAACCTGATGGATATGTAGCGTAGAGGAAGCACAGCAGGGTCCTTTAAAGTTTTCTTGCCAATTTAAAATGCATGTAGATGATGTAATGCTTATCCGTGAAACACTGTAAATATAAAGCTTTTAAGAGAAGGTCACTGCACGATAGTATCATCCCCTTTAATTATATTCAGAGAGGGTCCATTGGTTGCGGTGAAACATTTATGAACCTTGGAAATGATCAAGAATTATCCAGGCACAGCCATAAGGGTTCTAAGTGATCTGCAGTATCCCACCAATGCAATGCTATTACATATTTATTATTACCCTATAACAAACATAGGGTTACGCCTATTATGTCCTTGCAACAGAAGACAGCAATATACATACATCATTATAACACGCCACATATTTTGTGTTTGTACTTGATGCTTATCAAAGCGATCCTTGTCTCAGAATAATACACCAACCCATTTCAATGTTATTTCGTATACTTAGAATCTTATTTGGAATAGCTTAAGGCATCTGGCTGATGTCGACTCAGTATACTCGTCACCCTTTGACTTCTACACTAAATCCCTCACACACACTGCACACTTACAAGTACAGTATGAATATTAAGGAAGAGGATTCTTGTCAGTAGAGCCGTAAGGTCTTCCTCACTTGGCTCAGTTAAGAGTGGGGCTTGAGAAGTGTTGAGTGGGCCAAAGTATCACGGGGTGTTTACAGTTGGAAAATGTGCTCTCCTAATAGGTGCCACAATAGTGTGATAAAATATGATTATTGGATAGAAATGCTGCTAAATACATTTGCAATAAATTAGCAACAGCATATGTACAGCCATATATAACTAGAGCAGTATTTTTCAGCAAATATTATTTTGAATGCTATTCCTTATTTGAGATTTATAACCTGGTCCCAGATCTAGATGGCACAAACCGATCTGAAACCAGGCTATATTACTCTATACGGTGTCCATATTAGGACAGCCTCATAAACAATCTGGGCTGAGACTGAGCCTGTCTAATATAGACACCATTCATACAAAATATATTTTGGACATTCTCTTGGTCTTCCTCATTCTGCTCCCTATTGCTTTCCAAGAGTTTGTAGTTTCAATTACCCTCACAGCGATTATTGTGGACTTCAAAGCCTTTCCCTCCTTGTTTGATACACTTGCTGTCAGCAGTGAGAAGTAATAGTAAGAGGTGTAAAATCCATAATAGTATTTATCTTCTAGTTGTATCTATCTCTAAAGAGGAAAAAAAGACAAATATGTAGGCATCGTGGTTAGTTTCTCTGCTCTAAGTATATTGAGATTTTGGTCATTAACTCATTGTGTTCAGAAAGTGCCTCATAGTCCTGGGTTTAGGACCTAGGGAATTGAACCAGTCTGCTCAGATGTGAAGAATTTGGGACATTCTAAATGCACCTTGCAATTTCTAAAAACCCACTTCTGAGTAAAATAAAACTTCTGGGGAAAATGCTAAGACTACCTAAGGAATGGGGGAGTAGTTTCACTGTGTCAGAAAGTGGTATCTGGACGTTCAAGTGGTCTCCTCTAACCATTGTTGACTTGCAAACCCCAAATTTGCTTCAAGAATACCGTTGATGTACATATTTTCCATTGGAAAATATTTTACTGTGAGTGGTGGAGGAAAATGATGGACGGTTGCCACCAAAGCGTTTTATATTTCTCCAACAATGACCTAGAAAACAAGCCATGTGGGTCAAGAGCAAAACTGGCATTGCTTTAATAGATTTTGTTGTGCTTTAATCTGCATTGTATATCCACCCACTCAATAATAGACTACTCCAAGTGTGTCCCCATCTTCTTATGGGTTCAAGCCACACACAACTTTGAGGAGTCAAAGTAAGGTTGTTAAACAATACTTATATCCACCACCTGCCTCATATCATTTAATTCCTATGCAGCGATATTGGTGCGATAACTTCTGACTTTCAAAATGGCTCCTAACCTCATTACCTCTTATCATAGGCATCTAATTCCCTCTACTATAGGGGGAGGTAAAACTTCTGGGTCTCGCATAGTTTTGTTGCTTCTCTCTACGTATCATTGGTTCACTGGTTCTCTCTAGGTTATTTTACGTGGATATAGGTTGCATATGTGAGTGTCCGTCTTTCAATGAGATTAGGTCTCTGCAGAAACCAAGATTTCTCCCAGATTTCTCCTCATTTTTGTTCTCTTATTATGTGAGATCTGGGTAATTTTCTTGGGAAGAATTTCTAGCAACGTAAGGCAAAATAAATTCATATTTATCCATCATTGATGCCAATATAATTGAAGTGAATTAGAAATGCACAATACTCTAAGCGTCTGACTTGATCTCAAATGTGATCCTAATTGTAATAGATTTTTAGTAAATATTTAGTTACAAAAGGTGTAACGTACAGTACCAGTCAAAAGTTTGGACACACCAACTCATTCCAGCGTTTTTGTTTATTTTTACTAAATTCTACATTGTAGAATTATAGTGAAGACGTCAAAACTATGAAATAACACATATGGAATCATGTAGTAACCAAAAATTGTATTAAACAAATCAAAATATATTTTATATTTGAGTTTCTTCAAATAGCCACCCTTTGCCTTGATGACCGCTTTTCACACTCTTGACATTCTCTCAACCAGCTTCATGAGGTAGTCACCTGGAATGCATTTCAATTAACAGGTGTGCCTTGTTAAAAGTACATTTGTGGAATTTCTTTCCTCCTTAATGCGTTTGAGCCAATCAGTTGTGTTGTGACAAGGTATGGGGGGGGGGGGGGGGGGGGGGGGGGGGGGTATACAGAAGATAGCCCTATTTGATAAAAGACCAAGTCCATATTATGGCAAGAACAGCTCAAATAAGAAAGAGAAATGACAGTCCATCATTACTTTAAGACATGAAGGTCAGTCAATACGGAACATTTCAAGAACTTTGAACATTTCTTCAAGTGCAGTCGCAAAAACCATCAAGCGCTATGATGAAACTGGCTCTCATGAGGACCACCACAGGAAAGGAAGACCCAGAGTTACCTCTGCTGCAGAGGATAAGTTCATTAGAGTTACCAGCCTCAGAAATTGCAGCCCAAATAAATGCTTCACAGAGTTCATGTAACAGACACATCTCAACATCAACTGTTCAGAGGAGACTGCGCAAATCAGGCCTTCATGGTCGAATTGCTGCAAAGAAACCACTACTAAAGGACACCAATAAGAAGACAAGACTTGCTTGGGCAAAGAAACACGAGCAATGGACATTAAACCGGTGGAAATCTGTCCTTTGGTCTGATGAGTCCAAATTTGAGATTTTTGGTTCCAACCGCCGTGACTTTGTGAGACGCATAGTAGGTGAATGGATGATCTCCGCATGTGTGGTTCCCACCGTGAAGCATGGAGGAGGAGGTGTGATGGTGTGGGGGTGCTTTGCTGTTGACACAGTTCGTGATTTATTTAGAATTCAAGGCACACTTAACCAGCATGGCTACCACAACATTCTGTAGCGATACGCCATCCCATTTGGTTTGCGCTTAGTGGGACTATCATTTGTTTTTCAACAGGACAATGACCCATCACACTTGCAGGCTGTGTAAGGGCTATTTTACCAAGAAGGAGAGTGATGGAGTGCTGCATCAGATGACCTGGCCTCCACAAACACCCAACCTCAACCCAATTGAGATGGTTTGGGATGAGTTGGACCGCAGAGCGAAGGAAAAGCAGCCAACAAGTGCTCAGCATATGTGGGAACTCCTTCAAGACTGTTGGAAAAGCATTCCAGGTGAAGCTGGTTGAGAGAATGCCAAGAGTGTGCAAAGGTGTCATCAAGGCAAAGGGTGGCTACTTTGAAGAATGTAAAATATGTGTTATTTCATAGTTTTGATGTCTTCACTATTATTCTACAATGTAGAAAATAGTAAAAATAAAGAAAAACCCTTGAAGAGTAGGTGTGTCCAAATGTTGACTAGTACTGTATGTATGTGTCAAATAGAATTAACCTCTTAAGGATCAGACCCTTTTTTTCAATTTCCGCCTAAAATGACATATCCAAATCTAACTGCCTGTAGCTCAGGACCTGAAGCCAGGATATGCATATTCTTGATACCATTTGAAAGGAAACACTTTGAAGTTTGTGGAAATGTGAAATGAATGTAGGGAATGTAACATATTAGATCTGGTAAAAGATAATACAACAAAAAAACATGCGTGTTTTTAAAATTTATTTTGATCATCTTTGAAATGCAAGAGAAAGGACACAATATAATATTGCAGTTTAGGCGCAATTTAGATTTTGGCAGTGTGTGTGCAAAGTTTCACATTGATCCAGTGAAGCATTGCAATACTGGACTATTTTGTATCAAGTCTTCCCAAATGTGCAGAATTGGTCAATTGATACATTTTCAAGTACATAACTATAGAGAACATACAAAAATGATATGGTAATACAAAATGTAAGTTTACACACTCCCAGGAATGTCATACATGATGGATTATTAGCTCATACACTAACTTTCACGCATCTAGATAGCCGGGCGGGGTGGGTGTGGAGTCAGAGACAGCAGGGGTTCAAACTGTAGAACCCAGTACCTACATTTGAATATAGAAATTGATTTTATAAAACAAAACTATGCTACATTTTATCTCTGGGACCCTTAGGATGACAAATCAAAGCAAGATTACTGAATGTATGTACATTATTTACCTTCAGAGGTGAATGTATCAAACCAGTTGCCGTGATACGTTTTTAGTTGTTGTGCACTCTCCTCAAACAATAGGATGGTATTTTTTCACTGTAATAGCTGCTGTAAATTGGACAGTGCAGTTAGGTTAACAAGAATTTAAGCTTTCTGCCCATATAAGACATGTCTATGTCCTGGAAAGTTTGCTGTTACTTACAACACTCATGCTAATCACAATAGCGTACGTTAGCTCAACCGTCCCGTGTACGGGACACCGATCCCATAGAGGTTAAAGCATTTTGGACAATGGGCTCTATTCAATCAATATCGCAGAAGTTCAGCGCTAAAGCCCAATTTAAATTTAAAGACGATGTTCCTGTGTTGGTGGAGACTGCATTCACGGTAAATGCTGCATATATCGTCTCAATCGGAAATGACCTTTACATTTATGTCGTGCAATCGGTAACGATACAGATACAGATTAAATAGAACCCTATAATACTTCAAAATGTGTGGAAAACCTTTTTTTTTTTTTTTTGCAAGGTAAGTTCACTAAGAACACATTCTCATTTACAGCAATGACCTGGGAAATAGTTGCAGGGGAGAGGAAGGGGGATGAATGAGCCAATTGGAAGCTGGGGATGAATAGGTGGCCATGATGGTATGAGGGCCAGATTGGGAATTTAGCCAGGATACCGGGGTTAACACCTCTGCTCTTATGATAAGTGCCATGGGATCTTTAGTGACCACAGAGAGTCAGGACACCCGTTTAACATTCCATCCGAAAGACGGCGCCCTACACAGGGCAATGTCCCCAATCACTGCCCTGGGGCATTGGGATATTTTTTCAGACCAGAGGAAAGAGTGCCTCCTACTGGCCCTCCAACACCACTTCCAACAGCATCTGGTATCCCATCCAGGGACCAACCAGGACCAACCCTGCTTAGCTTCAAAGGCAAGCCAACAGTGGGATGCAGGGTGGTATGCTGCTGGCATTTGAGGTAGATGTATTCCTTGACTAAGCTTTTTTTGCCAATTAGGAAAGTGATTATTTTGTGGTGCTGTGACCCGATGATTAGAGTATGGAAAGTATGGATCAGTATGGAAAGTGGATGAGGAACAGTTATGAAGGTCAGACTGGGTGGCAGTTAGCATAGCGGTTAAGAGCATTAGGCCAGTAACCAAAACATTGCTGGTTCGATACCTACTAGGTGAAACATGTGCCCTTGAGCAAGGCACCTAACCCTAATTGCTCCTGTTAGTCATTCTGGATAAGAGCGGCTACTAAATGACTAAAATGTAAATGAAAGATAATATGATGTAAGGATGTCTCCAAGTGTGAGACTGTCACTTTTCCTTCCTTTGATGCCTTTCCTCTGTTTCGCTCAGCCGTATGAATAAAAATCAGTGGCTAATGTTCCGACAGGTAGCTCGCTCCCCCAGACAGGCTCCAGCAGCTCCTCACTGCTACACTGCCTCAGATATTTAGAAAGATGGTGTCATTGGAGCCTGACAAGGCATCACTTTTGCTCTCTATAGAGTCCAGTGACTGGTGGGAGGACCTATAGGAGGATGGGCTCATTGTAATGGCTGGAATGGAATAAATTAAACGGAGTCAAACATGTGGTTTCCGCCACTGAGAGAGTATGTACCTACTGAAGAAAAAGTTACTTCATGAACATGTATACCTTCATAAACATGTATACCACGGAAACTTCTGCTGACACTGAGACTGTCCTATGATGGACACCGTATTACTCTGTAATTTTGTAATAGTCATTTTGGTGCTTGATAGTGACTATTCAACAAACACCAAAATAACAAATCATACCATTTCAACCAAGAGTTATTAACATATTAGTGAAATGGAAATGTCTGCTCTACCCAAAATTACAACCAAAAATGTCAGCATTACTGCAAAAATGGAAAAGGAAAGTAGAAGGGGGAAAAAATAAGGAACTTCTCTGTCAGCCCTGCATTAAAGACCATAATTGGTTAAAGAAAATTGTGATAAATAAAAAAGTATACCAGTTTCATTTAAGGACCAAAGGATTGACAACCGTCCCATTTAGATTGCAAAATAGTTGGGAAGAGATTTTTGACGTACTGATTCCATGGCAAATTGTTTATGAACTGATACGCAAAACGACGCCGGATTCAAAACTCAATTTAAATTATTACACAAAATTCTTGCTACCAATAGGATGTTATTTACAGTGGCTTGCGAAAGTATTCACCCCCCTTGACATTTTTCCTATTTTGTTGCCTTACAACCTGGAATTAAAATGGATTTTTGAGGGGTTTGTATCATTTGATTTACACCACATGCTGCAAAATATTTTTTATTGTGTAACAAACAAGAAATAAGACAAAAAAACAGAAAACTTGAGCGTGCATAACTATTCACCCCCCCCCCCCCCCAAAGTCAATACTTTGTAGAGCCACCTTTAGCAGCAATTACAGCTGCAAGTATCTTGGGGTATGTCTCTATAAGCTTGGCACATCTAGCCACTGGGATTTTTGCCCATTCCTCAAGGCAAAACTGCTCCAGCTCCTTCAAGTTGGATGGGTTCCACTGGTGTACAGCAATCTTTAAGTCATACCACAGATTCTCAATTGGATTGACTAGGCCATTACATTACATTTAAATGTTTCCCTTTAAACCACTCGACTGCTGCTTTAGCAGTATGCTTAGGGTCATTGTCCTGCTGGAAGGGGAACCTCCGTCCCAGTCTCAAATCTCTGGAAGACTGAAACAAGTTTCCCTCAAGAATTTCCCTGTATTTAGCGCCATCCATCATTCCTTAAATTTTGACCAGTTTCTCAGTCCCTGCCGATGAAAAACATCCTCACAGCATGATGCTGCCACCACCATGCTTCACTGTGGGGATGGTGTTCTTGGGGTGATGAGAGGTGTTGGGTTTGCGCCAGACATAGTGTTTTCCTTGATGGCCAAAAAGCTCAATTTTAGTCTCATCTGACCAGAGTACCTTCTTCCATATGTTTGGGGAGTCTCCCACATGCCTTTTGGCGAACACCAGACGTGTTTACTTATTATTTTCTTTAAGCAATGGCTTTTTTCTGGCCACTCTTCCGTAAAGCCCAGCTCTGTGGAGTGTACGGCTTAAAGTGGTCCTATGTACTCCAATGTTGTGGTGCCATATTCTTTCAATTTTTTAATAATGGATTTAATGGTGCTCCGTGGGATGTTCAAAGTTTCGGATATTTTTTTATAACCCAACCCTTATCTGTACTTCTCCACAACTTTGTCCCTGACCGGTTTGGAGAGCTCCTTGGTCTTCATGGTGCCTCTTGCTTGGTGGTGCCCCTTGCTTAGTGGTGTTGCAGACTCTGGGGCCTTTCAGAACAGGTGTATATATACTGAGATCATTTGACACTTAGATTGCACACAGGTGGACTTTATTTAACTAATTATGTGACTTCTGAAGGTAATTGGTTACACCAGATCTTATTTAGGGGCTTCATAGCAAAGGGGATGAATACATATGCACCGTTATTTATTTTTTAGAATTTTTAGAAATAATTTTTTGAAATTTCATTTCCATTCACCAATTTGGACTATTTTGTGTATGTCCATTACATGAAATCCAAATAAAAATCAATTTAAATTACAGGTTGTAATGCAACAAATAGGAAAAACACCAAGGGGGATGAATACTTTTGCAAGGCACTGCATATGGGGGATACAATCTTCCCAGCTCTGCAGATTTTGCTGCAAAGAGACATTAGATCATTAGATCATTTGTTTTGGTGCTGTCCATTTGTAGCTTGTTTTTGGTCACAAGTCAAGGAATAGCTGAAGGATTGCAATATTCACCTGGAGCTAACCCTGCAGATAGCACTACTGGGTGATCTGAAAAGTCATAGTCAATCGATCAATAATATAATAATACTTTTAGCAAAAAAAAAATTTTCAATTTACAATCTGTAGAAACAATGAGAATAGAAGGCTTCAGAACTTTTGTGAAACATATATGGCAAATAGAAATCCAATATGGATGGTGTTAAGAGATAGATGGGAGGTGTTGAATGGAGCTGAAGGATGGGACTAATAACAACTAACAACAACTAATAACAACAAGATAAATAATCTAAAGCATACTGTGTCCATATTAAGTATATAGGTTATAGGTTGAGAGCTTTAGGGAAAGAGCACAGTTAGAAAGATATGGCACATAGAAGCAAACCGGATGGACATCATGAAAATGATCTGAGAGGTTGAGGGTAGAGGAAGTTCAGGAGTAAAAACAAACAAAATATAAAATATATAACTTATTTCCCTCATTAAAATGCAAATCAATTTATAACATTTTTGACATGCGTTTTTCTGGATTTTTTTGTTGTTATTCTGTCTCTCACTGTTCAAATAAACCTACCATTAAAATTATAGACTGATCATGTCTTTGTCAGTGGGCAAACGTACAAAATCAGCAGGGGATAAAATACTTTTTCCCCTCACTGTAAGCTGTAAGTAGAGGCCTAAGCGTTGTTGTTCACTAGTTTACTCTAATTAGGGGAGGAGTGGTGGGGTTGGAAAGTAATAAAGGGAAATATATATTTTTTAAAGGATATGTGTATATATATGTATGTAAATGTATTTATATGTATGTATGTATGTATGTATGTATGTATGTATGTATGTATGTATGTATGTATGTATGTATATATATATATATATACAGTATATTTGCGGAAAAAACATATGGAGGATTGGAAGTGATGCAGACAATTACATTGATGGAAGTTACAATCTATCTGCAATATTAAAGCTGATCTACCCTCTATATATATTAGTGATTTATTCAAACTAACAGTGATATACATAACCTAGTTATAAAACCTTTGTAACCTGAGGACGAATTGTTGTATTCAAGCCCCTAGCTCTGGTGTCATGTACGTTCACCAGGGAATTAGCCATGCTTTGTCATCCTTATTAGTCACACGTGACAAAGTGAAGCATTGAGTTTCTGCCCAATTACAATGCACTTGCTATTCTCCTCTCTTTGATCCCCTATCTGCTCTCAAAAACCAGGTTTTCAAAGAGAATATTGCAGAAAGGAACATTTTCATGTTAAAAACGTGTATCAAAGAGAGCATTGGTACATGAGGGAAAGCAAGAGCGTGCACGTACACACTCACTGATGACATGGTAATTATCAGGGTTGCACTGAAGTCATATAACTATTGAATGGGGAAAACAATGCTTTGGTGACTTGTTAATAATGACTGGAGGCTATGAAGGTTATATTATTATGCCTATGTCCAAATTATCTCTCCATCCTCCCAAAGTGTTCACTTGTTCAATTCCCTTCACTTATTGAAAAGGAAATGACTGGTACAAACAATTGGTTCTAAACTCCCACTAGCCCATGCCCACCAATCCAATTCTTTTAGATTAATAGGAAGTAGTGAACTAGTGCTCACATCAGGAGAAATATTGGGATGCAGCGACGGTCCTTGTTAACTAAGACTAGTCCCCAGCAGGGACAGACCTAATCGATACTCCAGATGAGTGGATGGGGATGGCACTTGTGTGATTTGCAGTTGATGTCACTCCCACTATAACCGACTGAACCGGTCGCTCTGCCCCCACAGTCCAAAACTCTTTGTGGTTTCAGAATGAAGTTAGGTCATGTCTGCTGACTCCGCTCCAGCGCTGGCAGCCACTTCAGAAGGGGATTTGGCGGAATAGTTTTCTGACCACCACTGCCCATGACACTGGTCTAGCTTATTAGCCATGCTACAATAACCTTTGGTATTCAATTTGACAGGCAGAGCATGCATGCTATGGCAGCGGCATGCTTGTTATGAAAGTGGAGTTGGCATTCTTAAAATACTCAATGCCTTGACTGGCCGGAAAATTGTTTACACTTCATTTCACTGACTGGATTGAGTCACCAGCAGAAATGGACTGGCCATAGGGCAGTTTGGGCAAATGCCAGAAGGGCTGGTTCATTTTTAGAACAGTAGGCCATGTCTAAATTGTTGTTTTTGTGCAGAATGATAATTATTTGGCTAATATTGTGTGCTTCTGGAAATAAAATGGGGTAGTGTGTTAAGAATGCTTTGGCCGATTTCTGGTCCCAGTCTGTCCCTGGTCAGCAGCTTAGATGGTCTAGCCTAGCTGCATGTCCTACCATGGGTAATGGGTATCAGGCTTGTTGAACTCAGTGGTGTCTAATTTTAGAGGAGAGATAAAAGGAAAACATACGACAAACTTCGTACGACAAACTTGTTTAATATGATACACTGTCTTTCAATGTGCCGGTTGCCTACTGTGCCATTGTGTTCAAGTTTAATACAGGATTCTCCCGAATAATGGCATGGGTTGTGTCCCAAATGGTACCTTATATAGTGCACTACTTGTACTCTATATAGTGAACTAGAGTTTGCAGCATTGCATTGCAGAGGCAGTTGCAGTGCATTCTGTGTGGTGCATACGTTGGATTATTCGAACGTATGCGTCAAACTGTATGCGAAAACGGGTTGACAGAAATGGTAGCAGAAGGTGAATGTTGAACTTTTGTTGCACACATATCTAGATGATGCTGCATACTATTTTGCGCAATGACACAGTCGGTGTGTTCAAAGCGTTAGTGCATTATGCTACTCTACAGTACTTTGTTCTAATCATATCACCATGTGCATATAGCCTACATATTCCATATTCAGTTTGATAATACTTATTTTCATTATGGGAATACAATGTTCTATTGTTGTATTGTATTGTGTTATTCCGCTCACTTTATAATTCATTTCAAGAACCTAAAGAATAGAGAATGTGTAACAAATAATTTATCCTTTAAAGTTAGTTGTCTTGCCCACCCCCGTCTTCATTCACATCAGTTTAGAATGAAGCTGACAAAAACACTAACACTTAGAATGAAGGCTTTTGTTCAATGACAGCAAAAAAGCAATTTATTCAGTGTTACTGAAAAGGTATTTCAAAGGATTTTCTGTTAAATACTTTGGCTCTTTATGGCTCTCTTCTATTCAAAAATGCAATTTGTCTTGAAGATGAATACTAGTGCTGGAGGTTGAAAATGTATATGAAGAAAATATTTTAAAACGAATGCCTCTTGATACAGCACATATTTGCCATGGTAAATCATATGATTTAAAAAAATATTATTGAACAGTTTTCAGGGTTGCATTGTTACATGACTGAGAAACAGGAGATGAATGCTAATTCAGTACAAAAAAAATCACAAGGCCATTCAAAAAAGCCTTTTTGATAATGTCAGTGTCAGGATCTGGATGATGAACACTATAACAGCCTACTACGGTGCAACATCATTTTCCTTTCCAATAGAGGTCCAGAGTTAGCCCATACTGTAGATGGTATATCCACGAGAGTTTTAATGTCTGCACAGCCTCTGTTTTGTAATGGAATCACTTGACTGACCTGAGCAAGAAATCATTAGAAAGTAAACAACCTGGAACTAACTGTTGAGAAGCACGGACGACCATGCATAACAAAACAAACCGATACAAGATGGAGACATCAATGCCATTTAATTGGGGGTTTTCCTGGTGTTTATCTTAAAGATTGAAATCGTTCTGTCTGTCTTTCCATCCATCCGTCCGTCATCCGTCCAAACTGCACCAGAGTCCACACCTCTGTCCCTTGTCCCCCATGTACGTGTTATAAAGGCCGTCATCCGTATCTGTCCCCAAAGCGGTAACTCGGGACTGGAGAGAGTCATTCCTCCTCATCGCTGTGTTTACACAGTAAACATTGTGAATCGATGCCGTGGGTTAATTAACAGCCAGTCAGCTAGAGCGGGGAGAAGGTGGCGGCAGGGGAAGCAGACATGATAAAGAGCAGCTTCGCTTTGCCTTTAATTAACTCATCGCAATTTCTCTCTGCCTCCAACAGGTATGGAGGAATGTTTTGCGGGTGGAGGATAGAACATTGGAAGATAATTAACGGAGCACCAATTTCCTGCTCTTGGGGCCAGATCCAAATTTGCTACATCTAATGTTTGGTAATTGAGTTGCCTCTGATAAATGTCCTGTGGGGATGAATATTGGCCATTGGGATGTGGTGGTTTCAACAAGGGAAATAAATGAGTGGGAATGGTGAGGGAGACAGACGAAAACCTCAATGCACAAGGAGTGATAAGTATATTGATAGATGCCTCTTGCCTGGTTAGTGACTCAATGCCCATCCACTCTCCCTTTACAGTGGTGAGGCATGGGCAGGGTCCCCAGTTTGTCTCTACCAAGGGTATAGCTTAGATGGATCTAAAGTTGATGGATTTTGTTTTATGATTGGTGGATTTTTGAAAACTGAATGCTTGATTTGAAGAGTTCATCTTTAAAGTGGACCCATAGCAACACTACATTGTGGTTGGAAATGGGAGGTCAGTGGAGACATGCTGTCAGGTGTGTTTGTTCACATGACTAAACCTCACCCTGATGTCTTGTGCCTATTCAAATGGAAGCTCCAGTGGACTCATGTTGATGGAACAATTAATTTTTATGAAAAGTGGGCTTTTTATTTTATTTTATTTGTACAGTGCCTTCAGAAAGTATTCATACCACATTTTGCTGTGTTACAGCCTGAATTCAAAATGGATTGAATATTTTTTTTTTCTCACCCATCTAAACACAATACCCCATAATGACAGTGAAAACATGTTTTAGACATTTTTGCAAATTTACTGAAAATGAAATACAGATATATCTAACTTACATAAGTATTCACACCTTTGAGTCAATACTTTGTAGAAGCACCTTTGGTGGTGATTACAGCTTTGAGTCGTCTTGGGTATGTCTGTATCACCTTTGCACATCTGGATTTGGGGATTTTCTCCCATTCTTCCTTGCAGATTTTCTAAAGCTCTGTTAAGTTAAATGGGGAACGGCGGTGAACAGCAATCTTCAAGTATTTCCACAGATTTTGAATGGGATTCAAGTCAGGGCTTTGGCTGGGCCACTCATGGAATTTCACATTCTTGTTCTGAAGCCATTCCAGCGTTGCTTTGGCTGTATGCTTGGGGTCATTGTCCTCTTGGAAGATAAAATCTTCACCCCAGTCTAAGGTTGTTTGCACTCTGAAGCAGGTTTTCATTAAGGATTTGCCTGTATTTGGCTCATTTCATTGTTCCCTCTACCCTTACCAGTCTCCCAGTCCCTGCCGCTGAAAAGCGTCCCCATAGCATGATGCTACCACCACCATGCTTCACGGTAGGGATGGTGTTAGATGGGTGATGAGCTGTGCTGGTTTTATCCAGACATAGTGCTTTGCATTCAGGCCAAAGAGGTACATTTTTGTCCCATCAGACAACATAATATTTTGCCTTATGTTCTCTGAGTCTTTCATGTTGTCACGCCTACTCCTACTCCCTCCCTCCCTCCGGCGCGCGACGTTGCCGGTCTACTAACCATCGGTCCTGGCAACCCACATTGCGAACACCTGGCAACCATCATTGCGCACACCTGCTCCCCATCGTTAAGCACACCTGGACTTCATCACCACCCTGATTACTCTCCTTTCATATAGCCCTCAGTAGCCTCTGTCATCAGGCAGTATTGGTTTTCGTTAGGTTCAGTACGCGTCTCCTGTTTTGTATTTTCTTCATGTATATTATTATTAAACTCACCTTCTGCACCTGCTTCCTGACTCCCTGTGTATACATTACACACGTGCCTTTTTGCAAACTCCAGGCGTGCTGTCATGTGCCTTTTTCTCAGGAGTGGCTTCCGTCTGGCCACTCTCCCATAAAGCCCAGATTGATGAAGTACTTTAGAGACTGTTGCCTCCCTGACCAAGGCCCTTCTTGCCCGGTTGCTCAGTTTTGTCAGACGGCCAGCTCTAGGCAGAGTCTGGGTAGTTCCATATTTTTTCAATTTCCCAATGACGGAGACCACTGTGCTCTTCTAAACTTTTATACCCTTTCCCAGATACAGTGGGGGAAAAAAGTATTTAGTCAGCCACCAATTGTGCAAGTTCTCCCACTTAAAAATATGAGAGAAGCCTGTAATTTTCATCATAGGTACACGTCATCTATGACAGACAAAATGAGGAAAAAAAATCCAGAAAATCACATTGTAGGATTTTTAATGAATTTATTTGCAAATTATGGTGGAAAATAAGTATTTGGTCAATAACAAAAGTTTCTCAATACTTTGTTATATACCCTTTGTTGGCAATGACACAGGTCAAACGTTTTCTGTAAGTCTTCACAAGGTTTTCACACACTGTTGCTGGTTTCATCTTTCACACACCCAGCCACGTTTCATCTTCAATGCCCTTGCTGATGGAAGGAAGTTTTCACTCAAAATCTCACGATACATGGCCCCATTCATTCTTTCCTTTACACGGATCAGTCGTCCTGGTCCCTTTGCAGAAAAACAGCCCCAAAGCATGATGTTTCCACCCCCATGCTTCACAGTAGGTATGGTGTTCTTTGGATGCAACTCATCATTCTTTGTCCTCCAAACACGACGAGTTGAGTTTTTACCAAAAAGTTATATTTTGGTTTCATCTGACCATATGACATTCTCCCAATCCTCTTCTGGATCATCCAAATGCACTCTAGCAAACTTCAGACGGGCCTGGACATGTACTGGCTTAAGCAGGGTGACACGTCTGGCACTGCAGGATTTGAGTCCCTGGCGGCGTAGTGTGTTACTGATGGTAGGCTTTGTTACTTTGGTCCCAGCTCTCTGCAGGTCATTCACTAGGTCCCCCCATGTGGTTCTGGGATTTTTGCTCACCGTTCTTGTGATCATTTTGACCCCATGGGGTGAGATCTTGCGTGGAGCCCCAGATTATCAGAGATTATCAGTGGTCTTGTATGTCTTCCATTTCCTAATAATTGCTCCCACAGTTGATTTCTTCAAACCAAGCTGCTTACCTATTGCAGATTCAGTCTTCCCAGCCTGGTGCAGGTCTACAATTTTGTTTCTGGTGTCCTTTGACAGCTCTTTGGTCTTGGCCATAGTGGAGTTTGGAGTATGACTGTTTGAGGTTGTGGACAGGTGTCTTTTATACTGATAACAAGTTCAAACAGGTGTCATTAATACAGGTAACGAGTGGAGGACAGAGGAGCCTCTTAAAGAAGAAGTTACAGGTCTGTGAGAGCCAGAAATCTTGCTTGTTTGTAGGTGACCAAATACTTATTTTCCACCATAATTTGCAAATAAATTCATTAAAAATCCTACAATGTGATTTTCTGGAGAAAAAAATTCTCAATTTGTCTGTCATAGTTGACGTGTACCTATGATGAAAATTACAGGCCTCTCTCATCTTTTTAAGTGGGAGAACTTGCACAATTGGTGGCTGACTAAATAATTTTTCGTCACAACTCTATCACTGAGATCTACTGGCAGTTCCTTGGACTTCATGGTATAGTTTCTGCTCTGACATGCACTGTCAACTGTGGAACCTTTTATAGACACGTGTGTTTCTTTCTAAATCATGTCCAAACAATTGAATTGGCCACAGGTGGACTCCAATCAAGTTGTCGTGACATCTCAAGGATGATCAAAGGAACTTGGATGCACCTGTGCTCAATTTGGAGTGTCATAGCAAAGGGGTTTGAATACTTATGTAATTTCGATATTTCTGTATTTAATTTTTTATACATTAGCACAAATGTCTAAAAACATGTTTTCACTTTTTCATTATGGGGTATTGTGTGTAGATGGGTGAGAAAAAAATCTATTCAATCCTTTTTGAATTCAGGCTGTAACACAACAAAATGTGGAATAAGTCCAGGGGTGTGAATACTTTCTGAAAGCACTTTAGTTCCTTTATCACAACCACTTAGGCCTTTTAAAGGTGGGATCCTAACTTTTCAATAAGGGCCGGAAGGGCCATTACCTTTTTTAGGAACTCTCTTCCCAGCAGGGTTATCAATTAGCCCTCACTAAGGCAACCAGTGACAGAGCATAAAACACAGTTTGGGATCAAAATGTTTCACTTACTGAAAAACGACTCAAAAAAGTATATTGAATGGTGGAAACATTAATGGTGGAACATTGATTTTTAAAGCATTTATTGTTAAGGACATTCTTTTAAACTACAAAAGCAGGGCCTTGAGGGATCCCACTTTGAACCAATGTTTGAGTAATTTTTACTATAAACATTTTAACAGTCTAATAAATAAATGTCATATATGCTATCAGAATTTTTGTTTCTTTGGTTGTGTTTATGAAGAATATTTTTTAGAATATAAAAAATATATACATTTCAAAGAACACTAGCATTTTCATTAGTTTATGTTACTATAGGCTATCTGCTGCCACATGCACACATGTGGAGCACACGGAACAGTGTTTATTCTTGGAAAAAGTGATATTTTGAAATAGAGCTCATCTCTTCAATTTTGAGTTATTTGACAAAGTGTTTTGAAAATCTCTTTCTGAAACCTCTTTCTGATATTATTTGGAAAAGTGAAACGTCTTAACTGCATATGACTGCAGGAGGATTTGAAAAAGTCACTTTTTGGCAAAACAAAAAAAGAGACGTCCTCTTAATAATACTGCTTATAACACACATTCTATTTGTGAAATCGACATTTTAACAACATACATGTGTAGAATAGACTTAGTTAGGAAAAGTCAAGGACGGCGGGGGACATGACTTTAAAAATTTCCACAATATTTCCCTTTTAGGTTTAATATGCAGTCAAAAATGACTGCCACAGTGCTTCTGTGAGAGTGTGATTTGAAGGAGTCAGGCGCAGGAGGGTAAATCACAGAATACAGAGTTTATTCCGTAGTACACAGTTACGCTGGATAGGCGCACTGGAACAAATACAGGCACACAGGGAAAATATACCCCGGCAATACAAAGTATAGGTAGCTCCACCGAGCTACACTCATCTCACATGAAACAATCACCCACAAGGACAAGGGGGCAGAGGGAACACTTATACATGTACTAATGAGGGGGAAATGAACCAGGTGTGTGTAATTGACAAGACAAGACAAATGGAATGATGAGATATGGAGCGGCAGTGGCTAGAAGGCCGGTGACGACGAACGCCGAAGCCTGCCCGAACAAGGAGGGGAGGCAGCTTCGGAGGAAGTCGTGACAGCTTCTAGTGTTATGGAGCCCCTGAACGGATTTTGTCGGTACAATTTTGCCGTTGTGATCATTCTGGATTCAAAGTCAGCAGTATTTCGTCATAAAATTGATAAGACACTGTTGCTAACCAGTTTTTGCAATGTTATTGAAATTTACTGTAATCTGAGGTTGTGGTCCTGTGTGTCACAGTTGGTAGAGCATGGCATTTGTAATGCCAGGATTGTGGGATCAATTCTTATTGGGGCCACCAATACCAAAATGTATGCAAGAACTATTGTATGTCAATTTGGATGAATGGCATATACAGAAGTAGGATCTTTATTTGAGCCAGTTTGCTACAGCAGGAAAAGAATCCTGCAGCAACAGGAAATGTGAATTATTATGGGATTATAATTAATATAATTTTTTTGTAGGGGTTGATAAATTTTTCGTTAGGGCAAATCAAGTCTGACATTTTAAAGTGGAAATTACAAACTTTGGAAGCCTTTTTAAACCATGAATACACTACAAGTTTCCATTTCCTGATGTACAGGAAAATTCTCAGCATCAAAAGAGTGACCAAATTAAGATCCTAAATCTGTATGGTTGTAAAAGGTGTCATGTAATTCTTGTCGATGCGTCATTCAGACTTGACTGCTAATAGTCACCACATGATAGTTTGACCTGAATAAGTATTCCATGCAATGATTTTAGAAAGTTTTTTCTCTGAAAACAACAACTTTTTTCGAACTGTTAATAAAATCTTTATTAAATAATAATAAATAAATTGTTTGCTCTCTGCTATACATTTTTAATATGAGCATCAAAGAGGGAGTCCAAATTACAACACAAAGCACATTCAGATCTTAGTTTGCTTAGCTTGAGGATGAAAGGAGTGTTGCATGCAAGCACAGATTAAGCAAGTCTCTGCCCTGTTGCATCCTTGATTAAGAGACTTGCAAGTGCCTTGTCTATCTTCCCATGTCTGAATTATTTTTTTCACATTTATAATAATAATAATAATATGCCATTTAGCAGACGCTTTTATCCAAAGCGATTTACAGTCACGCGTGCATACATTTTTGTGTATGGGTGGTCCCGGTGATCGAACCCACTACCCTGGCATTACAAGCGCCGTGCTCTACCAGCTGAGCTACAGAGGACCACTATTTAAACATTATCACACATTTAAAAGCACCATGCTTACCATGCTTACCTAATTTAAAATTTAAAAGAAACGCAATATGTAAAGTGTTGTTACCATGTTTCATGAGCTGAAATAAAATATCCCAGAAATGATCCATACACACAAAAAGCTAATTTCTCTCGAATTTTGTGCACACATTTGGTTACATCCCTGTTAGTGAGCATTTCTCCTTTGCCAAGATAATCCATCCACCTGACAGGTGTGGCATATCAAGAAGCTGATTAAACAGTATGATCATTACACAGGTGCACCTTGTCCTGGGGACAGTAAAATTACACTCTAAAATGGGCAGCTTTGTCACACAACACAATGCCACAGATGACTCAAGTATTGAGGGAGCATGCAATTGGCATGCTGACTGCAGGAATGTCCACCAGAGCTGTTGCCAGAGAATTTAATGTTCATTTCTCTACCATAAGCCGCCTCCAATGTTGTTTTAGAGAATTTGCCAGTATGTCCAAACGGCCTCACAACCGCAGACTACATGTATGGTGTCGTGTGGGCGAGCGGTTTGCTGATGTCAACGTTGTGAATATAGTGCCCCATGGTGGCGGTGGGATTATGGTACAGTATGAATGCACAGAGATACCGTGACGAGATCCTGAGTCCCATTGTCATGCCATTCATATGCCGCAATCACCTCATGTTTCAGCATGATAATGTCGCAAGGATCTGTAAACAATTCCTGGAAGCTGCATATGTCCCAGTTCTTCCATGGCCTGCATACTTGCCAGACATGTCACCCATTGAGCATGTATGGGATGCTCTGGATCGACGTGTAAAACAGTGTGTTCCAGTTTCCGCCAATATCCAGCAACTTAGCATAGCCATTGAAGAGGAGTAGGACAACATTCCACAGGCCACAATCAACAGCTGATCAACTCTATGCGAAGGAGATGTGTCGCGCTGCATGAGGCAAATGGTGGTCACACCAAATACTGACTGGTTTTCTGATACATGCCCCTACCTTTTTTATTAAGGCATCTGTGACCATCAGATGCATATCTGTATTCCCAGTCATGTGAAATCCATAGATTAGGGCCTAATTAATTTATTTCAATTGACTGATTTCCTTATATGAACTGTAACTCAGTACAATCATGGAAATTGTTGCATGTTGCACTTATATTTTTGTTCAGTATAGTTGCTGATAAGTTTATCATAAATTACAAGTAACACCGGAATGTAATTAACCATTTTACACTGCAATTAACACTGTGTTCGCATAATCAATTAATATGCGTACAAGTTACAATGGTACACAGAACACAGCATATTTGGTTGTTTCTTGTTCTTCTGTCCCCAAAACATGTCGGGTCTTATTGAAAGTACAGCACTTGAAAATCCTTTGGAGACCCCACAGAGAAGACGAGAGCTGAAAGTGCAGTAATCAGAGGAGATGGGGTGCCAGTAGGAGAGACGCAGCTCTGAACGAGCACTCGGCATATAGGCTGTTAGTTCCCCTCACATGTCTGCACACACTCTCCATCAGGGACGGACTGGGACCAGAAATCAGCCCAGGCATTTCCATCACACCGAACACAAGGCCTCCACACCGCCCATTTTCTTTCCCTGAAAGCCTCCACACCAGCCAATTTTCTTTCCCAGAAGGCCTCCACACCAGCCCATTTTCTTTCCCTGAAGGCCCCCACACCGGCCCATTTTCTTTCCCTGAAGGCCCCCACACCGGCCCATTTTCTTTCCCTGAAGGCCCCCACACCGGCCCATTTTCTTTCCCTGAAGGCCCCCACACCGGCCCATTTTTTTTCCCTGAAGGCCCCCACACCGGCCCATTTTCTTTCCCTGAAGGCCCCCACACCGGCCCATTTTCTTTCCCTGAAGGCCCCCACACCGGCCCATTTTCTTTCCCAGAAGGCCTCCACACCGGCCCATTTTCTTTCCCTGAAGGCCCCCACACCGGCCCATTTTCTTTCCCTGAAGGCCCCCACACCGGCCCATTTTCTTTCCCTGAAGGCCCCCACACCGGCCCATTTTCTTTCCCTGAAGGCCCCCACACCGGCCCATTTTCTTTCCCTGAAGGCCCCCACACCGGCCCATTTTCTTTCCCAGAAGGCCTCCACACCGGCCCATTTTCTTTCCCTGAAGGCCCCCACACCGGCCCATTTTCTTTCCTTGAAGGCCCCCACACTGGCCCATTTTCTTTCCCTGAAGGCCTCCACACCGGCCCATTTCCTTTCCCAGAAGGCCTCCACACCGGCCCATTTTCTTTCCCTGAAGGCCTCCACACCGGCCCATTTTCTTTCCCTGAAGGCCTCCACACCGGCCCATTTTCTTTCCCTGAAGGCCCCCACACCTGCCCATTTTCTTTCCCTGAAGGCCCCCACACCGGCTCATTTTCTTTCCCTGAAGGCCTCCACACCGGTCCATTTTCTTTCCCTGAAGGCCTCCACACCGGCTCATTTTCTGTCGCTGAAGGCCTCCACACCGCCCATTTTCTTTCTTGTAACCTCCATTATTAGCCAAATAATGATAATTTTGTGCAAAAAAATTACAACAATTTAGACAGGCCGACTTGGCTTAAGATAAGCCCATCTGAATTGCCTTATGGCCAGTCCATCCATTCTGCTTAAGAGCTGGCGTGCCAACACTGGCAATCTGGTCACATCACAACCTCATCCACTGTCACACTCCCTCCGAGGGAGCAGCCTAAGCCTCTTCGCAGTTTAAAAGCAAAGTAACAAGTAGTCACTAAAGAGGGCCTCAATGCCTGCTTTGAGAATATGCAGAATATGCATCATCGCGTGCGTTAGACGTCTGGTTGAAATGCCTTCACAGCCACGATCCTGTGATCTTTTCAGGAACTTTTTTGTCTGAACAGAAATCAAAACCCTTTTTCAGAGAAGGCATGTTATGTATAATGCAAAGTGTTTGATGTTTTGGAGTCCTTTTTCTACTTTGGGCAGAGAGAGATAAAGGGAGGGTTTGGGGAGGATCAGTTGTAAACTTTCAGTACTTGATTAACATTGCTTTAATATTCTCTAGTAAAACGTCTGTGTGGATAATTGCTTGGCTGATTTCATAGCTTCTCCCTGAGGTGCCCGTGCTCATTTAATGCATGAACCTGTGCAATAATAACACTCCTTAATTGTCGGAACAAGCATTATGTACACCATGCATTCACAATAGGAGTTGGTGAGGCAGGGAAACACTCGCTTTCAAGAAACAACTTTCCCATTATCACAAATTTGCGATGTTGTTGTTTCTTATTTTCACGCAAATGCAGATTTGGCATGCACAAGGAGGTCTCTGCTGGAAGTAGGGCATATTTTAATTAAAAACCAAGCAATCCAGCAAACGGAATCTAATTGCAAGCAACATTTTGAGTAATTGCATACACAGAATGATGTTACTTTCTGAATGATGATGAATTACTTTTCAAACTTATTTTCAAACAGGGCATTAGCAAACACTTTCTTTGACAAACACTACATTATCATGACTGGCTTTCACCTCCTTTATATGCACTGCTTGTGCTTGTTATCACTACATTCTGTGTGTGTGTGCACGCATGTGTGTGTGTTTGTGTGTGTGTGCATGCATGCATGCATGTGTGTTTGTGTGTGCATGCGTGTGTGTGTGTGTGTTTGTGTTTGTGTGCATGCATGTTTGTGTGTGTGTGCATGAGTGGCTGTATGTTGTAGCACTACCATAGAGAATACCTATCTTAATCTGTGTCTGTACTTTCCTTTTGTGAAAAAGGTTCTTGTTTGGGGTATGGTTTAAATAGCTCTTGGTGCTCAAGTGGGCAGTTACTGGTGTTATTCTGTCGGTGCAGCAGACGAAAGAGAGGAGAATTGGGGGGAAGTAGAAAAAAGTTTTGCTCGAAGGTCCGTGCAGAAGGAGTTGTCAGGTTTGATTTATTAAGTGTAGCTCTTTCCCTGACTGCCTGTAACTCGTCAGTCTCCACAAAATGGATGGGGCTCACAGCTCACTGCCTCGTGATTGGCTTTTTCCGGAATGCAGAAATAAGGTCCCCATCTTCATACAATATCTCTTTTTGATGAATCTGCTATCTCCCCGCGCCCCCCTGCCAGGCTCGCTCAGGCTGCCTGCATGACAGTCATTCCCCCTCTCTCTCCTGTCTCTCTGCTCATGCCCTCGTCGTCTGCCTCAGAAGGATGTGCGAGTTTGACCTTGTCACCAACACTATTGGTCCTCACATCGGTCCTTGTGTGACAAGGGCTTGCAGTCCAATCATGGCTACTGATCAAGATTATCAACCCCTCTCTCCACCCTGTCACCTTTAATGCTTTCCAGAACTATTGTCATGTGTCCAACACAAAGCTTGCTTTCTAAAGTCATTGACTATGTTTCCCTTTTTGCGTGTATGCAGTTTGTGATGGTACATAACCACCACAACAGTGCATTTTATATTTTTTATAATGTATATAAAATATGCCATTTAGCAGATGCTTCAATATGATACAGTATATGGTGGAGAGGAAAATGGTCCTGTGTGGCTCAGTTGGAAAAGCATGACGCTTGTAACGCCAGGATCGTGGGTTTGATTCTCGCTGTGGCCAGGCATAAGACAAATGTATGCATCCATGATTGTAAGTCTTATATCACACTGTGGTAAATAAAAGGATGATCATGAAGAATCAATATGGATTTATTCAAGCGGAAGTAAATAGAGTATCATTTTATTTACAGTATGATTCACACATTTGGATTTGAAAAGCATAGGGCACATGCTGTATGTGGCTCTCACATATATATGTGCAGGGAGGTAAAGTATTAAAAGTTGCCTCTGGCAAAAAGAAAGAAAAAAGGTTATACAGCCTTCTATGTGATTCTTCCTGTGATGTTCATGCGGTTTATGGCTGCACTATAATAGCTGAACCGTGGGATGTCAAAGCTGCTAGACTTTATTGAGGGCGATGGGTGAGGGAGATTACAGTCATCAATATAGATTTGGATGTTGCTCACACCTCCGCGAAGTAAGGCAAGCCCACAGGCTCAAGGCGGTAGTATTTGTGTTTCTGTGTGTCTAGTGTGTTTGTTTGTGTGTGTCTAGTTTGTGTGTGTGGTCTCTATGTGTGTGTCCTTCTGTGTCTCTCTCATTCTCTCTTGTGTGTGTGTGTGTGTGTGTGTGTGTGTGTGTGTGTGTGTGTGTGTGTGTGTGTGTGTGTGTGTGTGGGAGGGGGTTAACACCAGAAACAGAGGAGCATACGCTGACTGCCCCACTGTATGTATGGTCAGATGCTTCATGTTGCCAGAGTGAATCACTCATTCCTTTGTGTTGAAATGTGTATTTATTAAGGATCCCCATTAGCTTCCTGGGGTCCAGCAACATTAAACATTAAGGCAGTTATATACAATTTAAAATATTCAATGACATTACATTTCATAACACTTTACACAATACATTAAGTGTGTTCCCTCAGGCCGCTACTCTACTATCACATATCTACAATACAAAATCCATGTGTACGTGTTTGTAGAGTGCGTGTCTTATCATGTGTATGTGCACCTGTTCCTGTGCCTTTGCCTGTGTGTCTCTTCACAGGTTGATTCCTGTCTTCTGCACATTTTCCTATATGAAAAGATGGATAGCTCCTGACAAAATTTGGGTCAGCAGAGAAAGCTGTAAGTTGGACCAGGTTCCTAAACCATCAACTACCTTGTCACCAGTCTAAGTCCCTAGCTAGCTACTGTACTACTGCCAGAGTGACAGTATCAGAGACTTTGTGCTACTCCTTCAACACGTGATTCAGTGTGCTGTTGCACAGTATGGCGTGTCTCAATGTGGTGACTGCATTAGGCATCTTGGTCCCACTTGGAACAGAACATGATTGTAGCCTAGATGCATTCGAAATTCATAAGAAAATGTTGTGCTTTATAAAGGGTGGCACATAGGGTTAAAGTACGCCACATTTGGCAAAGCTTCAGATGTAGTCTTAGGACCTAACTAACCAAATCCCTTATGCACTGTAGTATGACTTCACTTTGCAACATAATTCGACAGGCAGCATAATTCCTCTTATTAATAAAGTCATCCATAAGGGACCTGCTACTGTATTTGTTTGATAAAATGCCAAAAGGCAGCTATTATATAGATGGAATGATATAGAGACAATTCACGGCTGGAGATATGAGTTAAAAGATGTTAATCATGTTAACTGATTTGCATGGGGCTCTGCTGTATAAATCAGAATCGTACTCATCCTACTCATACATTTCACTCGATGAATTATACTAATACCACTCCATTATTCAAATCTCTATCAAAACAGTCACTCTCATTAACCCTTGTTACTGGAATATTTATGGCAATCTGAAGGGCTGGATGCTTTGTATTGTATCTGAATCAGGTTCATTGTGACATAAATGAACCTGTTCTATATACAGCTACAGTTTCACTGTTCTACCACTCCACCACCACAACTCAGCATTATACCCTGCATTTTCAGAATGCATATTCACAATCAGAATGAATGTGCACTTAAGACCTGAGCCCAAATACTATTTGAAATATTTTCAGATACTTTTTTTGTGGTTGATTGAGCTTGCCATGGTTTAATGGACCAATATAATAGTCCCACCACTGCAAACCGCACCCATATGGCACTCCTGGCTGGGTAAAGCAAGTGCTCAAAGTATTTGAAAGATTTCTAATAGTATTTGAACCCAGGTCTGGTGCACTTCCTGTAAGCATCTCATACCCGATTGAAAAGTTGTTTGACTATGACAGTTTTTCAGACTGCTGTTGACTGATGATAATGACACTATTGTTGCTAGGCAGTACTTTCAATGGAAGACTTTTAAAGCTAACACTGACTGATTGGAGTAATTCTACCGTTCTACCCAGTAGCAGCAATCTATACACGAGCTGTCATTGGCGTCAATCGTTAGTTGCTGTTTGTTTGTGATTCAGAGAGAATTCTTCTTGTCAACCACCTTTCTCTGGCTGGCACCCATTTTCTTTCCAGTTTTTCTGTGTGGGGAAAAGGACACACATTGTAAGTATAGCAGGAGAAAAGAGACGAGGCAAGACAAAAATCAATGCCTTTCAGGCAATCACACATGGAGAATGACACAAGATGGCTCTGTGTAATGACTACGAGTTGAGCCACTGTTTCAAAACGCATCTTTGTTCCTTTTAAGTCCCTATTTTCGCAACCCACAGAAAGCAATCCTACAACATGAAAAGTGGGTTCCTGTCAAGCTCTGTTTTCTCTCACTCTTTTTCTTCTTCTTCTCTTTTTTCCCCAGAGGCATCCGTAAATGTTGGCCCAGAGCATCATGGTTAAAAAACAGATTTCAGTTTCCAGGAAGGTTTGGAAGCTGACGGTCATCATATGAAAAGCAAATCAAAAGCGAGCTTCTTGGCAGACCTCGCCGGCGATGTTCCCCCGCTCCCCTCCTCCTTCGTCTTACCGAAGCTGATGCGTCTTAGCACTTCACAGAATGTGAGTGCTAAGGGTGCGTAGGCGGTCTATGGATATGTGTATAGACAGAGGACACAGTTATGCTCTTTTAACTGATCATTTCAACTTTCCGCTCCTCCTGTAGCCTTAGATTGCAGAAAACATCTTGGCATGTGTAACTTCATGAACTGTTTTCTACCACCACCGGGATCCAATGCGATTTTAATTCCCCAACTATTTGTACTTCCCCCCTCCATAACTAATTGTAAGTGTGAAAACATACATTGGAATCATGTCTGTCTGTTCTAATAAGACCCAAAATTAGAATCGTGTTCAGTGTTCATTTACGACTGACTGTAAGGTGTTAGTTATCGTCAGTGTCGAGGACAGTTACTCTTCCGTGACCTTAAGACTAAATTACATCTGACTTTCTTTTTACCCGCAGGTCTGAATAGGCAGTTCCTTTGATGGAATTAAATGACCAAACATGAGAACGCCCTTCGCTTTGGCCTCATTCACTTTAATGGGGTTATCGGTTCAACCTACTTGTAAGGCCAGCCTCACAACCCGCGCATGTCTTTTCCATAAAACAACACAACATTTGTTTTCTTTCTGCAGCCTTCCCCTCACCACCAGACTGGGTTGGTGATGTTCCATTTGGGTCTGATTGTTGTGCTGTAATTATGTTCTCACTTGCACATATTGTTCCAGGTGAAAGAATGGCTGCAATTTGTGCCATTGTCTTTTTTAGACCCACTTGCTTTACAAATGAAAAGAGCAGACCGAGAGGGTGTTCTCATACGACAACATCCCTTCATGGAATTTCATGTTTATATGCAAAGTAAAGTCTGTATCAGTGAGCGGGTTTAGGGATGGCTCAATCACCCACAATCATCAGAAAATAAGTGATTGTAATTGTACTCTTTGGGACCAAATCTGGTCTTTAAATCACCTTGGGGCTTGGAGGGACTACTTGGAAATTACAAAATGGGCCATTTTAACAGGATATTGTACTGTGGAGGAAGTTGTGCTTCAATTTCAGCTTGAATGCTAATATGTTCGCCTGGACTTTACGTTAGAGTAAAAAATATTCAATATTAAAAATAGTAATAGAATATTGGAGACCAATTCTCTGTGGTTCAAAATACCCCCATGTTCCTTCTCTGTTCAGAGCCTTTTCAGCCAAAATTAACTGACAAGTGTTGGCATTTCAGTATGAATCTACAATATTGCAATGTGTTTCTAATTTCCCTATTCTGCACCTTCAGCTAGACTGGAAACCGAGCCCGTAGCAATGACACTGCCTATTAGTCATCATTAACACACTGTTTTGTTGGTGCTGCACTCTTTAGAAATGGCTTCTTTATTTACCGGGGGGGGGGGGGGGATTCTGCCTCTGCTGTGAACTGTTGTGAATTCCATTTTCCCCTTGAGTTGCATCCCATTTCTGATGATTTATTTTTAATTCAACAAAAAACGTAATCAGCGTAATTCCCCATTGGTCTCCACCTCCTTCTCTCGCTTCTCTCACACCTTTTCTCTCAGTCCAAGAGGCCCCTCAGTAGGACAAGCTCCTTCAAGTTTTGAGGAAGCGTGCAATTGGCATGCTGACTGCAGGAATGTCCACCAGAACTGTTGCCAGAGAATTGAATTAATTTCTCTACCATAAGCCACCTCCAATATCTTTTTTGAGAATTTGGCAGTACGTCCAACCGGCCTCACAACCGCAGACCACGTGTAACCACGCCAGCCCAGGACCTCTACATCCGGCTTCTTTACCTGCGGGATCATCTGAGACCAGCCACCCAGACAGTTTATGAAATGGAAGAGTATTTCTGTCTGTAATAAAGCTATTTTGTGGGGAAAAACTCATTCTGATTGGCTGGGCCTGGCTCCCCAGTGGGTGGGCCTTGCTCCCAAGTGGGTGGGCCTATGCCCTCCCAGACCCAACCGTGGCTGTGCGATCCTGCCCAGTCATGTGAAATCCATAGAGTAGGGCCTAATTTATTTATTTCAATTGACTGATTTCCTTATATGAACTGTAACTCAGTAAAATCGTTGAAACTGTTGCATGTTGCGCTTATACTTTTGTTCAGTATTTATATACGCCTTTGGGTGACGGTCATAGGACTCGAAAGATGGTGAACTATGCCTGGGCAGGGCGAAGCCAGAGGAAACTGGTCTTGGGTTAGTGCGCTGGTTAATGTCAATGAAGGTGCTGCTCTTATCTGCAGTCTGGAGCCTTCTCCCCGACCCCCTCGGTCCTCGTAAATCAAAATCTCTCTGGCGCTGCTCCAATGGCCCAAGCCGATACACGTAGCGCCACTATGTAGGAATAGTGACATAAATCAAGCCTACGTAATAGCAATGCGTTCAACACAACCACCTGCTCATCCTCAACAGCCACTAGGCTTTTGGAGTAAAGGTGCTGGATAGGATTTATTGCCACGGTACTGTTTGGACTGTGCAACCTTGAGGACACTTGAGTCCTCCCGTTTGACAGGCGAGGCCAGATAAGACATGGTTTATTCACAGACATTGCCATATTTTAACCCCTTAACTCCCCCGTCCCTGGAGTATTGAGATCTTCAGTTTGCCTGTAGTCGCTGACTATAGTCTACGTTCTAAATGTCACCGTATTCCCTATATAGTGCACTACTTTTGACCAGGGCTCATAGGGCTCTAGTTAAAAGTAGTGCAGTATGGAGGGAATAGGGTGCCATTTGGAATGAAGCCTTAGACCCAGCTTGAGGAAGCTAAAAGCCAATTTTACACAATTACAATCAATGCAATTATGTTATGTAAGCGACTGTAAGTTATGCAAGACATAACTCTACGTTGAGTAAGACTTATTGAGTCATTTCTTACAGCACTGCTCGTGTCCTCCCATTTGTTATACGTCTATATGCCATTTTGCCAGGTGCACAGGGGTTACATTCAAATAATTTACTCTCATGAACATGTTTGCTACATAAGTTACAATAAGACGATTGCAATGATAACATCCTGTGCTGTGTAGCTCTGTCTGGTCTGATGATGTGGGACTCAGTGGAATGAGTCCCAAATGGCACCATTTTACTGTATAGTGCACTACTTTTGACTAGAGCCATATAGGGCCCAGCCATAGGGCTCTGGTCAAAAGTGGTGCACTACAGGGAATAGGGTGCTATTTGGGACACAGACAGCGTCTGACACCTCTCTGTTTGCCAGGGCACACCCCGCTAGGAAGAGTCACGATGGGGGGGTAGCGAAAAAGCAGACGCTGTTAATTTAAGAAAGCAGTGAAGCAGGCTAAATGAATGGAGAGCACAAGCAAAGGCTCCCTTTTGATTGTGTTTTGGGAAGAATGCGCCGCAGCGGCCCAGTGTCTTTCCCGCACGCTCATTTGCATTAGATGCACTTCACAAGAGCGTCTCTCTGGAATGCAGATTACCAAGGCAGAAAAAAAAGACGGAAGAGTGCTGTTACACCAGCCCGGCAAGCAAATTTACTTCTCCCATCTCTCCATCTTCTTCTCGCTCCGTCCCTCTCGTTCTTCCTGCTCTGGCCCAGTCTGATGCTGTCTCTTTCTAGCTCTCTGTCTGAACCACTACATTCTTCTTCAACGTTTCTTCTTCCAACGGTCCACAAATGTTTTTGATGAACTTGAGTCAGGGTTTGTGTGGGTGGTTGGGCGGTAACGCCCCCAGATCCAGTAATTGCGCTTTATTATCCCGCAGATGCTATGATCGCAGAGATACAGTCTCCTCGAAAGCCCAGGTGTGGGGCCATGCGCTCTGATATACATAAGAATGAGGTAGCGGGTTATGGCACTGAATATATTGCTACTGTCTCTCTTCGGCTGCTATAAGATTTTACTTTGAAAGTGAGAGATGTGAGGAAGCAAGCCTGGTCCCAGCACAGTGGTAGAGTTTTAGCAGTTAAAAAATAAGACAATGAGTCTTCCCAAGGCAACACGTTCCCTGAAGTGAAGTCTTAGTCTATCCCCAGCTGCCCTCCTCTGCTGCTCTTTTGGATTATTCAATAATACCTGCTGTAGGTTGCTACGGTGTCCATATCAGAACAGTCAAAATTTGGACACCATAGTCTGCAAAGGTTAGACTTTGTAGGATTGTTTGTTATATACAATTCATAACAACAGGAACACGAAAAGCTCAATGCCAGATTTGAACAAACTGGAATCCAATAAACTGAAACCCCTTCCTCGGTGGTTGGTGACTTTCCAGAGGAAGCTGACAGACCTGCGTCTGTCATTCATTTAAAGCAGCTCTCTGCCACCTTATCACGCGGAAGCTGCTAGCTGCAGCTGTAATGAGCGATGGATATGGCAGGCCGTGACCCTGGGATTCCAGTCTCCTACCCCTATACGGCTTTGAGGTTATATAGAGTAACCCCCCACCTACCCCACCACTCCCAGACACAGAACATAACTCACCCACCAACAAACATACAGTACACACACTTTACAAATGTAGGATCTTAATTTGATCACTCTTTTGTTGCTGAGAATGTTCCTGCACAGTAGGACATTTTTACTTGTAGTGTATTAAGGTTTTAAAAAGGCTTCTAAAGTTTGTCATTTCCACTTTGAAATTTCAGAGTTAATTTGCCCTAATGAAAAATGTATCAACCCTTACAGAAATGTCCATTAATTATGATCCACATAATAATTCACATTTCCTGTTGCTGCAGGATTAGTTTCCTGCTGTAGCAAACTGGCTCAAATAAAGATCCTACATCTGTACAGTACGCTCACACAAATACAATACACACTCACACACAAACACATACAAAGCAGCTTCCTCCAGGAATCGGAATTATGTCACAATAATGACCGCCATGACTGACAGCTGTGCTCCAATTGGGTTGCTGCTTCTCCGTCTTCTCTCTCTCTCTCTCCTCGTTAAAATAGAAATGAGTGGGAGAGATCACTGTCACTCAAATGGGAAGGCTACATGACCACTAATGTAAAAAGTGTTGGTTATAAAAAGAACCACTGCACATATAGGCTCCTGAATGCACTGTTTCTTGTTTGTTTAGTGAGTTAGCGTCACTCACTGTCTGAATGCATGTATGGACCCATGGACATGCAATTTTGTCGACTTTGACAGAAGAATCAGATGTCGATGTTCACTTCCAGAATGTTCCCCGATGCTTAAAGAGGGTTGAAAAATAACAGTGTGGCTTTACCCAGAATTTGTTCCATTTTTGTTGCAGCCATGAGGCCATGAACCTTGTGTCATCCCTAGCAACCACCGGAGCCATGGTTCGAGTGAAGGAGCGAAGGAGCTTAGCCAACAGTGACCCAGGCTTTCTATGGAGCTGGCACTGGTTTTCTATGGAGGGGGAACAGATGGGAATTGTCAAACAATTTGTTTGGCTCATTAGCTACTCTCCCTCCTGCATCAAACACAGCTGGGGCATTTGGAGGGTGTGTGTGTGCCTGTGTGTGGGTGGGTGGGTGCGTGTGTGTGTGTGTGTGTGGAAGGTGGGGGGGCAACAAGATGTAAAGCTATTGTTCCCTCGGTGTGCTATGGCATCAGATGCTATTGATTTATTGCATCCCTCATCTGCAATCTTGGCACACTCATCTTCTGCCTCTTTCAATTATTCCTCCAGGGATATGGTGCTCATCAGTACATTCAAATTAGTTATCCATATTTTTCACATGAATCTGTTGACTCAGCCCACTGGCGAAAAACTGGTTGAATCAACGTTGTTTCCACGTCATTTCAACCCAAAAAATATTTGTGATGGAAAAATGGTTGGATTTGCAAAAAGTAATCAACTTTTAACTTAAATCCAATGACATGGATGTATTTATTTTTATATTGAATTCACATTAGTTGACAACTGAACCAATGTAAATCCAAACTAGATGTTGAACGGACGTCTGTGCCCAGTGGGAGGTAGCACAATTGATGTGGAATGTGTTGTTTTTAGCCCACAAAGCCTCCATTATACTTTTAATACGGAACATGTGAGTGTTTTTCGGTACACAAAGACATTCTGAATCTATACAAACTAAAGTTTAGTATTCCTCATGTTGCTGTTTGCTCATGGGTTGTCAAGATATTGTGTTGGTGGTATTTACACTTTATCGCAGGTTTCGAGGCATTATGTATCCCAGCTTGCATGGCGTCCAGGTTATTAAATCTCCCGTCTCGCTAATGCATAACCATCATCTATGAAAATATTACACCTATAAAATAGCCATCTGGAGAATATTATTAATTTAGTCATTAAGTCCATAGTCCTGTCTCATTTGCTCTTGAAATCCACTGTAGATCAAATTTGGTCAAACAGGCTCAGACGAGCCCAGTCTCAAACGAGAGTGGACAGCTAAGTTAACCAGGACGTCAACCTCTTCCCTCTTTTTCCCTCTTACAGTCAAGCTCCTGATAAACAATCGAGCGGCTTAACTCGGGACTCCTGGAGGGGCCCGGCGCCGCCCGGCTGCATTGTCTCTGTGCAAATTGGCTGTGTGGGCAGCATACAAATATTTACATAAATGGCAGCTCTGTTGTAATTAACTGGAGTGAGGAGTGGAGATCTGTTTCATTCTCTTCACAGGGGATTCTGACGGCTCCCAGAGATGCAAGTCGTTAGCAACGGGGGTCGGGAGGGGAGCCAGAGAGGGGGTGGGAGGGAGGGTGAGGTGGGAGCGCAAAGGGGCACGCAGCGGGCGATGCCAATGAGGCATCGTGGTAATCATGTTAAAATTTCAACCCTGCTTGGGCTCAGACAGATAGGGCCTCAAATATGTACCGGCTCGCATTTTCATCCAGCATACTAATTCCAAATGGTGGTTTCAATTAAACAAGCGCACTGATTCTTATTGAACAAGTCTGTGAGGAACAATAGCATGCTGAGCGAAACCAAAAAGAAAGAGAATGTTGATATTCCTTTTTGGTGAAGGTGGGTTGACTTACTGCTGGAAGGCCCGTTCAATGATGTTTGTCTTGACTTCAAAGTTCTTGGTTTCAGCAGGTGTTTGTAAGATGTTATTGCTTTTCTTACGTTTTTTTTTTTTGCTCAAGGTGAGTTGCCTTGAGTTACTCGGCTTAAACACATGCCTAATCAATGAGCTCCACTAATTGTACTTTTCTCCCTGACAAAGACACATGAAGTCTCTCTATGATGGGGTTTGGTGTGTAGGGGTAATTTGGGGTTCATTAAAAAACAATTAGCCCTTGACTCTAATGTGATGTCCATGTGATGGGTAGGGGCTGCACGCCGCTACAACAACCCAATCAGCAGAGCTCACTGGAGGAAGAGATGGGCAGCATTAACGGTCAGCAAACGGTCTGGTCATGCTGCCACGCATTCATACCTAATTAAATATCCCGGTCTAACAACTTGACATCGGGGCTCTGTTCTCGCTACGCAATGCGTGAAGTCGGCCTATTGTCAGCATGTCTTTTGAGGCTTGAGGTGAGGTATTAAGAGAAGCGTTTTTCTCACCGCATGAGTAATGAACCTTCCCGTTGAACCCCAAATCGAGAGCAGTTGAGCGGCCACCACCGCTGCTGTCTCACGGACTAAAAAAGGAGGGCAATGTCACTTTGCTCCGGCTGACAGCAATCTGTTCATTAAGCATGCTAATAGCAGTAATTGTGACCATTCACAGAGCCAGCTGTGACGATATTGCTAGGTTTTGCCGACGTTGCCAGGCCTCAGCTGTCTCTGAGGTGAGGGGCACTTGACTGCTTGGCTAGGAGGAGGGCGATAGGCTGGCTTGGGGTGGAGGGTGGAGGATTGTTCACATTTCTGCTTCCTGCTACAGGCTGATAACAGCTGCTCTGAGATATGGGCTACCTGCTGTTTTTACAAAACCTCACCTTGTGGGGAGAGGAGAGTAAGTGGGAGGCTGGGAAACGTTTGAGGTGCTGTACGCGCTGGCTGGTTGGCTGGCTGGCTACCGTTGCAGCACAGTGTACAATGCAAGAACAGGTGCAACCAGACAAAAACAAAACATTAATGCGACATTGGCACATTTATTCAGGGTTTACATTCATAATCGAGTGGATGTTATTCCTATCAATGTGTCCAGCTGGCATTGGCTGTGTTAATTTGTGTTTTGGCAACCGTGACCCACAAAGGTCTTCCATTCCAGTCTGACCCCTCGTATCTGGAGTCGACCCTTCAAATCCTGCAGATGTCAGAGAATTTGGGTGGGTGATGTTCAAGCACACCAATTACTTAAAAGGCTGCGGTCCTGTGGCAGCAAGCCTCATAGTCGGTCACTGTGAATTGTTTCCCTCTTGATATTTCAATTCTCCTAAGGATTCATTCAACAGCTTTGCCGTGTTTCTGAGCATAACTGACAAATTTGAATAATGAATGTACCAATAACCACAACCACTGTTGTGTGGAATATTTCCATTGAGAATTACACAAGTCAGCTCAATCTATTTTGTGCATTGTTTCAATTGAGGGGGAATAAATGGGTGGTAATAAATCAGTCCACTTTGCCGGCAAATGTAATAGAAATACCACTTTAATGCCATACGCCCAGAAAACCCACAGCACTGGGCGGCGGGTAAGTGGAGGAGAAGAAAACACAGTAATATATTGAGGAGGCTTGGCCTTATCTCTGTGTAAATGTAGGAATCTATCGGCTGTGTTTTATGTAAACTTAATGAGCTAATGTGGTGGATGAAAGACTGAGCATTTCTGTGTGCTTAGTGAACCTGTTGAGCGCCTGTGATTTCGATTCTCTAATGGACTCTGAAGGCTTTTTTGGTTTATCATGTCTTTCAAGATAGGCTTTATCTGTTCTTCAGTACTCACCACAGTTACTTTCTTTTCTTTTTTGTCCTGTATCAGTGATGGTTCAATACCAGTGTATAATGTGCTGTGCAAAAGAAGAATGGGGAGAGTGATGGAGGAATCATCAAAGGCAGTGTCCATGAAGCAAATCTGAATGGGAGTTATGACAGGAACAGACATACAGTGGGGAAAAAAGTATTTAGTCAGCCACCAATTGTGCAAGTTCTCCCACTTAAAAAGATGAGAGAGGCCTGTAATTTTCATCATAGGTACATGTCAACTATGACAGACAAAAAAATTCCATAAAATCACATTGTAGGATTTTTTATGAATTTATTTGCAAATTATGGTGGAAAATAAGTATTTGGTCAATAACAAAAGTTTCTCAATATGTTGTTATATACCATTTGTTGGCAATGACACAGGTCAAACGTTTTCTGTAAGTCTTCACAAGGTTTTCACACACTGTTGCTGGTATTTTGGCCCATTCCTCCATGCAGATCTCCTCTAGAGCAGTGATGTTTTGGGGCTGTCGCTGGGCAACACGGACTTTCAACTCCCTCCAAAGATTTTCTATGGGGTTGAGATCTGGAGACTGGCTAGGCCACTCCAGGACCTTGAAATGCTTCTTACGAAGCCACTCCTTCGTTGCCCGGGCGGTGTGTTTGGGATCATTGTCATGCTGAAAGACCCAGCCACGTTTAATCTTCAATGCCCTTGCTGATGGAAGGAGGTTTTCACTCAAAATCTCACGATACATGGCCCCATTCATTCTTTCCTTTACACGGATCAGTCGTCCTGGTCCCTTTGCAGAAAAACAGCCCCAAAGCATGATGTTTCCACCCCCATGCTTCACAGTAGGTATGGTGTTCTTTGGATGCAACTCAGCATTCTTTGTCCTCCAAACACGACGAGTTGAATTTTTACCAAAAAGTTATATTTTGGTTTCATCTGACCATATGACATTCTCCCAATCCTCTTCTGGATCATCCAAATGCATTCTAGCAAACTTCAGACTGGCCTGGACATGTACTGGCTTAAGCAGGGTGACACGTCTGGCACTGCAGGATTTGAGTCCCTGGCGGCGTAGTGTGTTACTGATGGTAGGCTTTGTTACTTTGGTCCCAGCTCTCTGCAGGTCATTCACTAGGTCCCCCCGTGTGGTTCTGGGATTTTTGCTCACCGTTCTTGTGATCATTTTGACCCCACGGGGTGAGATCTTGCGTAGAGCCCCAGATCGAGGGAGATTATCAGTGGTCTTGTATGTCTTCCATTTCCTAATAATTGCTCCCACAGTTGATTTCTTCAAACCAAGCTGCTTACCTATTGCAGATTCAGTCTTCCCAGCCTGGTGCAGGTCTACAATTTTGTTTCTGGTGTCCTTTGACAGCTCTTTGGTCTTGGCCATAGTGGAGTTTGGAGTGTGACGGTTTGAGGTTGTGGACAGGTGTCTTTTATACTGATAACAAGTTCAAACAGGTGCCATTAATACAGGTAACGAGTGGAGGACAGAGGAGCCTCTTAAAGAAGAAGTTACAGGTCTGTGAGAGCCAGAAATCTTGCTTGTTTGTAGGTGACCAAATACTTATTTCCCACCATAATTTGCAAATAAATTCATTAAAAATCCTACAATGTGATTTTCTGGAGAAAAAAAATCTCATTTTGTCTGTCATAGTTGACGTGTACCTATGATGAAAATTACAGGCGTCTCTCATCTTTTTAAGTGGGAGAACTTGCACAATTGGTGGCTGACTAAATACTTTTTTTCCCCACTGTAGGTGGTGTACCAGTAGGATTTGCATGGATAGACTCAAATGAAGATCCTGGTGGAACAGAAATCGTTACGCAATCAAGCGGACATGGTGGCCGTCAATTTATGTTGAGTTAATGTAGAGTGAGTAAAAAAAGCAGTTAGGGTCATTAGGGTGGAAGGTAGCCTAGTGGTTAAGAGAGTTTGGCCAGTAACCGAAAGGTTGTTGGTGTGAATCCTCGTGCCAACTAGGTAAAAATAACTGTTGATGTGCCCTTGAGCAATTCACTTAACCCTAATTGCTCCTGTAAGTGTCTGCTAAATGACATAAATGCAAAGCTGACTCTTAACTGTTTCCTGATTTGGTTACTTCTGGGGTCAAGGGTTCCTTTGTTGTCTCTCCTCCTTCATGCACTGATGCATAGTGTTGTATAGGTTAATCAATTTCCAACAAGTGAGGTTTCTACCATATTTGTTTCACCTGTAGTTCTTTCAGATCAATGGTCCCTGGGGAATGAAGACCAAAAAAATCACGTCTTCACTCTGTCTCTGTAGAATGCATTATGAACACGTTTATCATAACTTCTATCACCCCATAGTGTATCCAAAGTTATACAATGGGTGGGTCTAATCCTGAATGCTGATTGGTTAAAACCGCATTCCAGCCGGTGTCTAATCCACAAATTGCCACTGGCTAAATCTATGACTTTAAAATGCTTATTTACTCTGTTCCATCTGAATGCGCAATCCACTGTCTCATCATCCCAACAGCTTAAACAAATGTAGCTACTTTGCTGTTATTCTGACGTGACTGTAAATTAGCCATGGTTGGCTAGCTAGCAAGCAAGGGATAAGAACGTTGCCAGCCAGTATGGCCATGGAACATTTAGAACGACTGGTCCATAGATATAGAAGGAAAAGACTGAATGACTGGGTCGCGTCTCTAGCAACACTAGATTTGTGTCGGGAGTATATCTTGTGGAAGGATGAAATAGTATGAATAAATTAAACAAAATAACGTTTTTAATGAAAATATGTAAATCATTATTGGAATATGTTGGTAACCCGTTGATAATGCCCTCGAAGCCGGTGTTAGACTTCGTCTTCGGGTCTAACAACACCCGTGCCAATATATACTCCAAACACCGGCTTCTCGGGCATTATCACTTAAATGTGTTATGAGCATTCACAAGAATCATAGGCATTCCACATTCTAGTGCGCTTGACTTTTAAAGGTAATTTCTAATTGAGCTGACATCTGCAGTGTTTACCATGAATGTGATCTCCACAAACACGTTAACATGTCTTTTAAAAGCTGCCTTGTCTACAAACGAGATCAGATTGAATCCCGACCTTAGTAATGCATTACATAGTGGTGCTGTGCATTCATAACAGCACAACACACAGCTGATTCATAGAAAGTGTTACAGACCTTTCATTTTACCCTTGGAAGTAGCAAACTGCAGCAACATCAAAATCATAGAGCCATTTAATTCTTTACAAGTTATGTAGAACTATTGTGTTTTACTTTTTGAATCCTATTCTCGCCATATGTTCAGTGATATAAATTACAAACACATTTTGTGATGAGTTCCATGATAAAGTAAGTGACTAGATATGCAAACAAGATGAACCTGGAGAGTCATTACGTAAAGAAACAATATCACTCAACAAATAATGTAGATAGCTTTGCAGAGAGCGAGAGAGGGAAATTATATTTAACTTAATTTCTCTGGGTGCAGCCTAGTACAGCACCATACTGACTTGATTTGCGTCTCCCACAAACACACACCTGTTGCAGCTTCAATTAAACCCACTTTCCGAATCACAGCAATTTATTTATGTACTGTGCTCCAATAATTCATATTTTAAGTATACTCCACCAAACAATGTTTAGACATGAAAACTAAATTAAACTCATTTGCATATGTGTTCAAGTACACTTCCTCACACCCCATAGGAAAAATGATACACTAGTATTATGGACTCACTTTGTTGATACCACCCAGGGAGGGAACAGTAGAGAGGACTAATAGAACCTATAGAACCCCTCTTCACAGTGCATTCGGAAAGAATTCAGACCCCTTCCCTTTTTCCACATTTTGTTACATTACAGCCTTATTCTAAAATGGATTAAATTAATGTTTTTCCTCATCAATCTATACACAATACCCCATAATGACAAAGCAAAAACTGGGTTTTTGCTATGAGACTCGAAATTGATCTCAGGTGCATCCTGTTTCCATTGATCATCCTTGAGATGTTTCTACAACTTGATTGGAGTCCACCTGTGGTAAAGTCAATTGATTGGACATGATTTGGAAAGGCACACACCTGTCTATATAAGGTCCCACAGTTGACTGTGCATGTCAGCACAAAAACCATGAGGTCAAAGGAATTGTCCGTAGAGCTCAGAGAGAGGATTTTCTCGAGGCACAGATCTGGGGAAGGGTACCAAAAAATGTCTGCAGCATTGAAGGTCCCCAAGAACACAGTGGCCTCCATCATTCTTAAATGGAAGAAGTTTGGAACCACCAAGACTCTTCCTAGAGCTTGCCGCCCGGCCAAACTGAGCAATCGGGGGAGAAGGGCCTTCGTCAGGGAGGTGACCAAGAACCCAATTGTCACTTTGACAGAGCTCCAGAGTTCCTCTGTGGAGATGGGAGAACCTTCCAGAAGGACAACCATCTCTGCAGCACTCCACCAATCAGGCCTTTATGGTAGAGTGGCCAGACGGATGCCTCTCCTCAGTAAAAGGCACATTACAGCCTGCTTGATGTTTGCCAACAGGCACCTAAAGGGCTCTCAGACCATAAGAAACCAAGATTGAACTCTTTGGCCTGAATGTCAAGTGTCACGTCTGGAGGAAACTTGGCACCATCCCTACAATGAAGCAAGGTGGTGGCAGCATCATACTGTGGGGATGGTTTTCAGCAGCAGGGACTGGGAGACTTGTCAGGATAGAGAGAAAGATGAACAGAGCAAAATACAGAGAGGTCCTTGATGAAAACCTGCACCAGAGCATTGAGGACCTCAGAATGGGGCGAAGGTTCACCTTCCAACAGGACAACGACCCTAAGCACACAGCTAAGACAACGCAGGAGTAGCTTCGGGACAAGTCTCTGAATGTCCTTGAGTGGCCCAGCCAGAGCCCGGACTTGAACCTGATGTCTGGAGAGACCTGAAAATAGCTGTGCAGCGACGCTCGCCATCCAACCTGACAGAGCTTGAGAGGATCTGCAGGAAGAATGGAAGAAACTCCCCAAATACAGGTGTGCCAAGCTTGTAGTGTCATACCCAAGAAGACTCGAGGCTGTAATTGCTGCCAAAGGTGCTTCAACAAAATACTGAGTAAAGGGTCTGACTACTTATGTAAATATGATATTTCACTGTATTATTTTTTATACATTAGAAAAAAATTATATAAACCTGTTTTTGCTTTGTCATTATGGGTTATTGTGTGTAGATTGATGAAGATTTTTTTTTTTTTTTAATCCATTTTAGAATAAGGCTGTAACGTAACAAAATGTGGAAAAAGTGAAGGGGTCTGAATACTTTCCGAATGCACTGTATATCATTAAGAGACTAGAACAGATCCTCAAAAAGTTATATAGCAGCACCATTGAGAGCATATTGACTGGCTGCATCACCTCTTGGTATGGCAACTGCTCGGCATCCGATCACAACAAGCTACAGAGGGTAGTGCATACGGCCCATCACTGGGGTCGAACTCCGTGCCATCCAGGATCTCTATACCAGGCCGTGTCAGAGAAAGGCCCTAAAAATTGTCAAAGACTCTAGCCACCAAAGTCATACACTGTTCTCTCTGCTTCCGCACGGCAAATGGTAACAGTCTGGGACCAAAAGGCTACTGAACAGCTTCTACCCCCAAACCATAACAGTGCTAAATAGTTAACCAAATAACCACACGGACTATGTGCATTGACCCTTTTTACACTAACTATTTTTGACTATGCACACACACTGGACTCTACAGTCGTGGTCAAAAGTTTTGAGAATGACACAAATATTAATTTTCACAAAGTCTGCTGCCTCAGTTTTTATGATGGCAATTTGCATATACTCCAGAATGTAATGAAGAGTGATCAGATGAATTGCAATTAATTGCAAAGTCCCTCTTCGCCATGAAAATGAACATAATCCCCAAAAAACATTTCCACCACATTTCAGCCCTGCCACAAAAGGACCAGCTGACATCATGTCAGTGATTCTCTCGTTAACACAGGTGAGAGTGTTGACAAGGACAAGGCTGGAGATCACTCTGTCATGCTGATTGAGTTAGAATAACAGACTGGAAGCTTTAAAAGGAGGATGGTGCTTGAAATCATTGTTCTTCCTCTGTTAACCATGGTTACCTGCAAGGAAACACGTGCCGTCATCATTGCTTTGCACAAAAAGTGCTTCACAGGCAAGGATATTGCTGCTAGTAAGATTGCACCTAAATCAACCATTTATCGGATCATCAAGAACTTCAAGGATAGAGGTTCAATTGTTGTGAAGAAGGCTTCAGGGCGCCCAAGAAAGTCTAGCAAGCGCCAGGACCGTATCCTAAGGTTGATTCAGCTGCGGGATTGGGGCACCACCAGTGCAGAGCATGCTCAGGAATGGCAGCAGGCAGGTGTGAGTGCATCTGCACGCACAGTGAGGCGAAGACTTTTGGAGGATGGCCTGGTGTCAAGAAGGGCAGCAAGGAAGCCACTTCTCTCCAGGAAAAACATCAAGGACAGACTGATATTCTGCAAAAGGTACAGGGATTGGACTGCTGAGGACTGGGGTAAAGTCATTTTCTCTGATGAATCCCCTTTCCGATGGTTTGGGCCATCCGGAAAAAAGCTTGTCCGGAGAAGACAAGGTGAGCACTACCATCAGTCCTGTGTCATGCCAACAGTAAAGCATCCTGAGACCATTCATGTGTGGGGTTGCTTCTCAGCCAAGGGAGTGGGCTCACTCACAATTTTGCCTAAGAACACAGCCATGAATAAAGAATGGTACCAACACATCCTCCGAGAGCAACTTCTCCCAACCATCCAAGAACAGTTTGGTGACGAACAATGCCTTTTCCAGCATGATGGAGCACCTTGCCAGAAGGCAAAAGTGATAACTAAGTGTCTCAGGGAACAAAACATCAACATTTTGGGTCCATGGCCAAGAAACTCCCCAGACCATAATCCCATTGAGAACTTGTGGTCAATCCTCAAGAGGCGGGTGGACAAACAAAACCCCACAAATTCTGACAAACTCCAAGCATTGATTATGCAAGAATAGGCTGCCATCAGTCAGGATGTGGCCCAGAAGTTAATTGACAGCATGCCAGGGCGGATTGCAGAGGTCTTGAAAAAGAAGGGTCAACACTGCAAATATTGACTCTTTGCATAAACTTAATGTAATTGTCAATAAAAGCCTTTGACACTTATGGAATGCTTGTAATTATACTTCAGGATACCATAGTAACATCTGACAAAAATATCTAAAAACACTGAAGCAGTAAACTTTGTGAAGACCAATACTTGTGTCATTCTCAAAACTTTTGACCATGACGGTACACACACACTCACACATGCTTACACTGACACTCAACACATAACACAACACATAACACGTACATACAGGGAAACTGTCGCCACACACACACTTCCACACTCATCACATACGCTGCTGCTAGTGTCTATTATCAATCCTGTTGCCTAGTCACTTTACCCCTACCTATATGTACATACAGTATCTACCTCAATTTCCTCTTACTCCTGCACATCGACTCGGTACTGGTACCCCATGTACACTGAGTGTACAAAACATTAGGAACACCTTCATAATATTGAATTGCACCCCCTTTTGCAACAGCTTCAATTCATCAGGACATGGCTCTACAAGGTGTCGAAAGCGTTCCACGGGGATGCTGGCCCATGTTGACTCCAATGCTTCCCACAGTTGTTTGCTGAATGTCCTTTGGGTGGTGGACCACTCTTGATACACACGGGAAACTGTTGAGTGTGACACATTCAAACCCTGTGGACTTGGGACCTACTACCATGTTCAAAGGCACTTAAATATTTTATCTTACTCATTCAACCTCTGAATGGCACACATACACAATCCATGTCTCAGTTGTCTCAAGGCTTACAAATCCTTCTTTAACCCATCTCATCCCCTTCATCTACACTGATTGAAGTGGATTTAACAAGTGACATCAATAAAGGATCATAGCTTTCACCTGGATTCACCTGGTCAGTCTATGTGATGAAAAGAGCAGGTGTTCCTAACGTTTTGTGCACTCATTGTCCTTTTGTATTCTGCATTGTTGAAAAGGGCCCGTAAGTAAGCATTTCACTGTTAGTCTACACCTCTTATTTACAAAGCATGTGACAATTAAAATGTGATTTGATTTGACAAGAGGCCTTGTAGAGAGTGGGGCTCTGCAGTAAGAGCCTGGCCGCTGTTGAACGAGGGCCAGCGTTGGCTCAGGCTTACATTTACATTTTAGTCATTTAGCAGACGCTCTTATCCAGAGCGACTTACAGTTAGTGAGTGCATACATTATATATATATTTTTTTTTTCTTCATACTGGCCCCCCGTGGGAAGCGAACCCACAACCCTGGCATTGCAAACGCCATGCTCTACCAACTGAGCTACATCCCTGCCGGCCATTCCCTCCCCTACCCTGGACGACACTGGGCCAATTGTGCGCCGCCCCATGGCTTGGCCCTGACAGGTGTGTGTGGCGGTGCTGATGAAGCTGTCAGATGTCAGGGTCTGGCAGTGTGTCACCTCTTCCTCCCCAGTGGCTCTGAAAGGAGGCTAAGGGGGACCTGAGCTTGTTATTGCAGTGATGGCCTAGTGTTATCTCTCCCAACCCCATCCCCCCTATCACCACCACCTCCACCACCTACCCTCCACAGTAGGACAATGAGGGGAGCTACACTCCACTCAACCTCGGCACCGCCGAGAGTTCCAGTCTCATCGCAAAAAGAGACAGGTAGCCCTGTGCAAATGAGATAGTTGAGCACTTGGGATGTTAAGAGCAAGGGCTGTGTCGTATTTGGGGATATGTCTATCAGGTCTATCAGGTGTGTGTGTGTGTGTGTGTCTGTGTGTGTATGTGTGTGTGTGTGTGTGTGTGTGTGTGTGTGTGTGTGTGTGTGTGTGTGTGTGTGTGTGTGTGTGTGTGTGTGTGTGTGTGTGTGTGTGTGTGTGTGTGCTGCTGTGATACTAGTGACTGCTTTGCCCTGGAGCTCTTAAAACCTGTTAATGTAAATCTCCTATCTACAGTACATTTTAATGGTTAGCTGTCAAAATCTAAAGGCAAATGCAGGTTGCCATTTGTCAATACTACTTACATACTGTATACTTTGGACAGTACCTTGACAGCTGAAACCTACATGTCTTTGAACTGTGTTGATCTGTGAAGAGATTATGGAAAGGTACAGCGTCAGGCAGCCACGACTCAAAATGGAAGCTGTATGTTGCGTCCCAATTGGCACCCTATTCCCTATACAAGGCACTACTTTTGACCGTAGGGTAGAGTATATACAGTTGAAGTCGGAAGTTTACATACACTTAGGTTGGAGTCATGAAAACTTGTTTTTCAACCACTCCACAAATTTCTTGTTAACAAAGTATAGTTTTGGCAATTCGGTTAGGACATCTACTTTGTGCATAACAAAAGTACTTTTTCCAACTATTGTTTACAGACAGATTATTTCACTTATAATTCACTGTATCACAATTCCAGTTGGTCAGAAGTTTACATACACTAAGTTGACTGTGCCTTTAAACAGCTTGGAAAATTCCAGAAAATGATGTCATGGCTTTAGAAGCTTCTGATAGGCTAATTGACATCATTTGAGTCAATTGGAGGTGTACCTGTGGATGTATTTCAAGGCCTACCTTCAAACTCAGTGCCTCTTTGCTTGACATCATGGGAAAATCAAAATAAATCAGCCAAGACCTCAGAAAAAAAATTGTAGACCTCCACAACTCTGGTTCATCCTTGGGAGCAATTTCCAAACTCCTGAAGGTACCACGTTCTTCTGTACAAACAATAGTACGCAAGTATAAACACCATGTGACCACGCAGCCGTCAAACCGCTCAGGAAGGAGACGCGTTCTGTATCCTAGAGATGAACGTACTTTGGTGCGAATAGTGCAAATAAATCCCAGAACAACAGCAAAGGACCTTGTGAAGATGCTGGAGGAAACGGGTACAAAAGTATCTACAGTAAAAGGAGTCCTATATCGACATAACATGAAAGGCTGCTCAGCAAGGAAGAAGCCACTGCTCCAAAACCGCCATAAAAAAGCCAGACTACGGTTTGCAACTGCACATGGGGACGAAGATCATACTTTTTGGAGAAATGTCCTCTGGTCTGATGAAACAAAAATAGAACTGTTTGGCCATAATGACCATCGTTATGTTTGGAGGAAAAAGGGGTATGCTTGCAAGCCGAAGAACACCATCCCAACCGTGAAGCACGGGGGTGGCAGCATCATGCTGTGGGGGTACTTTGCTGCAGGAGGGATTGGTGCACTTCACAAAATAGATGGCATCATGAGGAAGGAAAATTAGGTGGATATATTGAAGCAACATCTCAAGACATCAGTCAGGAAGTTAAAGCTTGGTCGCAAATGGGTCTTCCAAATGGACAATGACCACAAGCATACTTCCAAAGCTGTGGCAAAATGGCTTAAGGACAACAAAGTCAAGGTATTGGAGTGGCCATCACAAAGCCCTGACCTCAATCCTATAGAAAATGTGTGGGCAGAACTGAAAAAGTGTGTGCGAGCAAGGAGGCCAACAAACCTGACTCAGTTACACCAGCTCTGTCAGGAGGAATGGGCCAAAATTCACCCAACTTATTGTGGGAAGCTTGTGGAAGAAACATTTGACCCAAGTTAAACAATTTAAAGGCAATGCTACCAAATACTAATTGAGTGTATGTAAACTTCTGACCCACTGGGAATGTGATGAAAGACATAAAAGCTTAATAAATAATAATCTCTACTATTATTCTGACATTTCACATACTTAAAATAAAGTGGTGATCCTAACTGACCTAAGACAGGCAATTTTTACTAGGATTAAATGTCAGGAATTGTGAAAAACTGAGTTTAAATGTATTTGGCTAAGGTGTACGTAAACTTCCGACTTCAACTGTAGTAGTGCACTAAATGTAGTGTGGTGTATTATTATGAATGAACTGTAGAGTTTAATGGACTATGAGGTAGAACTGGGTTAATCAAGAGCATAGAGTTAGATTTCTTTGTTACTGGGCCAGGAATTGAATTGGGTCATTTCACTGTGTGTGTGGGGTTTGTGTATGTTTCAAGGATTTAGGGCCTTGTCATGGTTAAACTAAACATGAGTGTGTGTGCAAGACAAGGGAGTGAGTGATTGGTTGGAGTACTATGTGCATAATAAATGTCGAGTTTAGCCGCCCTCAGAGACAAAGGAAGTGGGCGGAGCAATAAAAGAGCGGGAAACTGAAGAGGGGACTATATAAGATGGAGGGAGAGAGTAAGAGGGTGTGCCATTCTGCAGACTGGCATCGGCTTTGTTGAAACTCTAATAAAGTCATATCTTTATTCCAACAAAAACTCTGTAAGACCTTATTTGTAATAAAGTATAGTGGTTATTTTCCACAACAGTAGTGCACTATATAGGGAATAGGTACATTTTGGGTACATGAGTCCTCTTAAGAGACCGCTCTGCATCGGGCCTTGTACTCATCAGGCATGCCCTCAGCTAAATATGTTCATCCTGAATGCTTGTTTTGAAGGATGAATACATAAAAAAACACATTCATGTGTGAGGGCTCCATATTCTGCCACGACTACTCTCAATCTTTTGAAGAAATCCTGCAAAAGTGAGATCGGCCAGTCAGAGCCCATTACACCGACAGGAAGAATAGGACTCCATTTGTGAAGTGGATGTTGGAGAAGAGCTTGGTTGTTAAAAGGCATCAAGGCCTCTCATTATTGTCCGTTGCATACTGCACTCTACTATCCCTGCAGAGCTTGCAGAAGAATATTAGAACCTGCTTAAGATGTTACCATTTTAGACATTTTAGAACTAAAGACGTCATCCCATTAGTGAATGGGCCTTGTCTATATGGTAAAATGGAAACGCTGTAGATGTTTATCTCTATTGTCGGGTAGTGGTTTCTAAGAGACGATTTTGTAAAATATCTGCCATAGACTCATTGCTGGTAGATTCAAATGTTTAATAAGTCACAGTAAGTGCATGTAACATTATGTATATATGTATATTGGGAAGAGTTTTCAGATGACTTCAAAAAAATTGTGTTAACTTTATCATATGTTCATATTTCAATAGTGTCATCCAACTCCTGTATAATTTGCAATGAAAATACATCTAACAATAGCACTAAGGCTCCCTGACGAGAAAATAATAGATCAATAACATGAATTGTCAAGTGTTTTCTATTCAACAGAAAAATATAAGGGGTCTTGTTTGATTATACGGTTACTTGCTTTGTATAATCTCAAACTTGATGTATTGATTCACTTTCAGTTAAATGTCCCAACATTATATTTTCAAAGCACAGAACTATTGGAATACTTAATGGCTTTGGTTCCACTCTGTTATCAGGTTTGCAGACAGGAATTTCATGGGTTCCATTTCAAATGTCTTATTCCCCAAAACAAATTGATTAACTAATTGTGTAGTTCCTCTCCTGCTTGATTCATTTGAGGGAACCTGCAAGTAAACACAAATAAATTAAATGAGTGAGATAAAAAGACTGAATGAATCCCATCTGCACCTCCTCCCCATATCTTCCTCACTCATTCATACTACCTATCATCCTGTCTGTTGTCTCTGCCATGGCTGATCACTCAAATCACTGTCTGCGAAACGCTGATACCATTTTCAAACTTTTTCCACTGCTTTTGATTGATCAGCTCAGCGCTCTTCACTTTAGTGTTCAAGCAGTCTTCTCTCTCAGCAGACTTACTGGCGGATCGGCTTATTCACAGCGCGCTGTCATGATGTGGCTCATTATGGAGTCAGGAATAGAGCTTCGTTGCCTCGCACTGGCCTCCCAGGTCTAAATCAATGAGTTTTCCACCAACGTCAACGTCTAGCGGTAACCGACGTCTTTGAGCCACAGCACTGAGGGATGTGGGATGTGGAGCCTGAAGTCAGTTGATCAATCAACACGGTGATAACAGTCTTCATGCCTTGTAGGAGGCAAACACACATCACAACAACAGATTGGAACAGATATAGCATTTTACCCAGGACCATTATACCATTCCCCTACCAGCTGATTCTCCTCACTGATTACAATAATCACCTCGCTCAGAACCATTTGGACAAGTGTATATATATATATATATACAGCCACTTCAACAGATCCATTGTTTGTTTCCACTGGTTGCAAACAACAGACTACTCACCCCCAAAGAGATTTTATCAAAATTAACCTCCTCTGGAGTCTGTAACATTTACAAAAGATGCAATTTAGCCCAAGTACATTGTTCGCTAGCCTACCATTTTCCTAAGAAGGTACAATGTGCTATGTTTACTGCTGTTCAAAGGTAATTTCATTTAATTATATATACCTATTGATTCTTGAAGAATATAAGCTTAGAAATGCCCGATGAGTTTAGTACAACTAACGTAAGAGGCAAAGATGCTGTTTGTCTGAAAGACTCATTCAGTATTGGGACTTTGCAGTCTATTGTATGTCATGGACTTTCAAACACTTTATTTGGTGAGTATCTGTACACAATGTTCAATCCCTCTCTAAAATATGTTTAATCCCTCTAAACTATGTTCAACCCCTCTCTAAAATATGTTTAATCCCTCTTAAAGATGTTCAATCCATCACTAAAATATGTTTAATCCCTCTCTAAAATATGTTCAATCCTTCTCTTAAAGATGTTCAATCCCTCTCTAAAAGTGCACACCCACCAATTTCCACTTCCATTGGATCAACTGAAAGATTAGACTTGTTGGGGCTGGTTTCCCAGACAAAGATGAAGCCTAATCCTGGACTAAAAAGCACGTTCATTGAAGATACTCCTTTGAGCATGCATTTTAGTCCAGGAATATGACTAAATCTGGGTCCAGGAAACTAGCCCCTAATCTCCGAAATGTTGATCTCATTTGCATTAATAATAGTAATTTAATATTTGAAGAAACCTGTTCCTACCTGAGTCCCAACCAGTCCCTCTTAACAGTTTTGTCAGCAGTTGTCTTTTCAAGTGCCCAGTCTACAGTATTATTCCACTGATATTAAGATAAAATGTAAGAGTAGAAACAGAAACTGAGATTCATCCTGCAGTTTGTCAAGATGACTTTCCCCAAAGGCACTGACACAGACATGTGCTCATATTTTAGAAGTTCAGAGCCTAGTAAAGATTTCTAAGCATGTACAGTGTCAAAATAGTAAAATTAATATCAAACATTCCAATGGGTTAACTATATATATATATATATATATATATATATATATATATATATATATATATATATATATATATTGGTTTTTTTGTTTTGTTTTTGGAGACCCCTTTTTTCTAGCATATGTTCAATGTAATCTGTGAAATAGAAAGGGGTTATGAAATGTGTTGCCCGAGCAAGGTCAACACAGGAGACAGAGCTCACAGCTAAACTCGAGAAATATGACAACTTGAAGTGCCGAGAAGGGGTTTATTTCTAGATTTCCCTCTCTGGCGAAGAAGAGACAGACTTACCTTATTCCCTTATTTCCTCGTCTGTCAGACCGGCAGAAAGGATAGACCTTCTGGGTTACATTAAGGAGAAATGCATGTTGACTACTACGGTATGTGGATTAATTCACAGAACCAATTCATATACAGTTGGGGGTTCTTTACAAGAATGTGCGGGAACATTGTTTTCACGTGGCCCAGATCAATGGTGTTCGCTTATTCTTTTCTAGTATGTTTGAGCACTCAGTTACCCCCACAAAAGCTGTGACCTTATAGTCAGATACATTTTCCTGTGCCCTTGCTGAGCTGAAGTCACAATTGTGGATCCAATTTGCTACTACAGCCAACTATAAAGAATCCAATCAAGTGGGAAGGAATGAACACACTGTAATTGCTCACATACTTTTGCTGACATGCTAGCGTCACTACAGCCCTTTCTACTATGCCTGGTCCGGACCTTCTACAGGCCACCACGGGAGATTGGCCCAGAGACTGTCAATTAGGGTTACGAGGCCCGGAGCGTGGCAAGGGGGTTGGCCAAGCATGCAGTGCAGTCTAGCATGACACCTGATGGCTAATGGAAATTGACATTCCTGCTTGGTAGTGCCTTCAGCTCCGGCCCTGCACTGGCAGCTCAGCACAGTGGAGCCCAGTGGGAAGATGGCCCATCCCTCCAGGTGTCTTCCCCAATTAGCGGGGCCATGCGGCAGGCCTCTGTGTTGTTCCCCATTAAAATGTTAATTCAATGGAACAGCAACCTGCCTATGGTCAGCATATCCTCGCAGCAAAAAGCCTTCTGCAAATTCAATAAAATAAACTGCAACTTTCACAGCAGCTGTCTGCGCCTCCCCTCCTTCCTTCAACAACACCTCTTGTGGGAGCAGTCAAATTACAACGCGCCATTATTTTGGTATCAGCATTAAGCAGTGATATCAGATGTTAGTTTGCTCTAACAAATGTATAGCTTTATCATGGAAAGTCAGAAAAAAAATCAAAACAAGGAAAGGCCCAACCTTATCCTTATCCTGCGACTGACCTCTGTTGTCCTTATTGAAGACAGCTGCCCCATAGGACCCTGAAGACTCTCACTCCTCTGGGTGATGCTTCAATACTTCCCTTTCCTCATGCACGGCCTGTCATCCTCCCTGTCACAGGGACAAACTCCTCACTACTGCAGATTGATGCTATAGCTCCCCGACACAGAGAGAGACTGCAGAACAGAATGGCTATAGCTCTTTCATCTACGTGGGCTGTCCCAATGCATCAGTCAGCGGGAGTAAGACAACAATAAACAGAACAAAGAGCACAACAACCAAGTTAACTATTTTAAGAGGCATCCTCTCTGATCTTCTCTTCAGTCATGTCCAGTGTCTCTCACTTAGCTCAGAATCATTAGAGCTCGGGAAATAGTGGAACAACTCGACTACCCCTGTCTACGAGCATGATATATTTAGACGTTTACACTTCCGAATGTGACTTATTGAGCTCCTAGTTAGAAAATAAAAATGTATACTTTTTTTTATTCTGTTTGTGAGAAAATGTTTTTTACTCAGGACAAAAAAATATCTACTTCCACCCAACCATGCAGTCCTCATTCATGTGGCTTCATGATAGTATCTTGCCAGACAAACATACATTCTCCTCGTTACCAGTGGATCATTCTAATTATCCACACTCCACCACCGAGTAAAAAGCAACACATATTTTGAGTGTTCTGTTACAATATTGCTCTCAGCAGTCACACTCGCCCTGTGGCAACATTTGCATGAAGGCATGCCCCATTTCCCATGCCGTCCTTGTGTTTAGCTACATTAAACATGCTACATTATGGGATAACACAGCAAACATGGTAATGAGTGCCATCAACAAAACACTTCACACAGTGAGGACCAATCAACACCCCGCCCCCTTAATAGGTATATATGGAATCGTTAGGAACGTCACAAAAAACAAACATTTGTTACTACTTCTTTGGATGGGGTTTCTGTTTCACTGCAGTGGTATAACATCAAAGTATATCTGCTGTGTTTGATCGATAGATTTTTACACCTTATCAAATCAACCGCAACTAACCAGAACCACAAACTCAGCATGACTTGGTGAATGAATACAAGAAACAAAGATGTAACGCTTTTCCTCAAACTTCAGTTTATTGTTGATTCCTATTCTACAACCCTTCTTAGTTCAAACCCATTCAAATCATCCTCTAGTGCGGCACTTGACTTGGCGATGGAGGAAATGAGAAAGCGATGGAGGCTGAAAATAAAAAGTCACCCAGGGAAAACCCAGGTGATGACAGATGAACTGATGATAACTGAAGTGTGCCCATTGCTGTATAAAGTGAATATGAATAGACTATAGGAAAGCACTGAAGTAAACATAGTGCAGGGTTGGCTCTTCAAACTGTATGGGATTGAGAGAGGGCTTTTCCCACCACTCTCACCCTGTTCCTTATTACAGCTACCTGTGGCCACTGCTGGGCAGCCTACTGAGATGAAAGCCTGGCTGAAGATTGCTTTCCTGTCTTTTCTTAGCCCCAGCTTGGCTTCCCATATCCGCTTTACAGGGCTGTGCAAATACAGCTATGCTACTGGCCATTGACTGGACTAATATCGGTGCGCTCATATTCAGTCTCTTACGGATAAAATGCCCACTATTCTTATTAAAGCTTTCCATTATTCATTTGGTGTGGTGAATTTTTAAAGACCTCTTTAAGGCTAATTTTAGAGTAGCTCATTTCACCCACAGTACTCTTTAAGGCTAATTTTACAGTCGCTAATTTCAACCACGGTCCTCTTTAAGGCTAATCTTACAGTAGCTAATTTCACCCATGGTCCTCTTTTAAGGCTAATTTTACAGTAGCTAATTTCTCCCACAGTCCTCTTTAAGGCTAATTTTACAGTAGCTAATTTCACACACAGTCCACTTTAAGGCTAATTTCACCCAAGGTCCGTTGAGAAAGTTCCGATTGCTTGCCGAGGAGGGTTCGGTAAGAGACCGAGTTCACGTCAACTATACAGCACAAATGCAGGTATTTGCGAACAAGTTGTTCATATTTAAGTGGTAGTGAGGAATTTGAACTCTACAGGAAATGAACTCCCTGAAATCTATTTCTAATATTAGATCAACAATGATTGGAAACCTTTAGATGGATGTTAGTGTGAAGCAGCGGGGCAATTAACATGATGAGCTCATTTCCTCTAGTTAGCTCCAGGGGATTTGCACTCCATGTGGTAGCAACATGTGAGATTGGATGCAATTGTGCTTGAAATAATTGTATTATAGACATATTTTGAGAAGGTTTGTTGTTTGTCATTATTTGGTCAGAAAAAAAATACATCTTTATCAAAACACATCAGTCAACTTTGTAGAACTTTGTAGAACTTGATCTAAATGTAGGCCTTGGGTCAACTAGTGCCATAGTCAAGATACATATTTATCTAAGATTGTATACTTGCGATTTGTTTGTTTTCTATGTGTTGCTATGTGTTTAGCCTCTGTCATGCACACACACACCTACCTCTGTCTGTGTCAGTCAAGTGAGAGAGTCAGACACAAGATAATATCTGTGATCGCTGCCCCCTGTGTGGGCTCCCAGTGTGCACCTCTCTCCCCACTGAGCCTAATGCTATGTGGCAGTGCTGGCACCCCTCTGTCCAAACGGATCCATCATGTCTCGACACACACACTCACTCACAGTAACCAGCCAGCTCCAGTGTTGAAAGGACACCAGCTCCCACACACACACACACACACACACACACGCACACACACACACACACACACGCACACACACACACACACACACACACACACAAGCACACACACACACACACATACACACACACACACACAGACACACACGTACACATGCTTGCACACACACAAACACACACACACAGACACATGCAGACACTTGCACTCACAAACAAACACACAGGCACTTGAATACTTGCTCACATGCTTGCTAAAAATATTTTCAGAACACTCACAAATCTCAGGATATAAAATTAACGTGGGAAAAAAACGAAATAATAACAATAGGAAAAATACAAAAATAATAACTCACGATCTACAGCAATCCTTTAAGTGGACCACAACAAATATTCAAAACTTAAGATGCTTAATAAGTGACAACAGACAACACATATGAAAGCAGATCAATTAATAATTAAATGGAATAATCTTCCCTTAAATCTTACAGGGAGAATAAACCTCTAGAATGTCTGCCACAGTTTTAGTATTTATTTTCGGTAATACGAATTACCCCACCGAAGACATTCTTTAAAAAAGTATACTTGGGCCTCCCGAGTGGCACAGCGGTCTAAGGCACTGCATCGCAGTGCTTGAGGCGTTACTACAGACCCGGGTTCAATCCCAGGCTGTGTCACAGCCAGCCATGACCGGGAGACCCATGAGGCGGCGTATAATTGGCCCAGCGTCGGGAGGGTTTGGCCGGCCGGGATTTCCTTGTCCAATTGCGCTCTAGCGACTCCTTGTGGCGGGCTGGGTGCCTGCAAGCTGACTTCGGTCGCCAGCTGGACAGTGTTACCTCTGACACATTGGTGTCGCTGGCTTCCAGGTTAAGCGAGCAGTGTGTCAAGAAGCAGTGTGGCTTGGCAGGGTCGTGTTTCGGAGGATGCATGGCTCTCGACCTTCGCCTCTCCCGATTCCATAGGGGTGTTGCAGTGATGGGACAAGACTGTAACTACCATTTGGGGAGAAACAGGAGTAACATACTTTATATGGGCAAATAAAATTCATAGAATAAAAAGCAAAGTTTTACATCTTGCTAAGTCTGAGGGTGGTTTTAACCTTCCAGACTTGGAATTGTATCAACTCCCTACCCAAGGCTTTGACTTGAGACATAAAGTTAAATGCACTAAAGAGGAACAATGGGTACATAATGAAGATGTGCATGCTGATCCCCAGAATATTTTTATGTGTCTATTTTCATAGGATACAGCTAAGAACATTAACTACTTCATAGTTAAGAACACTATAATAACAATATGGGAAAAAAATGAAATGGATTCTTTAAGAACCAATATCACTCCCTAAAAACACAACCTTATGGAACAATCCTTGGATAGCTTTTCAGAATTCACTGATAAATAGGTCCACATGGACACTAAAGGCATAGAAATGGAAAATGTATTTCCATGACAGAAGTAATTTTGGACTGACCAATATAGATCGTTTCAAATACATGCAACTTAAAAGTTACATATCACGAAATTTCGATTTGAAATCTTTTGGACATCAGGGAAACCTTGAGGGAATCTTATTTGAGTCAGAAAATGATGTTCATATGATAGGGAAGATATACAAAACCTTGCAGAGAGCATATCAAACTGGCAATATCTTAGAAAAAAATATAAACTATTGGAACCAAGACTTAAAAATAACTGATATTGGCACAAGATGGAGGGAAAGTTGGAGCATAATGAACGAAATTACAGTTAACGAAAATGTACGGTTAATCCAGTATAAACTAATGTATATGAGTCAATATCTCTATGAGGTGCCTTTGGTGTCCTCATCAGACTCACTCAGTCATCATGAAAATGTAGCAGAATAATGAAAGTCTGAGGTCTTATTATAAGTGGCCAAACATTTGCACACATATCAGTAGAATGATGTCTCTAAAAAAGTGTTTCCTTCATTTTATAAAATTTTTTTCATTGGATGTACGTGATTTTGGCATGTCCCACACACTGCTCTGCTAACTACAGTGTGTGTAATAAGTGGTTAAATGATACTAAATCCATTTTTTTTTTTTACATGGTTTTACTGTCCACAATAAGTTATTTGATAAAACAAGTAATTTTGATCATGTATATTGTATTTTCATAATCATATTGAACATTTTGCATGTGTCCCTGAAATTGCTGTCCACCCTGTCATTATGGGGTAACTGCCCCTTTAAGAAACCCACTGATGTTTTCAGTGACATCACTACGAGCATTTTGTCTTTCTTCAATGAAGGCTGAAGCAGTGTCTAGTTGCAGAGTAAGTATTTACACTTATGTTTCATAATTTTCATCATATTATGTGTGTAGTTGGATGTTGTCAAGCTTAACATGTCCACTCTGTCATAGTGAAATATCAATTGATAGAAAAACCTATCAGAACTTTGAAATATATTTGTAAAACAGTACACAGTCAGCTTGCTAACTGTAGTATGTTGCTAAGTGAAGGTCCACCATGTGCTCATTAAATGCTAACATTAGCCAAAAATGTCCACCCTGTCATTGTCCACCCTGTCAGCAAGCCTTCCATGACAGGGTGGACATGGTTCATGACAGGAAGGACATGTGCATAGTTTAGGCCACATACTGATAATGTTACACATATTACAACAGCTATTACACACATTTTATAACAGTACATGCTATACATAGTAAGAATGGACAATATGGACAATTTTTTTGGCGATATCGGTATCAGCAAACCTAGTTTGATAATGCAAGCCTAGTTTACCGGGACTGCCAATTAAAGTGTGTAAGGGAACATTTTGCATCGTCTTTTTCAAGGAATGAGATCAAAAGGAGCTGAGATAGCAAGGAGATATCGGGAACGTCGTGATGCTGACCCAGACAGAAGAAGAAAGTACCTTGAGAAAGAAAGGGTCAAATGGAAAAAAGACAGAGAGACTGGAAAGAAGAAGGGTGTCAATGAGCTCAGTGAGAGAGAAGAGGGCAAAAAGAAAGAAATGGAGAGAGGCAAAAAGTCAAGCCAGAGCCAGAAACAGGGCCAGTGCAATTGCTACAGTCAGAATCAAAGCCTGATGTACCTGCAATAGCTGCCATAAAAGGCACTATGAGAATCCACCAAGCTATCAGTCTGACACCCGGCCAAATGAAATACAGAGACATTTCATGTCTGTGTAAAAGGGAGGAAGGTGTTTTGGACTGCCCCTGCTTTAACCTTCAAGAGGTCACTCTAGCTAATGTTCCTGTTTCATCTGACAAGTCCCCAGCATGTGGAAAGACACCAGATAATCCTAGGAGACCAGAAATGATTGAGGTAAAGCACATTGGAGAGTGGTGCGTCGTTAATTATGACAATGAAGCATACCCAGGTATCATCATGGATGCAGAAGGGCACAGTGTGAAAGTTAAGTGTATGCAACGCCATGGCATAAACAAGTTCAAATGGCCAAGTCTTCGGGACGACATCTGTTGGTACCATGACTGGCAGGTACTTTGCCTAATACCAGAACCACAGGCTCTGAACAAGCGCTCTGTACAGATTGAAGTGTCTGCATGGAAGTATGTGGAACAGCAACTGCAGAACTGAGCCATGTCTCTGCAGAAAGGGAGAGACTGTTTGGAGATGCGTCCAAGTGATCTTTCTGTAATATTCAGTTTTTTCAAATCAACTGTTCTCCACTTAAAAAATATTTTTCTTCTTGTTCTACAGTTGAATGTTTGACTTTCACTGTGCAGAATGATGTACAGAGTTTAACGCTAGAAGGCCACATTAATGAATCATTTTGGGCATCTTTATTCAGTGGCTGCATGCAGGTAGAGTGGATCAAAAACAGTCTGTTCAACTTGTAATTTCCCCCTACATGGGAAAAGGCATTTTTTACATCATTTTCTTGCATTGTTCCTTGCATTTATGAGGCCATTCAATGACATTTCACAACGTGTCCACCCTGTCATGCCCAGGGTCCACCCTGTCATGTCACTGTCCACCCTGTTATTTTCATGTTCTATGAAAATAAACAAATTATTTTCACAAGTTAGCAAAATCTTTTGTGTGATTCCTTTATAAACAAATGAGGGCCAAATAGTATTGTTTGAAAGTTTGACCAGATATCTTTTTTGTTAGATTTTATTTAGAAAAGAAAGTGCAACTCTCGCAGATTTTATAGAGAAACAAATAGTTTGCCATAATTTCATTATTATCCAAATACTTTTCCCATAAACTAAAATATATTGTTGAGAAAGTGACTAAATAGTTTTCTGAAAATGTACGTTTTATAATCACTATGTAATTACAATGTATTTATTCTGCTTTGAAATTGTCCATGACAGGGTGGACATATTTTGCTGTTTGCATGTGAATTGTCTGCTTGCAGTTAATTTATAAAAAGTGTGGGAGCTTGACCAATATGCATTTCTAACAGCATAACATATACTTAATACAATGAATATGAAGTTCAATGGAAAATCTCAGCTTTTTGGGGGGGAAATGGGGAAGTCTCAAAGGCACCTTATGGTGATATTGACCCATATAATGTATTATACAAGAGACAAAATTCACAAATTCTACAGCACAACGGCAGAGTCATGTCTTAAGTGTAAAACGAATAAAGATTCAATAACCCATGCTTTCTGGGAATGCTATAAAGTCTGAAAGTTGCGGGTGGAGCTAGAAAGTTGGCTGTCAGAAGTATTATCAAAGACAGTACAGTATGAAAATAGGCAGAAACTGCTTCTCCAATAGAAATCCCTGATTACACTTGTAGGCGATGTCATGGCGATGTTGGCTAGCTAAGTTCATGTGCAGAAACACGTCATTGTGTCTAACGGTCGTCTCACACCGAACTGCGCATGTGCAGGCCGTCAAATCAAAGGCACTCCTTCGATATAAATGTGTTTGTGATTAAAATGAAAACGTGTCAGTTTGTCACTTTCACGAGGTTGAACTACTAACATGTTCAACTACTTAAGACATTGGCTCGAATCTAGGTTGTGCCTTTAGATTTCGAGAAAATTAATAACTAAGGAATAATTTTTCACTTCTCTCAATTTTTGACTTCTCAAACCCCAAACCCCGGCCTGGTCTAGTTGGTCTGTTTCGCAAGCGATCCCGGAAGTCTCGCGATTTTGCGCCTCTGGGTTTAGAAACTCTGTGGTATTACAATGTAAACATACTTTTAATCCGTCTGCATATTTCAAGACATGGCATATGGGGGGGTGTAGTGAGATACCCAATGGGCAGGACGATTCTCATCACTCATCTTGAAAAATTGTATACTAAAAACGTGGAAATAAATCAGTCCGCCATCATTAACAAAATGGAAAAAACAAATGATTAATATTGAAATATGGAAATAGCATGGGTCACCGAGAAAAACAAATTGATGCAATTTAAGGCCAAGTGGCAGGTCTGGGCAGATTTGATGTAGTCATTGTTTGTGTGCGTCTGTAAGTTGTTGTTCGTATGTATAAGTTTGTATATGGAGTGAAAAAATTAATGAAAATAAATAAATACATTGGATTACATGTAATCAGTTACATGTAATCTGATTACAAAAAAATTGTACTTGTAATCAGTTATGTTACCAGCAAAAATACTGTAATCAGATTACAGATACTTTTGCAAAAAATAGATGATTACCTCTTGTATTACTTTTAAAATCAGAAAGGATGCTTTCGGAAAAAAAATACATCATGGTGCCTTTCTGTTTTTTCAATGACATTCAATTCAGCATTGAAAAAAGGTGTTTGATGGATCCTTTTTGTCTTCTTCTAATACCTTTTAGGGGGAAAGTCATCCAAAAGTAATCAGATTACGTTACTGAGTTAGGTAATACAAAAGTTACATTACTGATACTATTTTGGACAGGTAACTAGTAACTGTAACAGATTAAACCTACCCAACCTTGCTCGCACACACAAACAAACAGTCATTTGCACATACACACACACACAGGCACACACACATACACACTCAAACATACACACACCACCTCCAGTGAATAAAAGACCACTCGCCATCACCGCCCAGACATATCGTATATGAACTATAAAGGGGGTATCCGTAAAGCGTTGATACAGTACACTGCAGACAAGGCTGCATGAATCATTTGTAACTAAATGTGCATCGCGCTGAATCACGATGTCACACGGCATCATGGCATTGGCTTGACTGCTGTCCACATTGTGAGTCATGGCATTGGTTTGACATACAGAGTGCATCCCAAATAGGGCCCCATACGTCTCTGGTCAAAAGTAGTGTACTATAAAGGGAATAGGGTGTCAAAGCATTGGGTTGAATTGTGAATGAATCTACACAAGAAGGAACAAGCACACATACTCATTTGAAAAGTGAATTCACAGTGATGACCTTGAAGATTAAATGAAATCACAACACAATCAACAGTCACTGCTCTCTGGCTTTGTGTTTCCCGACAAATAAAACCTAATTTCCCAAGAGGCATCCGAAAGCCCTCCCCAAATTGAGCTGCTGTTTTTACAGGAAATCTCTCCTGATTTGAAGGTTTGTGTCGATCCTTAACTTCATCATAAAAGCAGATATATGAAATTTCACTGGTAAAGTGTCCTACTGGTGTCTTTAAAGTAATATATTGTGACCGGATGGGAAATCCATTGAAGAGACTTGGCACAATGGTTTGGGCCAAGTCATGTATTCTTGTGGTGGTATGTTCGTGTGTGTGTGTGTGTGTGTGCGCGCGCACGTGCTTGCGTGTGTGTGAGCTTATAAAGGAATACTTTTGAGTAAACAGAACATACAAGTGAAATTGGATATACGTAGATGTTGACAGTGATTTACCTTTTGAAAATAGAATGTAATATTGAAAGTGCGTGGGCTACGGAAAGAAACAAAATGGTGCAGTTTCAGGCCATGTGGCAGAAAGTGATGGGGCGTTGGAAATGGGGGTGTGTGCTAGTGGGTCTGGGCAGGTGTGATGTGGTTGATGTTTGTATGATGTTGTCATTTGTAAGTGTGTGTTTTGTATTGTTTATAAAAGCTAAAATGAAATGTAATCCACCCTCTGAATTAATTCAGACATCTGTGGGAAAGTGAAATGCCTTATTGAAAAAAAATCTTGATACAGCTTAGAAGTAACATGACCTGCGTCCCAAATGGCACCCTATTCCCAATCTTATCAATCTTATGGCCTAGACGTCTTAAGAGATGACGCGCTAAAGGACATTCTCTGACATATGAAGCAAAATATGACTTGCAGCATTAGCTTGTTGACAATTTACATGTTGACAGCTTAGATATTCCCATATTCTCGCCACCTGGAGCTACTGTATGTGCATAGAGAACTAGTCTATATTGATCTAGACCAGGGGTATTCAACTCTTGGAGCCTGCTGGTTTTCTGTTCTACCTGATAATTAATTGCACGCACCTGGTGTCTCAGGTCTAAATCAGTCCCTGATTGGACAGGAACAATTAAAAAATACATTGGAACTGGCTTCGAGGTCCAAAGATGAATCTGAGGGATCTAGACAATAAATACACTTTAGCCCTGTGCCGCTTACACATATTGGCCACACTTTACAATAAGGTACCCTTTACAAAGAGTTTAAGGGTTTATGTAATTATAAGCTCTTTATAAACCCTTTAAGGATGCCTTATTGTTAAACCCTTTATTAAGGGTACCTTATTATAAAGGGGCTATTTTCAGCCCATTAGGTGTATGCCTTAGACCAGCACTGCTGTATGTTGCTGTATTATCTTACCCTTATGCCTCATCCCATTTAGGCTAGCCAGCCAAACGCTGGAGATCAACCTGTCCCCTATGGGTGGAATCCGTCACATAAATGCCAAGGTTGGCCTGGCTATTACGCTGATAATTAAAGATGTGACAGTACGAATATGCTGACTCAAAGTTCAAGTTCAAACCCAATTTCAGAGGCCGGGTTGCTCAATACTTGTAGAACCACAGGATCAATGCACTGTTATGGAGGAGCAAAGCTGTAGTGGCTGATGATCATCTTAAAGGAAAAGTCCGCCGAAAAATCATAATTTGCTACGTTGGTAGTAGAGTGGTCTTTCCTCTTAAAGGTGAATTCTGCTGAACATGCATAATTCGCTAGGTTGTCGTAAGGTGAACTTTCTTTCATGTGTTAAGTTTAAAATGTTATAGGTAGACACTCTATTACTGAGGGTGATGATGTCATCGAAGTGTAAACCTAGGACTGTATCACAGAGGATAGACATTTTTTATTGTTTATTGGAGCTATTGGGCTCAATTTGGGTTATCTAATCTTATTGATGAATACTGCAAAGCATTCCCTCTAATATTACGAAGTTAATTAGTAAATAGTAGTAGTCAATTATTGAGGTCAAGAGTGATTAGGATTTAGACACTGAAATCCTATTGTTACTACACATAAGAGTTCCTGGATTGTTGTCCTTGTAAGTTGTTATATTTTTTAATTGAAGCAAGTTACAGTTTGACTATTCTGTATAGAGCAGCTCAAGTACAGTAACTCTACACGTGAAGGGAGCACCTCTTACATAAGCCATACCATAGACACTCGCTCAAGGCAAGGCTACAGTATAATATTAGTCATACCCATGGCTTGCTCAAGGCAAGGCTACAGTATACTATTAGTCATACCCATGGCTTGCTCAAGGCAAGGCTACAGTATACTATTAGTCATACCCATGGCTCGCTCAAGGCAAAGCTACAGTATAATATTAGTCATACCCATGGCTCGCTCAAGGCAAGGCTACAGTATAATATTAGTCATACCCATGGCTCGCTCAAGGCAAGGCTACAGTATAATATTAGTCATACCCATGGCTCGCTCAAGGCAAGGCTACAGTATAATATTAGTCATACCCATGGCTCGCTCAAGGCAAGGCTACAATACAATATGGAAGCAATAAAAGTAAAAATCAAGAATAAGATATAATCAAGACTGTTTTGTCATTGTGGAGTAGCTGACGGGCAGCTCACAATGTTTGTGCAAAACTTTCCCTCTGAACCAATCTACTATACTTAATGTAATCTACTTTTGTGTAGTCTACAGTCAGCAGAGATGACAGCTTAATAAATTATTACCAGGCCAGCTCTGCCTCGAATCTCACAAACAGGAACTTCATCACTGTGACAGATGACACTCTCACTGACCACCAAGATGAAGTCCCCTAATGGTAGATACTGTTATATATACACTCTATATACTGTAACTTGGCTGCTCTGTATATTCAAACAACCATCCAACGGTCTGATATACATAATTTGTTTGAGAGCATAGACAACCATTTACATGTGGTGCTTTGACTTGATTATTTATTCTGCAAGGCATGACCGCCCATCCATATACCGCGGCCACAGGATCCCTCATCCAAATTCCGCCACGGCAAAATGGTACCTTTGCCATGGAATGTTGGGTCTAATTAAAGGACCAGAGGCCTCATTTATAAATATTGCGTAAATTTCACACTAAATGTGCCGTTTCTGAAAAGTCTGCGCAAGAAAAGAAAATATTGATATTTATACATTTGGTGCACGCAATACATACCCATGTTTCCCGTTATAAATCAGTACAATAGGCCTGTGCACGGTTTATAAATGAGGCCCCAGATCTGTATATATTTCTCTTTCTCTCCTTTGCCCTCATCTATACACAATTATGTATCAATAGCATGTCCAGACATGACCCATGACTAATGAAACACCCATCAGCTCAGATTTCAGTGTGAAAATCTCATTAATTCCACTGCTTATATTTTTACTCTTAGTAAAACCAAACTCTCTACAACGAAAGTAAGGTGTGAAGTTTGTGACTGAAGTTCTTGAAGTTCAGGTGATGTCAGAGATAGTTTAACGTTTCTGGGAGCTTTCCTGATGTTCTCTAATCTCGGAGCAGACGTGTTAGAAAATATACTACAACAAGGAGCAAAAACTCTTTGCAAGTTACGGGCAATTCTATGGTCTAACTGTCCACTCCACTCCCCTTCCGAAACTCGAAAGATCTGAACACCTGCGAAATCGTGATTTGTCCAAATGATCAGTGACAAAAAATCTGCGCACCAGAACAAAGTTCCTTGTTAGTCGTCACATCCCACAATCTGTTGACAGACGCTACAATACCAATTATATGGTGTGCCTCTGTCCACGAGAAATTTGATTAAACGTTTTTTGAAAATAGAGGCAGATCTGTTGACTTGCTTATGGCGCCGCAATGTGCCGAATGATGGCATGCCATAGCTCTCTGTCCTTCATAGAAGCTGCAAGGTCTTCCATTCTGAGACCAGTGGATGTTGTGTCCACAAATGTCTCCTGAGTTCTACCCTGGAGGTCTTTGTCAATGAGAGGACCAACAGTATAAGTGTACTGGTGACCAGCTCAGGATGTCTGTGGCCATGTCAGGCATTTTTCTAGTGCTAAACTTTGGCAAAGTACTGCACTGCTCTTGGTTAGGCAGGTGTTGTGACCAGTGAACCCTTTTCATCTCTCTCAACATCCTGCTGTAGCAGCGACTTAGACGCTGTTCAAACTGTTTGTCAAGAGAATGCATAGCTGAGGAAATTAGGCCCTGTGGTGTTTGGTTCTGGAGTATAGTGGGTCCCATATGCAGGGTGCCATGCATGATTACGCTAAGGGACATGTCATGGAGTACTGAGCAGCCACAGCCAGAGGGTAGGGAGAGGGGAGGAGAAAGGAAAGGCTTGGTAAACTGTCTTATCCGCCAACTCGGACTGCTGAGATGGTTGCCATGCATATGTCTCTAGTCTGCTCTCCCTGATGCTTGAGAGAGGCTGCTGCAGCCAGTATTTCGGTTACATTACATGTACTTGAAATCTGTATACTACTTTTTGTTTAATACTTTTTGACAATTTCTTCTAGGTATTCCAAAATCATACATTTCCCTCATAGTGCTTCTTGGCCTTGTAGCGCTGCACTCTCACCCAGCAGAGACATTGTCAAAAGAAATGAACAGTATTCTATTCAGTTTGTGATAAAGTAACTGGTCAGTGGTCTGAAAGTTGTGCAGCAGCAACTATGAACCCTGCTGGATGGTTTGGATATGTTGGCTTGACTAAAAAGTGGGCCATTTGGTGAGTGGGAGACTGTAGCAAGATTAAGTTTGGATGTTCTCAGTGATATGTAGTGCCTCGGATTATGTTATTTACATGGAATAAACTTTCCCTGCCCTCTGACCATTAACAGCAGGACATAAGCATAAATAAATAAAAATATATATTTTATTAGTATACGCAATATGCATTTAATTGTACTTCACCAAGATCATAACTGTGGTGAGTGACATAGTAACAGAGTAAATGGCATTGAGAACACTGCACGTGATCTCCCTACACAGATGCAGCATTTGCTACAGTAGTTGTAATTAGTGGGTATACATTTGAGCTGGAAATAGCAAGGCATGTAGAAATTGAGCTGGAGGTCATAGTGGCTGTGTAGTCCTTCACTGAACTTACCGTAGCTTGTTTTACACACTGCAAAGTAATAGATGATATAGGCCAACAAAGTGCAATAATCCTTACAAAACCATCAAAGCCAAAGCACATATTCTCGTTTAATCGTTCCTGTGAATGAAGTTGACTCCATGATTTTTAATTGGGCTTCTTCTAGCAGAGGACACTGCATACTCCAGTTCACCCTATTTCAAACGCCCTTAGATATCTTGCAAATGTGTATCCTCGATAATGAAGTTCACCAAACCAAAGATATCAAATATCTCTAAGAAATCCAAAGGCCTACTTAGTTCCGTCCTTTCTCTAAGGGGGATGAGAGAAGGGCATCCGAGGCTAGACAGAATGCATTGTGACAAGGCTGCCAGCCTGTTGATCTCCAGTTAATCACCCCAAATTGGGTGTCTAATTGCTGATTTACACAGTCCCTAATGGCATCCGAAGCCTGTTCCTAAATTAAGGGTTTAGCCAGATCTTCCCAGTCTCTCTCGCTCTCCCTCTTTATATCTCTTTCACACCCACATGCACAAATCTCTCTCTATCTTTCTCTCTCTCGCTCTCTCACTCGCTCTCTCTCCACCACCCTCTCTCTCCCCCCTAATTCTCTCTAATAGATACTCACAGTTAGAATTTCCCTTAATAAGCAATCTGTAGATGCAGTGATATATGGGTGGTTGAGCTCTAGGATCAATCTATCAAGCCCCTGAAAACCCACACCTCATTGTTGTAAAGCTTGCCCAACATATACATTTTGTATATTGCTGTAAATACAGTGCCTTCAGAAAGTATTCAAACCCCTTGACTCTTTCCACATTTTGTTACGTTACAGCCTGATTCTAAAATGGATTAAATAAAGAAAAATCCTTAGCACTCTACACACAATACCCCATAATGACAAAGCAAAAACAGGTTGTTAGAAATTTTTGCAAATGTATTTAAAATAAAAAACAGACATACCTTATTTACATAATTATTCTGACCCTTTGCTATGAGACTCGAAGTTGAGCTCAGATGCATCCTGTTTCCATTTACCATCATTGAGATGTTTCTACAACTTGATTGGAGTCCACTTGTGGTAAATTCAATTGATTGGACATCATTTGGAAAGGCATACACCTGTCTATATCATGTCCCACAGTTGACAGTGCATGTCAGAGCAAATACCAAGCCACGAGGTCGAGGAATTGTCCGTAGAGCTCTGAGACAGGATTGTGTCGAGGCACAGATCTGGGGAAGGGTACGTAAAAAATTCTGGATCATTGAATGTCCCCAAGTACATTTTTAGTGTAATATGCTGTATAACGTTAAGCTTAAGTTATTGTGTTCACATTGCCATTTTTGTACACAAAAAGGTATTGAGCCATAGCTACAATTACAAACTTCTCTTAATATTTATATTGTTACTTTGCACTATCCTGAAAATAGCCTGTCCTTTTTTTCATGATGTGAAAATGGGACTGAGAAGGCCGATAATGATTAATATACTAATACCTGTAAATTCAATAAGAACATCAATGTCTTTTTGAATCCTTCTCCATGTCTGAAAATTTGCCGCTGTGAGAACACACACATTTTAATAACCAATTATCTCTGCAGTGTATTTGACAGACACTCAACAACTCTGTAGAGTTACCTGTACAATACAAAAGTTGTGGGCATCTGTATTTGTATTTGTTCGTTAGTTTAGCTCTATTGCCAGAGGGTGAATTCAGTTTAAAGTGAAACATTATTGCAATGCCATGCAATGCCAGAAATCGATATGTTCCACTTGACAAAGGCTAAATGCTTTGGTAGCATGTGTTCTTTTTTTTACTAACAAATGCATCGTTTCCAAGGACATAGACAGTGTTGTTAAAGAGTTCAAGAGATTTGAAGATTCTATGAGATAGTCAACAACAGTACTCTCAATCGTAAAGCTGTTCAGGTTAAAGCTTACAAATAAAATACTTTCACTGTATTATGTTCATACCTTTTAGAGTAGGTGTAAAGGAGGTCACGACTACCACTTCCTCCTGATTTGGCCCATTCCTGGCACGAACTCGGGACCTCTGCCTTGCTAGCGCATGTGACCATCCTCCTGAAGCGTCTTACCAGTTGGCACCACGCGAAAAGCTAGCTGTTCGCTGGCACAAGTGGGGACACTTCAGGATGAGGAGTGAGTTTCACACATTCCCCCTTGTGCAACATAAGCGCTGAGACTGAACTATTCGACAAAGATTCTCACATACTGTAGCAACATTTTTATTTTAAGCGCATGAAAACCCCCTCCAAGACCAGACATAGCTGTATTAGCTCTTGCTCTTTAAACTTCCCTATTAGATGATGTAAGTCACAACAGAGGTTGTGAATAAAACAACTAGGGAACAACAACAATCTAGATGTGAGTTGCGCGGCAGTAGTGATCCTCCTCCTACCCCCTACCTGGGCCCAGAGGTTGGCACTGGATGTTGCTGTTCATCCTCCTACACTGTTGAGGATTGTTTACTAAAGCAAGGGCAGGCGCGCTGACATGCATGGTTATCAGAGAACTGACGTGTGTGGTTATGACATGGCTTGTCTTACCTGCCCGGCCGTTCTGGGGAGGAGGGCAAGTGTAGCTTGTGTGTGTGTGCGTACGTGTGCGTGCGTGTGTCAGAGAGAAACAGAGAGAGACAGAGAGATAGAGAAAGGGAATGAGAGAGAGTAGGGGGGAGGGGTAGAGGAAGTGTTTACTGGTCTTGACGTTTCAATTCCAGAAGAGCCTGGTCATTGCTGGTCAGGTGTGTCAGTGTGAATGGCGCCAGAGTTGCTGTGCCTCCCTACATTTCAAGAGGAGACGTTCAAAACGTGATTTTCCTGTTTTATATACAGTGCTTTCAGAAAGTATTCACACTACTTTACTTTTTCCACATGTTGTTGTAATGCAAAGTGGTATTAAAGTGGATTGAATTGTCATTTTTTGTCAACGATCTACACAAAATACTCTGTCACGTCAAAATATAAAATAATGGAAAATAAAACAGTAATATATATTTTATAGATAAGTATTCAACCCCTTGAGTCAATATGTTAGAGCCACCTTTGCCAGCGATTACAGCTGTGAGTCTTTCTGGGAAAGTCTCTAAGAACTTTGCACACCTGGATTGCACAATATTTATCCATTATTCTTTTGAAAATTCTTCAAGCTCTGTCAAGTTGGTTGTTGATCATTGCTAGACAGCAATTTTCAAGCCTTTCCATAGATTTTCAAGCTGATTTAAGTCAGAACTGTAACTACGCCACTCATTCAATGTCATCTTGGTAAGCTACTCCAGTGTAATTTGCCTTGTGTTTTAGGTTATTGTCCTGCTGAAAGGTTAATTTGTCTCCCAGCATCTAGGATTTAGCCTGTGCTTAGCTCTATTCCGTAAAGAAAACTCCCTAGTCCTTGTCGATGACAAGCATACCCATAACATGATGCAGCTACCACCATTCTTGAAAATATGAAGAGTGGTACTCAGTGATGTGTTGTGTTGGATTTGTCCCTACCATAATGCTTTGTATTCAGGACACATTTTTCTTTTCTCCAGTATTACTTATTGCCTTATTACAAACAGGATGCATGTTTTGGAATAGCTTTCTTCTTTTCACTCTGTCATTTATGGTAGTATTGTGGATTAACTACAATGTTGTTGATCCATCCTCAGTTATCTCCTATCACAGACATTAAACTCTGTAACTCTTTTAAAATCACCATTGGCCTCATGGTGAATTCCCTGAGCTGTTTCCTTCCTCTCCACTAACTGATTTATGAAGGGCGCCTGTCTCTTGTTAATTACTGGGTTTATTGATAAACCATCCAAAGTGTAAAATCAAAACTGCACCATGCTCAAAGGGATATTCAATGTCTTTTTTTTAAAACGCATCTACCAATAGGTGCCCTTCTTTGCAAACCATAGGAAAACCTCCAAGGTCTTTATGGTTGAATCTGTGCTTGAAATTCACTGCTCGACTTGGGGACCTTACAGATCATTGTATGTGTGGAGTACAGAGATGAGGTAGTCATTTAAAAATCATGTTAAACACTATTATTGCACACAAGTTGAGTCCATGCAACTTATTATGTGACTTGTTAAGCACATTTGTGACCCGTTTCAGGAAACTAGGCGTATGTCGCAAGTCACGACTTCACAGGAGAGCCTTTTGAACATTTTTTTAAATAATTTTTTGAATTAATTTATTTTGGCAGAAATGCCTTCTGGAACATTTCAACCTTCATGTGCCTTAATAACAAACGTGTATGCCATCTGTAAATGTGAATAAAGTTGTTAAATTACGAGCCTAGTCGATTTAGCCAATGAAATAGACAGGAACATTCCCACTAGCCATGATTGCTGAGATAATGAGTGGGCTGGACATGCTGAGAGATGAGTTTCAGATTGGTCTGCGGTGTAGCATCTTGTGTCTATAAAATGAGCTGCTCGTTATGCGTAGATACTCCTTTCTACTGCAGTTTTTTCAAAAGATATAACGTTAGCCATGGAGAACTGCAAATATGTTGCTACTGCGCTCAGTAACATTGCTGCCCTGAATTTATCAGGCGCTATCGACTAAGGTCAGTGGAAAAAAGTTATGGACTACTTTCTGGAGGACGAGCGTGCCATGCTGACTCTCTCTGACTCTGAAAATGACTCAGATAATGAGGAAATCCCTGATTTAGGTAGAAACATTTTCATTGAAGAATACATTGTAGTCTTCTGATGACAGTGATTGGGAAGAAACGGCGATCAACAGTGTTGTCACGGAAGAACTTGACTGAGTTTTGAAATCAGTGGAAGGCTGATGATTCTTATGGCATTGCACACGGCCAGTGTGAACCAGAGTGACTTGACACAACGGGCCAAGCAAGCTGTACAAACAAAACGGAAACGACACAGGACGTCTTATTTAATGAAAGGGGTTTCAGTCTGCCGTGAAGCGTTCATCCATGTATACAGGTAAGAGTCTAGTTACAGTTTCAGATATTATGCCATTTCGCATGGCTAGTTATAGCCTAATGTTAGCTAGCTAACTAGCTAACATTGAACCTATTTGGTTAACTTTAGCTAGCTATGACAATCGGTTTGTATTGCTAGTACTCTATGGATTGGGATTGTGGTTCATTGTTTAGCTAGCCAGCTAGCTAGCTACATGTCTAAACAAAAGACCCCAAGTTAAAGCATACTGTTAGCTAGATAGCTGACTACCCATCAAGTTAGCCAGGTCTGTCTAACGGTGATTATGGCTATCCATTGTATAATAATGCTAAAATATTTGTATCTGGAATTTGTCTTTCAGCATCAGTAGAACACGCCTGCCTCTCCTCCACCAGTCATACAAGGAGAATGGTCTAATGCCTCCATCAAAAAGAGAGCTGGCCCAAGCAAGCACAGGTTACACCTGAAGCATGAGGACTTGCAGTGAGTGGTTAACTTCATCAACAACTACGCAGAGAATAATGCAATAGTATTACCAGAACACCACCCAGGACACAAACACTTTGGTGGAAAGCTCAGATCAAGCAGTACCAGCACTTCAGGTGAATATCATTTCCATTGCATTGTACGAGGTTATTCTTGTTATCTAAACTTGGGAGGTCAATTGATTTTGTTCAAGGTTGTAATGTCTTACATTTTTGTTTTGTTATTTCCTGTTTTACAGCTTTGATGCTCTGGAGCCTGGTGTTGTTGTCGCCAAGGAGCGTCGGGACCAGGTTTCAGCTGCTGCGCAACGCTGACATCCTTCTTCCCATAGATGGTCTGCCTGTACAAGCACCACCTGGACTGGACACAGCTAGACAAACTTATCTTTTGAGAAGAGGCAGGACAGAAACAGGCTCTCCGAATATAGATTCCTTTGTTGATGCGTGGTTCGGACGGACCAGTCATCAGCACTCTCTGCAGTGCCTCTATTCAAATGACAATCCTAACACACACGCCAAACATTGCTGCTACTATTATTTATTTTTTATCCTGCTGCTCAGCCACTTTACCCCTGATTGTATGCATATAACTACCTTATCTATCACTGATATCATTATTGATATTGTTCTTGTACGTACTGTATATTATTTTATTTATATTGACACTATCTATTTCTGATATTGCTACTATGCAAGTAACCATTTGGCTGTACCGTTTCCACCTTCTGTAGAGACCCATCCACTTAGCAAGATGTGGCTGGGGTTATAGCATTTCTTTCACATGACCTATCAATTTAGACAAGTATGTCTGGGTAAGCATCATCTAATATTTATAAAATATTTTTATCTGGACACATTGTTTACCTGGAATTTTTCCTTATTATGTGCTACTACTTTTACCAGTTTTAGTCTTAATCTTTACTACACTACCCACTGTTTAGCACGACCTCACATGTGAATCCTTAAAGAGATGGGTGGGGCTGGCTTAAGAGGGTGTGAACAATGCTGAATGTGTGTAGACAAAGGACAGCTCTCCAGTAGGTACCGAAACATTCAAAGGCCATTTTCTCAAAAGTGAGTTTACAAGTTTATCAACTTTCAAAGCAGAATTACTTTCCCATTGTTCCTCAAAAATGTAGTGTATGATATACCCGTTTGTAGCTCTGAGTCTCTACTTTTATCCAATGTAAAAAACAAAATTTCAAATGTTGCTACATAAGACCGATTTGAGCCGGTCGGTCACATTTTTACTCCTGAACTTAATTAGGCTTGCCATAACAAAAGGGTTGAATACTTACTGACTCAAGACATTTCAGCTTTTCATTTTTTATTAATTTGTAAACATTTCTAAAAACACAATTCCACGTTGACATTATGGTGTATTGTGTGTAGTTCAGTGACACAATCTCGATTTAATCCATTTTAAATAGCTGCACAGCTATTTTCAGGTGTCTCCAGACATGTTTGATCGGGTTCAAGTCCAGGCTCTGGCTGGGCCACTCAAGGAAATTCAGAGACTTGTCCCAAAGCCACTCCTGCATTGTCTTGGCTGTGTGCTTAGGGTCGTTGTCCTGTTGGAAGGTGAACCTTCGCCCCAGTCTGAGGTCCTGAGCACTCTGGAGCAGGTTTCCATCAAGGATCTCTCTGTACTTTGCTACGTTCATCTTTCCCTCGATCCTGACTAGTCTCCTAGTCCCTGCCACTGAAACACATCTCCACAGCATGATGCTGCCACCACCTTGCTTCACTGTAGGGATGGAGCCAAGTTTCCTCCAGACGTGACGCTTGGCATTCAGGCCAAAGAGTTCAATCTTGGTTTCATCAGACCAGAGAATCTTGTTTCTCATGGTCTGAGAGTTCTTTAGGTGCCTTTTGGCAAACTCCAGGTGGGCTGTCATGTGCCTTTTACTGAGGAGTGGCTTCCTTCTGGCCACTCTACCATAAAGGCCTGATTGGTGGAGTGCTGCAGAGATGGTTGTCCTTCTGGAAGGTTCTCCCATCTCCACAGAGGAGCTCTGGAGCTCTGTCAGAGTGACCATCCAGTTCTTGGTCACCTCCCTGACCAAGGCCCTTCTCCCCCGATTGCTCAGTTTGGCCGGGTGGCCAGCTCTAGGAAGAGTCTTGGTGGTTCCAAGCTTCTTCCATTTAAAAATGAAGGAGACAGCTGTGTTCTTGGGGACCTTCAATGCTGCAGAAATGTTTTGCAACCCTTCCCCAGATCTGTGCCTTGACACAATCCTGCTCGGAGCTCTACGGACAATTCCTTCGACCTCATGGCTTAGTTTTTGCTCTGACATTCACCGTCAACTGTGGGACGTTATATAGAAAGGTGTGTGCTTTTCCAAATCATGTCTAATCAATTGAATTTAACACAGGTGGACTCCAATCAAATTGTAGAAACATCTCAAGGATGATCAATGGAAATACGATGCACCCGAGCTCAATTTCGAGTCTCATAGCAAAGGGTATGAATACTTATGTAAATACGTTTATTTTATTTTATTATTTTATTTTTTATTGCACAAATTTCTAAAAACCCGTTTTCGTTTTGTCATTATGGTGTATTGTGTGTGGATTGATGAGTATTTATTTTATTTAATCCATTTTAGAATAAGGCTGTAACGTAACAAATTGTGGAAAAAGGGAAGGGGTCTGAATACCTTCCGAATCCCCTGTATGTATATGTGTGTATGTGTGTGGTGTGTGTGAGGGTGTGTGTGTGTGTTTGGGATAGAGGTGTTTGTGTGGGAGGGGTGATGTGGGGTGTGTGCGTGTATGAATCCCACATCTGTTGCTATAGGGTAATGATGTTAGGTACAGTATAGGATGGAATCACAAGCTGTAATATAAAATGAATAAATATCGCTTGCCAAAATTTTTGATTTTCTACTGCCAGTCCTTGTTATAGCTAACAATCCTTTGAAGAGGATGCATTATTGCCTGCATTGTTATACATTATGTTAGTCAATTGTGGGAATTAATTAAAATATGCACAAAACAAATATATACACTACCAGTCAAAAGTTTGGACACACCTACTCATTCAAAGTTTTTTCTTTATTTTTACTATTTTTTACATTGTAGAATAATAGTGAAGACATCAAAACTATGAAATAACACATATGGAATCATGTAGTAACCAAAAAAGTGTTAAACAAATCAAAATATATTGTATATTTGAGATTCTTCAAATAGACACCCTTTGCCTTGATGACAGCTTTGCACACTCTTGAAATTCTCTCAACCAGCTTCATGAGGTAGTCACCTTGAATGCATTTCAATTAACAGGTGTGCCTTCTTAAAAGTTAATTTGTGGAATTTATTTTCTTCTTAATGCGTTTGAGCCAATCAGTTGTGTTGTGACAAGGTAGGGGTGGTATGCAGAAGATAGCCCTATTTGGTAAAAGACCAAGTCCATATTATGGCAAGAACAGCTCAAATAAGCAAAGAGAAACGACAGTCCAACATTACTTTAAGACATGAAGGTCAGTCAATACGGAACATTTCAAGAACATAGGATACATTCATTAGAGTTACCAGCACCAGAAATTGCAGCCCAAATAAATGCTTCACAGAGCTCAAGTCACAGACACATCTCAACATCAACTATTCAGAGGGGACTGTGTGAATCAGGCCTTCATGGTCGAATTGCTGCAAAGAAACCACTACTAAAGAACACCAATAAGAAGAAAAGACCTACTTGGCCCAAAATATGAGCAATGGACATTAGACAGGAGGAAATTTGTCCTTTGGTCTGGAGTCCATATTTGAGATTTTTGGTTCCAACCGTTGTGTCTTTGTGAGACGCGGTGTGGGTGAACGGATGATCTCCGCATGTGTAGTTCACACCGTAAAGCAAGGAGGAGGAGGTGTTATGTTGTGGGGGTGCTTTGCTGGTGAAACTGGCTGTGATTTATTTAGAATTCAAGGCACACTTAACCAGCATGGCTACCACAGCATTCTGCAGCGATACGCCATCCCATCTGGTTTGGGCTTAGTGGGACTATCATTTGTTTTTCAACAGGACAATGACCCAACACACCTCCAGGCTGTGTAAGGGCTATTGTACCAAGAAAGACACTGATGGAGTGCTGCATCAGATTACCCAATTGAGATGGTTTGGGATGAGTCGGACGGCAGAGTGAAGGAAAAGCAGCCAACAAGTGCTCAGCATATGTGGGAACTCATTCAAGACTGTTGTAAAAGCATTCCAGGTGAAGCTGGTTGAGAAAATGCCAAGAGTGTGCAAAGCTGTTATAAAGGGAAAGGGTGGCTATTTGAAATATCTCCAATCTCAAATCTATTTTGATTTGTTTAACAGTTTGTTGGTTACTACATGATTCCATATGTGTTATTTCATAGTTTTGATGTCTTCACTATTATTCTACAATGTAGAAAATAGTAAAAATAAAGAAAAACCCCTGTATATATATTTTTTTATAACTATATACAGTACAACCGTACTGTAGTTATATACAGTATTGGCCTCCTGTAGCTCAGTTGGTAAAGCGTGGCGCTTGCAACGCCAGGGTTGTGGGTTCGATTCCCACGGGGGGCCAGTATGAAAAATGTATGCACTCACTAACTGTAAGTCGCTCTGGATAAGAGCGTCTGCTAAATGACTAAAATGTAAAATGTAAATAATCTGGTTCTGTTCTGTAGTTGGCACTTTGTGCTCTTTTCAAAGGTTGGGTCCCAATCTCTCAAAGGCCCTAGGACGACAACTCAAGTTGGGATAGGGGAGTATTGGAGGACAATTGGAGGCTTACTCAGTCGCAGCTACAGTATGTTTAACAGTGCAAATATCATGGTACAGCTATATGGACACTCAATCATCATGGTACTTTTTAATGGTAAGTTTACAAACATATATTATGATAATTGGAACTTGTATCTCATTATGATAAGTGGTGAAATAAGTATAGCTACTTATAATTGTAATGGCTTAACAGATAATAAGAAAAGACAATCAGTATTTACCTGGCTAAAAGAGAAAGAATATAATATCTATTGTTTACAGAAAACTCATTCTACATTTGTAGATGAAGAAACTCAAAAGGGGTGATTATATTAATTAACAATCATTTTGATCTGAATGTGCAAACTGTCCAAACAGATCCACAAGGAAGGTGAATCTTTTTAAATATGCTACTGGACCATAAACAGATTTGGCTCATTAATCTATACGGTCCAAATAATGATGATCCGTTCTTCTTTGAAAATATATATGTAATAATTTATCGAGTTTACAACCAATACACACCTCTATTATTATGGTGGGAGAATATAGTACTGTTTTATTATATGTACCTCAATCACACTACAAACTATCACTCTCATGCACTTTAGGAAATCACAAATATTATGAATATATTGGAACTAGTAGATATATGGAGGCTTCAATATCCTGACCTAGTGAGATATACTGTACATGGTGGAGGCTCAATCAAGCTAGTCTTGACTACTTTCTTATGTCATTCTCACTGGCACCAAAAGTAAACAAAAGTGTTGAAATAATTGTCATACACATTACTCTTACAAAATTTCCACATGGGCGAGGATATTGGAAATGTAATCAAAGCCTACTGGATAACAACTTGTTTTTCACTAAGACAGAATAATTTATTCTGACTTTTTCCTACATAACATACATTGGCTTGCGAAAGTATTCACCCCCCTTGGCATTTTTCCTATTTTGTTGCCTTACAACCTGGAATTAAAATGGATTTTTTGGGGGGTTGTATCATTTGATTTACACAACATGCCTACCACTTTGAAGATGCAAAATATTTTTGGGGGTGAAACAAACAAGAAATAAGACAAAAAAAAAACAGAAAACTTGAGTGTGCATAACTATTCACCCCCCCCCACCCCCACCCCCCAAAGTCAATAATTTGTAGAGCCACCTTTAGCAGCAATTACAGCTGCAAATCTCTTGGGGTATGTCTCTATAAGCTTGGCACATCTAGCCACTGGGATTTTTGCCCATTCTTCAAGGCAAAACTGCTCCAGCTCCTTCAAGTTGGATGGGTTCCGCTGGTGTACAGCAATCTTTAAGTCATACCACAGATTCTCAATTGGATTGAGGTCTGGCTTTGACTAGGCCATTCCAAGACATTTAAATGTTTCCCCTTAAAACACTCAAGTGTTGCTTTAGCAGTATGCTTAGGGTCATTGTCCTGCTGGAAGGTGAACCCCCGTCCCAGTCTCAAATCTCTGGAAGACTGAAACAGGTTTCCCTCAAGAATTTCCCTGTATTTAGCGCCATCCATCATTCCTTCAATTCTGACCAGTTTCCCAGTCCCTGCCAATGAAAAACATCCCCACAGCATGATGCTGCCACCACCATGAGAGGTGTTGGGTTTGCGCCAGACATAGCATTTTCCTTGATGGCCAAAAAGCTCAATTTTGGTCTCTTCTGACCAGAGTACCTTCTTCCATATGTTTGGGGAGTCTCCCACATGCCATTTGGCGAACACCAAACGTGTTTGCTTATTTTTTTCTTTAAGCAATTCATTTTTTCTAGCCACTCTTCCGTAAAGCCCAGCTCTGTAGAGTGTATGGCTTAAAGTGGTCCTATGGACATATACTCCAATCTCCGCTGTGGAGCTTTGCAGCTCCTTCAGGGTTATCTTTGGTCTCTTTGTTGCTTCTCTGATTAATGCCCTCCTTGCCTGGTCCATGAGTTTTGGTGGGCGGCCCTTCTTGGCAGGTTTGTTGTGGTGCCATATTCTTTCCATTTTTAATAATGGATTTAACGCCACCTCCTTACCTTCAGGCTCTGATCAGACCCTACACCCAAACGAGGACACTACGTTCATCCACCTCTGGCCTGCTAGCTCCCCTACCTCTACGGAAGCACAGTTCCCACTCAGCCCAGTCAAAGCTATTTGCTGCTCTGGCACCCCAATGGTGGAACAAGCTCCCCCACGACGCCAGGACAGCGGAGTCACTGACCACCTTCCGGAGACACTTGAAACCCTAACTCTTTAAGGAATACCTGGAATAGTATACAGTAATCCTTCTACCCCCCCCCCCCCTCCCCCACCCCTACATAAAAAAAAAAGTGGTTGTCCCACTGGCTATCATAAGTTGAATGCACCAATTTGTAAGTCGCTCTGGATAAGAGCGTCTGCTATATGATGTAAATGTAAATGTAAATGCTTCATGGGATGTTCAAAGTTTCTGATATTTGTTTATAACCCAACCCTGATCTGTACTTCTCCACAACTTTGTCCCTGACCTGTTTGTAGAGCTCTTTGGTGTTCATGGTGCCACTTGCCCCAGATCTTATTTAGGGGCTTCATAGCAACATGTGCATGCACCACTTTTCAGTTATTTATTTTTTAGAATTTTTTGAAAAAAGTTTATTTTTTTTATTTAAAAGTTTAGTTAATTTCACTTCACCAATTTGGACTATTTTGTGTATGTCCATTACATGAAATCCAAATAAAAATCTATTTAAATTACAGGTTGTAATGCAACGAAATAGGAAAAATGCCAAGGGGGATGAATACATTTGCAAGGCATTGTAGGTACAGCAGATTCCCTAATTATATGGGACACTTTCAAATGTGTCTTTAAATGCCATGCAATTCAATACTCATCTTTAAAACAAAAATAATTTAGGTCAAAATAGTTCATATTAACAAAGAAAATAGAGGAACTAACAGTACAGATAGATAGCAATAAAAACGGTACCATAGAGGCACAGAAAAAGTTAATATATTATAAAAATAAAGCGAACTGGATGGAATATAGGGAAAAATGCACCAAATTATTTTTTTACCTTCAACATAGAAATGCTACCAAAAAGAACTCACAGAAACTTTTTGCAAATGATGGAGTCATCCATGATTCACCAAATGATATTTTGAAAGAAGAAGCAGAGTACTTTAAGCATATGTGACCGACCGCCTTGATTCGGTCTTATGTAGCAAAATTTGAAATTGTGTTTTTTAAATTGGATAAAAGTAGAGACTCAGAGATAGAAAATGGTATATCATACACTGCAATTGGGGAACAATTGGAAAGTGATTCTGCTTTGAAAGTTGATAAACTTGTAACCACAGTTTTGAGAAAATGATCCTTGGATGTTTTGGTACACTTACTGGAGAGCTCTTCTTTGTCTACACCGATTCAGCATCGTTCACACCCTCTTAAGCCTTTAAGGATGTGAGGCCATGTGCTAAACAGAGTGAGTAGTTTAGTAAACAATTTCAAGACTAAAAGTAGTAACCTACAAAAAGGAAAAACTCCAGGTAAAAATAGACTGTATCTAGTCCTTGGCCTATATCCTAATCTGATTTTGGTGCAGGTCATGTTGTTCTTCACATTACCGTCTCTGGTAAACACACACTATATAAAATCAAATCTAAATATATTTGTCACATGGACAGGATACAGAAGGTGTAAACGGTACAGTGAAATGGTCACTTACATAGTAGCAATATCAAAAACTAAAAGTGTCCAGATAAAAATATTTTAAAAATATTTTAGAATTATTAGATGACCCTTACCCGATACATTTGTCTACATTGATGGGTCATGTGAAGGAAATGCTATAACCAGCCCCCAGCCATATCTAGCTAAGTGGATGGGTCACTATTGTCTAGACATGAACACATGTTCATGAAATACAAGAGATGGCCATAATCACCCCCAGACACACCTGGCTAACTTGATGGGTCATGTAATCATCTACTACCAATGCAAACATTGTCATAGGTGTAGTATGAATCTGCAGGTAGCTAAAGCTAACTAACTAGGTTCAATGTTAGCTAGCTATATAACTAGCAATACAAATGGATTTCTGATTCGAATAATATTATTACACAGAACATACACATAATGTTAGCTAGCGAGCCAGCAAGCTAATGTTCGTTAGCTAGCAAACTGTACGCTATAACTTGCAATGAAAAGGACTTTCTGACAAAATTTGAAACGTATAATATCTGAAAATTTAGCTAGACTCTTACCTGTATACAGTGAGGGAAAAAAGTATTTGATCCCCTGCTGATTTTGTACGTTTGCCCACTGACAAAGAAATGATCAGTCTATAATTTTGATGGTAGGTTTATTTGAACAGTGAGAGACAGAATAACAACAAAATAATCCAGAAAAACGCATGTCAAAAATGTTATAAATTGATTTGCATTTTAATGAGGGAACTAAGTATTTGACCCCCTCTCAATCAGAAAGATTTCTGGCTCCCATGTGTCTTTTATACAGGTAACGAGCTGAGATTAGGAGCACACTCTTAAAGGGAGTGCTCCTAATCTCAGCTTGTTATCTGTATAAAAGACACCTGTCCACAGAAGCAATCAATCAATCAGATTCCAAACTCTCCACCATGGCCAAGACCAAAGAGCTCTCCAAGGATGTCAGGGACAAGATTGTAGACCTACACAAGGCTGGAATGGGCTACAAGACCATCGCCAAGCAGCTTGGTGAGAAGGTGACAACAGTTGGTGCGATTATTCGCAAATGGAAGAAACACAAAATAACTGTCAATCTCCCTCGGCCTGGGGCTCCATGCAAGATCTCACCTCGTGGAGTTGCAATGATCATGAGAACGGTGAGGAATCAGCCCAGACCTACACAGGAGGATCTTGTCAATGATCTCAAGGCAGCTGGAACCATAGTCACCAAGAAAACAATTGGTAACACACTACGCCGTGAAGGACTGAAATCCTGCAGCGCCCGCAAGGTCCCCCTGCAAAGAAAGCATGTATACAGGGCCGTCTGAAGTTTGGCAATGAACACCTAAATGATTCAGAGGAGAACAGGGTGAAAGTGTTGTGGTCAGATGAGACCAAAATCAAGCTCTTTGGCATCAACTCAACTCACCGTGTTTGGAGGAGGAGGAATGCTGCCTATGACCCCAAGAACACCATCCCCACCGTCAAACATGGAGGTGGAAACATTATGCTTTGGGGATGTTTTTCTGCTAAGGGGACAGGACAACTTCACCGCATCAAAGGGACGATGGACGGGGCCATGTACCCTCAAATCTTGGGTGAGAACCTCCTTCCCTCAGCCAGGGCATTGAAAATGGGTCGTGGATGGGTATTCCAGCATGACAATGACCCAAAACACACGGCCAAGGCAACAAAGGAGTGGCTCAAGAAGAAGCACATTAAGGTCCTGGAGTGGCCTAGCCAGTCTCCAGACCTTAATCCCATAGAAAATCTGTGGAGGGAGCTGAAGGTTCGAGTTGCCAAACGTCAGCCTCGAAACCTTAATGACTTGGAGAAGATCTGCAAAGAGAAGTGGGACAAAATCCCTAATGAGATGTGTGCAAACCTGGTGGCCAACTACAAGAAACGTCTGACCTCTGCGATTGCCAACAAGGGTTTTGCCACCAAGTACTAAGTCATGTTTTGCAGAGGGATCAAATACTTATTTCCCTCATTAAAATGCAAATAAATTTATAACATTTTTGACATGCGTTTTTCTGGATTTCTTTGTTGTTATTCTGTCTCTCACTGTTCAAATAAACCTACCATTAAAATTATAGACTGATCATGTATTTGTCAGTGGGCAAACATACAAAATCAGCAGGGGATCAAATACTTTTTTCCCACACTGTACATGGATGAATGCCTCACGGCAGACTGGAACATTTAACTCAGTTTTGTTTGTAGCTACATCTTGTATGGCCAGCGTTGTGTCAAGTCACTCCAGTTCACACGGACCGTGGCGTGTGCAGAAAGTAGCCCATCACTTTTTCCAACTGATTTGTCAATAGCGCCTGCTAAATTCAGGGCATCAATGTTGTTGAGAAAAGTAGCAAAACTTTTGTATTTCTCGAAGGCTAACATTATATTTTCAAAAATGCTGTGGTAGAAAGGACTATCAACACATACTGAGCAGCTCATGTTATAGACAGAAGCATGCTTACATGGCAGACCAATTCAAACTCATCTCACGGCATGTCCAGCTCATCCATTATCCCAGCCAATCATGGCTAGCGGGAAGTTTCCTGTCTTTTTCTGTGGCTAAACCAACTAGGCTCGTAATTTAGCAATTTTATTTGTATTTACGGATGGAATATTAAGGAACATGAAAGTCACAGACTATGTAAACTTCTGTGTTGAGTCAGTTGTGCCTAGTAAAACCTGTAAAATCTTCCCTAACAATAAGCCTTGGGTATCCAAAAATCTAAAATCACTACTTAATAGGAAGAAGGCAGTTTATGCTGAGGGTAATAGACAGGCTTTAAGAGATGTACAACGTGAGATATAAAGACAGATACTGGTGGACAAGGAGGCATACAAGCAAAGGGTGGAGAGGACCCTCTCCTCAGGAAATTCAAAGGTGGCCTGGCAAGGGATTAAATCCATGGCTAGTGCCCCCTACATAGGCAGGGGAAAAACCAATGCTGACCTTGGGAGACATGAGGGCCAGAACATGGCTAATGAACTGAATGTTTTCTTCTCAAGATTTGAATCTGACGACTTTGTGCCCGAGGTAAAACAAATGGAAGCATCATTACAAATGTTTGAGATGGTTGTTGTTATACAGGCTGATGTTTTGAAGTAGTTCAGGGAATGTAACGCACACAAAAGCCCAGGCCCAGACAAAATAAATGTGTTAAAGCACTGTGCTGAACAATTGGCTGGTGTTTTTACAAACAATCCTCGCTCGACCAATTAACACGTGCCAGTATTTAGGAAAAACTCAATAGTTGTACCCATTCCTAATGAATCTAATCCCTCTGTGCTGAATGACTACCGCCCTGTCACCTTGACATCCTTAGTAATTAAATGCTTTGAGAAAATTGTGTCAAAAAGTCATATTCTCAGCGCCACCCAGAAGCTCTTCGACCCGTTTCAGTTTGCCTATCAGCCCAGCAGAGGAGTTGATGATGCTATTCTTACTCTCCTCAACATGGTCTATAGGCATCTAGAGGGTGCAAAATCCCATGTCAGGGTTCTGTTTGATGACTTTTCTTCTGCCTTCAACACAATCCAGCCTTACATTCTAGCACACTCATAAGGGACTTAGATGGGGGGCTGGTTTTGTGGCTGTTGGACTTCCTGAGCCAGAGGTCACAGCGGGTCAAAGTAGGTCCCCACATGTCGGACATACGCACCACCAACACAGGCTCTCCTCAGGGATGTGTTTTGTCCTTCTCCTGTACATATTGTACACTAATAGTTGTACTAGTTCCCATCCTGACAGACACCTTGTTAAGTTCGCAGATGACACGGCCTTGATCAGTCTGTTGCATGATGACGAGGAACACCATGGCCCGGTCCTAAATGACTTTGTAGAGTGGTGTGACAAGACCAAAGAGATGTGCATAGTGTGATGGACATTTTTATGTTGGTGCTTTTCTATTTACATTTCTGTGTTCAATGTTTGTGCTTTTCTAATAACTGTTTTCTGTGTTCATGCAAGTGACTGATTGAACGAATCCTCACTATCAGTATCTGCAATTTGGCAGTACACCCAGATCATTGTTTTGAGAATGAAAGATATCTCAGTTTCAAGGTCTCAGCTTAGAGAGAAGAAGCCTCGTGAGGTATTGGTCTGTCACATGCATGACCCAGTATTGGTTGGTCACATGAATTAAGCAAATGTTAATGATGAATGATTATGAATAATTAATAAGCTAAATCATGCAAATATTACTTTCTGGGCTGCCCCGTTAGAGCTCCTGACAGTGCATCAAGTTTGTTGGAACCTCTCCATTTAGCTGACAATAAACAATTATTCATTTAAAAGATTGACTTTGAGTGTCCCTGTGTAAGAATTTCCACAACAACAGACTTCAGGAAGCGTACAACACCTACCTCTGCAACATCTATCAGAGGTCAGAACATAGAGATTGTAGAGGAATACAAATATCTGTGTGTCCTTTTGGACAATAAGCTTCAGTGGAGTAAATGTACAGACCTGATATACAAAAAGAGTCAACAGAGTCTGTACCTTCTCAAAAAGCTGGGATATTTTAATGTTGACTGTACTATACGAACTCTGTTTTACAAATCTTTCAGTGAGAGTATTTTAACTTTTTGTATTGTTTGTTGGTTTGGCAATGCCACTGTCAGCCAGAGAAATATGCTGAGAAGGATTATCAACACAGCAAGCAAGGTACTTGGAGTCAATCAGACAGGCCTGGATGAGATCTTTAAGGTCAGGGCCCTCCACAAGGCTCACAAAATCATTTTAGACCCAAGACACCCCCTGTACCCAGACTTTGAATTACTCCCATCTGGGTGCAGGTATAGGGCACCCCTCGGCAGGAAAAACTGAACTAGACAATAATTTGTGCCAGGTGTGAACGCAAATTACAGAGGAGGAACTTCTTGATGTAATTAAAGCCTTTAAGTCCGGGAAAACTCCAGGGCTGGATGGCATAACAGTTGTACTCAGAGGTCCATTATTATCATGTTTTAACCACTCCTATAAAAATGGTAAACTATCAGATTTACCAAGAAGGTTTACCAAGAAGGTCTGATTTCACTATTACTGAAACAGGATCCAGGTGGTAAATATAAACATCCAGTCCACCTAAATAACTGGAGGCCCTTACACTTCAGTGCTGTGATGCCAAAATTCTAGCAAAATGCATAGTGCATAGAATTAAAAAGGTAATGTCGTATATTAATCATCCTATTGAACTGAAAAGAGGAGTAAAACAGGGTTGTTTGCTATCGACATATCTACTTATTATGGCCATCGAAATGTTAGCTATTAAAATCAGATCTAACAATAATATCAAGGGGCTAGAAATCCAGGGCTTAAAAACAAAGGTGCCATTGTATGCTGATGACTCATGTTTTCTTTTACATTCACAATTTGGATCCCTGCACAGCCTCATAGAAGATCTAGATACATTTTCTAACCTCTCTGGATTGCAACCAAACTATGATAAGTGTTACATATTACGTATTGGATCACTAAAAAATACAACTTTTACATTACCATGTAGTTTACCAATAAAATGTTCTGATGATGAGGTGGACATACTCAGTATTCATATCCCGAAAGAAATGTTCTCACTACAATACGTTTTTATAGAAAGTTAGCAAAAATAGATAAGATCTCGCTGCCATGGAAAGGTAAACAACATTCTATTTGTGGAAAAATCACCCTGATTAGTTCTTCAGTCATATCCCAGTTGAACTATTTACTTATGGCCCTGCCTACACCGAACAACTTGTTTTTTTTTAATTATATGAGCAAAAAATATTCCACTTTATTCGGAACAGCAAGCCTGACAAAGTTAAACGGGCCTATTTATATAATGAATATGAATTCAGAGGGCTAAAATTATTAAATATTAAAGCATTGAACATCTCACTAAAGGCTTCAGTCACACAAAAGTTATACTCAAATCTGAAGTGATTCTCCAGCAGATTAATAAGAATGGCACACCATGTTAAAAAATAGCCTCTTTCCCTCTATTCAGATTGCAACCTCTCACTTTCAGTTATTTGAAAATGAAATAATCTCAAAAATATTGTTATTTTTAAAACAAGCCATAGAAAGCTGGTTGCAATTTCAGTTGAATCCACCAAAATAGAAAGAATACATATTATGGTTAAACTCAATTATACTAATTGATTAAAAATATATATTTTTTATATGTATATATTTTAAACAGTATAAGTTAATTATATTATAAATAGGACTGGTGGAGTTATGTCATACATGCAGCTAACAAAATATATGAAAATGTCTGCTCTATCCAAAATTACAATCAACTGATTGCAGCATTTCCACAAAAATATAGGAGGAAAGTGGAAGGGGGAGAAGCTGCCCATACAGGTTGCAAAATAGTTGGGAAGAGATTTTCGATGTGCAGATTCCATGGCAAATGGTTTATGAACTGATATACAGTGGCTTGCGAAAGTATTCACCCCCCTTGGCATTTTTCCTATTTTGTTGCCTTACAACCTGGAATGAAATTTTTTTGGGGTTTGTATCATTTGATTTACACAACATGCCTAACACTTTGAAGATGCAAAATATTTTTTGGGGTGAAATAAACAAGAAATAAGACAAAAAAACAGAAAACTTGAGCGTGCATAACTATTCACCCCCCCCAAAGTCAATACTTTGTAGAGCCACCTTTTGCAGCAATTACAGCTGCAAGTCTCTTGGGGTATGTCTCTATAAGCTTGGCACATCTAGCCACTGGGATTTTTGCCCATTCTGCTCCAGCTCCTTCAAGTTGGATGGGTTCCGGTGGTGTAAAGCAATCTTTAAGTCATACCACAGATTCTCAATTGGATTGAGGTCTGGGCTTTGACTAGGCCATTCCAATACATTTAAATGTTTCCCCTTAAACCACTCAAGTGTTGCTTTATCACCATCCCGGCCCTGCAGATTTTGCTGCGGTGAGACAGGATCCTTAGATCACTTGTTTTGGTACTGCCCATATGTAGCTTGTTTTTGGTTGCAGTTTCAGGAATGGATGAAAAATCACAACATTTACCCAAAGCCAGCTCTGCAAATATCACTGCTGGGTGACTTGAAAAGCCATAGTCATTCGATCAATAATATAATAATACTCTTAGTAAAAATGTTCATCTTTAATTTACAATCTGTAGAAACTATGAGAATAGAAAGGTTCAGAAATTTTGTGAAACATCACAACACAGTTGCAAAATATATGGCAAGTATAAATCAAAACTGGAGGGTTTTCAGAGATAGATGGGAGGGGTTGAGTGTAGCTGAAGGGTTAAAAAAAAGAAGTTAACTAGTGTACAATGTAAATAGTATGTTTCAGCTGGAAGTAGAAGCCTAAGTAAGCATTGTTGTCCATTAGTTGTTGTCCACTCCAATTAGGGGAGGGGTGGTAGGGTTAGGGTAAAATAATAAAGAAGGAAAATGTATTTAAAAATGAAGAAGAAAATAATATATGGGGATTGGAAATGATGCAGACAATTACATTGTTAGAAACCACAATCTATCTGCAATATTAAAGCTGATCTACCCCCTGAAAAAATAATCTATTTTTGTTTCTATTTTGACCATTTTAATTGTACTTAATTGTACTTAATTCTTACCCAGAAATTATTTTATATTGAGATAAAAACAGCTGCATTGGACCTTTAACCTGCCTCAGTGCTCTTAGTGGCATTGGCATAAACCAGAGACTTAGTCATTCAGCCTAAACTGCCTCCCCCTGCAATATGCAGATGAATTTAGTTGTGTTTGTATGTGTTTTTTGTGCGGTTTGTAATAAGACTTTAATACACTGAGACGTAATGGGACAATTAGCGGTGAGAAATCCTGCCTTGCCTGATTATCAAATAAGTTGCAATTGCGTAGGACTCCAGATATCTGAAACAGCAAAGATCAACACCATCAATTTGTTGCGTCTGATCATTACTATGTGTATCTCTTTAAAAGACAAGCTCAACTATCAACAACCAGGTGTCATCGTTTAACACAGAACAACATGGTAATTATTCAGTCTCTGTTGTTGCTGTATGACACCATGTGAGACATTTGGCAGATAACCTCAGAAGAGGCTTGAGAATTTGTTTTTACCTGCTGACATTCTAATACTCATGTTTTATGTGCTATGTGATGTATTATGTTATGTGTTAACAGAACATCATAACATAACACAACACATCAAATCATCTGATATAAATTACACAATCAGTGCAGACACAGGCAGAACCATCCAAACCCTGCCCTTGAAGGGGAGCTCATGTCAGCATTTCTGACTCACGCCTGAAACGTTGCATCACAGGGGTCATCCCGCGTCACACTGTAAGCCTTGGCACTGACCCTTGCCCTTTGACCTGCTGACCTAATCCCAGCCTCCTTCAATGTCTCCCAACCAACCCTCATCCTTTGTCACTCTGTCAGTTCCGCTGTCACTGCGGCCTCAGTGTTAGTCAGAGCCACTAGGGCAGTGACAGGAGAGATGGCGAGAGAGAGAGATGGTATAGTGCTGCGTGGGGACATTAGTGTTGATAAGGTCACAAATGTCAGCAGCGGACTAGGCCCTAATCCTCCCTGACTTGACCTTTCCACCACACATTAGCTCCATTAGCCGAGAAGGAGAGCCTTCGCCGGTGAGCAACCTGTCACCGCCGCAATGTCACCACAACCGCCATTGAGGGAAATGGAATTACTTGAACACACACAGGAGACCGCAAGGATGCAGGATGATGGTTGTGAGTTGGGCTCCGGCAGGCAGAAGTAATGCAGTCACACCAGATTGTCCATAAGCCTGGGTGTGGAGGCTATGCGAGGCTATGCCGGGATGTGATTCTCGTGTCCCAAAATCTATGGGTGATTTCCCCAACATCGGCAGTGGGGGAGGCTGGTGATGATGTACGTTTCTTTTCTTTCTTCCCGTGGGAAATGTCCCTATAGGTCATCTTCACCTGCCTGATAAGATGGCCAGAGAATGGAGCATAGGAGCAGGGGTCTCTGGTCTGGTCTGTTCTCAATGGTCTCAAGGGCCTAGATGATGGTTTCCTGTTTATTCAACCCAAGGCTGTTTCCTCCATTGCTTTTGTAATCCTTCTGCTTTCTTTCATGGGGTTGTGTTGACCAGGGCAAATGGGTCTTATGTATCTAGTTCTGATACCACACTGTTTTACATAGAAAATATACAGTGCCTTCGGAAAGTATTCAGACCCATTGACTTTTTCCACATTTTGTTACATTACAGCCTTATTCAAAAATTGATTACATTTACTGTTTTCCTCATCAATCTACACACAATACCTCATAATGAAAAAAGGAAAAACAAGTTTTTAGAAATGTTTGCTATTTTTTTCTTTTTTTTAAATGGAAATATCACATTTTCATAATTAATCAGACCCTTTACTCAGTACTTTGTTTAAGCACCTTTGGTAGTTATTACAGCATTGAGTCTTCTTGGGTATGACGCTACAAGCTTGGCACACCTGTATTTGTGGAGTTTCCCCCATTCTTCTCTGCAGATCCTCTCAAGCTCTGTCAGGATGGATGGGGAGTGTTGCTGCACAGCTATTTTCAGGTCTCTCCAGATATGTTCGATCGGGTTCAAGTCCGGGCTCTGTCTGGGCCACTTAAGGACATTCAGAGACTTGTCCCGAAGCCACTCCTGCGTTGTCTTGGCTTTGTGCTTAGGGTCGTTGTCCTGTTGGAATGTGAACCTTCGCCCCAGTCTGAGGTCCTGAGCGCTCTAGAGCAGGTTTTCATCAAGGATCTCTCTGTACTTGGCTCCGTTCATCTTTCCATCGATCCTGACTAGTATCCCAGTTCCTGACGTTGAAAAACATCCCACAGCATGATGCTGCCACCACCATGCTTCACCGTAGGGATGGTGCCAGGTTTCCTCCAGACGTGACGCTTGGCATTCAGGCCAAAGAGTTCAATCTTGGTTTCATTAGACAAGATAATCTTGTTTCTCATGGTCTGAGAGTCCTTTAGGTGCCTAATTTGTGGAGTGCTGCAGAGATGGTTGTCCTTCTGGAATGTTCTCCCATCTCCACAGAGGAACTCTAGAGCTCTGTCAGAGTGACCAGTGGGTTCTTAGTCACCTCCCTGACTAAGGCCCTTCTCCCCCGATTGCTCAGTTTGGCCAGACGGCCAACTCTAGGAAGAGTCTTGGTAGTTCCAAACTTCTTTCATTTAAGAATGACGGAGGCCACTGTGTTCTTGGGGACCTTCATTTTTTGGTACCCTTCTCCAGATCTGTGCCTCGACACAATCCTATCTCGGAGCTCTACGGACAATTCCTTCGACCTCATGGCTTATCATAGTTTTTGCTCTGACATGCACTGTCAACTGTGGGACCTTATATAGACAGGTGTGTGCCTTTCCAAATCATGTCCAATCAATTGAATATACCACAGGTGGACTCCAATCAAGTTGTAGAAACATCTCAGGGATGATCAATGGAAAAAGGATGCACCTGAGCTCAATTTCGAGTCTCATAGCAAAGGGTCTGAATGCTCATGTAAATAATGTATTTCAGTTTTTTATTTTTTATACATTTGCAAAAATGTATAAAACCTGTTTTTCTCTTTGTGATAATGGGGAATTATGTGTAGATTGCAGAGGAATTTATTTCATTTAATCCATTTTAGAATAAGACTGTAACGTAACAAAATGTAGAAAAAAGTCAAGGGGTCTGAATATTTTTTACGTTTCAGCCTTATTCCAAAATGGATAAAAAAAAAAAATCCCCTCATCAATCTACACACAATACCCCATAATGACAAAGCAAAAATGTTTTTTTAGAAGAAAAAAAGTATATATATATATATATATATATATATATATATATATACAGTACCAGTCAAACGTTTGGACACACCTACTCATTCAACGGTTTTTCTTAATTTTTACTATTTTCTACATTGTAGAATAATAGTGAAGACATCAAAACTATGAAATAACACATATGGAATCATGTAGTAACCAAAAAAGTGTTCAACAAATCAAATTAAACTAAGCCCGGGGCCTGTGAGTGTATGTTTTTGTGTGTGTCATCTGCAACTTAATTAAGGTGTTGTGTGGTTATGATCATGTTGGAAACTGAGTATGCCAGTGTTTATATAATGCAAATAGAATGACGTAAACTGACCCAGTGAATCCAGGTGAAAGCTATGATCCTTTTTAATGTCACTTGTTAAATCCACTTCAATCAGTGTAGATGAAGGGGAGTAGACAGGTTAAAGAAGGATTTTTAATCCTTGAGAAGAGTGAGACATGGGTTGTGTATGTGTGCCATTCAGAGGGTGAATGGGCAAGACAAAATATTTAAGTGCCTTTGAATGCGGTATGGTAGTAGGTGGCAGGCGCACCGGTTTGAGTGTGTCAAAAACTGCAACGCTGCTGTGTTTTTCACGCTCAACAGTTTCCCGTGTGTATCAAGAATGGTCCACCACCCAAAGGACATCCAGCCAACTTGACACAGCTGTGGGAAGCATTGGAGTCAACATGGGCCAACATCCCTGTGGAGCGCTTTCGACACCTTGTAGTGTCCATGCCCCTGACGAATTGAGGCTGTTCTTAGGGCAAAAGGGTGGGGTGCAACTCAATATTAGGAAGTTGTTCCTAATGTTTGGTATACTCAGTGTACGTGTCTGTGTCGGTAGTGCATTGGGCAAGATTAACTTCAAGGAGGCAAGAAGAGGAAGAGAGGAGCAGGGGGATAAATGAGATGAAGTAACAGAGAAAGTATTTTGATTTGAAAAAGTAGTTTTACTTACAATGACTGTGATATGTGGTTGTCTTACCTGCGTTAGTTAAATGCGCTGACTGTAAGTTGCTCTGGATAAGAGCATCTGCTAAATGACTAAAATGTAAACTGTAGAAAAGTGAGACCGAGTTTGGAGGGGGTGGGGGGAAATGTTGATGTACAGTATGTGATTACATCAGCCTGTATGTGTTTGTCACTACAATCTTTAAGTCACAGTTCTGTGACTTTCAGGCTAAAGGCCTGACATGGAGAAATACAGTAAAATGAAAGCGCTTCTTTGATTCGCTAAAGTTGAGAGGAACGGTTGAAAGTAAACGTATAACGTAAGGGGGGTCTTGAATGTTTGCTTTGCAGCATTCCATTCCCCAACCTTCTTTTCTTTTCTCACACCTGTGTGTTTGTGTTTTTGTGTGCATTCTCTTCATGGTTGGTGGAGCAAGTAAATGGATTTAAAGCCACAAGTCATTGCAGAGTGCCAAGTGGTTGCCTTGAATTTGAATGGATAGGTCCAGCCTTGATAATGGCGTAGAAAATAACTGTGAGTTTCAAATGCCTTTATTGTTGATAGTATTGTGCCTAACGCCACTCAGCTGAGATGAAACATGCACAGCTGCAGCTGTGGAACACTCAACCTCTCTTGAACGTGTGAAGTTGTGTCGGGAAAAAAAAGAGTCAAGATTATTGCCTCCAAAACCAGATACAGTTAGTATTCCAGCTTTTATGTTGACAATGTACAAGGATGAAGCTTAACCCTTTACACTTGTGGGAATTGGCATATATAGACAGGGCTAAATTGAAATGTTTCTTACAGAAGATATATGAAATGTATATGCATAAGCATGGCAGCAATTAAAAAAAGGGAACAATTATGGGAAAATTATTATTTGAGGACACAACAGTTCACCTGACACAAGACTGAATCCAAACATTACACTGTTGATTTCATGTGCATTTTACATTTACTGTACTTTTCGCAGCATTTGTTTAAAGAAATCTAAAAATACTCTGGATACATTCAGAATATTCCTGGATAATATGGGGTAGGTGCAACATAATATCAAATCACATTTTATTTGTCACATGCGCCGAATACAACAGGTATTTGCAATGCAAATAGTCTGGGTAGCCATTTGATTAGATGTTCATTAGTATTATGGCTTGGGGGTAGAAGCTGTTTAGAAGCCTCTTGGACCTAGACTTGGCGCTCCGGTACCGCTTGCCGTGCGGTAGCAGAGAGAACAGTCTATGACTAGGGTGGCTGGAGTCTTTGACAATTTCTAACATAATGACAAGGGTTTGAGTGAGAGGACTAACTGGTGTCTCCAAGTGGCCACACACCTCTCCAAAGTGTGCACAGTTCCTAAGTACACTGAACAAAAATATAAACGCAACATGTAAAGTGTTGGTCCCATGTTTCATGCGCTAAAATAACAAATCCCAGAAAAAGCACAAAAAGCTTATTTCTCTCAAAAGGTGTGCACAAATTTCTTTACATCCCTGTTAGTTGTCATTTCGCCTTTGCCAAGATAATCCATCCACCTGACAGGTGTGGCATATCAAGAAGCTGATTAAACAGCATGATCATTACACAGGTGCACCTTGTGCTGGGGACAATAAAAGGCCAGTTTTGTCACACAATACAATGCCACAGAGCATGTATAACCACGCCAGCCCAGGACCTCCACATCCGGCTCCTTCACCTGCGGGATCTCGAGGGGGGGGGGGGGGGGACTTATTCTGACTGGCTTGGCCTGGCTCTCCAGTGGGTGGGCCTGGCTGCCAAGTGGGTGGGCCAAGGCCCACCCATGGCTGCACCCCTGCCCAGTCATGTGAAATCCATAGTGCATGTCCCGCAGTGAATTTTCTTCACAATAGATGAACATAGGCTCATTCTGTTCAGAACAATCAAGGGTATGATGCCATTTCATCTTTTAACTGTACATCAAACATAGTGATCATAAACGTTGACACTGTATAGGCCTATGACATGAGTTTTATGATTATGTAAATATGAAGTGCACATTTGGTTCAGGGGTGTTTGGCTTGCTTGTATGACATCAAAGTGGTATTAATTATAATCCTCAATGTGTCATCTTTCAAAATACAGTCCTCTTAATTTACAGCATTTCCCTCACTCAGACACACAAAAAAAAGGCTACATTTGCCCAATTAGTGGGAGGGATGGGGGCAACTTCTTGTCGCATGCAGTGTTCAACTTCAGAACGACTGTCAGTCAAAAGTACAGTGGAGATCTGACGTAATTTATAGCATGTTAATTTACAGCCGCTGCGTTCCAATTTAGGAGCTTATCAGTGCCAAAATCTGCCATTTTCAACCTGTATATGGCTACGAGTGTAAAGAGTTAAGGTAATTGTTAAGCAATATCAAGCTAACTTGGTTGTCTTCATGGTCAGAAAATATATTGTAACTGCCTAGTGAAGAGCACTTGCACTCACAAAGGCAACACAAAATCATGACATTCTGTGCATTACCAAACGAAAGAAGAAGCACAGTTAAACATGTCTTTCAACACACCTGGAACCTACTTGCACATTTTCTGTTATCTACTTTTCTAACGTTCAATATTCCATGTAATCACTATCTTACAGAAATGTTTTAATCTGCACACTTTTTTCATGTGACTGGTCTGTGCAAAGGATGTCCTTCCAGTAGGTGGAAAGCTTCCAGTTACATGAAGTATGACCACAATGCTGTCTAGCTACCGCCCGGCATCAGTCTTTAACCCACACAGATAAGCTGTACAACTGTCGATAGACCACAAAATGTAATATCCGGAACACATCCTTGTCTTTTTCTGGTAATATATCCTCCCTCACCACAAATAGCTGTCCTTCATCGACTGTTATGTGTTCAAACTCGACACCGTTTTACGCACAGATGCCTATTTCACTTTCCAATGTCACAACATGACTTTTGAGGGCACAGTGCTTCGATACAGTGCGGGTGCAACTCATTGCCGTATTAAGATCGGATGTTGTGATATCAACTTACACATATGAACGCCACCAGTGCTAAAAAAACACAACATCCATGTTTGGTGGAAGTACTATCCCATTAATATCTGACTGTTGCTGTATGCTGTCTCTACATGGGCTCTTTCGCTACATGGCATTTATCTCTACATGGCCTCTGTCTCTACATGGCCTCTATCTCTATATGGCCTCTGTCTCTACATGGCCTCTATCTCTACATGGCCTCTGTCTCTACATGGCCTCTATCTCTACATGGCCTCTGTCTCTACATGGCCTCTATCTCTACATGGCATCTAACTCTACATGGCCTCTACCTCTACATGGCCTCTATCTCTACATGGTACATGGCCTCTATCTCTACATGGTCTCTGTCTCTACATGGCCTCTGTCTCTACATGGCCTCTATCTCTACATGGTCTCTGTCTCTACATGGTACATGGCCTCTTTCGCTACATGGACTCTATCTCTACATGGTACATGGCCTCTTTCGCTACATGAACTCTATCTCTACATTGCCTCTGTCTCTACATGGCCTCTATCTCTACATGGCCTCTATCTCTACATGGCCTCTATCTCTATATGGTCTCTGTCTCTACATGGCCTCTATCTCTACATGGTCTCTGTCTCTACATGGCCTCTATCTCTACATGGGCTCTACCTCTACATGGTCTCTGTCTCTACATGGCCTCTATCTCTACATGGTACATGGCCTCTGTCTCTACATGGCCTCTGTCTCTACATGGCCTCTATCTCTACATGGCCTCTGTCTCTACACGGCCTCAATTTCTACATGGCCTCTATCTCTACATGGCCTCTGTCTCTACATGGCCTCTATCTCTACATGGCCTCTGTCTCTATATGGCCTCTATCTCTATATGGCCTCTGTCTCTACATGGCTTCTATCTCTACATGGCCTCTGTCTCTACATGGCCTCTATCTCTACATGGCATCTATCTCTACATGGCCTCTACCTCTACATAGCCTCTATCTCTACATGGTACATGGCCTCTATCTCTACATGGTCTCTGTCTCTGCATGGCCTCTGTCTCTACATGGCCTCTATCTCTACATGGTCTCTACCTCTACATGGCCTCTGTCTCTACATGGCCTCTATCTCTACATGGTACATGGCCTCTGTCTCTACAAGGCCTCTATCTCTACATGGCCTCTGTCTCTACATGGCCTCTATCTCTACATGGCCTCTACCTCTACATGGCCTCTATCTCTAAATGGTACATGGGCTCTATCTCTACATTGTCTCTGTCTCTACATGGCCTCTGTCTCTACATGGCCTCTATCTCTACATGGTCTCTGTCTCTACATGGCCTCTGTCTCTACATGGCCTCTGTCTCTACATGGCCTCTATCTCTACATGGGCTCTATCTCTACATGGACTCTGTCTCTACATGGCCTCTATCTCTACATGGTACATGGCCTCTGTCTCTACATGGCCTCTGTCTCTACATGGCCTCTATCTCTACATGGCCTCTATCTCTACATGGCCTCTATCTCTATATGGCCTCTGTCTCTACATGGCCTCTATCTCTACATGTTCTCTATCTCTACATTGCCTCTGTCTCTACATGGCCTCTATCTCTATATGGCCTCTGTCTCTACATGGCCTCTATCTCTACATGGCCTCTGTCTCTACATGGCCTCTATCTCTACATGGCCTCTGTCTCTACATGGCCTCTGTCTCTACATGGACTCTATCTCTACATGGCCTCTGTCTCTACATGGTACATGGCCTCTTTCGCTACATGGACTCTATCTCTACATGGTACATGGCCTCTTTCGCTACATGAACTCTATCTCTACATGTCTCTATCTCTACATTGGCTCTATCTCTACATGCCTCTATCTCTACATGGCCTCTCTACATGACTCTATCTCTACATGGTACATGGCCTCTGTCTCTACATGGCCTCTATCTCTACATGGACTCTATCTCTACATGGCCTCTATTCCTGCATGGGCTCTACCTCTACATGGCCTCTATCTCTACATGGTCTCTGTCTCTACATGGCCTCTGTCTCTACATGGCCTCTGTCTCTACATGGCCTCTATCTCTACATGGGCTCTATCTCTACATGGACTCTGTCTCTACATGGCCTCTATCTCTACATGGTACATGGCCTCTGTCTCTACATGGCCTCTGTCTCTACATGGCCTCTATCTCTACATGGCCTCTATCTCTACATGGCCTCTATCTCTATATGGCCTCTGTCTCTACATGGCCTCTATCTCTACATGGCCTCTATCTCTACATTGCCTCTGTCTCTACATGGCCTCTATCTCTATATGGCCTCTGTCTCTACATGGCCTCTATCTCTACATGGCCTCTGTCTCTACATGGCCTCTATCTCTCCATGGCCTCTGTCTCTACATGGCCTCTGTCTCTACATGGACTCTATCTCTACATGGCCTCTGTCTCTACATGGTACATGGCCTCTTTCGCTACATGGGCTCTATCTCTACATGGTACATGGCCTCTTTCGCTACATGAACTCTATCTCTACATGTCTCTATCTCTACATTGGCTCTATCTCTACATGCCTCTATCTCTACATGGCCTCTCTACATGACTCTATCTCTACATGGTACATGGCCTCTGTCTCTACATGGCCTCTATCTCTACATGGACTCTATCTCTACATGGCCTCTATTCCTGCATGGGCTCTACCTCTACATGGTCTCTGTCTCTACATGGTCTCTGTCTCTACATGGTACATGGCCTCTGTCTCTACTTGGCCTCTGTCTCTACATGGTACATGGCCTCTGTCTCTACATGGCCTCTATCTCTACATGGCCTCTATCTCTACATGGCCTCTATCTCTACATGGTCTCTGTCTCTACATGGCCTCTGTCTCTACATGGTCTCTGTCTCTACATGGCCTCTATCTCTACATGGGCTCTACCTCTACATGGTCTCTGTCTCTACATGGCCTCTATCTCTACATGGTACATGGCCTCTATCTCTACATGGCCTCTGTCTCTACATGGTATCTATCTCTACATGGCCTCTATCTCTACATGGACTCTATCTCTACATGGCCTCTATCTCTACATGGGCTCTACCTCTACATGATCTCTGTCTCTACATGGACTCTGTCTCTACATGGTACATGGTCTCTGTCTCTACATGGTACATGGCCTCTGTCTCTACATGGCCTCTGTCTCTACATGGCCTCTATCTCTACATGGCCTCTATCTCTACATGGCCTCTATCTCTACATGGGCTCTACCTGTACATTGTCTCTGTCTCTACATGGCCTCTATCTCTACATGGGCTCTACCTCTACATGGTCTCTATCTCTACATGGCCTCTGTCTCTACATGGCCTCTATATCTCTACATGGCCTCTATCTCTACATGGCTCTATCTCTACATGGCCTCTACCTCTACATGGCCTCTACCTCTACATGCCTCTATATCTACATGGTACATGGTCTCTGTCTCTACAGGGCCTCTGTCTCTGCATGGGCTGTACCTCTACATGGCCTCTACCTCTACATGGCCTCTTTCTCTACATGGTACATGGCCTCTTTCGCTACATGGCCTCTATCTCTACGTGGTACATGGCCTCTTTAGCTACATGGACTCTACCTCTACATGAGAAGAACGATTTTCTCTCTTTCCCAGAGCTGGCTACCCAAGAGCACTAAATTTGATAACATCCCTTTTTGGTCATAACCAAAGTGTCATTACCCATCAGTGTAACAGATAGCGCTGACTGGGTTCATTTTGCTCATGATTTCATCAAACCAATCGATATCTTCTATGGTGTTATATCACCATGGCTAGATAATGGGTATTAGTTGAGTTTCACCATCATTCTGTGCAAAGAACTAGCAACTTATTTCAGCTTCTTGCATCGCAGTAATGACCTAATCCTAAATCATTTTTAGAGACAATTTTTTTCACCTTTATTATATTTTGCCTCTGAATAAGTGAATTGTTTATATTGACAAGAATCAGTGTATCGTTACAGTTCAACTCAACCCTGGGATTTCTTTCCAGCCTTATTGTTCTCCACATCAAAAGCTGTGGCCAAACACAACTAACATTGTTTATTGCATTTCTATTTTATAAAGGAGCTTTAAAAAAAGACAAATTCATATGTCAGATTGGTTTACAGTAGACTGTAACTGTGAAACACGTCGTGCAATCCCCCTCTTTATATTGCCTATTGCCATGTGTGCTCGGGGAGTGCTCAAGGTTGTTGTCCGTGGCTTTGTTCTTACCCAAAGTAACTCATCTCCTTGAAGCAGAGGTGCCTTGTAATTGCTGTGGAGTGTTGTTCAGCAGAGATAATAAGAAATCATAACAGAGAGGAACAGAGAGTCGGACACACAGGCTTCTATGCTGATACAATGGCTTGGCTTTTTGCTGCGTCTCAGGGGCAAGATTAGCTTCTCTACCCACATCTCTTTTCACAATCAATCCCCCCACTACACACCTCCCTGCATACGATCTATCAATTACTTTAGGCTTTTCCGTTGTTAAAAGCTCAGTGTTGTTAAAGGCTAATGGAAATGGGCCTTAAGCACTTCTCTACTCTCTTCTTTCCATACTACAAAGGCACTATAAACCTTTTTTCTTATTTAGGATTGAAGGTTCCCCCTCCCCGCTGCAGTTACTGTAGGCCTATACTGTGTACGCGAAGCAACTGCAGTTTGGTTTAAAGTAAACAGAGTCATGTTGAAAACACCCACATGCCTCATGTTATAGTAAGAGAAAGGAAGAAAAGCATGATCTTTGTGCGCTTTTATCTTGGGTTTAGAGGAAGTGAAACTCTTATTTGATTGGCGGCGTTCGGATTTGTGTTTTCCGTTTCAGCGATAATGCGTTTGAGCGCCTTTTGTTCATGCAGTGGGTGGAGGATCAATCCTAGAATCAAAGTTCTTCTAGCTCCATTTTCTCCTCTTTTACCCTCTACCCTCGTTGAAGCTGGAGAAGACACTTTATTTTCTGAAGCGGGAGCTGGGTAACTTGGAGAATTGAAAGGAAGCCCAATTGTACCTTTTTTTTCTTCTCCAAAACCAAACCTCTTATCTTCCAAGGTCTGTCTCCAACCTGAGAAGTAACAATTTCACAGAGGACTCATGGGAGGCAATACATAATGTTTTTGTGTTTGTCACACTGCGGCACATTTCCATCTTTTATCTTTTTTTTTTTAGCGAAAATTAGAAGGAAAGACTGGCTGGTTTTTCAATCTTGACAATTTTGTTTAGCATTTTTAGAAACACATTTGTTCAAATCCTCAGAAAACATTTCACAGTACTGTGGACTGTATGTGGACCATGACAATCCTCTGTAATTATTCCATTATACACACAAGATTAATTAAAAGCCTAGTTGTTCTTTCTTTTTCTTTCTTGTTTTTTCTTCCTCTGATAGACTTTCATTTTCTCCTTCTGACAAAAAACATACAAAGGGAACCCTGGAAGACAATTAAATGTAATCCTTTTTGTCATGGCTATTGACAATTCACATTGCACTGACAGGTACCAAGCTGATGTAATATTACTTTCCAATCTTCTACTGTGACATTCTAGCGCTGTAGCCTAGCATACACTCAATGCACTGTAGTCCCCACAAAGTCGACAGGGCACACAGCCCCATATTTCACTCTCTCCTGTTTTAGTTTATGGACACAAGTGGCCACCTCTCCGTACAGCAGTGTGAAGGGACTGCAGGGCAGCGACGGTAATGAGACAGAATGGTTCTCAGCACTCTGGCACTAAATCGCTGACGCTGTTTATGGCACATATTTCCATCATACCGCGGCAAAACCTTTCACAGTCTTCTGTGACTATTAAATAAAGCTGCCAAAATGTCCCTCTTCTCAGTGTTCTCAACAGGTAAGGGAAAGAGGCACCGCTCATAAGCCTAATTGCGTTTCAATAAATCCACAGGCCAACGAGAGAAATCGATCCCCGTAATACCGTGCATATTGCATTGGCAAACACCTCTTGGAACTGTGTGGTTGTGTTAGATGCTGGTTTAAATATTGTATCATCTTGAGAACTGATGTCATCAATTTTGTGAAATATTTCCTATCATATACTGTATGTACATTATTCTCAACCCTGTTACCTTACGTTAACCCTGTTGCCTTATGTCAACCCTGTTGTACCACAAAGCTCTGTGACCCTGTCAAAACTGATTCTCTTCAGTAGCCTTGACTCAAGATGAGATTTGCAGACAAATTGAACTATCATCAACTAGGCATGGCGGCAATGTATTGAGGTTCCCAACAGAGATGACTGTTTTGTGAATTCAGCTTAAGTTACTCTTGAGTTATTTCTGTGTGTGTAGACTTCAGTGTTGTCTTGGGTAAGTCATGGCACAAACAAAGTGATTACTCACTCTTATATTTTGGCACATCTCCCAACTTCAAGTCTTGTAACAACTAAAACATTCTGTACTTCTGAGAACTTCAGTCCCCAACTAATGCAGAATGTTTGTGCACAGGCACAATTTTTGCCTTTGTGCTGGAGGAGCTCATGTAATTTGGAATCCTGAATGCGAAGGGAAATGGAAAAGCTTTAGGCAAACAGAACATTTACGAGAAGTATCCTTGACTAAATATATTTATTTGTTTTGATTTGACTGAGAGTGTGTCCTCGCACACTGAGAAGCCGGCGATGTGATGATGAGATTCATTTGTTCAATTCAGTCTCCCATTAGAGCTATCCATGCTCTGCAGAATCCCTGTTGTGAGGCACCACTAGGAGTCCAGGGCTAGATTGAAGCATTACATTGCACCCCCACAGGTCCTGAGACTCCATTTGGTTGAAAATGCAATGTAAATGTGAACAGACTTTGCCCTTAAGTCCCTCTTGGGGCAGTGCACTCTTTCTGAAGTTATCTTTGAGGTCTCAAACTGTCGGTTTTGTTTGTTAAACTGTGTCAAACCAAGTCATATTTCAGCATTCTGAGGTGGCAGCTTTTTGACATTGGTGAGAGTACTGGGAAATACATTTGATGAGGAAAGTCAACATGAATATTGTTAATGTCGCCAACAGTGCAAAGATAATATTCAACTGGACTGTTTATCAAACAGTTTGTGCAGGCAGGTGTATTTCCCTTATGCATACAGCACAGAGTAGAAATACTGCTAACGCATACAGTATGCTGTCTATGAATCAGATATTCATGAGTCCCAGGTCAACTGAACATTCAATGCACCTCAAAAGAGTGAATCTCAAATGTATTTCCTTGATTCCTTGATTCCTCACATCCTCTTCCCTCGCCTCTTCCTCAAAATGCATTGGAGAGGATCCTAGGTTTATCCTTCAGACGATCTTCTCCAATGTACTTTGAGAAGGAGGCAAGGAGAGATAATGAGAGGAAATGCAATTTATTAGTAGGAGAGGGGACAGAGGAGGAACGGAATGGCGTAGAAACCCAAGAGACAAACAAATAGATCCCCTTCTCAAGTCAATAGTGGTTTCACCCAGGGAACTTCCCAGTATCTTTTACTTTCAGGTCCTTTTTTACTACCTGACACTGACACCCTTTGCTTACCTGAAGATCATGTTGGCAGTGATTTTGCAAAGATATCAAGTCCTGTCTAAATATGTGAAAGGCTGCTACCTTTCCTGCATCAGCTAAACAAATATGCCCCTTAAGAGCACCAACAATGCCTCATGTAACACAATGTTGATTCCACTAATGGACTGAGAAAATGTTGGATTGTCTGGGGAGAAAGGCATCATGACTCATCAGCCTGATCGATATTCAACATGCCATCCATCTTGCAACTGTCTGGATCTGGACCATGGGATGACTGGTAGATAAATAATCGTATAGAAAATACTAAAATATTGTTCACTTGTGTGTTTTTACGTCAAGTAATAAGAACATATTACAACAGCTGTTCAGCAAGTGCACTTAATAACATAATATATAAGATAGAAATACAGGTTGCCATAGAAACTATAGATACAAAGGAGACATCTTATGAACTGTGACTGTCAAAATGGAGGCATAATAAGGAAGCCTGTAGACAAAGACAAGACTATGTTTGCGTCCCAACTGGCACCCTATTCCCCTACAGAGCCCTATGGGCCTTGTCAAAAGTAGTGCAGTATATAGAAAATAGGGTGCCATTTGGGACGTATAATCCTCTCTACCACGCTAATATAACACAGCAGTTCTTCTGTTTGCTGTGTCTGTTCTCTGTGGAGATTCATGTAATCAATGGTTGGATGATGTTTATGATAGGCACATCTCATAAAGCTGCAGCTTATTGAATTAAAATATGGAAATCGACCAAGTACGTCTCCAGAGTACGTCTCCAGAGTACGTCTCCAGAGAGAGCAGAAGAGAATATGTGCTTTCTGTCGTCTGCTTTCCCCTTTTCTTGGGTCAAATTAAAGGAAGTAAAGAGCCCAGGATTGTCCTGTTTAAAATGTTTGGACACAGTGTACCGGAGAGGTTCATATCGTAGAAACACAATTCAGCAACACTTTGAATATGTGTTATTTTCTTCAGTGAGACATTCGAGTTCCTGGAAATAAATGGTTTCAGCGCTACCCTCGTACAAAACGGTATAAAAGCCGGCTGTGTCCTGCATGTACCTTGTACCAAACCCTCCTCCGGAGCACCCTGTCTGAATATATTCACACCCTTTCAAGGGTGTTCTCTAAATGAGGTTAGCTGCTGTCAGCAATGTACCAGTCCGTACTTCAGTGTTGATTCCACTCATGTACACACACACACACACACACACACACACACACACACACACACACACGGGTGTGTAACTGTGTCTCTCTGACAGACACGGTGCTTGACATATACTGTGTACATTACAGTAGATAACCACTGTGTACTGTAGGATAATCTATAGCCGGACATATCTAATCATCTCTGCTGCCAGCGATAAAAAGACATTGCAGTCATTTGTTGCAATGAGGGTTGAGATGGGAATGAATGAGACCAAAGACAGATCGAGTTGAACAGCTGCATGGGATCATTTTGATTTGATGGTTGCTGTAATGCATTTGTGGTTAAAAAGGTAATTGTGATGTTAATAGAAATGCTCTCCTAATATCTGGTGTCATTGTTACTCTAAGCCTTACATCAACATAAATGAAGGCAATGAAAGTTGAGTGTGAATATTACCATGTGAAAATGGGTCGGAGTATTTATGAATGTGGGATGATGTGGCCGAATGCCAGCACCATCTCCTGTGCGTTTTCTCACTACGCGAGCCAATCCCCATTAATTCAACCATCCATGGATGCTATCTAACTAACACACTGCATAGTCACCTGTGCAATTGTCCATAATAGGACAGCCTCAGTCTCAGCAGGACTTTCAACTGCTTGATCTGTTTTTCTTCATTGCATTCCTGTCCTTCATCTCTGGTTAGCCCGTTCAATGACTTGTTTGTTTATACCTCCACTAACAGCTACATTCCCTCTCCCTCTCCTTGCCCCATTTAACAGAAATGTTTGGTAATTACCATTGTTTGTATTCTGTCTAGTTCTCTGGTGAACATAGCTCAGTTAAGTCAATAGTTCATTGCTACATCATTAGCACTTTATCTTTTGCTTTCCTGTAGTGGTGCATGGTCCGCGGACTTGCTTCCATCCATAGCTTCTGTATGCTTATTTTCATGGGGCTACTGTGGCTACATTAGCATTAGGATTCATTGTTGAAATCTAACAAATGCTTCATCAATCCAACGTCTACCCTGATGGTACCCCCTTGGAAGCAGCGCTGTTGCTCACCAGGCTACTGTGGCTCAGTTGATATCTGCTGGGGCCACCCATATGAAAATGTATGCATGCGCTACTGTAAGTCGCTTTGGATAAGAGCATCTGCTTAAACCCCCTGAGGTCGATGTCTGCGCCCCTGCGAAAATCTAATTAGCATAATAAAACAATCCCCATAGAAATCTGTCAGTTTAAGCTAGAGATATCTGTTTTTTTGCATTGAATACGTCTCAATCCATCGCATCCGCCTATGTAATACTTCCGCATCTGCGGTGAATGGTGTCACGATCGTCGGATACAGAGGACCAAGGCGCAGCGTGGAAGGTGAACATATTTATTAAATAATGATTACACGAATGTCACGCCCTGGCTCTGGGGACTCTAGTATGTTTCGCCAGGGTGTGAGTTTTCATGTGTTTCTGTTGTAGTCTATTGTATTTCTATGTTGGCCAGAGTGGTTCCCAATCAGAGGCAACGAGTGTCAGCTGTTGCTGGTTGTCTCTGATTGGGAACCATATTTAGACAGGCTGTTTTCCCACAGTGGTTGTGGGATCTTGTTCCAGTGTGGGTTGTGTTAGACCGAGGACGTCACGTTATCGTTTGTTGTTTTTGTTCGTGTTGTTATCATTATTTAATAAATATGTTCACCGTTCACGCTGCGCCTTGGTCCTCCTCCTTCGACGATCGTGACAGAAGATCCCACCAAAACTGGACCAAGCAGCGTGTCCAGGAGCCATCGCCAGGGGAATCGTTAGCGGATCTCCGTGGCAACCTCGACTGGGTCAAGCCTAGTGAAGAGCAGAGAGGGTGGACTTGGGAGCAGTGGAGGAAGAGTCTCGACTGGGTCAAGCCAAATGAAGAGCAGAGTGGTTGGACTTTGGAGCAGTGGAGGAAGAGTCTGGCGAGAGATAGGGAGGCTTGGTCCACGGGGAGGAGAGACACCCAGAAATGTTTTAGGGGGGGGCTCACGCCGTGGACGACGGGGCAGCAGGAGGCCGCGATGGAGCGGTCCAGCGGGTTTGCAGAGGAGGCCGCCAGGTTAAGGGGGCCACTGGTCACAGAGGAGAGGGAAAGTGTAGAGGCACGGCGAGAGGTACTGGGGTGTGTTACCAGTCCGGTCCGGCCCGTTCCTGATCCCTGCGTAGGGCCAGTGGTGTGTGTCCCCAGTACGGTCCGACCTGTTCCTGTTCCTCGCATCGAGCCTGTGGTGCGTGTCGTCAGCCCGGCCCGGCCTGTTCCTGATCCCCGCACCGAGCCTATGGTGCGCGTCGCCAGCCCGGCCCGGCCTGTTCCTGCTCCCCGCACCAAGCCTATGGTGCGCGTCACCAGCCCGGCCCGGCCCGCTCCTGCTCCCCGCACCAAGGCAGTGGTGCGCTTCGTCAGCCCGGTCCGGCCCGTTCCTGCTCCCCGCACCAAGTCAGTGGTGCGCTTCGTCAGCCCGGTCCGGCCCGTTCCTGCTCCCCGCACCAAGCCTATGATGCGCGTCGCCAGCCCGGCCCGGCCTGTTCCTGCTCCCCGCACCAAGCCTATGGTGCGCGTCGCCAGCCCGGCCCGGCCCGCTCCTGCTCCCCGCACCAAGTCAGTGGTGCGCTTCATCAGCCCGGTCCGGCCCGTTCCTGCTCCCCGCACCAAGCCTATGGTGCGCGTCGCCAGCCCGGCCCGGCCTGTTCCTGCTCCCCGCACCAAGCCTATGGTGCGCTTCGTCAGCCCGGTCTGGCCTGTTCCTGCTCCCCGCACCAAGCCTATGGTGCGCGTCGCCAACCCGGCCCGGCCTGTTCCTGCTCCCTGCACCAAGTCAGTGGTGCGCTTCGTCAGCCCGGTCCGGCCCGCTCCTGCTCCCCACACCAAGCCAGTGGTGTGCGTCGTCAGTCCGGCACAGCCCGTGCCTGTTCCACCGGTGCCTGGTCCGGTACCGGTCAGCTGCTCCACGCCGGAGCTAGAGCAATCCGCTCCACCAGTGTTCAGTCCAGCTCCGGCCAGCAGGGCCAGACCGGACCAGGGGTACTTTGGGGGGTTAGAGAGGGAGTGGGGATCATGCCCGGAGCCGGATCCGCCGCCAAGGCGGAGTGCCCACCCGGTCCCTCCCCTGTGGTGTTTGGTTGGCGCGGTCGGAGTCCGCGCCTTTGGGGGGGGGTACTGTCACGCCCTGGCTCTGGGGACTCTAGTATGTTGAGCCAGGGTGTGAGTTTTCATGTGTTTCTGTTCTAGTCTATTGTATTTCTATGTTGGCCAGAGTGGTTCCCAATCAGAGGCAACGAGTGTCAGCTGTTGCTGGTTGTCTCTGATTGGGAACCATATTTAGAAAGGCTGTTTTCCCACAGTGGTTGTGGGATCTTGTTCCAGTGTGGGTTGTGTTAGACCGAGGACGTCACGTTATCGTTTGTTGTTTTTGTTAGTGTTGTTATCATTATTTAATAAATATGTTCACCGTTCACGCTGCGCCTTGGTCCTCCTCCTTCGACGATCGTGACAACGAACAAAAACAACAAATCGATACGTGACGTCCAAAGGTGCAAAACACAAACCTATACAGGAACAAGATCCCACAAACACTGTGGGAAAACTGGCTGCTTAAGTATGGTTCCCAATCAGAGACAACAAGCAACAGCTGATACACGTTGCCTCTGATTGAGAACCACACTGGCCAACATAGAACTATAAAGCTAGAACGAAAAGTACCCCCCCCCCAAAGGCGCGGACTCCGGCCGCGCCAACCAAACACCACAGGGGAGGGACCGGGTGGGCACTCCGCCTTGGCGGCGGATCCGGCTCCGGGCATGATTCCCACTCCCTCTCCAACCCCCCAAAGTACCCCTGGTCCGGTCTGACCCTGCTGGCCGGAGCTGGACTGAACACCGGTGGAGCGGATTGCTCTAGCTCCGGCGTGGAGCAGCTGACCGGTGCAGGACCAGGCACCGGTGGAACAGGCACGGGCTGTGCCGGACCGACGACGCACACCACTGGCTTGGTGTGGGGAGCAGGAACAGGCCGAACCGGGCTGACGATGCACACCATAGGCTTGGTACGTGGAGCAGGAACAGGCCGGGCCGGGCTCACGATGCGCACCATAGGCTTGGTGCGTGGAGCAGGAACAGGCCGGGCCGGGCTGACGACGCGCACCACAGGCTCGATGCGAGGAACAGGAACAGGCCGGACCGTACTGGGGACACACACCACTGGCCCTACGCAGGGATCAGGAACGGGCCGGACCGGACTGGTAACACACCCCAGTACCTCTCGCCGTGCCTCTACACTTTCCCTCTCCTCTGTGACCAGTGGCCCCCTTAACCTGGCGGCCTCCTCTGCAAACCCGCTGGACCGCTCTATCGCGGCCTCCTGCTGCCCAGTCGTCCACGGCGTGAGCCACCCCCTAAAAATCTTCTGGGGGTCTCTCCTCCCCGTGGGCCAGGCCCAGTCGAGGTTGATGTCCTTTAGCGATACCTCTGGCGCTGGCTCCTGGACACGCTGCTTGGTCCAGTGTTGGTGGGATCTTCTGTCACGGTTTCGGCCGAGGCTGCTTCTCCTTCTTGTTCGGGCAGGCTTCGGCGGTCGTCGTCTCCGGAGTACTAGCTGCCACCGTTCTATATTTCGATGTTCGTTTGGTTTGGTCTGTTTGTACACCTGTTCTTTGTTAGTGTTGATTATGTGCCCTATAAGTTCTCTTAGGTTTTGTCATGTGTTGTGTGTAATTGTTTCGTGTCAGCTAGGCGTCAGTTTGTTCTCTCTCGTTCTGTTTTGTTTGGAGAGAGTGTCCGCACTGTGTGCGCAGTTTGGGTTACGCACTGTTTCCTGTGTGCGTAATTGTTTCGCTTGCCCTCCGGCTGGGATTTTGCCGTGAGTCTTTTTGTATTGTTTGATCCTCACTAAAGACTGTTGAAGAGCCTCTGTTGTCCTGCGCTTGATTTCTGCACCACATCTACGCTCAGTCCTTGACAAATGGTGACAGAGCTAGAACGGTGTTTGTCAGACCATGAGACATTCCGAAAATTGGTCTTCTCACAAAATCGTCTGTAGCGTCTGAAAAAATATTATGACCCATCTATGGAAAGATGAGACTGTCACGAACACGACGACGTTCTCCGTTTTGACCCCCACAAGCATCTTGGGACTCGTCTGAAGTCGGTACAGCCAATCTGCTAACTTCTGTATGTGGCGTCCGAAATGATTTGGCTACAGACTAATATGACCACTCTGTGTAAAGGAAGCCTATCGGCCTCACAAGACTCGTCTGAATGTCCCCCGGTAGCAGTCAAAACAATTAACGGAAGTACACAACATGACCAAAAGTATGTGGACACCTGCTCGTCTAACATCTCATTCCAAAATCATGGGCATTAATATGGAGTTGGTCCCCCTTTGCTGCTATAACAGCCTCCACTCTTCTGGGAAGGCTTTCCACTAAATGTTGGAACATTGCTGCGGGGACTTGCTTCCATTCAGCCACAAGAGCATTAGTGAGGTCGGGCACTGATGTTGGGCAATTAGGCCTCGCTCGCAGTCGGCATTCCAATTCATCCCAAAGGTGTTCGATGGGGTTGAGGTCAGGGCTGTGCAGGCCAAACAAGTTCTTCCACACTGATCTCGACAAACTATTTCTGTATGGACCTCGCTGAATCAGGAAAGGGCCTTCCTCAAACTGTTGCCACAAAGTTGGAAACACAGTATCGTCTAGAATGTCATTGTATGCTGTAGCGTTAAGATTTCCCTCACTAGAACTAAGGGGCCTAGCCTGAACCATGAAAACAGCCCCAGATCATTATTCCTCACTCACCAAACTTTACAGTTGGCACTATGCATTGGGGCAGGTAGCATTCTCCTGGCATCTGCCAAACCCAGATTCGTCCGTTGGACTGCCAGATGGTGAAGCGTGATTAATCACTCCAAAGAATGTGTTTCCACTGCTCCAGAGTCCAATGGAGGCGAGCTTTACAGTACACCACACCACACCAGCCGACGCTTGGTATTGCGCATGGTGATCTTAGGCTTGTATGGAACCCCATTTTGTTAAGCTCCTGACAAACAGTTATTGTGCTGACATTGCTTCCAGAGGCAGTTTGGAACTCAGTAGTGAGTTTTGCAAATGAGGACAGATGATTTTTACGCACTACACGCTTCAGCACTCGGCGGTTCCGTTCTGTGAGCTTGTGTGGCCTACCACTTTGCGGCTGAGCTGTTGTTGCTCCTAGACGTTTCCACTTCACAATAACAGCACTTACAGTTGACCGGGGCAGCTCTAGCAGGGCAGAAATTTGACGAACAGAGTTGTTGGAAAGGTGTCATCCTATGACGGTGCCACGTTGAAAGTCACTGAGCTCTTCAGTAAGCCCATTCTACTGTCTCCATATACTTTTGTATATATATATTGTATATATGGAGACTGTTTAGTGGCAAAAATAATCCTGATCTTTCTTATATCGCTCAGATATAAGATAGACACTTCAGAACAAACTTCCTTTAGATTTTTGTTGGGGCGGACTATCTGTTATTCCATGTAGTGAATCGGTTATTCAATGCATTTGTATGGGCTAATAGCAGTAAGTCCAAATGTTTCATCAAATATTTTTTATATATTTTTTCTTTTTACTTCAAAATTCTAAATCAAATAGCAAAATGATCCTTGGTATGACCTTCTTAAAACAATTCCATATAGCTTAGTAGACAGGACTTAGACTCTTATGGGTTAATGGCATATATCACTAAATGTGAATGTACAAAATCAAATGATATGGAAGCTGTTTATCAGAAGTTTGACTATTTTTACATTATACCCTTTTTCTCTGTTTCAGGGGCCAGTGCGGTGTTTACCCAGCAGCCCACAGACCTGGTGGTGGTGGCGGGTCAGCCAGTGACCCTGCCCTGCTCCATCCCTGGGTACCACGGCATGGTGCTCTGGCTCCGAGACGGCATGGCCCTGGGAGTCAACAGGGACCTCTCAGGTAGGAATTCTTCTTATTCTGGTATAACTTTACTTAGAATGGTGATAATGTAGCATTCATGAAGCTTTCGGAAACCCTTTATATCTATATCTCTTGCACTGGCTCTATGCACACTCACTGGACTCTACCCACACACTCATACATACTACACTGACACTCCAACACACACACACATACACACACACACACACACACACACACACACACACATGCATATTGACGCCACACACACACACACACACACACACACACACTCACACATAGACACACTTTCACACTCTTTCACACTCTTCACATACGCTGCTGCTACTCTGTTTATTATCTATCCTGGTACTTAAGTAAAAACACTTGAAAGTACTACTTAAGTAGTTTTCTGGGGTATCTGTATTTTATTTTACTATTTATATTTTTCACTACTTTTACATCACTACATTCAAATCAAATCAAATCAAATTTTATTGGTCACATAACTTCCTAAAGAAAACGATGTACTTTTTACTCCATTCTTGTTCCCTGACACCCAAAAGTACTTGTTACATTTTCAATGCTTAGCAGGACAGGAAAATTGACTAATTCACACACTTATCAAGAGAACATCCCTGGTCATCCCTACTGCCTCTGATCTGTTTTTTCAAAATGATTGACGAGAAAAGTATCGTCCAAGCCATCTCACTGCATATTTATATATGTGTTGAAAAATGCAGACAGACGGATTAGAAGTTAATTTGCATTGTAATACTTCTGACAGCCTCTATTTCTAACTCCACCCATAACTTTTGGACTTTATAACATTCCCAGAAGGCATGGATTATTATAACCTAATGAAAAATGAACCTGTAAGCCATTCATTTTTTTGTTGACCAAATTTGACACTCTCATTGACCTCCATACCAAAACTCCTTGCTTGGTGGGTGAAACAACGAAATAACACCACCTGCTGGAGGGAGACACATGTTCCGCCGAGTTGGGCCTCTCTCTTCCGCTTCCTCTCTGCACATACAAATAAATAAAAACATTTATTTGACCTTTTTGTTCACTATTTAGTGATGGATATTGTACGTTTGCACATAAAAAATAAGAAAATAAGAAATATAAGAAGCCAGGAAGTGACATCACACTGTCCTCTCACCTCTCTTTTGTTGTCATGTTTTTAAAGGTTTATAATGTGCAAAGTGCAATGTAAGTCTAAAAAATTATTGAAAAAGATCCATGCGCGCTCTCTTCATCAAAAAGGTAGCTGTCACTCGTCACATCAGGACAAATGTCAGAGCGATGCAACGGAGCAATGGAGTATTTAATTAGAGTTTGATCATTAATTCAAAGAGCCACTTCACGTGGCACAGGAGTCACAAACACTGATTGTGTAATTGCTGTTTTTCCAAACTCTCACAAGTGTTTCAAATGTATTTCATGGTGCGGCTTAACCAGAACCCTCTTCTGAATTATTAAGCAAAGACAAATTAGGGGGTTTACATGATTTTTGCAGACATTGGAGATTGGGCCCAATCACAAACGTAAAATTGTCATAAGTGCAAGTGATATGGTAAATGGCCAATATTACACGAGTTTCATCTGTAGGATCCACACTCAAAATGTATTCTCAAAGTTATTTTATGCTATTTTATTCATTTAGAGGCAACGAGCAAAAACAAATGGTTCGGCTGTTATGCCATTTTCAATGTGTGTCGATTACTGCTTGAGTACCATCACGTTACTACCATAATTATTTTCTTTGTTGTTTCCACAATTCTCCTACTCCTCTGCATTAGCCATCTTACGACACTGCAGTTGTCGAGTGAGAGGTATTTGAAAATTAACACTACAGGCAGAAAAGCAGTTTCTTAATCTCCCAGAATATAGTAAGCTCAACTAACCCTACACACCGGCACTCCAAACTGCATCTGGGTTAAAGAAAATCAAAATTTGAAAGTTGCAGCAATTTATGGCAGCATCTGCTGCTCCGCCAGATGGTTAAATTGCGTTTTGCTCATTTCCAAAGCGTCAGTGTCTGCTGCCCCAATCTTTCCTCGGGCTGTTTTGAAGACTGTACCGTCGCTCTGATGGCTGCCAGAGGAAATTATTTCCCACAATCAGTGTTGTATGGCGTGTTGTTTGGATAGGTAGAGTCAAATACTGGATAAATCAGCATCAATAACCCACCTTACAAACTATTTTACCCAATCAATGTCTTTGAGGAGACGTGGCACACGGCACACTTGACTGGATAAACAATTTGAATAAAATGTTGAATAACATCATTAGAGAGTACAGAAAATGTACCTGGGGTTACAATATGGCAATGGACTACAGTTTGCGTACCATGTCATCAGATTTGTTTTCTTCTTCTACAAATCTTGCCATGCCAATCTGTTACATTGTCTTCCCCTGAAGACATTGTCTGCTTTTGCCTCAGTCCCCTGTTTTATTTCGTCATGGACGGCGTTTCCATAATTGGGCCTGGGAGAACAATCCTTTCCCATTATGTCCAAACAATCCCACTTCAGGTCCTTTTAGTAGCATCCTGGGACCCATCACCTGTGTCACTGAAGTGCACTGTAATGACCGGGTCCCAGGGGCCTCCCGGTGCTTAACCAAAAATCACTATCAGCTCAGAGAAGAGAAAGAGAGAGCTAGAGAGAGAGAGAGAGAGAGAGAGAGAGAGAGAGAGAGAGAGAGAGAGAGAGAGAGAAAAGAGAGAACAGCTGTCTGTCTGTGTGTGTGTGCCTGCCATGGGGATAAATGCCACTTCTTTATGGCGGATCAATGATAGGGGGGTCTAGTGTGAACTGGAAAGGCTCTCTCCCAGCCGTGTGAACTGTGGAAAGTGTTTGCTTTTAGAGACGACAGGGAAATTAGACCTCTTAGTCAACACAACAGCTATGAGAAGGAGGCAGCAAGGCTACATACTGACACCGCACTATTGTCCTATTGGCTATCATAACTATCATCAGGAGCTAAAAGAATGGCTTGAACACTAAAGGATAATGGCACTTAAAGCTAAACATAATTAGTAGGACAGATTATGGCCATGAAGAGGTGTGGTAAATCAAAGGCCAAAGTCAATGAGGGAAAATTTGATTGTTAAATGATAATGCAGAGCAATGAAACAGTTTTCGAAAAAAGCTGCGGGAGGGATTTGACTGTCAATGGCATCGACAGCACCCTAGCCTCTTGCTTGCTCTCCCCGTGTGAATTGGACTCTTCCTTTTTCTACTTTTTTAATTGGAGCAAGGGAGTGCTTGCTTTGCATGTGGCCTTCACCTTCTCTCCTGTGTTCCCTTTGATCTGGCCCTACTCAGGGTGTGTCCTAAATAGCACCCTATTTCCTTTATAGTGCACTACGTTTGACCAGGGCCAATAGGGCTCTGGTCAAAACGAATTCACTATTTAGGGAATAGGGTGCCATTTGGGACGCAGTCAGACAGTGGTCATTTCCGTTTCCTCCCATTGATGTGTCAGTTAGGTGCCCGCTCTCCTCCATACTGAAATACATCATTGTCCGCCCGAACCCTCTCCTCTCAAAGCCCCGGCATTGATCTAAGTCGAGACTGACTAATCTTAATGGATCCATCGCCTTTATAGAGGTTATACCTGGGGCTATTATACATTGTTTGCCTTAATTCACATGCTTTTGTCGTCAGCTATTCATTCCCACTTTGCTTGGGGTCGTTTTGTCTGACACTTGATCTCAGGTCTTAATGGTTTTCCGGGATTGAATTTATTCTGTGTCTCCTCTCTCTCTCTCCAACACCACGAGGGGAAAAATTGGTTTCCTCAGGGATCTTATGTACAGTATATTAGTATTCATAGAAGAATCAAATCCCCTCACAGAAATATAAATGACTACAAAGTCACATCAAATCAAAGGTTATTTGTCGCGTACACAGATCAGAAGATGTTAAAGCAGGTGCAGCAAAATGCTTTTGTTCCTAGCTCCAGCAGTTCAGTAAATGTCTAACAGTACAATACTAATACACGAATAATCCCAAGGAAAAAAGAAAAGGACAAAAAGAAGAAGAAACAAGAGATTAAGAAATATTAGAACGAGTCCAGTTTATAAATACGTGGTGTGTAAAGACAGTGTGGACAATATACATGTATAAGTAGGAAAAAGGTATGTACAGCAGTAGTTATTTAGGATGAGCTATATATACATTATACTGTATATACAAAAGTATGTGGACACCCCTTCAAATTTGTGGATTCGGGTATTTCAGCCACACCCGTTGCTGACAGGTGTATAAAATCGAACACACAACCATGCAATCTCCATAGCCAAACATTGGCAGTAGAATGGTCTTACTGAAGAGCTCAGTGACTTTCAACGTGGCACTGTCATAGGATGCCAACTTTCCAACAAGTCAGTTCATCAAATTTATGCCCTGCTAGAGCTGCCCCGGTCAACTGTAAGTGCTGTTATTGTGAAGTGGAAACGTCTAGGAGCAGCAATGGCTCAGCCGTAGGCCACACAAGCTCACAGAACGAGACCGCCGAGTGCTGAAGCGCATAGTGCATAAACATTTCTGTCCTCGGTTGCAACACTCACTACAGAGTTCCAAACTGCCTCTGGAAGCAAAGTCAGCACAAGAACTGTTCGTCGGGAGCTTCATGAAATGGGTTTCCATGGCCGAGCAGCCGCACACAAGCCTAAGATCACCATGCGCAATGCCAAGCATCGGCTGGAGTGGTGTAAAGCTCGCCGCCATTGGACTCTGGAGCAGTGGAAACGCGTTCTCTGGAGTGATGAATTACGCCTCACCTTCTGGCAGTCCGACGGACGAATCTGGTTTGGCGGATACCAGGAGAACGCTACCTGCCCCAGTTTGAGGAAGGCCCTTTCCTGTTTCAGCATGACAATGCCCCCGTGCACAAAGCGAAGTCCATACATAAATAGTTTGTTGAGATTGGTGTGGAAGAACCTGACTGGCCTACACAGAGCCCTGACCTCAACCCCATTGAACACCTTTGGGATGAATTCTAGCGCCGACTGCGAGCCACCCCTAATCGCCCAACCTCACTAATGCTCTTGTGGCTGAATGGAAGCAAGTCCCTGCAACAATGTTCCAACAACTAGTGGAAAGCCTTCCCAGAAGAGTGGAGGCTGTTATAGCAGCAAAGGGGGGACCAACTCCATATTAATGCCAATGATTTTGGAATGAGATGTTGGAAGAGCAGGTGTCCACATACTTTTGGTCATGTACTGTATATATATTATATATATACTGTATATATAGGATGAGGGGATGAGGTAGGGTTTAGAAAGGTTTTGTACCTTAATGTAAAGTGTAACCCACATGCTTCGTGAGAGGGTCAAGTAAAATGACCGTTTCTTGCATTTAATCAATTTCCTATGAGGAAAAACTTCTTCAAAATGTGGTTTAATGTTGTTATGCATCTTATTAACAGAGGTTGGCACAATGTTCAAGTCCCCTTAGTGAATGTATTGAGAATGACCAACCAGCATTAACCTACAAAATCATTAATGCCATTAACCATGAAATAGGCAATGATATACTAATTCTCTGGTCAAATGCAAGACATATAGTACATGAATGCATAAGTCTATGTGTATACAGTAAGCCTACTAGGGCCTGTACGTAGGCGTCTGGCATATTATGCTGTTTGTATCAGCAGTGGTGTGGGAGTTAGTCTCTCCTAGTCAGCTCACTTAAGACTCCCCTACACTATGGCTCAGTACTTAAGTCTCCCCTACACTATGGCTCAGTAAAATGCTTCTATGATGATTTAGGTTTGTCATTGATCCCTTGGCAGTAGAATAAACAGCAGTATTTTTGAGAAAATCAATGGCCATTAATGTTATTTACTTTGCCCATTCGGGTTGAACGCTGCTCCCCCCCCCCCCCCTCCCCCCACCTGCCCAGTTCAGTCTCCTGACCTCTTAAAGCCTCTCAGTATACTCCTCCCTCCTTCCCTTCATTCACCAGACCGTGAATTTGTTTCCCTCCTCAGTCAAAACCTAGCCATGTATCAGTCCTGGAAAATAAAATCTTGCAGCTTGACTTTCAAAGGTGTTGTTTTTGTTGTGTTTTCTGAGAGAGCTTTCTACATTTTCTTTCTATACCTGCTGATGTTTTACCTCTCTGTTGTTTCTGTTCTTCATCCATCAGCCCTCCTTTGACAGCTCAAATGAGCCTTGTCAGTTTTGTGGATTTGTTCTTTCGAAACGGAAACTCCTGTTTGCGGTTCAATCGTTTGAATCCATCACCTGAGTATCAACACACAGAATTCCCATATAAATAAATAATAATTGCAGTTAGTGTATCACCTCTAACATTGTGTTATTTTTGTTATGTAACACGGCCATACATAACAATAGGAATCCCCACAACATCATAAATATAGACTACAGACTCATTACAGGCTAAAAGAGGCCATATGCTATTTACTTTGCCCATTTGGGTTGAACGCTGCTCACCACTGGTCAATAAAGAAGTGGTCAGATGACACAGATGCTAAGCTACAGGACTGTTTTGCTAGCACAGACTGGAATATGTTCTGGGATTCTTCCAATGGCATTGAGGAGTACACCACATCAGTCACTGGCTTCATCAATAAGTGCATCGATGACCTCATACCCACAGCGACCGTAGGTACATACCCCAACCAGAAGCCATGGATTACAGGCAACATCCGCACTGAGCTGAAGGGTAGAGCTGCCACTTTCAAGGAGCGGGACTCTAACCCGGACGCTTATAAGATATCCCGCTATGCCCTCAGACGAACCATCAAACAGGCAAAGTGTCAATACAAGACTAAGATTGAATCGTACTACACCGGCTCCGACGCTCGTCGGATGTGGCAGGGCTTGCAAAGTATTACAGACTACAAAGGGAAGCACGCGAGCTGCCCAGTGACACAAGCCTACCAGATGAGCTAAATTACTTCTATGCTCGCTTCGAGGCAAGCAACACTGAAGCATGCATGAGAGCATCAGCTGTTCCGGATGACTGTGTGATCACGCTCTCCGTAGCCGATGTGAGTAAGACCTTTAAACAGGTCAACATTCACAAGGCCGCAGGGCCAGACGGATTACCAGGACGTGTACTCCGACCATGCGCTGACCAACTGGCAAGTTTATTCACTGATATTTTCAACATGTGCCTGACTGAGTCTGTAATACCAACATGTTTCAAGCAGACCACCATAGTCCCTGTGCCCAAGAACACTAAGGTAACCTGCCTAAATTACACTCATGTCTGTAGCCATGAAGTGCTTTGAAAGGCTGGTCATGGCTCACATCAACACCATTATCCCAGATACCCTAGACCCACTCCAATTTGCATACCGCCCCAACAGATCCACAGATGATGCAATCTCTATTGCACTCCACACTGCCCTTTCCCACCTGTACAAAAGGAACACCTATGTGAGAATGCTATTCATTGACTACAGCTCAGCGTTCAACACCATAGTGCCCTCATAGCTCATCACTAAGCTAAGGACCCTGGGACTAAACACCTCCTTCTGCAACTGGATCCTGGACTTCCTGACGGGCCGCCCCCAGGTGGTAAGGGTAGGTAACAACACATCTGCCATGCTGATACTCAACACGGGGGCCCCTCAGGGGTGCGAGCTCAGTCCCCTCCTGTACTCCCTGTTCACCCATGACTGCATGGCCAGGCACGACTCCAACACCATCATTAAGTTTGCCAACGACACAACAGTGTTAGGCCTGATCACCGACAACGATGAGAAAGCCTATAGGGAGGAGGTCAGAGACCTGGCTGTGTGGTGCCAGGATAACAACCTCTCCTTCAACGTGATCAAGACAAAGGAGATGATTGTGCACTACAGGAAAAAGAGGACCGAGCACGCCCCCATTCTCATCGACAGGGCTGTAGTGGAGCAGGTTGAGAGCTTCAAGTTCATTGGTGTCCACATCACCAACAAACTATCATGGTCCAAACACACCAAGAAAGTCGTGAAGAAGGCACCACAAGGCCTATTCCCCCTCAGGAGACTGAAAAGATTTGGCATGGGTCCTCAGATCCTCAAAAAGTTCTACAGGTGCACCATCGAGAGCATCCTGACTGGTTGCATCACTGCCTGGTATGGCAACTGCTCGGCCTCCGACCGCAAGGCACTACAGAGGGTAGTGTGTACGGCCCAGTACATCACTGGGGCCAAGCTTCCTGCCATCCAGGACCTCTATACTACTCGGTGTCAGAGGAAGGCCCTAAAAATTGTCAAAGACTCCAGCCACCCTAGTCATTGACTGTTCTCTCTGCTACCACATGGCAAGCGGTACCGGAGCGCCAAGTTTAGGTCCAACAGGCTTCTTAACAGCTTCTACCCTCAAGCCATAAGACTCCTGAACAGCTAATCAAATGGCTACCCGGACTATTTGCATTTCCCCCCCCTCTTTTACGCTGCTGCTATTCTCTGTTTATTATCTATGCATAGTCACTTTAACTCTACCTACATGTACATATTAGCTCAAATACCTCTACTAACCTGTGCCCCCGCACGTTGACTCTGTACCGGTACCCCCTGTATATAGCCTCGCTACTGTTATTTTACTGCTGCTCTATTTTTTGTTATCTATTTTTCCTTAACACTTATTTTTCTTAAAACTGCATTAATGGTTAAGGGCTTGTATGTAAGCCTTTCACTGTAAGGTCTACACCTGTTGTATTCGGCGCATGTGACGAATACAATTTGATTAGAACTTTTAATTTTGATATTGTTTTCAATTCAGTGGATCTGATACAAAATGTTTGTGTTCTAAAAACAATATCCGATCTGTTTAGGGTGATATTATTTCCTAATAAAATGGTCTATTAGATATTAAATTTCGCTCATTTGTTTTTCAACTGTGTTATAGTAGCTATTTCGGCAGGCACTGGACTCGACACAATTGGCAATGGGAGAATTGAATCCCCTCGACTGCTGACAGCTGCTCAATTTATGTGCGGGAGGCCAGATACATTTTTTTATTTGAGAAAGGAAAAAAAAGAAAGTCCACTGTTCTTCTCTCCTCCTCCAAGGCTAACTGTATATGGGCAGAGAAAGTAATTAGCTACTGTACGTGCATCTTTTACCACGCTAAACATGTATAATCTTATAAGGAGTGGAAAGCAACAATAGTGTGTGTTTGTGTGTGCGTGTGTGCGTGCGCGTGTTTATGTTCTCCATTATAATTCTGCGTGTTCTCATGAAAGGAATAACAATCTCACATCTGAAAAAACAATTGTTGCTTTAATTGTGTTTCTTTAAACTAGAGGGCATTGCAATCCATAGCCCTGTATAATTGGAAAACCTAGCGTGTGGACATACATAATGAAGGGGTCTTTGTGTGTGTGTGTGTGTGTGTGTGTGTGTGTGCGGGAGTAACAATGTGTGTTCTTGTGTTCCAGGCTACCCACGCTATGACATCGTGGGAGACCACAGCAAGGGTGAATACCACCTCTTGATTCAGAGAACCGAAATGCAGGATGACGCCTTCTTCGAATGCCAGGCCATCCAGGCAGCTATCAGAACACGCCCCGCCCGACTAACTGTGCTCGGTAAGGATCAGCTACAATACTATTAGGTTACATTCAAGATCACTAAATCATTGTGTATGTCTGCAAGGTCCAGGTAAATGGGAAGGCGTATCAGAGTGAGTGAGTGTTGAGAGAACTTCCTGTTCAAGGCCACATAACACATTAAACTTGCAAAACGGCAGGTAGGAAAAGTAGTAGATCTGAGGAACCTGAGGAGTTGACATTTTAGAGGACTTAGGCTACTTCCCAAATGGCACCTATTCCCTATATAGTGCACTACTTTTGACCAGAGCCCCTTGACCAGGGCGACAGGTAGCCTAGCGGTTAGAGAGGCGAGCCAGCAGCCAGTTCGAATCCAGGATCCAACGGGAAAAATATGGCGGGAAGTGAGCTGGCAACCGGAGAAATGCTGGTATCAAATCCTAGATGCCATTAACTGCCGTTGTACCCTTGAGCAAGGCACTTAACCCCCTACAGCAACGGCGCCCAGTGGGGCAGCCCCCCGCACCTCTCCAAAAACATGTATGTGTGTCTTTCGGAGGGGTTGGGTTAAAAGTGGAAGTCAAATTTCGGTTGGACTTGGTGTACAATTGACCAATAAAGTGATCTTAATCTTAATCTTAATGGTGCCTGGTTAAATGTGCACTATATAGGGAATAGAGTACCATTTCGAATGCACACTTAAAGTGAGCGAGAGGAAGGGATGGAGGGAAGAAAATACTGTAATATTGAAATAGCTCAGTAATCATTTGAAAGGCGGAGGGAACGGAATATGAATCGGCTAGAGATCAATCATGGATGCATCCTCAAATCAGGCTTAATTAGGTGATGCCAAATCCCCCCAATCTGTTTTCCATCAGCCATCATTTGGGCTGGGATCGATGGAACCCTCCGATGCAAACCCTTTGGGGCCTTGGGCAGAGGCAAGGAAGGAACACCGAAATTAGCATTATCGATTCATCCTCCCTTGTTTAAAGCATGATATATTCCAGAGGTATTAGTTCATTATTCCCTCCCTTAGTGGATGAATTTTTTCCCACTAATTTAAAGTTGGTTACTTAGTGGGGAGGATGAAGCGGCCGGTCAAATGCGGGGAGAGGGGAGAGTTAAGATGTTGGCGATTCGGCTCCATTAAAATTATGAATTATAGATAAGGGCACCATATTTTTATTGTGTGTGTGGGGGACAAATCATCCTCCTCCCCAGGGCCTAGCCATTAGCCTGACACTTAATCCCAGACAAATCGGCATCGATTTGGAAAAAAGCCACCAGTGGGACCGGTGAGTGAGGTAATGAATGTATGGATGCTGTCACGGTCAATCCCCACATGTCACTTCCCCTAGGTGGAGACGGTTGGAGACTCAGCGGCAGCAAACCACCGCCCTCACTCCAACGCCTGACAGCCTGGCCTTGTTGTGCTCTCATAACCAGAGTGGATGCCTGCCAATACACCGACTGGCTCCTCCTCACAAGCATCTGTTTATGTCAGGGATTGTTTTGTTTTTTTGGGACTGCAGATTTGTTGCTTTGTGTGATGTTGAGGATCGGTGCTAGACATACTTTGGGATTCCTCTTTGGACCCTGTTCGTTGAACATAGCTTCCATAGTTGAAATATTTATGTTTATACATTGCAATACCCTCCCAACACAACGTCCCAAAAGTGCAAAATTGTTCAGTGTTCATGCACCCCATAGGTAATCCATTACACAAGTTGTAGCTGCTGCATTAGACAAGGCAGTGCCATTTCCGTAATAGCCTGACCTTACTTTCCTCCCTCATAAGGAAAGCATTATATTTGCCGACATACAATAATATCCCAACACACTGCATCCTGCCTGGGCCTGAACTACAGATAAACCCAGGGCCTGTCATTAACACCGACTCCACACAATTTTGCTGGGATGAAAATGCCCTCCACCTGGGACATTTGAACTTTGAACCCCATCTGAGAGTGGCAGGGTAATCCAAGTGGCCTTGGGGCGGCGGCTCTGTTGAATAAGGCATGAGATAGTGCAGGTACAAGATCCAAAGGGGCCCTTGAGGCTAATTAGATCCCTAGAAATCCCCCCCAGCCATGCAGGGGAGCCACCGCCGGCTTTCACCGGGCTAAAGGGGGATAGCACGGCACTAGCAGAGGTCAGGGCTGCTTTAAATGGGCTTTGGAGATAACCGCAGGTATTAATCTCAGACATGCATGACTGCCAATAGAGCAACAACATGGCAGGAGAGTTGCCTCAATCAGTTGATGTCTTCTGTTGACAAAGATGCTTTCTGAGCATGATACGTGAAATGTGCCCTGCAAAATGTGTTAGGCCCAATGAACAACATTTTCCAAAATGTGTTAGGCTAGGTCCATATCTAATAGCTGAGACGAGATGGTTTCATGGAGTTTTAGATAATTAGTTTGCTTAATCTGAACAGTCTAGTTTTAGAACATCTCGTGTCGGCTGCTAGAGTTTCCAAGATTCAACAATTCAAATCTTAGCAAAAGACTTGAGATGAGACTGGTCAGTTTGGCCAACCAGAGAACAGTGCTCTGACGTTCTGTGTTTGCCAAGCTGCTTGCTAGCTTGCTGATATGTCTCTGTAAAGTCGCAGAGTATGTATGACCTGTCTTTGGTGTGCCAGTGGCTGCATGTATTTCATGTCACTCGATTGCTACAACAACTTGCTACAAAAAGTACAACTTGTTACAAAGTTTCAACACGTCATTGAAAAGTATAAAGTGTCACCATGGAAACTGATCATAATTTTGATCTGAATGCCCAGTTGTTAGTCAGTTGTTCTACAACACAAAATTCTAAAACGGTCTAGTTTTGTCTCATGTCGGCTCTCCTAATATCAGCTGCTAGATCTTAACCGGCCTTTCGATAACACAAGATAATGATTGAAATACGTTTTTGTACAGCCTCTGTATTATGACCTGGAGTGCAAGTGTCTGCTCAGTTTCTTTTAACGTGTTGTTTACTGCAATTCCTATAAACCATTGCAGCTATCTACATTATATTGAGGGATGCGGAAAAATCTCACATGGGCAATATTTGGAAATGCTATAATTATCCATCATATTTGTGTAGTTATTTACTCTAATTGATGTGTGTGATTTGTCAGTTGAATAAATTTAACAGAGCACATCTTTGAGTTTTTCCAAAGTGGCTGTTGAATAACTCTGCAAAAAGGTTTAATGCTTTGGACAAACTGTGGCCTACATTAGCTCTACCACAGCTAACAGATTACCTTTCTTACCGTCCTTGAATGACCTTACTTCATTGCATGCTAACTCGGTCAATCGCTTTTAACCCTGTGATACCCAAGCATTTTTCTAATGTGTTCTTGCAAGACTTACGAAAATACCTTTAGCTCTGGCTCAGAAGCGAACTGTAAGCTTCAATTCACATGCGCCATGTTTGAAAACAACCTGCCCCTGTGGCTGAAAGTGAATTACAAGTTCAGATCAACCTTGATGTGCCGTGAAAGTAGCTAAATAAAACATTGAGGTAACCCTTCCCTGAAAAGTCTACACACACATCTAGACTCTATACGTCCCCGTGAACCTCCGGCTACCTCCGGGCTGATTAACCAGTGCTTTTTGGAGCAAAAATGATTTCCCCTCCCCTCAGCAGCTTAGTGGTTATTACTGTCACTTTTGTTATGGATTAGCCTTTATGCCTACTGATGGTAATCACCTTCTGTACCGGCAATAAAATATCAATCAAACTGAGGAGAAACAGCACACACCGCCTCATCTACAAGGCTGCCTCTCGCCTGCAGCCATAGAGCCATTGCACATTGGCGAACTCTTCCACCCCACAGTGGCTGTTTTTTTTTGTCACTGTAGTATCCTTGCTATGGTGATTGATGCCTTCTCTTACACAGCGAGCTGATATTTGTATCCCTCATCTCAACATCCTCCCATCCTACCAATCTGCCTCTTATTTAATGTCAAAGCCGGCAGTGGTCCAGGCTAGATAAACGATCACTAGATTGGGTAGGGCACTGGGTTGTTCTGTGTGTTAAAGAATGATCTATAAGTGGAACTTTTCAATGTAGAGCCTGTTGATATATGGCCTACAGTCATATATTGATGCTAGAAAAATTACTAATTTTAGCTCGAATTGGTTGAGCTACGAAACATTAATTAATTAAGTATTGTGTTTATTTTGAATAATGTATTTGTATTATTTGGTACTGGACACTCTGTTTATTATTTATTGCCTTGATCTGGTTCTGTATTTGATGGATAATTTGCAAGCAATAAGCATCTGGGGCACAGGAGGCTGCTGATGTGTTTGATACCATTTCACTTATTCTGCTCCAGCCATTACCACGAGCCTGTCCTCCCCAGTTAAGGTACCACCAACCTCCTGTGGTCTGGGGATACAGCATCTATTGATTTGAGAGCTAGAGCTTGTATTGATTAGGCCATTCAGGTTAGTGTTATTGGCATGGGGTCATTGACATTCACCTCTATTCACTTTCTTGAAGTTTTCATCCAATACAAAAGACGGATGATTCTAAGATGATTTCTTATATTAAGGTAACACCTAACAACAGCCTCTATGTGGGACAATTTCATTTTGAGCAATCTTTTGTTCTCCAAACGGATTGAAATAGGTATGATACCAATGGGAGCTGTCTTATAAACAAGCCTGAAAAAAGCTCATCTAATTTGTCTTGAGCCCTAGAGTGATTACAGCATCAGGACCAAAATAAATGAAGATGTAAATTAAATTAATGGAAACGCCGTTAGGAGATCATTTGTATTTTCAGCTTGCCTCCTCCTTTGCCATTTTTCATCCTTTTGTACTGTCACGGTGGATTGAGAACACTAGACAGTGGGGAGAAAAGTGCAGCTCATCCAAGCAGAATGTTAACACTCCCACCTCTCGCTTCCTCCTCTTTTTCTCCTCTCTGTTGAGCTGTGGTGGTTTGAGGGATTGTGGGCCACTGGGCCATGTCTGTTGGGTGTTTCGGAGCATGGCGGGATTCTAGGGAGGTGTCCATCATTGCCTAATGACGTGCCAGCCGGGGCATGTCTGTCTCAGTGCACCACTCAGCCCACGGCACTCAGAGAGGAGCCAGGCTCTATGTGGGGAAGGATCTGGTCACACCTCACATGGAGAGTCTTATTCATTTTCTATTACACTTTAATAAGTAGGAAATAACACCTTAATAAGGAATGAATGGTGTTATAATGGCCTTATTCATTGTCTACTACACTTTAATAAGGAGTGTATGACAGCTGAATATCATAGAGGAGCCAGTCTTTGTAGGGAATGGATCTGATCACACTTCATATGAAAGGCCTTATTCATTGGCTGTCAAATCAAATCAAAGTTTCTTGGTCACATACACACATTTACAGGTGTTATGACAGGTGCAGCGAAATGCTTATGTTACTAGCTCCAGCAGTTCAGTAGAATGTCTCGCAAATACAATACAAATACACAAATAATGTAAAAAGTCTAAACAAGAAATCAAGAAATAAAAATCCAAGTATTTGTGAGAATCCAGAATGTAAATATGTGGTCTGTATAGACAGTATATCATTTGGAAAAGAAAATGGTGTGTACAGTATTAAATATATTAGGAGGAGCTATGTGGAGAATACAGTATATACATACAAAATGAATAAACAACAGTATACAAACACAATATGAGGTGACCAGCGTTCAATTACTCTATACACATGGGGCATTAGTCTCAAGGTGCCGGGCTGAGTACCGGGCAGGTAGCCGGCTACTGATGGCTGTTCAACAGTCTGATGGCCTGGTGATAGAAGCTGTTGCGCAGTATCTCAGTTCCGGCTCTGATTCACCTGTTACATGTTATTTAGTTGTGCACAACACCTTAATATGGAATTATTGTGTTTTCAAGCAGCCACAGACTATGTATTTTGTAAGACTATGTTTAAATCACTCCACATGAGACCAACCTTATCTTAACCTTATCTTTTAATCTTTGTCAGGATACTGACATTGTGCCTGCTGTGTCATTCCACCTCAAAAAGTACAAGAAAGATGATTTCTGAAATTGTTTCTGTAGTTAAAATCAGATATGATTAGCATTCCTGAAACATTATTTTGTTGAAATATAATTTGATAAATTAAGCAAATTAATTGCACCCAAATTGGCCATTTTAATTTATAGGATTCAGATCATATTCAATAAATATAGTACCCAACATCCGATTTGGACCAAACTTCTTCCTACTAATGAGTAAGACATGAAGGAATCCAAAACAATTGCCAAAAGCCACTCACGGACCCCCCATACCCAATGCCAATCCCACCCCAACAACCAGTATACAGTATCACTTCTCTATATTTGACAAGTAGTATTAAGCTGTGGCTTGTAGTATTGCTTCTCCATACTATGTAATGTATTCCCTGTGAATCTGGAGATTACCCCCTCCCCCACACCCCCGGTACATTCACACTAAAGTAGTGTGAAAGTACCAGGTTTTGACCACTAGATGTCCTGCTATACCCCCACACTCTTTTATCCATTTTGCTGGTCTTTTGTGTTTATTAAATAGATCACAACATTTCCTTTGCAACTTTCGGTAGAAAAGCAATAGTTTGGGCTCATTATGAAAATAAATTGTGTGGTCATCCTCACAAATCAAGCCAGTCCTCCATGAAAGCAATTCAGTTCATCATTATCTTAGCAACCTAATGATTCAGTCCATATCTCCTTGAATAGTCCAACAAGTGGCAGCTCTCTGAGAGCTGCAATTCTCATATGAAGTATTTTCATGTAAACCCAAAACTTTGATGGAGAAATGGGCTAGGGACTAAAATGTAACAACTCTAAAAGAACCCAATACCATAACCTTTGTAAAACACTATACAGTTTGTGTCTGGGACTTTTACCATTGAAGACCATTAGAGGCCATAACATTGAAACCATTAGAACTGCTGTAGCTTAATGGTTTGCTTGTTCACCAAGAATGGTCTAACAGTAAATAATCCAGACCTTTTTTGAAGGGAATAAGCCACACTTGGGGGGGCTGTTCCTTGGACACAGATTAAGCGTAAAAGAAGAGAATGATTAACTGAATTGCTTTCATGGAAGACTGGCTTGAATTGTGAGTATGACCACATAATTTATTTTCATCATGAGCCATATCTATTGGTTTTCTACCCAAAGTTGCAAGGGAAATGTTGTGATCTATTTAATAAACATCCTCTGTAGCTCAGCTGGTAGAGCACGGCGCTTGTAACGCCAAGGTAGTGGGTTCGATCCCCGGGACCACCCATACACAAAAAATGTATGCACGCATGACTGTAAGTCGCTTTGGATAAAAGTGTCTGCTAAATGGCATATTATTAAACACAAGAGACCAGCCAAAAACGATAAAAGAGTGTGGCAGTATAGCAGGAACATCGACATCTAGAGGTCAAAACATGGTACTTTCACACTACTTTATGTTATATAATGCAAGCGACTTAAATTATGAATTTCTCTGAATCACCAGATTCACATGCAATACTCCAAGCCGCAGCTTCATACCACTTGTCAAACATAGAGAACTGATACCGGATACTGGTTGTTGAGGTTGGATTGGCTTGGGGTATGGGGGGGTCCGTGGGTGTTTTTTGATAGTTTTGGAGGGATTTCTCATGTCTTACTAATTTGTTGGAAGAAGTTTGGTCCGAATCGGATGTTGGGTACTATATGTATTGAGTACTATCTGAATCCTATAAATTAAAATGGCCAATTGGGGTGCAATCATTTAGCTTAACTTCTCTGAGATCAAATTACATTTCAAAAAAATTATGTTTCAGGAATGGCAATCTTACCTGTTTCTAACTACATAAACGATTTCAGAACAATCTGAGATGGTGGGTGTCATGGCTTGCTGAAATGACATGGAACGACTCTGCTGTAACTACCATGAGAATCTAGTCAGTCTAATTCATTCTGTCAATAACCCTCCTATTTACTTGTAGTCAACATATGATATCATTGTAATGTTTTTACTGATAAACCCAGTAAAACAGATGATTAACTTTTCCTCCTAATTAAAACTTGGCTAATGGCAGTTGACATCTTTAAATGTCTTTAACAGTAATAACTTGATAATTGCGTTACATCTGTCATGGATTCACATGGGAGGGAGGGGAGGCATGGCCACAAGTCTTTCTCTGTCTTTTTCTCCATGCTTCATATTTGGTACAACAAATCCTTACCTTCATGAGAGACTGAATCTTCATTCTCCTCCTTTCTCCTCCTGCCTGTGCATCAGTTTACACTGTGCACCTCAGGAGACTCCAGCCAGAGCTGTGACACAAATTGTTCCTTATAACTGTTCCATATCTTGGGCTCTGGGACCCATTACATTCCCATATAAATTAAACACAGTTTAATGAACTTCAGTGGCATCTCTCTTATCTGGGGAGGGAACATTCACTAAGGCACGGTGTGACAGGCAAACTCTGGCAAGTAACCCTACTATGACGCAGAGAGACACAAATGTACTGCCGAAGTGTACTGCCGATCTCCTGCAGTGCCATTTGTTGGCGGTGGGGACATGGTACTCACTCGTTCAATTAGATTTCAATTGATTTGTTTTCTGCAAAGTAATTGTCATTCTATTTCGGACCAAATGCCCCAGGGTGGGCCCTGTCTAAGCGAGTGAAGGAAGTGGGGGGGAAAGCCTTAAAGATCCACAGTAGAGGGAAACAGCACCACTGTCTGCCCCACGGCCGTTGTTATTGTTTTGGTTTTGTTGACTAAGCGGAGGTGGGGAGTGCTGGGGGAGCAACGGTATTGCTCACTGTGGAACTGTCATCCTTTCAATTGCCGCATCAAGGTAAAAACAAATGCTGCACATATGCTGCTATTCTATCGCTCTCTCAATGATGGAAAATAAACTGTGTTCGTTGTTTCGAGTAACTTCTTTGTTGTTGTAATATCGCAAACGGACATGGCAGTTTCAACATTAAGGATTCCAGCTTTAAGAGAAGGGAGAAACTTTAGAAGAGGGAGATATCTTTCAAGAAGGATACGCTGAGAGCCCCCAAAAATGTGTGCTGAGGGCATGCAAACAGCTGACGTAAAGAAGAGGATTGATTAAGTCATTCATCTTAAAGTTCCAAAAGTGAGAGGGCAATGGTGAAGGCACAAACGTGGCACCGCCAGTGAACCCGCCATGAAGGTGATTAATCCGCCCCGGCCGCCAATTCCTGCGAGACGGGCATCTTAAGTTCTCAGAACAAGATCCAGGTACATTTGAAAATGGGTCACATTTTCCCCAAGCTGCCCTTCCCCTCAGTTTTTTTTCTAAAATGAAATTGCTCTATTTTTCCCTCCTTTCCCCATCTACAGAACTGAATGACTTTGGTCCCTCCCAAGGGGTCAGTGAATCAAGCGGAGAGAAAGAGAATGTAATTCAGTGACAAAGAACCAAGCCCTAGTGTGGATAGAGTGAAAGAGAGAGAGGAGGGTAGAGAGAGAACGGGGAGAGAGGAGACTTCCAGCACCCAGCGACAGTAATTAAAGAAAGGGGTGATTAGTCCACCTCTGTGTCGGCCAGCTCATGAGAAATCTATTGACTGGCCACGTTAAATCATCAATTTGGAACCATTAGGCCATGCCACATTCACAAACATGGCGGTAATGATGATGGGTTGAGCCTCTGCGGAGGCCCTCATCTCTCTTTCTCCCCCCTCTCTCTCCCTCTCCTTCTCTCCTTAACTCATTCTCTCTCTCTCTCTCTCTCTCTCTCTCTCTCTCTCTCTCTCTCTCTCTCTCTCTCTCTCTCTCTCTCTCTCTCTCTCTCTCTCTCTCTCTCTCTCTCTCTCTCTCTCTCTCTCTCTCTCTCTCTCTCTCTCTCTCTCTCTCTCTCCCTCCACCTCTCTTTCTCTCTAGGGTCTAACTTGGCTTTGAAGGCCAAACATCACTGCTGATGTTGTGAATTAGGCCCATGTAATGAGTCACACGGTATTAGCTTCTTTGCCGACCCGTTGCAAAAATCAGCTATGACATGACGGACGACTTGTTAACACAACACAAGATCTGGGAGGGTGGGATGGTGAACTCACTGCACTGGTCAGGATTTTATGCAGAGTTCCCAACATAGAATTAGAAATTTAATAGGAACTTTATGGGCCCCAAGGCCTGGTGCTTAGCTGATTCACACCTCCAAGGCCTGTTGCTAAGCTGGTTCACACCTCCAAGGCCTGTTGCTTAGCTGGTTCACAACCCCAAGGCCTGTTGCTTAGCTGGTTCACACCTCCAAGGCCTGTTGCTTAGCTGGTTCACAACCACAAGGCCTGTTGCTTAGCTGGTTCACACCTCCAAAGTGTGTGTTGTTGGTGTCTCCCAATGCCAGCTCATCTCAAGTATGAGGCTGTGTCCCAAATGGCACCCTATTCCCTATGCCCAAAAGTAGTGCACTTTAATAGGGAATATGATGCCATTTAAGACTTAGCCTGAGAAAAGGAAGCCGACAGCACAAGAAGGCAGGCAGACAGGCAGGCAGGAAGGCAGACGAGGACAGATGGCTACCAGTAGCGGCTTGTTTAGTGCTCAGATAATAATGTAAATGTGCCTGTTTGTGATATGTTGTGCCAGTGACAGCTGTAGTGTGTCTTGATTTAGCATCACAGAGCGAGAGATATTGAAAATGGTCCTCCTGTATTGCACCAGTTGGAGCAGAAAGGAGCTCCTTGAATTATTCACAGCATCCAGGCTGCTTCTCAAATGGCACCCTATTCCCTATATAGTGCACTACTTTTGAACAGAGCTTTTTGGGCCCTGGTCAAAAGTAGTGCACTATATAGGGAATATGGTGCCATTTGGGACACAGCCCAAGAGAGACTGAAAGCAAACCAAATGCAGCTTGCCAACCTGACATTATTGCCTTCTCGCTTTTCTCATTAGTCTACAGGGAAGAAATAAAAAAGCATAAAGAACATCTTTCTTCCAACTTCATAGTATAACAAAGGGGACTATCAGTGGTTTGAAAACTGATCCTTGTCAATAACAAACAATAAAAAATCTAGTCCCCCAGTAAGATGCAGATGGTATAATTACAGTGGAAACTCAGGGAGGAAATTTCCTCATCATGACTTGATTTTAGAGTACTGTTTCTTTTTAAAGATATATAACTCTTGACTGGAACTCCAGCATTGCATCACCTTCATGAAATGACTTCAAATTCCAAAATGTGACCATTTATTCTCACTGTATCCGTTCAAGCTGTGAGTGATGTTTCACTCTTAACATTTTGGAAATTCAAGTAATGTCTTCATCTTCAGATTGTAAAAGATGAAAAAAATGCATTATGCAGATTTTGGTCAAGGTGAAGGTTGTTGAAGCCTTTCGGTATTTACTCTTTCACTTTTTAAATTCTCCCAAGGTTACTTAACAGTATTCATTATTTTCCCTTTGAAAGTCGCCTTTAGCATTCTTTTGATGATTAAGCTTTCATTGGAACTACTTCAAGGCTGTAAAGTTGAATGACTCTTTGATGCGCCTTATAATATCTTATTGTGACCTTTCAACACGTATTGGCTTCTCCATTCTTTCCTCTCCCATTCTCCCCCTCTCTCTTTAAATCTCTCTGAAAACAAGTTCACTGATATTCCCTCTTATATTTATGGAGGGTTAGACGAACAACCATTCAGACTCTCATGGCTCCACGGTTCCTCAAACTGGAGGACAACTTGATCAGTTCTAGATCGGTAACACTATCAGATAAATGACAATATTTTTCCTCCTCACACACTGACCTGAACCGAGCAAGGTTGACAATGTGCGAGGAGATATGAGGAAAAAAGATAGACCAACATTGCTCATAAAGCACTCTGCCACTGTGGAACGGTATTGCTCACTGTGGAACTGTCATCCTTTCAATTGCCGTATTGTAGAAGATAAGAACGGAAGTGGTATTGGCTGCAGCACAGTCACTCTCACAACAGGCAGACACCTCTTTTTCACTTCGGAGAATTCCATTCTACCTTCTCCGCCTCCTCTGGCCCCCCAGAAGTCAGAAGTGTTCTCTAGCTCTACGAGTCACAATGTAACTGGGCTTACAAAGGTGAAAGCGCTTGCCAGGGCTCTAATCAGTCCTCCCCCAGCTGTGAGGGATGAGTAATGAGCAAAGGGGCCAAGTCCAGGCCCTAATGAAGCCAGCTAGCTCCCTCAAACTCCATCTTCATCAAACTCTCTATCTCTTTAACTCTCCTGCTGCTGCCACCGTTTGTCTGCATGTGGTGAGCTAGCAAGCTATACCTCTCGCCTGAATTACCCCTGGGAGGGAAGAAAAATGTATGACGCTAATTACATTTTAGTCATTTTGCAGACGCTCTTATCCAGAGCGACTTACAGTTAGTGCGTGCATACATAATTTTTTATACTGGCCCCCCGTGGGAATCGAACCCACAACCCTGGCGTTGCAAACACCATGCTCTACCAACTGAGCTACATCCCTGCCAGCCATTCCCTCCCCTACCCTGGACAACTTGTGCACCGCCCCATGGGTCTCCCGGTCGTGGCCGGCTACGACAGAGCCTGGATTCAAACCAGGATCTCTAGTGGCACAGCTAGCACTGCGATGCAGTGCCTTAGACCACTGCGCCACTAGGATGTACTAATGAAGTGAACACAGCGAAGGCAGTAGAGGTGGTGGAAGGTGGCGGTGGTGGTGAACAATGTATGGAATTGAGGTGGTGGTGATGATGATATGCCTTGTTTTGTATCTGTTTCAGGTAATATGTTACATGTGAAGTGCATGGTAGTGCATATTGAGCGTGTTAATGAGTGAGGGAGAGAGCATTGACATACAGTATGCTGCGCTCGCTCTCTATCTCTCTTTCTCTCGCTCTCCCTCTCTTCCTCTCTCCCTCACTCTCTTTCTTCCAAGCACTCAGGATGTGCCAGCTGCATGTTGCCTTTGATTTAGGCTTGCTCCAGATCTGCTCTCTAATGAGCTGAGTGCTCAATCAATAATTCACTGGAGTTTGAATAAAAATTGAGGGTGATCAGAGATGGTTTCAAACAAGAATGTAATCAGTGCCATTCACCAGCTTGGATTCGGCCAAGCTCTTCCCAACTAGCTACCCTCTTTCCTTCTGCCTTCCTTTCTTTCTTTTGTTCCCTTTTTCTCCTGCATGAAAGGAGGCAGACTCTATGGTTTCTGCTTCCTCTTTTGCCTCAATACGTAATCGCTCACCTGTGGGAAGCATCAGAACCCACTGGGCACAGACGTCAATTCAATGTCTGTTACACTTTGGTTCAACATAATTTCATTGAAATTCTGAGGAAACAACATTGATTCAACCAGTGTGTGCCCAGTGGGAATAGACCAAACAAAGCAGCAGCAAGTGTGAGGATGATGATGTATAGCCTCCATGCAACACAAAGTGTAAACAAATTCTTACCAATTCATGTGTATTTGAGATGTAGGCTACTTGTTAAAAACAAATATGGCTTACAATATTTTGATCAGCACAACTATGTTGTATTTACATAATGCAGCCCACATGCTGCTCAGAAATGAAGTCTATTTTATTCTAGGTTTTTTTACCAGACTGAAACATCAGAAGTGTTAACCTGAGTTGGCATACAATGGCATAGCAATGCCTCTTAAAGGGATAGTTCATCGAAATTGCAAAACAACATATTGATTTCCATGTACACTTGCATTGGTTTTGGGCCAAAAATTCTAAGTTAGCATTTAGAGACAGTGGCCAGGTTAACTAAACAAATCATGGATTGCTGTTTTACGTTGTCCACAAACTGCTTACAAGGTAAGAAAACCAATATGTCATTTAGGTGAACTACTAAGCCTTTAACTGCTCTACAACAGTACACATTTTACAGAATGCAATGCAATTTAACTAAATCCATCTTTATCGTCCCCCATAGTTCCCCCTGAAGACCCTGTGATTGTGGGGGCCCCCGTGGTAAGCCTAAGGGCCGGCGACCCCCTCAACCTGACATGCCACGCCGACAATTCCAAGCCTGCTGCCTCGATCATCTGGATCCGCAACGGGCAGGTCCTGAATGGCGCCATGTACTCTAAGGTATGGAGGGGTTGCATTTTTGTCCCCGCCCCAGTTTTATCATTTCACTGTAGACTGGGTATGGTTTGGGCTAGTTTTGATTGATCTCTGTGCTGAACTGACTCTTTCAAAAGGACAGCTCTATTTGTATGTATTGGAGCGAATTCATGGGTAGCCCCGACCGGGACTCAAACCTGGGTCCAACGACTACCAACGGAACAGCTTAGCCATTACACCAAGAAATTCAAACTGGATTCAGGTCGCTACACTATCCCCTTCCTACAAAAAGAGCGCCCCACGCTTCTTTATCTCAAGTCCCTCATTCCCAGGCTTGCCTTTGATGGCCTCACAGTAGCGTCACCCCACTTCTGACACCAATGTATAGAATTCAGGGGGTTGCTCTGACCAGAACTGCAGCAAATGTCAACGCAACCTTTCCACTTCACTGTGCTGTATGTATGTAGGTATGTACAGTGGGGAAAAAAGGTATTTAGTCAGCCACCAATTGTGCAAATTCTCCCACTTAAAAAGATGAGAGAGGCCTGTAATTTTCATCATAGGTACACGTCAACTATGACAGACAAAATGAGGAAAAAAAATCCGGAAAATCACATTGTAGGATTTTTTATGAATTTATTTGCAAATTATGGTGGAAAATAAGTATTTGGTCAATAACAAAAGTTTCTCAATACTTTGTTATATACCCTTTGTTGGCAATGACACAGGTCAAACGTTTTCTGTAAGTCTTCACAAGGTTTTCACACACTGTTGCTGGTATTTTGGCCCATTCCTCCATGCAGATCTCATCTAGAGCAGTGATGTTTTGGGGCTGTCGCTGGGCAACACAGACTTTCAACTCCCTCCAAAGATTTTCTATGGGGTTGAGATCTGGAGACTGGCTAGGCCACTCCAGGACATTGAAATGCTTCTTACGCGAAGCCACTCCTTCTTTGCTCGGGCAGTGTGTTTGGGATCATTGTCATGCTGAAAGACCCAGCCACGTTTCATCTTCAATGCCCTTGCTGATGGAAGGAGGTTTTCACTCAAAATCTCACGATACATGGCCCCATTCATTCTTTCCTTTACACGGATCAGTCGTCCTGGTCCCTTTGCAGAAAAACAGCCCCAAAGCATGATGTTTCCACCCCCATGCTTCACAGTAGGTATGGTGTTCTTTGGATGCAACTCAGCATTCTTTGTCCTCCAAACACGACGAGTTGAGTTTTTACCAAAAAGTTATATTTTGGTTTCATCTGACCATATGACATTCTCCCAATCCTCTTCTGGATCATCCAAATGCACTCTAGCAAACTTCAGATGGGCCTGGACATGTATCCTCTCCCAGATGCTTAGCTCATTTCATTCCGATCTCCTCTGCATTTTTGTAGCCATTTGCTACAGCCTGTCAACTATGCCTCTGCCTATCCCTGTTCTCTCCTCTCTGCACAGGCTACACAAACAACGCACAACACCGCGCGGCTGCTGCCTCTCCAACCTGGTGGTCCCTGCTCGCACCCCTCACCTGGAGTTCCAGGTCGCAGGCAGCCTCTGGAACTGCCGTTCTGCTGCCAACAAAGCTGACTTCATCCCAGCCTATGCCAACCTCCAGTCCCTCGACTTCCTGGCGCTGACGGAAACATGGATCACCACTGAAAACACGGCTACTCCTACTGCTCTCTCCTCGTCTGACCATGTGTTCTCGCATACCCCGAGAGCATCTGGTCAGAGGGGTGGTGGTACAGGAATCCTCATCTCTCCCAAGTGGACATTCTCAATTTTTCCCCTAACCCATCTGTCTATCTCCTCATTTGAATTCCATGCTGTCACAGTCACTAGCCCATTTAAGCTTAATATCCTTGTCATCTATCGCCCTCCAGGTTCCCTTGGAGAGTTCATCAACGAGCTTGACGCCTTGATAAGTTCCTTTCCTGAGGATGGCTCACCCCTCACAGTTTTGGGGGATTTCAACCTCCCTATGTCCACGTTTGACTCATTTCTCTCTGCCTCCTTCTTTCCACTCCTCTCCTCTTTTGACCTCACCCTCTCACCGTCCCCCCCTACTCACAAGGCAGGCAATACGCTTGACCTCATCTTCACTAGATGCTGCTCCTCTACTAATCTCACTGCAACTCCCCTCCAAGTCTCCGACCACTACTTTGTTTCCTTTTCTCTCTCGCTCTCCTCCCACACTACTCACTCTGCCCCTACACAGATGGTAATGCGCCGCCGCAACCTTCGCTCTCTCTCTCCCACTACTCTCTCCTCTTCCATCCTATCATCTCTTCCCTCTGCTCAATCCTTCTCCCTCCAATCTCCTGATTCTGCCTCCTCAACCCTCCTCTCCTCCCTTTCTGCATCCTTTGACTCTCTGTGTCCCCTATCCTCCCGGCCGGCTCGGTCCTCCCCCCCAGCTCCGTGGCTTGATGACTCACTGCGAGCTCACAGAACAGAGCTCCGGGCAGCGGAGAGGAAATGGAAGAAAACTAAACTCCCTGCCGACCTGGCATCTTTTCACTCCCTCCTCTCTACATTTTCTTCATCTGTTTCTGCTGCTAAGGCCACCTTCTACCACTCTAAATTCCAAGCATCTGCCTCTAACCCTAGGAAGCTCTTTGCCACATTTTCCTCCCTCCTGAATCCTCCCCCCCCCCCCCCCCCCCTCCTCTCTCTCTGTGGATGACTTCGTCAACCACTTTGAAAAGAAGGTTGACGACATCCGATCCTCGTTTGTTAAGTCTAATAACACTGCTGGTCCTGCTCACACTGCCCTACCCTATGCTTTGACTTCTTTCTCCCCTCTCTCTCCAGATAAAATCCTGCGACTTGTGACTACAGGCCGCCCAACAACCTGCCCGCTTGACCCCATCCCCTCCTCCCTTCTCCAGACCATCTCCGGTGACCTTCTCCCCTACCTCACCTCGCTGATCAACTCATCCTTGACCGCTGGCCATGTCCCTTCCGTCTTCAAGAGAGCGAGAGTTGCTCCCCTCCTCAAAAAACCAACACTCGACCCCACTGATGTCAACAACTACAGACCAGTATCCCTTCTTTCTTTTCTTTCCAAAACTATTGAGCGTGCCGTCTTTAGCCAACTCTCTTGCTATCTCTCTCAGAATGACCTTCTTGATCCAAACCAATCAGGTTTCAGGACTGGTCATTCAACTGAGACTGCTCTTCTCTGTGTCACGGAGACTCTCCGCACTGCTAAAGCTAACTCTCTCTCCTCTGCTCTTGTCCTTCTAGACCTGTCTGCTGCCTTTGATACTGTGAACCATCAGATCCTCCTCTCCACCCTCTCCGAGATGGGCATCTCCGGCGCGGCTCACTCCTGGATTGCGTCCTACCTGACCGGTCGCTCCTACCAAGTGGCGTGGCGGGAAGCTGTCTCCGCACCACGTGCTCTGACCACTGGTGTCCCCCAGGGATCGGTTCTGGGCCCTCTCCTTTTCTCCCTATACACCAAGTCACTTGGCTCTGTCATATCCTCACATGGTCTCTCCTATCATTGCTACGCAGACGATACACAATTAATCTTCTCCTTTCCCCCTTCTGATAACCAGGTGGCGAATCGCATCTCTGCATGTCTGGCAGACATATCAGTATGGATGACGGATCACCACCTCAAGCTGAACCCTGGCAAGACGGAGCTGCTCTTCCTCCCGGGGAAGGACTGCCCGTTCCATGATCTCGCCATCACGGTTGACAACTCCGCTGTGTCCTCCTCCCAGAGTGCGAAGAGCCTAGGCGTGACCCTGGACAACACCCTGTCGTTCTCCGCCAACATCAAGGCGGTGACCCGCTCCTGCAGGTTCATGCTCTACAACATTCGGAGAGTGCGACCCTGCCTTACACAGGAAGCGGCGCAGGTCCTGGTCCAGGCACTTGTCATCTCCCGTCTGGACTACTGCAACTCGCTGTTGGCTGGGCTCCCTGCCTGTGCCATTAAACCCCTACAACTCATCCAGAATGCCGCAGCCCGTCTGGTGTTCAACCTTCCCAAGTTCTCTCACGTCACCCCCCTCCTCCGCACACTCCACTGGCTTCCAGTTGAAGCTCGCATCCGCTACAAGACCATGGTGCTTGCCTATGGAGCAGTGAGGGGAACGGCACCTCTGTACCTTCAGGCTCTGATCAGTCCCTACACCCAAACGAGGACATTGCGTTCATCCACCTCTGGCCTGCTGGCTCCCCTTCCTCTGCGGAAGCACAGCTCCCGCTCAGCCCAGTCAAAACTGTTCGCTGCTCTGGCACCCCAATGGTGGAACAAGCTCCCTCACGATGCCAGGACAGCGGAGTCACTCACCACCTTCCGGAGACATTTGAAACCCCACCTCTTTAAGGAATACCTGGGATAGGATAAAGTATTCCTTCTAACCCCCCCCCCCCCCCCCCCCCCAAATTGTAAAGTGGTTATCCCACTGGCTATAGGGTGAACGCACCAATTTGTGAGTCGCTCTGGCTAAGAGCGTCTGCTAAATGACGTTAATGTGCCCTTGAGCAAGGCACTTAACCCTAATTGCTCCTGTAAGTCGCTCTGGTTAAGAGCGTCTGCTAAATGACTAAAATGTAATGTAAATGTAAATGTACTGGCTTAAGCAGGGGGACACGTCTGGCACTGCAGGATTTGAGTCCCTGGCGGCGTAGTGTGTTACTGATGGTAGGCTTTGTTACTTTAGTCCCAGCTCTCTGCAGGTCATTCACTAGGTCCCCCCGTGTGGTTCTGGGATTTTTGCTCACCGTTCTTGTGATCATTTTGACCCCACGGGGTGAGATCTTGCGTGGAGCCCCAGATCGAGGGAGATTATCAGTGGTCTTGTATGTCTTCCATTTCCTAATAATTGCTCCCACAGTTGATTTCTTCAAACCAAGCTGCTTACCTATTGCAGATTCAGTCTTCCCAGCCTGGTGCAGGTCTACAATTTTGTTTCTGGTGTCATTTGACAGCTCTTTGGTCTTGGCCATAGTGGAGTTTGGAGTGTGACTGTTTGAGGTTGTGGACAGGTGTCTTTTATACTGATAACAAGTTCAAACAGGTGCCATTAATACAGGTAACGAGTGGAGGACAGAGGAGCCTCTTAAAGAAGAAGTTACAGGTCTGTGAGAGCCAGAAATCTTGCTTGTTTGTAGGTGACCAAATACTTATTTTCCACCATAATTTGCAAATAAATTCATTAAAAATCCTACAATGTGATTTTCTGGAAAAAAAAATCTCAATTTGTCTGTCATAGTTGACGTGTACCTATGATGAAAATTACAGGCCTCTCTCATCTTTTTAAGTGGGAGAACTTGCACAATTGGTGGCTGACTAAATACTTTTTTCCCCCACTGTATTATTATACTTAAAGTACAAGACATAAATCTAGATATGTTGTACTCACTAAAGAATATAATAATAATATGAAATTAAGTTTGCATAAATAAATTGATTGTGCACTTCAAATGTGTCCTTTGGCCCTTGATAAGAGGTGTGCTCTCTCCTCTTCATATCTTCCTCTCTGCTCCTGCCTTCCATTCCTCCACACAGCTGTCCTAAAAAAGGCCTCGCTCCGTCAGTTTAATGACAGCTGAGATTTTTTATTTGATCCATTGGGCAAGATGGAGAACTCATGTTGTGCATTCAACATGACGAAAAAAGTGAAAGCATTCCATCACTCTACATTATGGATGTGTTCTTGGTCAATTTGTTCACTTTGTCAGCCCTGGGTAGGAAACTGAGAAAGTGAGAGGCGCATTTAAAGGAGCGGTCCCATGACAATCTCACAGTGTAATTTTGCTTGTTCCGGGGTGAGCCTAACCCAAACAAACCCACTGGAGAGCGCTCCCTTCACTCAATATAAGCCCATAAATTAGACAGAGGCAAGCCACTTAGACGTGTTTATTATTGTATCAGGATTTGGAGGGGCAGTGTATAGTTACTTTGTAAGTACTTAGTATCAACATCTGTATATCACATAATTTAAATTTTAGTAATTTAGCAGATGCTCATATCCAGAGCGACTTACAGGATTAATTAAGGTTAAATGCTCAAGGACACATCTTTCAGTTCGGAGATTCGAACCAGCAACCTTTCAGTTACTGACCCAATGCTCTTAACCGCTAGGCTACCTGCCACCCATCATGTCATATTATTTACATGTCACATTGTTAGGGTGTAAAGTATTTTTGATTCTTCTCAATCTGGTAACAGCTCCATTTAAATGCATCAGGAATGTTTTGGAGACAGGGAACCAATATGTTTCATCTTTATCCAATGATGAGGCTGGGTTTTGGATTCACATACTTTGAGTCAGATCATGACTTGATGTGGCATATAAAGGCATGCAGATTGAGAAGGCAAACGATAGTGAGACGACTGGTTCCATCTGTCCAGTATGACATGCAGGTTGACGTGTATTGGGATGAGTCTTTTCCTGGAGGCAGAACTAAGTGATTTCCGCTAAATAGGCCAGCTGCAAAGTCAAAATTGGCTATATTGTGCAAATTCATGAAAACAAAAAATGTATTTAAGGTTAGGGTTAGGTATTAGGGTTATCAGTGTGGTTAGGGTTAAGGTTAGGGTTCAGGTTTAAAATCAGATCTTATGACTTTGTGGCTGTGCCAGCTAGTGACCGCTCTAAAGAGCTGCCCCCAGAACAAGATTCATGACGAAAAACCTAACCTGCATATGAAATCAGTCAATAATGTATACCACTAAACTCTATTACTATGTCATTACAAATATGTAACTACTATGATATTACTATGTAATTCAGGGCAAGATATACATGAGATTTATGGGAAAAAATGGAACACTCCTATAGGTCATACAGTACGCATATTGCATGATGTACTGTAAACCTATTGCTCCCCACCTACTGTAGAAGGTTGTACTTGCAATGGCTGTGATATGTGGTTGTCTTATCTACCTTAGTTGCTCTAATCACTCTGGATTAGAATGCTAAATGAACACAAGGCAAGTGTAATGAAAGTAAGACATCTTGTAACGGTAATAGCTAGTGATAATCTTTGGTCTTTTATTGATTCCTCAGACACTGTTGCGGGATGGGCGAAGGGAGAGCACGGTCAGCACACTCTACCTCTCTGCCTCCAACATCGAGACAGGCCAACGGATCACATGTCGGGCCTCAAACAAGGCAGCGCCCAATGGGAAAGATGCCATCGTTACCATCGATATCCAACGTGAGTACAGCGTCCCATAGCTCACACCATGGAAGTGATCTATTCTAGGGTGTTTGGAAGGAATAGTCCCGACTGATCTAGGGTGTGATTTTTTTTGGGGGGGATGCACTGTGTGAAAACCTACACTACATGACCAAAAGCATGTGGACGACTGCTCGTCGAACATCTCATTCCAAAATCATGGGCATCCCTTTGCTGCTATAACAGCCTCCACACTTCTGGGAAGGATTTCCACTAGATGTTGGAACATTGCTTTGTGGACTTGCTTCCATTCAGCCACAAGAGCATTAGTGAGGTCGGGCACTGATGTTGGGCGATTAGGCCTGGCTCGCAGTCAGCGTTCCAATTCATCCCAAAGGTGTTCGATGGGGTTGAGGTCAGGGCTCTGTGCTGGCCAGTCAAGTTCTTCCACACCGATCTCAACAAACTATTTCTGTATGGACCTCGCTTTGTGCATTGTCATGCTGAAACAGGAAAGGACCTTCCTCAAACTGCTGCCACAAAGTTGGAAGCACAGAATCATCTAGAATGTCATTGTATGCTGTAGCATTAAGATTTCTCTTCACTGGAACTAAGGGGCTAGCCCGAACCATGAAAAACAGCCCCAGACCATTATTCCTCCGCCACCAAACTTTACAGTTGGCACTATGCATTGGGGCAGGTAGCGTTCTCCTGGCATCCACAAAACCCAGATTCGTCCGTCGGACTGCCAGATGGTGAAGCGGGATTAATCACTCCAGAGAGCGCGTTTCCACTGCTCCAGAGTCCAATGGGGGCGAGCTTTACACCACACCAGCCGACACTTGGCATTGCGCATGGTGATCTTAGGATTGTGTGCCGCTGCTCGGCCATGGAAACCCATTTCATGAAGCTTCCGACAAACAGTTCCTGTGCTGACTTTGCTTCCAGAGGCAGTTTGGAACTCTGTAGTGAGTGTTGCAACCGAGGACAGACATTTTAAGCGCTACGCGCTTCAGCACTCGGCGGTCCCGTTCTGTGAGCTTGTGTGGCCTACCACTTACGGCGGAGCCGTTGTTGCTCCTAGACGTTTCCACTTCACAATAACAGCACTTACAGTTGACATGGGCAGCTCTAGCAGGTCAGAAATTTGATGAACTGACTTCTTGGAAAGGTGGCATCCTATTGCAGTGCCACGCTGAAAGTCACTGAGCTCTTCAGTAAGGCCATTCTACTGCCAATGTTTGTCTATGGAGATTGCATGCCGGTGTGCTCGATTTTATACACCTGTCAGCAACGGTTGTGGCTGAAATAGCCAAATCCACTAATTTGAAGGGGTGTCCACATACTTTTGTATGTATAGGGTACATTCTATTCATTCACAACAAACAGTTGATATCTGGATATAATGTTCTATTGATCAGTGAGAGAAAAGGCTCTTGTTTCAAAACTCATCCATTGGTCTATCTATCTGAACAATTAAATGCTCTATTTATCCTATTTCTACTGCAGAATTCTACCCCTAACATTGCACGTGCTAACCCAACATTTCCAATATTTCTTAACCTTATTTGGCTGGGTTTTCACAAACATTGTTGAAATGTGAATTCTATGAAATGCAGCACTTCCCATTCAAAGGAAAATTGGTCTGGAAGCACAATGGAAGAGATAATGCATTTGATGAAGATGAACGATGTCACGATCTTAGCCAATGAAAGTAAATGTTAGTGTTTGCCATTTTATTCTTCCTGTGTGTGTTGCCACTGTGTGCGCTTCTCTTTTTTTCTTTCTGGCGCTCGCCCTGCCTCTAATCAAAATACTATCATAAGAGATTCCTTCCGAATAGTGAAAAATGGGCCCCCTCTGTACAAAATTCAATTGTCAGATGATATTATTGGATCACAAAAACCATTTGCCATAAGTTATGCATTTCAAACAAAGGCCTTTCGCATCCCTCACAGCTCCTTCAAAGCTATTAAGTATGACTAATAAAGCAGAAAATACTATTCAAGGATCCATTACTCTTGACAGCTCCATTCTTCCTCGTACATTCTTTATATTTTTGGTGTGTCATCCAAAAGGAATCCTCTCCCCAAGCCTGGGCACGGGGAGAGGCAGAAACGAGAGCCCTAACCGATTAGCCGTTGTTGTGTGCACTGTCAGAGAGGGGCCTAATCGTTTTGTCATGCAAAACAATGGCTCCGTTTTTTCGTCTCCTTACGGCAAGTCAACTGCTGTATGAAAGCAAATGTTTGATTCTGCCCTAGCTCTTTCTGTCTGGGTAGCCTTGAGTTAGCCTGAAATAAAATACATATGTAGAATAGAAGGCAGCAGCAGCAACACTGGAGCTATAGTTGCTGTTTGTCCTTGGTAATGAACTGCAACAGCGCAGAGTTGAGGACAGGACTCCCCCAATAAAACACAAGGAAGCAATTTAGCAATGTGGAATGCCAGCCATAAGCCACAAGCCACAGGCTCCCCTGTTAGCCAGGGTGAGGGGGTGGGAACAGGTGTTGGATGAATAAGTGATGACAGCGCATGGTGAGGTGGAGAGGCCATGAGGCTCCTGGAGGTCCTTTGGGGAACCGCAGACTGCCACCAGGGGCGCCATACTGTCACAGTAGCCAGTTAATATTGATGAGAGGCAGCTGTCGGTTTGGGTGGCGGTGGCAGGTGGTGTGAGACGCACACACACAGACACATGCCCCAGAATGCATTGGGCAAAAGGCAGACAAACATTGGGGAGGTGGATTAGCACGGGGTCCGTCGAGTCGGCGACTCCAATCACGTCAGGCATTCTCTCGCTGCTCATAGGAGTGTTCTAATGGACTATTAGCATATTTCTCTAAGCTCTGTCCATTTGAATGTGTTCCTGACCAGCTGGATATCTGTGATGATGCTCTATACAGTAGAAATGAGCATACAGGGTTATTTATAAGCAGTGGGAAAAAATTATTTTACAGCTCACTGTTCACCAGGTAGTTAGTTAGCAATTCTAATTGCGTTGTAATTACGCTTCTGCTTCTTTGAGAATTATTGACACAAGCGTCACTATGTATAATTTGGTACCCAATAAGTTACCACTTGTGTTGAAGTATTTGAGTTATGTACCGAAAAGTATCCATTGTTACCAAATAGTTTATGTAGTTAATACCATGGAACTAACAGTAAGTAGCAGCTAACGCCTCGAACACACTTACAGCGTCATTGCGCAAAATGTTACACAGCATTATCTAGATATGTGTGCAACAAAAGTTCAACATTCACCTTCTGCTACCATTTCTGTCAAGCCGTCTACAATTTGATGCATACGCTCGATAAATCCAACGTATGCACAGGGGTGCAACTTTCACTGGGGACGCGGGGGACATGACCACCCTACATCACCAGTAGTAGCCTACATTTACCGTTAATTCCCACATTTCTAATCAGCAACATTTGTTTGGTTATGGTCATTTCAGTTATTGCATTCAATATATTATTATTACTATCATTTACCTTTCTGATTGTGAGAAACAAGTTTTTGTATATTTCATTCCATTTACGAGATTTGTCAATTTATTAATCGTCTTTGGTTTGAAACGCTCCTGTCAATGTTGAGTAAGGATGCGCACCTGATTACGCATATAGAAGTAGGACTAGTCTACCTGGCCTGCGCGCAAATGTAGGCCTATAAATGTGCCCATTTGGGGATGTCTGATAGTATTTCTGATTGTCTTAACTCACCACCACTAATGACATGTGAGCTTCTCAAAGTCATTTTTATTCACCTCAAACAGCAAGTAAACAAAGTCTGTTTTTAGAATAAATTGAGAATGACAATAGTTCCTCAAAGTATTTGAACAATATTTCCAGCTCTCTCCCTTTCGATAACCACTCAGCATGAAAGGGAAAAATGTAATGCTCTGATCTAGTGGAAAAATCATAAAATACCTGATTGCTTCTTATCCCTTGCACAGCTGTGTCTGTCCCGAGCTCAGTGGCTTGGAAAACTCTGAGGGCCCCGAATATTTATACAATGTTTAAAGCTTGCTAGCGCAAGTTTTGGGGCGACCCAGTTGATAGTTGATAAAATGTTTCAAGATCGTTGCAGACAGGCCATGTGTAGCCAATGTGATTTATTGGATATTTATTTTTATCAGGATATTTTCTAAATGCCGGCTGCAATGTTTTTGTGTTGGCTTTCTGTAGCTTATTATTACATAGTTGGCAATGGCAACAAAAGTTACTTTTAGATTTGTATACTTTTCATTTAGATTTAGATAGAATATAGATTAACCACAGACAATGATTTTGAGATACAAAGACTATTATAAATTAAATTAAACTGTTCCATGAAAATGTGCATATGATAATCATATCTGGCACACAGATTGGGAGAAATGGTAAGATAAATTGGCACTCCAAATGGAAAAGGTTACCGACCGCTGGTGTAGCCTATTACCGGCAACTTCAGGAGCGTAATGGCAGAATCTGTGAAGGCCAGCAGCAGTGGGAGAAGGAGGGTCGGGGAACAGGTTTTTTTCTTGAGTCATTTGTGTGTCTTCATTATGTACATATAGCCTAGTTGATTGTATTAAAACACATAGGGTGTGTCTATAGAGGCCTATGGAAAAATAGACGTTGTGAGAATGTGATTTGAAGGAGTCAGGCGCAGGAGGGTAAATCACTGAATACAGAGTTTATTACGTAGTACACAGTTACGCTGGATAGCGTCAACAGCACAGGGCGTAATACAGGCGCACTGGAACACAATACAGGCACACAGGGAGAAATAACCCCGGCAATACAAAGTACGGGTAGCTCAACCGAGCTACACTCATCTTCACATAAAACAATCACCCACAAGGACAAGGGGGCAGAGGGAACACTTATACACAGACAAATGAGGGGATATGAACCAGGTGTGTGTAATTAACAAGACAAGACAAATGGAATGATGATATATGGAGCGGCAGTGGCTAGTAAGGCGGTGACGATGAACGCCGAAGCCTGCCGAACAAGGAGGGGAGGCAGCCTCGGCAGAAGTCGTGACAGACGTTTTAAAATGTAGACCAATCGATTGGTCGAAAGAAAAGACTACTGTTGTTGGACCAAGATTATTTTTAGTTGGGGACAGCCCTAGTAGAAATGCAGAAAATGCGCTTTAGATGCCCCAATACATTCTGAGGGAGGACCTGTGCAATGTTATGTCCCCCCCCCCACTTCTAAAACCAAAGTTGCACCCCTGCATATGCTCCACACAGAACACACTGCAACTGCCTCTGAAATGCAATGCTGCAAGGCAAATACAGTGTTCCATTGAAATGAATGTACTTCTGGTGTACCAAAACACAATGACGCTGTAGGTGTGGTAGAGGCGTAAATCCTCTGTGGGGATACAAACAGATAGGTTCATTACATTACATCATGTCCTTGCTTTGTTTATTAGCAGAGTGATGTGTCTAATTGGCAGGCAGCTAATGTGCTGTACCATAGATATCCTTGAGCTTTCATCATTCCAACATCATTATTTGTTCTGGCACCCACCCAAATATAACAATGAATTCAAACATGAAATGAAAATCCTTGTAGCAACAACCTTCACAATCAAAGTGGTCTTTAACATGGCCTTTAATCACATAATTTGTCTACTACAAATACAGTCTTATTGATACCTGCATGCACAATGCTATCAGTACTATACAGTGTCCATATTAGGACAACAAGTCCTGCTGAGACTAAGGCTGTCCTAATATGGACACGGTAGCGTTACTTTGCTGTATCGGTAAAGTGCATTTTACCCACACAAGACGATACTGTAAACCACAGGTACACTCCCCATAAAGTGAGGGAAAAAAGTATTTGATCCCCTGCTGATTTTGTACGTTTGCCCACTGACAAAGACATGATCAGTCTCTAATTTTAATGGTAGGTTTATTTGAACAGTGAGAGACAGAATAACAGCAAAGAAATCCAGAAAAAACGCATGTCAAAGATGTTATAAATTGATTTGCATTTTAATTAGGGAAATAAGTATTTGACCCCTCTGCAAAACATGACTTATTACTTGGTGGCAAAACCCTTGTTGGCAATCACAGAGGTCAGACGTTTCTTGTAGTTGGCCACCAGGTTTACACACATCTCAGGAGGCATTTTGTCCCACTCCTCTTTGCAGATCTTCCGCAAGTCATTAAGGTTTCGAGGCTGACGTTTGGCAACTCAAACCTTCAGCTCCCTCCACAGATTTTCTATGGGATTAAGTTCTGGAGACTGGCTAGGCCACTCCAGAACCTTAATGTGCTTCTTCTTGAGCCACTCCTTTGTTGCCTTGGCCATGTGTTTTGGGTCATTGTCATGCTGGAATACCCATCCACGACCCCTTTTCAATGCCTTGGCTGAGGGAAGGAGGTCTCACCCAAGATTTGACGGTACATGGCCCGTCCATCGTCCCTTTGATGCGGTGAAGTTGTCCTGTCCCCTTAGCAGAAAAACACCCCCAAAGCATAATGTTTCCACCTCCATGTTTGACGGTGGGGATGGTGTTCTTGGGGTCATAGGCAGCATTCCTCCTCCTCCAAACACGGCGAGTTGAGTTGATGCCATAGAGCTCGATTTTGGTCTTATCTGACCACAACACTTTCACCCAGTTCTCCTCAGAATCATTTAGATGTTCATTGGCAAACTTCCAGACTTGTGTAGGTCTACAATCTTGTCCCTGACATCCTTGGAGAGCTCTTTGGTCTTGGCCATGGTGGAGAGTTTGGAATCTGATTGATTGATTGCTTCTGTGGACAGGTGTCTTTTATACAGGTAACAAGCTGAGATTAGGAGCGCTCCCTTAAAGAGTGTGCTCCTAATCTCAGCTCGTTACCTGTATAAAAGACACCTGGGAGCCAGAAATCTTTCTGATTGAGAGGTGGTCAAATATGTATTTCCCTCATTAAAATGCAAATCAATTTATAACATTTTTAACATGCGTTTTTCTGGATTTTTTTGTTGTTATTCTGTCTCTCACTGTTCAAATAAACCTACCATTAAATTTATAGACTGATCATTTCTTTGTCAGTGGGCAAACATACAAAATCAGCAGTGGATCAAATACTTTTTTCCCTCACTGTATGTAATACATACTTTATGTATGTAAGTACTTTCATGTACATTTCTACAGTACAGTAAGCACTCTGTACCCAAGGGTGATACTGTGCATCACAAAAATGAAAAAATAAATAAATAAATAAGTATCCCCCCAAAAAATGTTTTAGGTCCTTTAATATTTTCTTGGCTCTGCTTCCTCATCAGTGGAAACACATTGAGCTGCAAGGATCAATGCACAAGAGGGCCGCGAGGCCGCAGGCCTCCAGGAGTAATTACATATAGTGGATAATAGCAGTACAGGAATAATGGTGGGGAGAGGGAATTAATAGCCAGATGCAGATGTGCTATGTCCACCAGGCCCCTGGGCACCTCACAAAGACACAGACAAAGACACACACACACACACACACACATACACACACACACACACACACACGGGCGCACATGGGCATGCACATACACATACACAGGGTCACACACAAACACAGAGGGTCACACACACAGGGCACACACACACACTCTCGATCTCTCAAACAGCCACACACACACACACACACACACACAGGCACACGCGCTATCTCTTCACAGCAAAGACATACTCACTCTGCCAGCTAAAGTAAGAAGAGTGCTTCATCAAGCTGAAAGAAGCTACTCGGTCTCCCCCAGGAGTCAGCTAGCATTCACTAAAATAGCCCCATACATTTACGTTCACCAAGAGGTATCTATCTCTCTATTACAATGACCCCATTAGCAACTTCACAGGTTGTTTTGACCGAAGGCTCCCATGGAACATGATAGGTGAGCTTAATGGGGATAAGGTGTATGACTGTGACTGTGAGCCCATTTTTGGCATTACATTCATCATTTCATTGTCAATAGCTAGGTTTCCATCCAATTTGAGACAGATTTTCATGTGAATATTCTAAAATCTGCATAAACAATATGCAAATATTTCCACCAGAGATGTGTTTCCGTCAAACAGATTTTTTGCAGATAAAAGGCTGTGTGAGATGACGTAGTGCACATAAACATTTATTTCACCGTAAAATTCCCATGTACCGAATGAAAAATACAAGTTAAATGGGTTTCCATCGCATTTTCAACTCTACTAATGGTTTTGTCACAAAAACTGTTGCATAATATAGCAAATGTGGTCTTGGCACATGCGCTCTAGCCAACAGCTCGCAGATACAGTACGGGTAGGCTACCTACATTATGAGATTATTATGGATAAGACCGATATTATTTGTATTTGTCAAACGGCACCCAAGCATCAATCATCATGTCACCAGTAGAAGGCCCTCGATATTTATTGGAAAAGAGCATCAAGCTCATCACCTTGCACATTCACCTGCCTGTGAAGTTTGTCAAAACTTATTTAATCTGTAGCCTAATAAACTGCATGCTTTCCTGAGTCGTAGTGGGAGGACCACACAACATATCATCGCGTGACTCTAAGTTTACTTCGATATGATGGTTAGAATATCAATATTTGCGCATAAAGGAATTTTCACCTCGATTTCTCGCATAATTAATTGTCTGTCGGCATTTATAAAATTGTACTGGCATTTCATGTTTCCATCAGCCCGGTCGTGGAAGCGTATTTCTAATGTCTTGTCAGCCTGTTTCTTTGGCGAACCTCCATTTGCTGCCGTTTCTCGGCTAATGAGTCAGTGTTGTGTCTACAACTTCAACTCCCACCCATTTGTAAGATGGTTGCTCACTGCTCATACATGGTCGAAGTCAACTCTGGAGTACTCTTTCTAATCTCCACAAATGATTCTATCCATGCCACTCGGCAGCAACACATACAGTGGGGAGAACAACTATTTGATACACCTCCGATTTTGCAGGTTTTCCAACTTACAAAGCATGTAGAGGTCTGTACTTTTTATCATAGGTACACTTCAACTGTGAGAGACGGAATCTAAAACAAAAATCCAGAAAATCACATTGTATGATTTTTAAGTAATTAATTTGCATTTTATTGCATGACATAAGTATTTGATACATCAGAAAAGCAGAACTTAATATTTGGTACAAAAACCTTTGTTTGCAATTACAGAGATCATACGTTTCCTGTAGGTCTTGACCAGGTTTGCACACACTGCAGCAGGGATTTTGGCCCACTCCTCCATACAGACCTTCTCCAGATCCTTCAGGTTTCGGGGCTGTCACTGGGCAATACGGACTTTCAGCTCCCTCAAAAGATGTTCTATTGGGTTCAAGTAGTAAACAATCCAAGATGGCGTAGTAGTGCAGTTCTGTTTTTGTCGTGTGTCTGTAAATAGCCTGTAAATACCCTGTTTTTTTGTATTTTTCGTACATATTTCCCTATCAGACTTTTCATCCTTCTACAAAATATACTTTCCTGCAACCCGCCTCACTCAATGTGGAACGGATTCTATTATTGACTTACCTTTATCTGGAGTCTCCAGTTGAAACTAGCTAGCCAGCTCTGGCTACTTGCTATTAGCCACAGCTGGCGGTATTTCACCCAGAGCATTGGATTTTTTTTCTGCGGGATTGATTTGGTCACTGGACATTAATCACAGGATATTCGGCCAGTCTGCACAGCGCGTTGTCGACCCAGAACATATCGGTTTTTCCGCAGGAATCACTGAATCACTGGACCTTTAACTCCGGATTCATCGCTACCAGCTAGCTACAACGGAATGGACGCTGTGGTCTGGCTAATCATCCTGAGCTAGGCCCATCTCCCGGCTATCTACCTCTCTGTCAACCGGACGGGACCACCTAGTGTTGACACGGAGCCCCGCCGATCCTACACGACTGGTCTGCCGACGAAATCGTCTGATGTGGTTACGCGTTAACCACGAAGATTCCATCTGCTAGCCCCGGCCCGCTAGCACACGCTAGCCGTGGCCTCTTACTCGCTAGTGCTTTAGCAGCCTCCGAACTATCCTATTGCTGTTCACCGGACCTTATGATAACTCAGCTATACAGCTGATGTCTGCTGGACTGTTCCTTTTTACGGTACTACATCCTGTTTATGTTTAGCCTCAGCCCAAACATGGTTAGCTTATTGTTGTTTCGGTTATTTCTAATTGTACTATTTCACTGTAGACCCCCCAGCCCAGCTAAACCTGCCTTAGATAGCTCCTTTGTCCCACCCCCTATACACGCGGAGACCGACTCAATTGATGCCTCCAGCGATGCTATCTCTTTCATTGTTACCCAACGCTTAGGTTTACCTCCACTTTACTCATATCCTTCCATATCCTTGTCTGTACATAATGCCCTGAATCTTTTCTATAACACCCGGAAATCTTCCCCCTTTATTCTATGTACCCAACGCACTAGAAGACCAGTTCTTAAAGCCTTTAGCCGTATCCTTATTCTAGTCCTCCTCTGTTCCTCTGGTGATGTAGAGGCTAACCCAGGCCCTGCAGCCCTCAGTATCACTCCTACTCCCCAGGCGCTATCATTTGCTGACTTCTGTAATCGCAAAAGTCTTGGTTTCTTGCACATAAATATCAGAAGTCTACTTCCTAAGTTTGAGTTATTCACTGCGTTAGCACACTCCGCCAACCCTGATGTTCTAGCAGTGTCTGAATCCTGGCTCAGGAAGGCCACCAAAAATTCTGAAATTTCCATCCCCAACTATAACATTTTCCGTCTAGATAGAACTGCCAAAGGGGGTGGAGTTGCAATCTACTGTAGAGATAGCCTGCAGAGCTCTATCATACTATCCAGGTCTGTGCCCAAACAGTTTGAGCTTCTACTTCAAAAAATCCACCTTTCCAGAAATAAGTCTCTCACTGTTGCCGCTTGCTACAGACCCCCCTCAGCACCCAGCTGTGCCCTGGACACCATATGTGAATTGATTGCCCCCCATTTATCCTCAGAGTTCGTACTGCTTGGTGACCTAAATTGGGATATGCTTAATCCCCCAGCCATCCTACAATCCAAACTAGATGCCCTCAACCTCACGCAAATTATCAACGAACCTACCAGGTACAACCCTAAATCCGTAAACATGGGTACCCTCATAGATATCATCCTGACTAACATACCCTCTAAATACACCTCAGCTGTCTTCAACCAGGATCTCAGCGATCACTGCCTTATTGCCTGCGTCCGTAACGGGTCCGCGGTCGAACGACCACCCCTTATCACTGTCAAACGCTCCCTAAAACACTTTAGCGAGCAGGCCTTCCTAATTGACCTGGCCCAGGTATCCTGGATGGATATAGATCTCATTCCGTCAGTAGAGGATGCCTGGTTGTTCCTTAAAAGTAATTTCCTCTCAATCTTAAATAAACATGCCCCATTCAAAAAATACAGAACTAAGAACCGATATAGCCCCTGGTTCTCCTCAGACTTGACTGCCCTTGGCCAGCACAAAAACATCCTGTGGCGTACAGCATTAGCATCAAATAGCCCCCGCGATATGCAACTTTTCAGGGAAGTTAGGAACCAATATACACAAGCAGTCAGGAAAGCAAAGGCTAACTTTTTCAAACAGAAATTTGCATCCTGTAGCACTAACTCCAAAAAGTTTTGGGACACTGTAAAGTCCATGGAGAATAAGAGCACTTCCTCCCAGTTGCCCACTGCACTGAGGAAACACTATCACCACCGATAAATCTACAATAATCGAGAATTTCAACAAGCATTTTGCTATAGCTGGCCATGCTTTCCATCTGGCTACCACTACCCCGGCCACCAACTCTGCACCCTCTGCTGCAACTTGCCCATGCCCCCCCCGCTTCTCCTTCACACAAATTCAGACAGCTGATGTTTTGAAAGCGCTGCAAAATCTGGACCCCTACAAATCAGCTGGGCTAGACAATCTGGACCCTTTCTTTCTAAAACTAGCCGCCGAATTGTCGCAACCCCTATTACTAGTTTGTTCAACCTCTCTTTCATAACGTCTGAGATCCCCAGAGATTGGAAAGCTGCCGCGGTCATCCCCCTCTTCAAAGGGGGTGACACTCTAGATCCAAACTGCTACATACCTATATCCATCCTGCCCTGCCTTTCGAAAGTATTTGAAAGCCAGGTTAACAAACAGATCACCGACCATTTCGAATACCACCGTACCTTCTCCGCTATGCAATCCGGTTTCCGAGCTGGTCATGGGTGCACTTCAGCCACGCTCAAGGTCCTAAACGATATTATAACCGCGATTGATAATAGACAGTACTGTGCAGCCGTCTTCATCGACCTGGCCAAGGCTTTCGACTCTGTCAACCACTGCATTCTTATTGGCAGACTAAATAGCCTTGGTTTCTCGAATGACTGCCTCGCCTGGTTCACCAACTACTTCTCAGATAGAGTTCAGTGTGTCAAATCGGAGGGCCTGTTGTCTGGACCTATGGCAGTCTCTATGGGGGTGCCACAGGGTTCAATTCTTGGGCCGACACTTTTCTCTGTGTATATCAATGATGTCGCTCTTGCTGCTGGTGACTCTCAGATCCACCTCTACGCAGACGACACCATTCTGTATACATCTGGCCCTTCATTGGACACTGTGTTAACAAACCTCCAAACGAGCTTCAATGCCATACAACACTCCTTCAGTAGCCTCCAACTGCTCTTAAACACTAGTAAAACTAAATGCATGCTTTTCAATCGAACGCTGCTGGCACCCGCCCACCCGACTAGAATCACTACTCTCGACGGGTCTGACCTAGAGTATGTGGACAACTACAAATACCTAGGTGTCTGGTTAGACTGTAAACTCAACTTCCAGACTCACATAAAGAATCTCCAATCCAAAGTTAAATCTAGAATCGGCTTCCTATTTCGCAACAAAGCCTCCTTCACTCATGCTGCCAAACATGCCCTCGTAAAACGGACTATCCTACCGATCCTTGACTTCGGCGATGTCATTTACAAAATAGCCTCCAACACTCTACTCAGCAAATTGGATGGAGTCTATCACAGTGCCATCCGTTTTGTCTCCAAAGCCCCATACACTACCCACCACTGTGACCTGTACACTCTTGTTGGCTGGTCCTCACTACATGTTCGTCGTCAAACCCACTGTCTCCAGGCCATCTATAAATCACTGCTAGGCAAATCCCCGCCTTATCTTAGCTCATTGGTCACCATAGCAGGTCCCACCCGTAGTCTGCGCTCCAGCAGGTATATCTCACTGGTCATTCCCAAAGCCAACACCTCCTTTGGCCGCCATTCCTTCCAGTTCTCTGCTGCCAATGACTGGAACGAATTGCAAAAATCTCTGAAGCTGGAGACTCTTATCTCCCTCAATAACTTTAAGCATCAGTTGTCAGAGCACCTTACCGATCACAGCCCATCTGAAATTAGCCCACCCAACTACCTCATCCCTATATTGTTATTTATTTTGCTCTTTTGCACCCCAGTATCTCTATTTGCACATAATCTCTTGCACATCTAGCATTCCAGTGTTCATACTATTGTAATTATTTTGCACTATAGCCTATTTATTGCCTTACCTCCATAACTTGCTACATTTGCACACACTGTATATATATTTTCTGTTGTATTTTTGACTTTATGTTTTTTACCCCATATGTAACTCTGTGTTGTTTTTATTGCACTGCTTTGCTTTATCTTGGCCAGGTCGCAGTTGTAAATGAGAACCTGTTCCCAACTGGCTTACCTGGTTAAATAAAGGTGAAATAAAAAAAATAAAAAATAAAAAAAGTCTGGAGACTGGCTAGGCCACTCCAGGACCTTGAGATGCTTCTTACGGAGCCACTCCTTAGTTGCCATGGCTGTGTGTTTCGGGTCGTTGTCATGCTTGAAGACCCAGCCATGACCCATCTTCAATGCTCTTATTGAGGGAAGGAGGTTGTTGGCCAAGATCTCGCGATACATGGCCCCATCCATCCTCCCCTCAATACGTGCAGTCGTCCTGTCCCCTTTGCAGAAAAGCATCCCCAAAGAATGATGTTTCCACCTCTATGCTTCACGGTTGGGATGGTGTTCTTGGGGTTGTACTCATCCTTCTTCTTCCTCCAAACATGACGAGTGGAGTTTAGACCAAAAAGCTATATTTTTGTCTCATCAGACCACATGACTTTCTCCCATTCCTCCTCTGGATCATCCAGATGGTCATTGGCAAACTTCAGATGGGCCTGGACATGCGCTGGCTTGAGTAGGGGAACCTTGCGTGAGCTGCAGGATTTTAATCCATGACGGCGTAGTGTGTTACTAATGGTTTTCTTTGAGACTGTGGTCCCAGCTCTCTTCAGGTCATTGACCAGGTCCTGCCGTGTAGTTCTGGGCTGATCCCTCACCTTCCTCATGATCATTGATGCCCCATGAGGTGAGATCTTGCATGGAGCCCCAGACCGAGGGTGATTGACCGTCATCTTGAACTTCTTCCATTTTATAATAATTGCGCCAACAGTTGTTGCCTTCTCACCAAGCTGCTTGCCTATTGTCCTGTAGCCCATCCCAGCCTTGTGCAGGTCTACAATTTTATCCCTGATGTCCTTACACAGCTCTCTGGTCTTGGCCATTGTGGAGAGGTTGGAGTCTGTTTGATTGAGTGTGTGGACAGGTGTCTTTTATACAGGTAACGAGTTCAAACAGGTGCAGTTAGTACAGGTAATGAGTGGAGAACAGGAGGGCTTCTTGAAGAAAAACTAACAGGTCTGTGAGAGCCGGAATTCTTACTGGTTGGTAGGTGATCAAATACTTATGTCATGCAATAAAATGCAAATTAATTACTTAAAAATCAAACAATGTGATTTTCTGGATTTTTGTTTTAGATTCCGTCTCTCACAGGTGAAGTGTACCTATGATAAAAATTAGAGACCTCTACATGCTTTGTAAGTAGGAAAACCTGCAAAATCGGCAGTGTATCAAATACTTGTTCTCCCCACTGTATTTTGATCTATTTTGATACATGCTTGTATAAAGCTTCTGTGAGAGCTTGGCGGAGGTCAGGAGTAGTAATATGACTGGAGTGATCAGCAGCTGAATGCCCCATCTTCTCTCACACGATTAAACTGTGGCAGCTGAACTGAACTGGCCCCAGCTGAGAGCCTAGGCCCTCAGGGAACACCTTGAGGGCTCCTCCTGTGTCTCCTGCCCCCTCAGGCGGTGGTGGTACTCTGGGAAATAAAGTCCAGAGTACCACCAAGTGCCTTAAGAAGGTCTAAAGTAAACCTCATCAAAGAGTGGCATCCTGTGATCCCCTAGTTAGCCTACACTGTACTTCTATCAGCTTGGCTACAGCTCTCACTCCAATAACATGCCTGACCTGCCCACGGTGGTCATGGGAAATGCAATCGACGCAACTGCGCTCGGACAGAAATATATATGGGTGAACAAGGAAATGCCTTTGATGCTACCCATACGAAAAAAGATTGCAGTTAGATTGCAGTATAACGGCAGTATACTGCAAATATTGCATCCAAAATAACACTGTTTTTTTTTACTACAGTAATTTTGCAGTGTAACTGCAGTTACAGTGCAGTATAAATGTAGTTACATTTGATTTTATTTTGCAATTACTGCGTCCAAAATACCAAAGTCGACTGCAGTTACTGCACTTTTACTGCAGTTTCAAAACTGCAATCTTTTTTTGTAAGGTAGTGAACTTCTGTAGCTATCACAATGTGCTCATAAAAGGGTGTTTGGATTTTTAAAAAACTCTGCCTGATTTATATTCCTAATATAAAAGTGTTTCTTCAACATATAGCAAGGAGTTTAAGACTTAACCTGAGGATGTTCATTTTTCAGTGGCTGCTTTATATTTCGTAAGGTTATCTGGATTATTTATTTTTCCACAGAGCTGGGAGTAAATTGTTAATCTTTGACCTGTAATATTAGAGCAAAGCTTCCCACAAGGCCTTTATAGGGGAGGAACGAACACCCCCTTTAATCTTACGGAGAAGTAATGAACATCCCCTTTAATCCATCACTATTGTAAATGAAAGTTGATTAAATTTATTATCAATAATACATTTGTTTAATGAAAAACACATTAAGCTACACAAATAGATTTTCATAATCTCCCCTTGGCCAAAGGGTCAGGAGGTACATTTTTATACTCAAGGATGCACTTTTAAAACCTTTTCCTGATAAGTCACAATCAAGACGACACAAGGCAAAGTGGAGGGGAGTTCCATTACTGTAGCTTCTATCAGAGATCTGCAGCGCTTTTGAAGAAAATCACAGAGAGGGTTTTTGGAAGTAGCAGCACAGAAGGGACCCATCATTGTACACGTCTAAAGCACTTTGAGAGTTACAGGTTGAGAGAGCGTTTGATGGTTCCTGGCTCAGCTATCCATCTGTGGCGTGGCCTTGACTAGTGTCAGGGGTAATTGGGATACAGTCGTATTTGCGCAGAGTCCCACTCCGTTTCATACGTTTCAGCGGCTGACTATTTCACTAATTGTGATTTGCTTTAAAAATAGCCCGACAAAAGCAAAGACATACAGTAGCTCACAACGCTCCCACTGAAGGCACATTCAGCGCATTCGTCTCAACACTGTTGTTTGTTTAATTTGTTTAATTTCTGTGTTTGTTACTTTTATCCGGAGCTGTCCTTAATCACGGATATTCTATAAAAAGTTGATTAAATTGCTAATGTAGCAATTAGCAAGCGAACCGAGGCTCGAATTTATCTTAATGGGAAATATCAGCCATTACAGAGGAGAGTAATTAACAAGCTCTTTCCGCTATGTTTGTTCTTTGCTTTGTTTTGTTATTTTATCTCCAATGGAATTTTACTGAGTGAATCCTTAATTAACCGGTTTAAGCACTGCCGTGTGAAAATGTCTTACGGGGGTCAGGATAGCATCAAACCCCAACCACAGCAACAATGTTTATACAGTTGTTTACAGCCTGCTGCTTGCACTCACACGCTCCACTCACACACATCTCCCTTTGATTGCGGTCACATGCACACACACAAACAACAAACACACACACACACACGTCTGGCTCCACTTACGCTACAATCTGGTTTTACAGACACTAAACCATTTGACCATTTCAACTAACCACATGCAGGTACTCTGGTGTTGGTTTATAGACTGACTCTCTGTTCTCACCCATGTAGACCTGCCTCTTGTCAACCTATCTGTGGAGCCCCAACCCATACTGGAGGGCAACCTGGTGAAGTTCCACTGCTCTGCCAAGGCTAACCCACCCGTCATCCACTACAGGTGAGATAGTACACCTGCACACACACAAACACACAAACACACACACACACACACACATGCAAACGCATTACATCTGCACCTATTTTCTTCTCCGATTGAAGTCTTTAATTTGGGTGACCCAAAATCTCTACTATTTGATGTGCTTATGATGTGTTCAGTAGGTCTATATCCACATTAATAGTCTGTATACTTTCCTCTCAGGCTGCATAAGGAGTGCCGTAGTCTCTCTTTCCAAGTTCTGCATCTCTACTGGGGTATGACACAGGAAACATCGCCATATGTTTCACATTGTCGTAGGCAGTCCGGTGTGGGGCAGGTGGTTAGTCGGCGTAAAAAAGTGTGTCAAATGTACCCAGAGGTCACCTTAGACCGTAACTCCCTGCCAGCAGCTGGCATCACATTGATAATAGATGGGCAGGGGTCCCTGAGACCGTGGCATACATCACTACCATCTGCCTCTGCCAGTGCAGGGGCAGGCACTGACTGCATTAGGTTGGCACAGAGGGGGCACAAAGTGAACCACAACACACAAGGGTTTCCTGTGGTTTGTACCCACATCCTCTAGCCAGGGGGTGAGGAGGTCCAGGAGCACATGCTGGTGCAGGTCAGCCAGGTGAGGGAACACTGCCAGAGAAGATGTCTGGTGCAGAGAGAGAGAGAGAGAGAGAGAAGAGAGAGAGAGAGAGAGAGAGAGAGAGAGACAGAGAGAGAGAGAGAGAGAGAGAGAGAGAGAGAGAGAGAGAGAGAGAGAGAGAGAGAGGAGACTGGGTTCAGTAGTCTATTTGAGGATGGTTAGCCTCTGCCCAGAAAATACACTATAGGCAAAAATCTAGCTGCTGGGAAAGTGTTTGAGTCCACACAATGTTTCTTATAGGTTTAGGGATAATATCACTGTATGATTGCTACCATTTATTTGCCTTATATCTCTAAGTGGTTTGGGATATCCCTGCTCCTGGAACATTAATTGTCATGACAGTATACTGTTATAGTGCATACAATAACTACCAGCTGTCATGAACAACAGAGAGCTTTGACATGCCATCATCCAGCATATTGCACTGCAATAAGCAAGTTAGCAACTACAGTAATATTCCAGTAACCACCATCCACCCCTTATTGGTTCCGATATTGCGAAAGGGACAATCCCCCATATAATTGACAGTAATAGAAAAAGTAGTTGTTTATTATTCTGTGTGGCGCCCCTCCTGTGAATTGCAAACTGGTGTTTGAATTTGATTAAAGAAGCATCTCTATTTTAGCTTGGAAACAAGAGGAGGGCTACGAGCCTCTGTAAATATCAAAGGCCTGCATATGCTTTGGCATTAGCGGCGGTTGCACATTAAATGGAACAAAAGTGTTTACGCAAAACAACAGTGGTACATCCCTTTGATGTGAAATAGACCTGGCTGGAGCGATTTTGCCACCTCGACAACAATGCTTTGTGGCTAATAATACAGGTTGACGGGGATGATCTGGCTCATTAGTGGGGGTTGTGAATATGTGCACTTTGTTGTTTACCGTACAGGGTAGGGGTCAATTCCATTTCAATTCCAGTCAACAATCTACACAAAATACTCTGCAAAGTCAAAGTGAAAGATTTGTATTAATAAAAACATAAAATATAGTCATTGCATAAGTATTCAGCCCCTTTGTTTAGGCAAGTCTTAAATTATTTCAGGAGTAAAATCTGGCTAAACAAATCACATAATAAGTTACATGGACTCACTCTGTGTGAAATAACTGTGATGAGTGTGATTAGAAGGAGTCAGGCGCAGGAGGGTTTACAGAGTTTATTCCGTCGTACACAGTTGCGCTGGATAGCGACAACAAAATACAGGCACAAGGGAACAATCTACACCGGCAATACAAGGTACGGGTAGCTCCAACAAAATACAGGCACAGGGGAATAATCTACCCCGGCAATACAAGGTACGAGTAGCTTCACTGAGCTACACTCAACTCAAATAAAACAATCACCCACATGGACAAGGGAGCAGAGGGAACACTTATACACAGACTAATGAGGGGATATGAACCAGGTGTGTGTAATTGACAAGACAAGACAAATGGAATGATGATATATGGAGCGGCAGTGGCTAGTAAGCCGGTGACGACGAACGCCGAAGTCTGCCGAACAAGGAGGGGAGGCAGCCTCAGCAGAAGTCGTGACAATAACAGGGGTTGACATGATTTTTTAATGACTAGCCCTTCCTCTGTCCCCCATACATACAGCATCTATAAGGTCCCTCAGTCAAGTATTGAATTTCAAGCACAGATTCAACTACAAAGACCAGAGAGCTTTTCGAAAGCCTCATAAAGAGGGGGAGTGATTGGTAAATGGGTAACAATAACAAATCAGACATTGAATATCGCTTTAAGCATGGTCAAGTTGATAATTATGTTGTGGATTATGTATTAAACCACCCAGACACATCAAAGATACATTCATCCTTCTTAACTGAGCTGCAGGACAGGAATGAAACTGACATTGAGGTCATTGGTGATTCTAAAACAGCTACAGAGTTCAATGGTTGTGATAGGAGAAAACTGAGGATGGATCAACAATATTGTAGTGACTCCACAAGAATACAAATATACTGAAAACATCCATCTTGTATGCAACAAGGCACTAAAGTAATACTGCAAAAAACACAGTAAAGGAATACACTTTTTGACACAAATACAAAGCCTTATGTTTGGGGCAAATCCCACACAACACAACACAGCACTGAGTAACTGCCTCCTTATTTTCAAGCATGTTGGTGGCTGCATCATTGTTTGGGTATGCTTGACATTGGCAAATACTGGGGAGTTTTTCAGGATAAAAAGAAATGGGATGGATCTAAGCAAAGGCAAAATCCTAGAGGAAAACTTGCTTCAGTCTGCTTTACACCAGAGACTGGGAGAGGAATTCACCTTTCAGCAGGACAATAACCTACAACACAAGGCCAAATCTACACTGGAGTTGCTTACCAAGAAGACATTGAATGTTCCTCAGTAGCCAAGTTACCATTTTTACTTAAATCTTCTTGAAAATCTATGGCAAGACTTGAAAATGTCTGTTTAGCCATGATCCTCAAAATCTTGACAGAGCTTGAAGAATTTTGAAAAGAATAATGGGCAAATATTGGGTAAGTCTCTTTAAGAGACTTACCCAAGAAGACTCAGCTATAATCGATGCAAAGGCTTTTTTTAGCATGTCATTGACTCAGGGAGCTGAAGACTTATGCAATGACTTTATTTTAGTTATTACATGTTTATTCATCTTTAAAACATTTTATAATTTTTCTAGATTATTGACAAAAAAATGACACAATAGAATGTGAAGAAATCCAAGGTCTCTGAATGCTTTTGCAAGGCACTGTAAATTAGTACAACTTGTAATTGGAATTAGAATTTGGTTTAATTGCTGAATTGACTGAAATTTGAATTTAAATGGAATTGACCCGACCCTGGTACCATACTGCTTGTCATTGAACATTTGCCATTGTTGTGTTTTTTTCAGCGTGTCACACACTTAGGTTCTTTGTGGCACCTTTTTAAGTTGAAAATGATCAAATCCGAATACCATAACATGATTGTTGATAATTGCACAGTATTTTGCAACTTAATGTTAGATGGTTCCTCACACTGAATGTAGTCTATAGACCAGGAGAAACTGTAATCCATGGTTCTGTTTGTTTTAAACAGCCACTACAAACGGCAGCTAACTTTAGCCACCGCTAGTTAAAATTCAATGATAGGAGCAAATGTACTGCAATGCTGAACTTCCCCTTGAAGATAGGATGTAGTAAGAGCAATCTATCCATGTGACTCAACAAGCCCTTTATACAGAAAACATTGTGACCAGAGTCAAGAAAATCCTAGCCCCTTAAGTCAAAAACCAAAAGTAGTGCGCTACAAATGGAATAGGGTGCCATTTGGGACGCAACCCCTCTCTAGTCCTCCTCTTTCTTTAATGCTGCATAAGGACAGGCTCGTTTCTCACTGCCTTCTTAATGCTCTCTTAGCCGAAGCGTGGCTATTGATCACCTGAGAGCTGCCCTTTTCCGTGTAAAACGAGGAGAGTTTCTCAGAGGCCTGAGAGCTCAGAGCAGGATGCTGTCGATGCTGTGAGGTTGGGCCTGGAATCTGGATGTAAGGAATAGTGAGGGATAGGAAGAGGGAGGTGTCTCTTATCTCAGAAGCTCCAGACCTCCTTCTCTTCTTCCTTTTACTCAGACTAGGTATGGAGAGGACGCTTGGAGAGATGGGTTGGACTCCAGACCTAATGGTTTGGAGATTACTATCTAATCTGTTGTCATGGTAATAATATATGGTAATCAGGGTTGTGTCCAAAATGGCACCCTATCCCCTACATAGTGCACTATGTTTGACTAGAGCCATATGGGCCCTAGTCAAAAGTAGTGCTCTATCTAGGGAATAGGGTGCCATTTGAGACGCATCCCAGGTGGTCTTTCATTCAAGCTCAATTGTTAGAGGTGGAAGAGAAAATGTAATACAGACCATCCGATTGAACGATAGAGTGGTGACAGCACAGGGGTATGCTTTCAGAGCCAATCTGTCAGACAGAAGGGGGACAGGTAGCTGCCGTGAAACAATTCATTTCAACTGCCTTGTTGTGCATCCTAGTCCTACCTCTGCCAGGCAGACAGCAAGCTGAAGGGGAGAGAGATTGAGAGAGAGGGAGGTCTGGCAGCTAACTCCATTAGCAACTGTTTGTTTCTCATAAAGCTGCCGAGACATTGTTTGTGAGTGAATGAGTGAGTGTGTGAATGAGGGAGGGATGGAGGATCTGGCAACTAACTCTATTAGCAACTGTTTGTTTCTCATAAAGCTGCCTAGAGGGGCAGCGATGGGGAGAGAGGCGAATGAGTTTCGCTTGCAAATAAAGTACGCTTCTTATCCACACGGGGGGTTCTGGTGTTGGTGTCGCTGCTGCTGTTTTTTTTTTCTTCTCTGTTGTCACTACTGAGGTGTCTGATGAGAAAGAATCAATTGCACAGATTTAGCTTGGCTTGACGGCTATTTGTTGTGAACATGTGGGTGTTGTGAACACAAACTCTGTCCGTGTGTATGGACATGAACTTGTTTGATTGTTCCATTTTTTGGTCCTCTGGGAAGTTAGTTTCTGTGTGTGTCTGTGCATGTGCGTGCTTGCCACCCTGCATTCGAATTTGACAGCGGAAGATCATAGACAACATGAACAGCGCTTCAATAACTGTAAAAAGCTAAATGGATTCCTTCGTGCATACAGTTATGTGGGGTCACATGTTCAAAAGCTGTGCTTATATACTATTGTTCTTGAATAATTCAGAAGTGACTGGGAAAAGGATAAGCATCAGACATGTAGCACTGTTCTGTTCTGACATTCACAGGCTTGAAAGAGAGCAGAAAGAAAGGTTACATTTGAATTGAGAAGGGATGTTGAGGAGACGTTAACAGCAGATTTGAGAAGGGATGTTGAAGAGACGTTAACAGCAGAATTGAGAAGGAATGTTGAAGAGACGTTAAGAGCAGAATTGAGAAGGGATGTTGAAGAGACATTAACAGTAGATTTGAGAAGGGATGTTGAAGAGACGTTAACAGCAGAATTGAGAAGGAATGTTGAAGAGACGTTAACAGCAGAATTGAGAAGGGATGTTGAAGAGACGTTAACAGCAGAATTGAGAAGGGATGTTGAAGAGACGTTAACAGCAGAATTGAGAAGGGATGTTGAAGAGACGTTAACAGCAGAATTGAGAAGGGATGTTGAAGAGACGTTAAGAGCAGAATTGAGAAGGGATGTTGAAGAGACGTTAACAGCAGAATTGAGAAGGGATGTTGAAGAGACGTTAACAGCAGACAGCATCAACCTTTTAAAATTCGTCCTCGCCATCATCAAGCTGTGTTTTAGTAAGGGAGTGAAATATTTTCTGATTTGCAGGAGATTTGGTTTACTTGATCTCCTTCAATGCTGTCACTGTCCACTGTGTCCTTGTGATGAAATGTCTTTGGCAAAATGGAAGACTGTCGTAGGGCATCTGGGGTCTGGCTTGTCCCAAATGGCACCCTATCCCCTGTATAGTGCACTACTTTTGACCAGGGCCCATAGGGAAACTCTGGTCAAAAGTTAAGCACTATATATATATATATATATATATATATATATATATATATATATATATATATATATATATATATATATATATATATTTGAAGTCGGAAGTTTACATACACCTTCGCCAAATAAATTTATACTCAGTTTTTCACAATTCCTGACATTTAATCCTAGTAAAAATTCCCTGTTTTAGGTCAGTTAGGATCATCACTTTATTTTAAGAATGTGAAATGTCAGAATAATAGTAGAGAGAATGATTTATTTCAGCTTTTATTTCTTTCATTTAATTCCCAGTGGGTCAGAAGTTTACATACACTCAATTAGTATTTGGTAGCATTGCCTTTCAATTGTTTAACTTGGGTCAAACGTTTCGGGTAGCCTTCCACAAGCTTCCCACAATAAGTTGGGTGAATTTTGGCCCATTCCTCCTGACAGAGCTGGTATAACTGAGTCAGGTTTGTAGGCCTCCTTGCTCGCACACGCTTTTTCAGTTCTGCCCACACATTTTCTATGAGTGAGGTCAGAGCTTTGTGATGGCCACTCCAATACTTTTACTTTGTTGTCCTCAAGCCATTTTGCCACAACTTTGGAAGTATGCTTGGGGTCATTGTTCATTTGGAAGACCCATTTGCGACCAAGCTTTGACTTCCTGACTGATGTCTTGAGATGTTGCTTCAACATATCCACATAATTTTCCTTCCTCATGATGCCATTTATTTTGTGAAGTGCACCAGTCCCTCCTGCAGCAAAGCACCCCCACAGCCTGATGCTGCCACCCCCGTGCTTCACGGTTGGGATGGTGTTCTTCGGCATGCAAGCAACACCCTTTTTCTTCCAAACATAACGATGGTCATTATGGCCAAACAGTTCTATTTTTGTTTAATCTGACCTGAGGACATTTCTCCAAAAAGTACGATCTTTGTCCCCATGTGCAGTTACAAACCGTAGTCTGGCTTTTTTATGGCGGTTTTGGAGCAGTGGCTACTTCCTTGCTGAGCGGCCATTCAGGTTATGTCGATATAGGACTAATTTTACTGTGGATATAGATACTTTTGTACCTGTTTCCTCCAGCATCTTCACAACATTTGACCAGGGACCATAAGGCTCTGGTCAAAACGAGTGCACTATATATGGAAAAGGGTGCCATTTGGGACGCAATCATAGAGTTACAACAATGAACACAACACATGAAAACAGTACTTTTTGTGATTGCTTTTCTTTGGTTTTGACAAGAAATCTAGGATATGTCTGTGTTGTCTGTATTCACTGAGGAAGTTTTGCATGTTCATAATCTTATTCTCTAAATTGTGACATCTATAACCAGGCCATCTTTTCTACCATAGCATTACACACAACAAACAACAACACATTTGATATTCAAAGATGTTCGTCCAAGTTAATTATGCATGATTCATCGCTCTTTTCACTCAGAATCCTCAAGTTATGTTTTGTTCCAATGTATAGCCTAGCCTACATAATAATTAATCACATTTATTCCAAACTGGGTCCTTTGTATTTATCTCTTCAACTTGTTGCCCTTCTGTCAATGTAAACAATAGTTTGTTTGTTCAGGGGCTTGATCTGCCTGTTACTGGCAGTGGGATATACTTGTGCCGGGCAAGGTTCTTCAACCAGGCAATTTATTTCTTCTTCAATATAATGACTTCAGCATCAAAGCGGGCGAAAGACAGAGACGAAGTGAGAGCACTTATATCATAACGCCCCTCCTCCTCCCTTCCCTCCTCCCCTCCCTCCTCCCCTCCCTTCTCCCCTCCTCCTCCCCTCCCTCCCTCCTCCCCTCCTCCTCCCCTCCTCCCCTCCGCCTCCCCTCCTCCTCCTCCGCCTCCCCTCCTCCTCCCCTCTGCCTCCTCCTCAACCAGACTCCCAAGCAGCACGTGAATATGCTCAAATGAAGAAGAAAAAAGCAATGCACCGAAACAACAAAAAAGCCACCTTTTCTTTTGTTGTTTCGCTATGCTCGGCGAAGTGCAGACCACAGCAGTAAATTGCGCTTGAATGCAACACATTTTCACTGGTTGTGTCCCAAATTGCACCATATTTCCTATGTATTGCAATATGTTCCTATGTTTTGCAATACTTTGGAGTCTGGTTAAGCTTGTGTCTTTGAAATCCACCTCCAAAGCCGCTACTGGTTGGATTACATTGCCCACATTGTCTTCCCTCTTCCCTGTTGTGACTGTGGATGTTTCCCCCAGAGTGGTACAGATATAGGTACAGATATAGGATCAGCTTCCCTTCTCCCATTATTAACATTAACCATTAGTGGGGGAAATGCAAAACTGACCCAAGATCAGGGTCTAGGTCTAACTTTAACCTACTCTGTCATGACCTATATTCAGGTGGGCCAAAGGGGGCAGCATCATCAGAGAGGTGTCAGGTGACACCTATGAGGTCATTGTGGACCATTCCTTCTTCACTGAGCCTGTCTCCTGTGAGGTCACCAATGCCCTGGGCAGCACCAACATCAGCAGGAACGTGGACGTCTACTGTGAGTAGTAGTCCGCAAGTAACACACACACACACACACACATACTACTGTGAGTAATCCCCAAGAAAACACACTCAGGAACTATAACTAGCTAGCTACAGGCAGTAGGAATCACATCCAGTACATGTATAGTCCCAAATAGATGGTTTGTAGCTGTTCAGCTAACTGTCAACAAGATTTCAACTAACTATCCACTAACCCTTGCCCTAACCTTAATCCTTACCCTAACCGTAACCGTAACCCTAACCCCACAAGTTGTAACGTATCAACAGAGTTGAAGTTGTTAGCTTGTTGATGCCGTAGCTTGAGTATCTGTAGATCATCTATAGATGACTATCCAAATAAAGTCTAACCATTTCTGTTCCTGTGATTCCAGTTGGGCCCAGAATGGCTGCTGAGCCACAGTCCCTACAGGTGGACCAGGGATCAGACGCTATCTTCAACTGTGCCTGGACAGGAAACCCCTCCCTCACCATCGTATGGATGAAACGCGGCTCTGGAGTGGTAGGCATTGTAATCACCATCATCCTTTTCTATTGTGCTTATTGTACAAGACCCATTCCCTCTTCAGGGCAATAACGTATTATATTCTGTTCTATTATATTATATTCAGTTCTAATACATTTTTATTCTATTCAATTATGTTCTAGCCTATCCTGTTCTAGTCTATTCTATTGTCTTATTTTATTTTCTATTCTCTTATATTCTAAGGTGTATTCTATTCTACAGGTGTTCATTTTTATACTGTGCCAATGCAGCAGCTATTCTCTGTAGTTAACCTTGAAAAGCACTTGTCATCAAATTCAGACATTTCAAGAGACTATAGAAAAACTAGAAATGGGCCCAGACACTCAACACATCATACTTTACCTTCATAATGGTATCGGTTAAAAATAATCTATTTTACATGGTCCACTGGTTTCAGTCTGTGGTATAGGCAATTCCACCCATGCAGTTCATGTTGATATTCTGAGATTAACGTACTCTTTCATACCGTTTATTAAAGCAGTGGCTCAGGTGGCCTTGCAGACGACTAAGTGTGTGCCATCACTCTCCTTTTGGTGAGTGCTTATTGGGTTTTCGATTGGCTGATACGAGGGTTGGACGGAAGGACTCGGCTGCAGCCTTGAATTCAGAGGCGAGCGTTTTACCACCAGCCTGACCTTTGACCTTGACCCTCCACAGGTGCTTAGCAACGAGAACATCCTGACGCTCAAGGCGGTGAGGCAGGAGGATGCTGGGAAGTATGTATGCCGGGCGGTGGTCCCCCGAGTTGGAGCTGGAGAGAAGGAAGTGTCGCTTACTGTGAATGGTAAGTACACTTCACATGTGGATGAATGCTAAATTCATTTCCAAGTTGAATGTGGAAGTTGTTCCAAGCTCAGGGGCATGTTTCAGGCTAGCTGGACTCAGGGATAACATGGTAAAAGCAGAGACATATTTATGCTAGTGGTGTCAAGATCAGTGGGTCATAATAACATAGTTTGCTTTTGACAGGATGAAAAAAATCATGGATTTACAGCTAGGACTGTAACTTAGTGTGTAAAAATGAACTGTTAACTATTTCAATTAAAGGATTTCTGTCATATCACAATGGCTGTCAATCATCGTTGATACCCGATACTATCATAATATTACCTAACCCTACTCCTATTACAGATATGTTTTGATGTCTCCAGGCTTTCTGACATCAAAGCTTAGCCTTCATGTTGGCTTGAGACTAGTGTACTTTCAATTGTTCCTTGTCTTTCAGAGGAAATATTTGAAACATAAACATACATACATACATATATTTGACATATTGGAAATATGTGTGTTATCTGAAAGGAAAAAAACTGTCATTGTCTGTTAGCGTTCGTTAATATAATCAATATCATTGACAATGACTTCACCTAGGAATGAGCATGTTGCACCAGAAATAAACAACACAGGATAAATGTAATTAAAGATGAAAAAGGTGATTAAACACGTCTTTACATCGATTGCAAATGGACTGATCTCCCAGCCTTATCTCAGTGCAGCAACAGCTGGCCAAGGCTAAATGAGAAGTTATTGCAACCTTTTTTAACTAATCAATAAATAGTCAACAAAGACAGTTGTTTGATATGCCTGAAGACAAGGTCAGGCAATCGATGGCGAGCTCTATCGAATAACTCCTCCGTAGAAGAATTTCTGAAGCCGGGATATCATCATAAAATTCATAGCACAAAATGGCTGACTCGAAATTGTACTTTTTTCCCCCTCTCGCTTGCCAAAGGGGCTCTCTTATTGTCTGCTCTCATTGCAGGTTTAACCAGTCAATGAAAAAGGGTTCTGGAGGCATATAGACTGACTGTTTTGATGAAAGCTTTCACCCTTGAGCCCATACAGTGTAATACAGTTCTGCTGTAGTGAACCAATAAGAGAGAGTGAGGTTTGGCTTTTATTAATTTATCCTTCCTTGTGAAGGAGGCTTATTCTCTCCTTGAAGCTTGTGTCAGGAAGTCCATTATTTGAAGAACTGAAAAGGTGAAGCATTTGGCCACAAGGGTTTTTACGCTAAACCCACCCATCACCATTGTTTCTATGCAGAGGCTGATTTGGACAGGTTATGGTTAAGAATCATATTTTACAGTGAAAGTGTTTGGATTCCAGGCTAGTGAATCTTGGTTTCACTCCCCACTCCAAGCACAAACAAGTGACATCTCCTCTCCGCCAATAAATACATCCACCCTGTTTTCCTCCTCTGGTGACTCAGGAGAGCAGCTCCAAGATAAAGTCATGGGAAATAAATGAATCTAATTATAGCACTCCTTTGAGCTTCCCGGTCCTTCGTCAGATCTCTCGGGCTCCCCCACAGGAGCCCTGTGTGAATACGTTTGGCTGTATTGAGAAGCCCATTTTGCACTGGAAAGCCCCCTCCCCCCCCCAGCTTTTTATTCCTGTACATAATTAAGGGGAAAGAGACAGTTCCGTTGTCTGAAAGTGTCCAACATTATGCAGGAATGCAGTTGCAAGAACACAGCAGACGTCTAACAAAATGAATGGTAGCTGTAATTTATGTCCTGGTGAGCAAACAAAACAGTATGTGGACTAAGCTGCCAAAAAGCATTACAAACTAGCGGTACCTCAAAATAAGTCGTCTGGGTGTCCCCGAGGAGAGGTTTGAGCAGACGCTCTTATTCGGAGCGAATTATAGGAGCGATTAGGGTTAAGTCCCTTGCTCAAGGGCACAGACAGATTTTTCACCTAGTCGACTCTGGCATTCGAACTAGCGACCTTTCGGCTAGTGGCCCAACACTCTTAACCGGTAGCCTACTGAAGTCGGGTATTCTTTTTCCTCGCTTCTTCCTTTCCATTGATGTCTGTTTTGCTTCTGTAAACAGTGACACAGAATTCAGGCCCCTGGGTTTCTCTGAGTGAAATGTGGCTGCAGTTGAATGGAAAGAAATAAGATAATGTTTGTTATTCTTATGGTCAGCAGTCCTGGAATTTGTAAGAGCTCCTTGACTTGGGAGGCTGTCATCGTCACACTGTGTCAGTCAAAGGTCACACATTTCAAAGGTTTTCTTTCACAGGCGGAGGAGTTGAAATGGAACTAACGCACAGGACGGCGAACTGGAATGACTTTGTTTTCTCTAGACCTTTATCGAACCCTTCCACTGTCCTCCGCTGTACACCCAAACCTTCTACCTTTCTTCTTCTATTTCTTAGCCTTTAAGCAATAAAAACAACCTTATTTTCACCGCGCCGTGAATCTCACCTTAAGAAAAACGAATTAAAATCTCATCATGAACAATTACTAGTCTCCATTATACTGTAAACTAGAAAGTATTATAATGCCTGTGCCCTTCGCCTTCCCCCGTTGATAGGCCGTTGATGTATGTGGGTGTTTTATTGGAGTGATTGACTGCTTTTCCCTTGGCCGTGCTGTAGGTCCTCCCACTATCTCCAGCACCCAGACGCAGCAAGCCCTCTACGGGGAGAAGGGGCAGATCAAGTGTTTCATCCGCAGCACTCCTCCTCCCGACCGCATTGTGAGTCACACATCCCTCCTTCCTTCTGAAAAACAAGTATTTTAAAACTGAGTTTGGGCCATCTATGTTCCAACCAACGAGGGACCTTATTGGTTTTAACATGATGAAGACGTGTTCACGCCTCAAGTCAATCATTGACCAGTGAATGACAGTGGACATTTGTTATGAATAGAATGTGGAGGTATGCCTAAATATGGCCAAGGATAGGTGGGGTGGCAACAAAGGATCCCAATGGGGCAAAAGTAGATCAAAAAATTATATGAGGGAATCCTTGCATATTAAATGATTGGTTACACTTTATTTGGATAGTCCGGATAGTCTACCTGTAGATGTACCAAATGACAAATTGGCTTCCTTACCATTTAACAGTTTGGATTTCTGTCTTACCTTGTAGACTGTATAGGGTAAGGAAACAATAATGGGTGAAATATCCCTATAATGCAGTGCAAACCAAATGAATGAGCTTGACCTAAAGAAATAAGAAAGTAGGTCAGGTGAGGACAACCCTAAGGACTTAACATAGAACAATCAAGGGCAAATGATATCCTAATGAATATCCTATCCTAATGTAAAAAAGAGGGCGTAGTCCGTAGAGAAAGAGCTCATAGACATGTAGGCTAGTAATGAAATACATTAAGGAAGTGAAGGCAAATGAATTGAAAATTAGAAGTCATTATCCTCATTTAGAGAACAGAATATCAAGCCTTTTCCTGAAACAGACTAATATTTACTTCACAGTGGAAATGGAGGGATTCATCCCATTCCTGACCTATACTAATCAGCAGAGGTGGGACCAAGTCACTATTATTCGAGTCACAAGCAAGTCTCCAGTCACAAGGTCCGAGTCTCAAGTCGAGTCCCAAGTAGAATGGGTCGAGTCTCGAGTCAAGTCCAAGTCGTGCATTCAAAGACAAGTCATGTCGAGTCAAGTTTTTCAAGTCATGTCTCAAATCAAGTAAAACAAAATCTATACATGCAATGACTTGTTCAACCTCAAATCAATTTATTGAGGCTACCAGACAGCCCTTTTCATTATTGTGTCTACAACACATTTTGATTACGTAATTATAAAATAGGGACTTGTAGCAGTGGGAAGGGCATGAAATCAGCAGAAGGCAAGGCAGGTTGACGTGCTCAGAGTGTAGATTTATTTACAGGTCTTAGTGATCCAATGGTGAAAGCACCATATCATATCAAAATATACAAGTAGATTTATCAAATATACACGGGCAATATCTCAAAAGAAATAGCTTCTGTATTAGGCTTAGCCTGTCCTGAACGAACACAGGTAGAGGGCAAGACTGCACAGCCTCCCCTTGAGAAAACAAAATCGAATCTGTCTAACAGGAGCTCAAACAGCTACATATAAGCACTTGACCCCTCCCAGGACCATACAATCACCCAATTGGCAATTACAACCAATAAACTGGTTCTACAATGTAAAAGGCAATTTGTCTTAATCAGAGTTAATGATTATTAATGATATTTCATCACGATTCATAAATGGAATAATAATTGTATCTTATTCAATGTAGGCTACTGACTCCAAAGCGTGGAGTGCAGGCTAAGTAGCCTATTTCTATGCGCACTGAGGCGTGCGCTCCTATTATGCACAACCAGAATGACAGAGACATAGGACACAGACACACAGAACTCCGACATAACCCTGGAAATATTAACAAAATAAACCATACATTGAAGTAAATAAACAGAACTTCTACCTCATGAGTCTTGCGAACATCCATGTTCACAATAAACATCGGGCCCACTCAGAGGGTAAGAAATGGTAAATGAAAATGTATATCAAACATGAAACAGAAATGTCTTAAGTGTTGCAATAAATGGTATGGGGATGGAATGATGAAACGCTAGCAATTATTGTAGGATTAGATGTATATAGATTGACCATATATGCATTTAAACATGTGAAAGAAACAGCAAACATTTCAACAATAGAACGAAGCACTCTCCACTGGAGTTTGGAGAGCGCAAGTGAAGAGACGCACCTATGGCGCACAGTAATAATTCATTTTATCAACAAATTCCAAATGCAAGCTTCATAAGTAAATTATCAATTTCAAGCCATTTTAACATGCCAAAAGACCAATAGGCCTAAGCTAGTAATTGTTGCTTGATGCCACATTGCTGTTGAGCTTGCAAAGTAAAGTTAATATTCTTGATCACCAACACATTTTTGGATCTGCATGTATTATGCCAATCCTCTCTCCATACAATTTGATGTTTGCGCTGCACGTGATCCTAAATGGGAGACCGGGGATAATTGTAACACGGGATAGTTGTAACACTTGCAACTCCTCCAATCAGGAGCGAGGTAGAATCATGTAATTCACTGTGCACATGCTCAGTTTAATCCTGAACCCTCATGTGAAAAAGCAAGTCTCTGTGATATACTCTGCAGATTCTATTGACAGAAATCTGATTTTGAGGTAAGAAAGTAATTATTTTCACCAAATGTGTTTTTGTGATGGCATCATCTGCTTTGTAGTTACGTTCACCATACTTATATCAGGCTTATAACCAGTCTGTGTAGAGATATTTGATGCAAGTTAGCAATACTAAAGTTTTAACATTTAGCTAAAATGGAAGCTAGCTAGAGTCTGCAAGGGTCAGGGTTAGTTGAAACAACTTGTGAGAAAATGTTACAACTAACCCAGAGTAAAACTGAATGTTTTTGGTACATGTTTTATTTTACTTTCAGCATGCCTAGATCATGGGAAAGAAAGACAGACAGGGGAGTACCTCTCCACACTTTGAAAATAGCATCAAATGATGTAGCAGAGCAGGGGAAGTCAATCAGATCGGTTGCAAAGTTGTAAGGCATATGTCATGTGACGCTGTACAGATTCTGCAAAGAGAGAAAGAAGCTACTGGAGAAGGGGTCGAGAGAGCTTCCTCATGTAGGCTACCGTAGTGGAAACAGGGTCTTCATGGATGAGCAGGAGCAGAAGTTGTCAGAGTATCTCTTGAGGGCAGCTGATTTATATTATGGATTGTCTCCCCGTGAGGTAAGCACTTGATAGGAATTAGTGAGGAGTAAGTAAGGGCAAAGTTAGCAGTTAATGTTGGTGTCAATTAAGGTCAAGGGAGTGAGTACTAATGTAAATGATTAATGTAAAGTATTAATTGGGGAAAGTATTGAACGTATTTTATATTGTTACAGGTCAGGAAATGTGCCTACCAACTTGCTGTACAATATGGTTGCAAGCATCCTCAGTCATGGGATGAGACCTCTATGGCGGGAGCAGACTGGTTCTCATCTTACCTAAAGCGGTACCCTACTTTCTCCATTAGGAGTGCTGAAGCAACTAGTCTGTCACGGGCCACAAGTTTCAACAGAACAAATGTGGCAGAGTTTTTTTAGCACGACTCAGGATAAGACCCAGATGCAGGCACAGGAGGCGAATGGTTCAGTTCTCAGATAATTTATTATAACACGGGGGCCAGGCAAAGGGCAGGTCAAGGACAGGCAGAGGTTCAGAGTCCGACAGGTACAGGACGGCAGACAGGCTCAGGGTCAGGGCAGGCAGAAGTTCATAAACCAGGTCAGAATCAGGCATGTACAGAACGGCAGGTAGGGTCAGGGCAGTCAAAAAGGTCAGTACCGGGAGGACTAGAAAACAGAAACTAGAGCGACTGGAAAACTGGAAAACATGCTGGTAAGACTTGGTAAGACAAGACGAACTGGCAACAGACAAACAGAAAACGCAGGTATCAATACACAGAGGATAATTGGGAAAATGGGAGACACCTGGTGGGGGGTGGAGACAAGCACAAGACAGGTGAAACAGATCAGGGTGTGACATTTTTAAATACAGCTTTGATGGCAATGCTATATGGAATGTTGACGAGACAGGAATAACCACAGTACAAACACCTGATAGAGTGGTCGCGAAACGTGGCACAAAACAGGTTGGAGCAATCACCTCAGCAGAAAGGGGTACACTAGTGTCAATGGCTTGTGCTATAAATGCAATAGGAACTTTTCCCACACAAAAGATACCACGACCACGTTGAATGGGATGGACCAATTGGATGTGTTGGAAGTGGAAATGGATCCGGGGATGCAGGAGAATGACTTCCTCATTTTCCTTGAACACTTGGCTAAACATACCAAGGTCAGCCTGGAAGGAAGGTGGTCCTTCTCCTTGACAACCACAGCTCACACCTGTCTATCAGGACCATTGATTTATGTAGGCGCTCTGGCACTTTCTTTCCCCCTACACTGTTCACACAAGCTCCAGCCCCTGGACAGGAGTGTGTACCGTCCACTGAAGAAAATTGTGAACTCTGCAAGTGATTCCTGGATGAGGATGAACCCCGGAAAGACCATGACCATATATGACATTCCAGGCCTTGTCAAAACAGCATTTCCAGGTGCCACAACACCCACCAATGTACAGGCTGGGTTCAGGTGCACCGGCATTTGGCCATACAATGCTGATATATTTCAGGAATGTGACTTTGCACCCTCACCTGTCAATGATCGTCCTGCTCCAGCTAACACACTGGCCTTGCCAACTACCTCCCAGGTCACCTCTTCAGTCACCTCTCAGGCCACTGTGCCCACTGTGCCCAGGCCACCTCTTCAGCTGCCTTCCAAACCACCTCTCCAGCTGCCTGTCAGGCCACCTCTCCAGCTGCCTCTCAAGCCATCCCTCCAGCTGCCTTCCAGGCCAACTCTCCATATGCCTCCCAGGCCACCTCTCCAGCTGCCTCCCAGGCCAACTTTCCATCTGCCTTCCAGGCCACCTCTCCAACTGTCTCCCAGGCCACCTCTCCAACTGCCTTCCAAGCCACCTCTCCAAATGCCTTCCAGGCCACCTCTCCAGCCAATTCACAGGGCACCTCCCCACATGTATCAGGCTGTGGCTGGGAAACACCTGATTACTCTTCTGATTTCAACCCAGTTGATGTACGCCCCTTCCCAAAAGCAGGGCCCAGGAAAATTACAACAAAGGGTAGGAAGAGGAGAAAAACTGTGATTTTGATGAATACACCCATCAAGCAGACACTGGAAGGCAATTAGTTTTTGCCCTGCCTAAAAATACTGCTGGAAAGAAGCAAGCCAAGACAAACCACATTGAACAACAACAAACAACTGTCCTGCCTAAGAAAAAAGCCAAAACAAAGCACATTGAACCAGAAGATTCAGATTCCTCCAACGAGGAAGATCAAGTCCAAGGAGGTCTGGGATCAGTGCTGGGAATGCAAATTATGGGCCCACCAAGCCTGTACCCCAGGACAGCATACCACTGTCACAACTGTGACTCTGATTAAGTGAACATGTCCCACATTCAGTCACACACAGAGACACACTCACACACACACCACAAACGTTCAGGTGTTTAGTTTAGCCTAGTTGTTGTTTGGTTGAGAAATACCATTTAGTGGAGGGTAAAATATGAGTCTGTCAAAAAAAACATTTTATTATTTATATTGATTATTATTTTTGCATGGTAATGTTGCTCTCATGGTCTCAATAAAGGCGTTCAATAATTAGTTGCATGTCATGATTTATGCACTTTTTCATTCTGTTACAATTCACCCTAAGCACTGTTACAACTAACCCAGACCATGGGGTAAATTGTAACACTTTACTCCTTGTATTTAAGACAATACCATGTATTTGCAGTTTGATTTACACATATAATAACAACACCAATTTGTAAAGGACAGATGTACAGTGAGGGAAAAAAGTATTTGATCCCCTGCTGATTTGTATGTTTACCCACTGACAAAGACATGATCAGTCTATAATTTTAATGGTAGGTTTATTTGAACAGTGAGAGACAGAATAACAACAAAAAAATCCAGAAAAACGCATGTCAAAAATGTTATAAATTGATTTGCATTTTAATGAGGGAAATAAGTATTTGACCCCTCTGCAAAACATGACTTAGTACTTGGTGGCAAAACCCTTGTTGGCAATCACAGAGGTCAGACGTTTCTTGTAGTTGGCCACCAGGTTTGCACACATCTCAGGAGGGATTTTGTCCCACTCCTCTTTGCAGATCTTCTCCAAGTCATTAAGGTTTCGAGGCTGACGTTTGGGAACTCAAACCTTCAGCTCCCTCCACAGATTTTCTATGGGATTAAGGTCTGGAGACTGGCTAGGCCACTCCAGGACCTTAATGTGCTTCATCTTGAGCCACTCCTTTGTTGCCTTGGCCGTGCGTTTTGGGTCATTGTCATGCTGGAATACCAATCCACGACCTATTGTCAATGCCCTGGCTGAGGGAAGGAGGTTCTCACCCAACATTTGACAGTACATGGCCCCGTCCATCGTCCCTTTGATGCGGTGAAGTTGTCCTGTCCCCTTAGCAGAAAAACACCCCCAAAGCATAATGTTTCCACCTCCATGTTTGACGGTGGGGATGGTGTTCTTGGGGTCATAGGCAGCATTCCTCCTCCTCCAAACACGACGAGTTGAGTTGATGCCAAAGAGCTCGATTTTGGTCTCATCTGACCACAACACTTTCACACAGTTCTCCTCTGAATCATTCAGATGTTCATTGGCAAACTTCAGACAGGCCTGTATATGTGCTTTCTTGAGCAGGGGGACCTTGCGGGCGCTGCAGGATTTCAGTCCTTCACGGCGTAGTGTGTTACCAATTGTTTTCTTGGTGACTATGGTCCCAGCTGCCTTGAGATCATTGACAAGATCCTCCCGTGTAGTTCTGGGCTGATTCCTCACTATTCTCATGATCATTACAACTCCACAAGGTGAGATCTTGCATTGAGCCCCAGGCCGAGGGAGATTGACAGTTATTTTGTGTTTCTTCCATTTGCGAATAATCGCACCAACTGTTGTCACCTTCTCACCAAGCTGCTTGGCGATGGTCTTGTAGCCCATTCCAGCCTTGTGTAGGTCTACAATCTTGTCCCTGACATCCTTGGAGAGCTCTTTGGTCTTGGCCATGGTGGAGAGTTTGGAATCTGATTGATTTATTGCTTCTGTGGACAGGTTTATTTTATACAGGTAACAAACTGAGATTAGGAGCACTCCCTTTAAGAGTGTGCTCCTAATCTCAGCTCGTTACCTGTATAAAAGACACCTGGGAGCCAGAAATCTTTCTGATTGAGAGGGGGTCAAATACTTATTTCCCTCAATAAAATGCAAATCAATTTATAACATTTTTTACATGCGTTTTTCTGGATTTTTTTGTTGTTATTCTGTCTCTCACTGTTCAAATAAACCTACCATTAAAATTATAGACTGATCATTTCTTTGTCAGTGGGCAAACGTACAAAATCAGCAGGGGATCAAATACTTTTTTCCCTCACTGTAGGTTGTTTGTATCAAGTTTTGAATACACTTCCATAAACGATCTCTGAGAAACTGATGGAAAGGTGAAAAGTGATACACCCATCCCCGGTCTCCCCTAGCTGTACAGCAAATCAGTAATATGTTCGCTAGCTCACACGACCTGTGTTGATTGACAGTTTGGTAGTCCAATCAGAGGGGCCGAATGTGCATTTCACTAGCCAATCTGTTGCAGGCCGATGCTGCGGCTACTGTCTCTGGCTGCGTGGAGAGTAGGCTAATCCGCGGAGTAACAACGTTACAAAACCTGGACAGATCATTTCAAGTCATCAGTGTCAAGTTAATGTTGAGTCCCGAGTCTTGAGGCTTCAAGTCCAAGTAAAGTCTCAAGTTATTTTATTTTTTATCAAGTCGAGTCTCAAGTCTTAAAATGTGTGACTCGAGTCCAAGTCATGTGACTAGAGTTCCACAACTCTGCTAATCAGTTTCCTGTTGTGAGTGAAAGAAGTTCAATCTAAATATGCTCTCTACATGGGTCTCTCCAGGACACGGAGGGCTTACAGATGTCACCCTGTCAAACTAGCAAAGGCTTAGTGGCCCAAATTGAAGCAATCAGATGAGTGATTGGTGTGATCCTTGATGCGTTCCTAATGGCACCCTATTCCCTATGCACTACACTACTTTAGACCAGGGCCTATGGTCAAATTTAGAGCACTATATAGGAAATAGGGTGCCATTTAGGACATAATGCCTGACTTTGTATGAAGATAGAACATTGACAGCCATTTAACCAAGCCAAAGGTGGATTATACCTTTTATCTTTAATGCCCCAATAGGTTGTGTTGGCAGGTTGGTTGGTTTCTGTCAGGTGTGGGTGTGTTGGTGTGTGTGTGTGTGTGTATGGTGTGTGTGTATGTGGCGAGCATATGTGGCTGTGTTACTGTGTGCTTGTGTCCCCGTCCATACTGTAACATATAATTCTCACTGTTTTGTCTGCCACAGGCCTGGTCGTGGAAGGAGACAGTCTTGGAGTCGGGGACGTCTGGCCGATACACGGTGGAGACAGTGAGCACTGATGAGGGGGTAATCTCCACCCTCTCCATGAGTAACATCGTCCCTGCTGACTTCCAGACCATCTATAACTGCACCGCCTGGAACAGCTTTGGGTCCGACACAGAGATAATTCGACTGAAGGAACAAGGTACACCAACTCCCTTTGTACCACTTCAATCAATTCCTCACCCCTTTCCTGCAGTCAAATGACCAAATCGCCCACTAGTGGCCTCATGGGTGGAATGTTATTAATCTTTTTCATAATGTAATAGTTAAGAAACTATTTTTTTGTTTTGTTTTTACCCATTACAGTGGAGGGGGGGGGGGGGGGGGGGTGTATGTCTTTAACCCCTTATTTTTGGCAGTCTCCATATATACTTCCATTCATTTTTTTCAACTGGTACCGGGGACCAACAGAAAAGTCTTGTGAGGCCTGTGGGTCTCCTAGAGCAAAACAACTAACATGTACGTATTCGTGAGAGTCAACCTTTCCACAGTGGGGTCATATTAGTGTGTAGCCCAAACTATTCGGATGCTACAGACAGTTGGTAGATCGACTGTACCAACTTCAGCCAAGTCCCAAGACGCTTGTGGGGGCCGTAGAACAAAACCGAGAACACCATCCGGTCCGTGAGAGACTCATCTTTCCATAATAGTTTGTAGGCCAAACCATTCGGGTGCTACAGATGATTTTGTGAGAAGACCGATTTTCGGGATGTCTCATGGTCTGACAAACACCGATCTAGCTCTGTACCTTTCACTCAGATGCGGATGTGCGACATCGGCGGATGCTGTGGATCCAATGCAAAACAGATATCTCTACCTGAAACTTCAGATTTTTATGGGGATTATTTTATTATGCTAAGAAAATTGAGCACACAACCATGCAATCTCCATAGACAAACATTGGCAGTAGAATGGCCCGTACTGAAGAGCTCAGTGACTTTCAATGTGGCACCGTCATAGGATGCCACCTTCCAACAAGTCAGTTCGTCAATTTTCTCCCCTGCTAGAACTGCCTCGGTCAGCGCGTAAAAAAAGTCTGTCCTCGGTTGCAACACTCACTACCAACTTCCAAACGGTCTATGGAAGCAACGTCAGCACTAGAACTATTCGCCGGGACCTTCATGAAATGGGTTACCATGGCCGAACAAGTCCATATTATGGCAAGAACAGCACAAATAAGCAAAGAGAAACAACAGTCCATCATTACTTTAAGACATGAAGGTTAGTCAATACGGAACATTTCAAGAACTTTGAAAGTTTCTTCAAGTGCAGTCGTAAAAACCATCAAGCGCTATGATGAAACTGGCTCTCATGAGGACCGACACAGGAAAGGAAGACCAGAATTACCTCTGCTGCAGAGGATAAGTTCATTAGAGTTACCAGCCTCAGAAATTGCAGCCCAAATAAGTGCTTCACAGAGTTCAAGTAATCAACTGTTCAGAGGAGACTACGTGAATCAGGCCTTCATCAAATCAAATCAAATCAAATTTTATTGGTCACATGCGTCGAATACAACAGGTGCAGACATTACAGTGAAATGCTTACTTATAGCCCTTAACCAACAGTGCATTTATTTTTAACAAAAAAAGTAAAAATAAAACAACAACAAAAAAAGTGTTGAGAAAAAAAAGAGCAGAAGTAAAATAAAGTAACAGTAGGGAGGCTATATATACAGGGGGGTACCGTTGCAGAGTCAATGTGCGGGGGCACCGGCTAGTTGAGGTAGTTGAGGTAATATGTACATGTGGGTAGAGTTAAAGTGACCATGCATAAATAATTAACAGAGTAGCAGCAGCGTAAAAAGGATGGGGTGGGGGGGCAGTGCAAATAGTCCGGGTAGCCATGATTAGCTGTTCAGGAGTCTTATGGCTTGGGGGTAGAAGCTGTTGAGAAGTCTTTTGGACCTAGACTTGGCACTCCGGTACCGCTTGCCGTGCGGTAGCAGAGAGAACAGTCTATGACTAGGGTGGCTGGAGTCTTTGACAATTTTGAGGGCCTTACTCATGGGTGGAATGGTCGAATTCATGGTCAAATTGCTGCAAAGAAACCACTACTAAAGGACACCAATAATAAGAAGAGACTTGCTTGGGGCAAGAAACACAAGCAATGGACATTAGACCGGTGGAAATCTGTCCTTTGGTCTGATGAGTCCAAATTGGAGATTTTTGGTTCCAACCGCCGTGTCTTTGTGAGACGCAGAGTAGGTGAACGGATGATCTCTGCATGTTTGGTTCCCACCATGAAGCATGGAGGAGGAGGTATGATGGTGTGGGGGTGCTTTGCTGGTGACACTGTCTGTGATTTATTTAGAATTCAAGGCACACTTAACCAGCATGGTTCCCACATCATTCTGCAGATACCCGCCATCCCATCTGGTTTGCGCTCAGTGGGACTATCATTTGTTTTTCAACAGGACAATGACCCAACACACCTCCAGGCTGTGTAAGGGCTATTTGACCTTGAAGGAGAGTGATGGAGTGCTGCATCAGATGACCTGGCCACCACAATCACCCGACCTCAACCCAATTGAGATGGTTTGGGATGAGTTGGACAGCAGAGTGAATGAAAAGCAGCCAACAAGTGCTCAGCAAATGTGGGAACTCCTTCAAGACTGTTGGAAAAGCATTCCAGGTGAAGCTGGTTGAGAGAATGCTAAGAGTGTGCAAAGCTGTCATCAAGGCAAAGGGTAGCTACTTTGAAGAATCTGAAATATAAAATGTATTATTATTTTTTGGTTACTACATGATTCCATATGTGTTATTTCATAGTTTTGATGTCTTCACAATATTTCTACAATGTAGAAAATAGTAAAAAATAAATAAAGATAACCCCTTGAATGAGTAGGTGTGTCCAAACTTTTGACATGTACTGTATATAGTGCAGCTTTATGGTTATATTGTAACATGTGGTAAAAAAATCTTAACAGCTGTTGTGGTAGTGTTAAAAATGTTTTATGTCATAACTTTTTTGGCCATCTTTGTGCACATTCGCTATTGCAGATAAAGGCCGATGTATGTTCTCTCAGAATGTTTATGCAGTGGACAGCTGTGTTTTTTATACAACAGGTCTGTGTGTGTACATGTAGGTGGGTTGGTGTGAGAGAGTCTGTGTATGAGACAGAGATTTGGAGTCTGAGAGAAAGTGAGTAATTGAAAGTAATAGAAAGAGAGTTGCAGAGTGTTTGTGTTTTGTGGAAGTGCAACTATGCCTGGGAGAGATTAAGGATATTGCCGTGATTACTTCATGCATGAGGGCAATGGCTCCGTGATAAGCCTTTTACTTGGGTAAATGTCAACAATTTCAATCTGTGAAATCCTGTAATGACATTTAGATGTATTCAGAACTCCAATATGTAATCTAATTTACAACGCCTCAATTGGTTACAGCTTAACATATGATTTCTTTGAAATATTTATTTGAAATGAGATGATGTTTTTCATTTATTTCCCCCTTTTATCAATTAGGTCTCTCCCTTCCAAAGCGTTAAACTATCTGTTTTCAAAGGGATCGTTGAAATGACAATTCTGTAACAATGAATTTCAGTGGAAGATCTTACTAAAGTCAACCATGCTTTTGAATTAATTAGCTAGACCTCGACTAGCCACAGGGTTATACACTCATCTTTGAGACATCTCAGTTTAACGAATCAACCCCTATAGCCTACGAACCTATTCACAACATTTAGAACACCATTTTTTATACAGCTGTTAACCTCTCAGTCATTTGAAATAAATGTAGATAATGGGTGTCAAGATTGTCAGTGCTGTAAATGGTACTGTAAAAGGTTTTCACTATTTGCCATTCACCAGTCGTGTTCACTTTTTGCATTAGCAAGGACTTTTCACAGTTCAACATACAGTAAGTGTTAGCCTTGGTGTATATCACATGATGTAGGTCTACTGTGGTTCAAGAGAAATATGTCCCTTGATTTATTTTCCTTGCATCAGCTGTGTGACACTGGTAATCCAATGGCATGATGGAACCACCTATGTACGATGTCCATATTAGGACAACCTCAATCTCATCAGGACTCCTAATATGGCCACCGTACCAATGTCTATCCTCCATGTCTTCTCAGAGTCCCTCCGATTGGCTGTCATCATAGGAGTGGCTGTGGGGGCATTCCTCGCCCTCATTGTCCTCATGGGCACATTGGGTGCCTTCTGCTGTGCCCGCTTCCAGAGGAGTAAGTGCATTTTTTAAAACCTATCCTTTCTGGGACAGCCAAAGCGTTCAATAGACACTCTTGGTTTCACAGTCAAATGTTGTTGTTTTTTCATGTACAATCTGTGCAAATCAAAATGCTCTGTAGTGCTTAGAAGGTTTCGCATTGGAATGTTAAGCATAATGGTTTTAGGATATCAACTCAGCACTGTAAGAACTTATGTGAAATCCTTTGAGATGACGGGACAAAAATCTAAACCTGAAAATATGGTACTTGTATATTCCTCTCTTTAAATCATATATACTGTATATCGCCTAAAATGCCAATTTTAGGACTGAAAAGGCTGAGAGTTATCTGCAGCCAGACTCTAACATAATACTTCTTGTTTGACACTGTCTGCCGCCCAATTGTATAAATGTCCCATTAGATGGAAGCTAGTGCCTTAAAGGATTTTTATTATTTTTTTTACAACCAAATCTCTATTTTTGATGTAAATGGCATGTTATAGAAGGGTCCAGACACCTTTTTTGTGATTTCACGTTTTTGAGAAACTTACCCCAAACAGAAAATCACTTCCTCATCTTCATGAGTAGTATGCAGGCCCCGAAAAAACATGGATCCTAAAACACCCAAATACGTCATTTAAGGAAGCTCTCAGTCTTTAGATGCAGGTCTTTAGATGTTGTACACATGAAATTGTGTCATTCCAAACTTTATCCGCAACATTATATTCCATTTTGTAGCGGCTCGGGCGATACCTCTCCGTCCATTCTACATATAACTGCCAAAATAAAGGAAACACTTGAGTAAATGAGGGATATAAAGTGAATTGAAAGCATGGGGTTCTTCCACACAGGAAGTTCCAGACACTTGTAGAATCTATGCCAAGGTGCATTGAAGCTGTTCTGGCGGCTCGTGGTGGCACAACACCCTATTAAGATGCTTTATGTTGGTGTTTTCTTTATTTTGGCACTTGCATGTAGCAGCAGGCTACACTGAGAATGGAACAGCTGAATAGGGGAAATGGCTCGAGTCATGCAAAAGGGAATATAACATTGCGGATAAAGTTCGTAATAACACAATTCATGTGTACAACATCTAAAGACCTGCATCACTATACTGAGAGCTTTGCCATTTCTAAAAAAACGTATTTGGGTGTTTTCGGAGCCTTTGTTCATGTTTTTTCATGGCCCCCATACTACACAATGAGATGAGAAAGTTATTTGCTGTTTAGAGTAAGTTTCTAAAAAACATGTGAAATCACAAAAACAGTGTGTGGACCAGAGCAACTTACAGTTAGTGAGTGCATACATTTTCATACTGGCCCCCCGTGGGAATCGAACCCACAACCGTGGCATTGCAAACACCATGCTCTACCAACTGAGCTACATGGGGCCACATGCCATTTACATGCCATTTACATCAAAAATAGAGATGTGGTTTTAAAAAGGCAAACTTCTCCTTTTAAGCAATATCCTTATCTGATATAAAACACAGCCTACACAGTGGAGTGCAGTGGAGGCTCCTCAGAGGAGGAAGGGGAGGACCAACCTCCTCAGTGATTTTCAGAAACATATAAATTGTAAAACATTAAAAAAGTTATCCTTTTTAGAAAGAACTATACTAAATATAATCACGTCACCAAATAATTGATTAAAACATACTATTTTGCAATGAAGGTTTTAGTAGCCTCAACAGCACTCTGTAGGGTAGCACAATGGTGTAGCCGGAGGACAGCTAGCTTCCTTCATCCTCTGGGTACATTGACTTCAATACAAAACCTAGGAGGTTCATGGTTCTCACCCCCTTCTATAGACTTCCATAGTAATTATGACTTCCAGAGGACGTCCTCCAACCTATCAGAGCTCTTGCAGCATGAACTGGCATGTTGTCCACCCAATCAAAGGATCAGAGAATGAATCTAGTACTGAAAACATAAGATACAGCTAACTATCACTGCAGTGCATCAAATGTGGTGAGTAGTTGACTCAAAGAGAAAGACAATAGGTGAACAGTTTTAAACAAATGAATTTCTTCCAAAATGAAGGTGAATCAAGAGAGAAATAGAGAGATTTCTTCATTTCTTTTCACTTTCAGTTTCCCTTACTTAGCTAGCAAATAATAAATAGGTCATTTAGCAGACGCTCTTATCCAGAGCGACTTACAGGAGCAATTGATCAAGGGCACATCGACAGATTTTTCACCTAGTCGGCTCGGGGATTAGAACCAGCGACCTTTCGGTTACTGGCACAACACTAAGCTCCCTGCCGCAAATGCAGCTAGCTTGTTTAGCCTACTCAAACACCCTGCTCAAACAGAGGGATGCTATGTTACCTAGCTGGCTATGACTATCCAACACAACACTGGAACTCTTCCAAGTCAAGGTAAGCTTTTGGTTTCACTAATTTATTGCCACCGGGGCCCACCATTGTAAGTGCTAAACTGCTTACTGCATGATTGTAGCATGTTTACTAACGTGTTAGTTCTATTATCTATGTTGACTATTACATTACTTTATCTAATATGGTGACAACGATGTAGGCTGTGTGTAACAGTTATGATATGGTTTGGCTTGGAAAGGTATTTGAAATCCACAAGCGACAAAGGGCAAAGGTGAGAGGAGGAGAGCGCATAGATGCGAGAAGGAATACAACATGTCTGTTATGAAAGTTAACTGTGTTTACGCATGATCATGGGTGTATTCATTCCGCCAATTCTGTTGAAAAACATTTCTTAAACGGAACAAAACGGGGATAAACATATTTTTTTATTTTTTATTTCACCTTTATTTAACCAGGTAAGCCAGTTGAGAACAGGTTCTCATTTACAACTGCGACCTGGCCAAGATAAAGCATAGTAGTGCAATAAAACAACAACACAGAGTTACATATGGGGTAAAAAACATAAAGTCAGAAATACAACAGAAAATATATATACAGTGTGTGCAAATGTAGCAAGTTATGGAGGTAAGGCAATAAATAGGCTATAGTGCAGAATAATTACAATAGTATTAACACTGGAATGCTAGATGTGCAAGAGATTATGTGCAAATAGAGATACTGGGGTGCAAATGAGCAAAATAAATAACAATATAGGGATGAGGTAGTTGGGTGGGCTAATTTCAGATGGGCTGTGTACAGGTGCAGTGATCGGTAAGGTGCTCTGACAACTGATGCTTAAAGTTATTGAGGGAGATAAGAGTCTCCAGCTTCAGAGATTTTTGCAATTCGTTCCAGTCATTGGCAGCAGAGAACTGGAAGGAATGGCGGCCAAAGGAGGTGTTGGCTTTGGGAATGACCAGTGAGATATACCTGCTGGAGCGCAGACTACGGGTGGGTGCTGCTATGGTGACCAATGAGCTAAGATAAGGCGGGGATTTGCCTAGCAGTGATTTATAGATGGCCTGGAGCCAGTGGGTTTGACGACGAACATGTAGTGAGGACCAGCCAACAAGAGCGTACAGGTCACAGTGGTGGGTAGTGTATGGGGCTTTGGAGACAAAACGGATGGCACTGTGATAGACTACATCCAATTTGCTGAGTAGAGTGTTGGAGGCTATTTTGTAAATGACATCGCCGAAGTCAAGGATCGGTAGGATAGTCAGTTTTACGAGGGCATGTTTGGCAGCATGAGTGAAGGAGGCTTTGTTGCGAAATAGGAAGCCGATTCTAGATTTAACTTTGGATTGGAGATTCTTTATGTGAGTCTGGAAGTTGAGTTTACAGTCTAACCAGACACCTAGGTATTTGTAGTTGTCCACATACTCTAGGTCAGACCCGTCGAGAGTGGTGATTCTAGTCGGGTGGGCGGGTGCCAGCAGCGTTCGATTGAAAAGCATGCATTTAGTTTTACTAGTGTTTAAGAGCAGTTGGAGGCTACTGAAGGATTGTTGTATGGCATTGAAGCTCGTTTGGAGGTTTGTTAACACAGTGTCCAATGAAGGGCCAGATGTATACAAAATGGTGTCGTCTGCGTAGAGGTGGATCTGAGAGTCACCAGCAGCAAGAGCGACATCATTGATATACACGGAGAAAAGTGTCGGCCCAAGAATTGAACCCTGTGGCACCCCCATAGAGACTGCCATAGGTCCAGACAACAGGCCCTCCGATTTGACACACTGAACTCTATCTGAGAAGTAGTTGGTGAACCAGGCGAGGCAGTCATTTGAGAAACCAAGGCTATTTAGTCTGCCAATAAGAATGCGGTGGTTGACAGAGTCGAAAGCCTTGGCCAGGTCGATGAAGACGGCTGCACAGTACTGTCTATTATCAATTGCGGTTATAATATCGTTTAGGACCTTGAGCGTGGCTGAAGTGCACCCGTGACCAGCTCGGAAACCGGATTGCATAGCGGAGAAGGTACGGTGGTATTCGAAATGGTCAATTATCTGTTTGTTAACTTGGCTTTCGAATACTTTCGAAAGGCAGGGCAGGATGGATATAGGTCTGTAGCAATTTGGATCTAGAGTGTCACCCCCTTTGAAGAGGGGGATGACCGCGGCAGCTTTCCAATCTCTGGGGATCTCAGACGTTATGAAAGAGAGGTTGAACAGACTAGTAATAGGGGTAGCGACAATTTCGGCGGCTAGTTTTAGAAAGAAAGGGTCCAGATTGTCTAGCCCAGCTGATTTGTAGGGGTCCAGATTTTGCAGCGCTTTCAAAACATCAGCTGTCTGAATTTGTGTGAAGGAGAAGCGGGGGGGGCATGGGCAAGTTGCAGCAGAGGGTGCAGAGTTGGTGGCCGGGTTAGTGGTAGCCAGATGGAAAGCATGGCCAGCTGTAGCAAAATGCTTGTTGAAATTCTCGATTATTGTAGATTTATCGGTGGTGATAGTGTTTCCTAGCCTCAGTGCAGTGGGCAGCTGGGAGGAAGTGCTCTTATTCTCCATGGACTTTACAGTGTCCCAAAACTTTTTGGAGTTAGTGCTACAGGATGCAAATTTCTGTTTGAAAAAGTTAGCCTTTGCTTTCCTGACTGCTTGTGTATATTGGTTCCTAACTTCCCTGAAAAGTTGCATATCGCGGGGGCTATTTGATGCTAATGCTGTACGCCACAGGATGTTTTTGTGCTGGTCAAGGGCAGTCAAGTCTGAGGAGAACCAGGGGCTATATCGGTTCTTAGTTCTGTATTTTTTGAATGGGGCATGTTTATTTAAGATTGAGAGGAAATTACTTTTAAGGAACAACCAGGCATCCTCTACTGACGGAATGAGATCTATATCCATCCAGGATACCTGGGCCAGGTCAATTAGGAAGGCCTCCTCGCTAAAGTGTTTTAGGGAGCGTTTGACAGTGATGAGGGGTGGTCGTTTGACCGCGGACCCGTTACGGACGCAGGCAATAAGGCAGTGATCGCTGAGATCCTGGTTGAAGACAGCTGAGGTGTATTTAGAGGGTATGTTAGTCAGGATGATATCTATGAGGGTACCCATGTTTACGGATTTAGGGTTGTACCTGGTAGGTTCGTTGATAATTTGCGTGAGGTTGAGGGCATCTAGCTTGGATTGTAGGATGGCTGGGGTATTAAGCATATCCCAATTTAGGTCACCAAGCATTACAAACTCTGAGGATAAATGGGGGGCAATCAATTCACATATGGTGTCCAGGGCACAGCTGGGGGCTGAGGGGGGTCTGTAGCAAGCGGCAACAGTGAGAGACTTATTTCTGGAAAGGTGGATTTTTAGAAGTAGAAGCTCAAACTGTTTGGGCACAGACCTGGATAGTATGATAGAGCTCTGCAGGCTATCTCTACAGTAGATTGCAACTCCACCACCTTTGGCAGTTCTATCTAGACGGAAAATGTTATAGTTGGGGATGGACATTTCAGAATTTTTGGTGGCCTTCCTGAGCCAGGATTCAGACACTGCTAGAACATCAGGGTTGGCAGAGTGTGCTAACGCAGTGAATAACTCAAACTTAGGAAGTAGACTTCTGATATTTATGTGCAAGAAACCAAGACTTTTGCGATTACAGAAGTCATCAAATGATAGCGCCTGGGGAGTAGGAGTGATACTGAGGACTGCAGGGCCTGGGTTAGCCTCTACATCACCAGAGGAACAGAGGAGGACTAGAATAAGGATACGGCTAAAGGCTTTAAGAACTGGTCTTCTAGTGCGTTGGGTACATAGAATAAAGGGGGCAGATTTCCGGGTGTTATAGAAAAGATTCAGGGCATTATGTACAGACAAGGATATGGAAGGATATGAGTAAAGTGGAGGTAACCCTAAGCGTTGGGTAACAATGAAAGAGATAGCATCGCTAGAGTCATCAATTGAGTCGGTCTCCGCGTGTATAGGGGGAGGTGCAAAGGAGCTATCTAATGCAGGTTTAGCTAGGCTGGGGGGTCTACAGTGATATAGTACAATTAGAAATAACCGAAACAACAATAAACTAACCATGTTTGGGCTGAGGCTAAACATAAACAGGATGTAGTACCGTAAAAAGGAACAGTCCAGCAGATATCAGCTGTATAGCTGAGTTATCATAAGGTCCGGTGGTGAAGCACTAGTAAGAGGCCACGGTTAGCGGGCCAGGGCTAGCAGATGGATGGAATCGTCGTGGTTAACGTCGTAACCACATCAGACGATTTCGTCCGCAGACCAGTCCTGTAGGATCGGCGGGGCTCCGTGTCAACACTAGGTGGTCCCGTCCGGTTGACAGAGAGGTAGATAGCCGGGAGATGGGCGATGGGCCTAGCTCAGGATGATTTGATTAGCCAGACCACAGCGTCCGTTTTGTTGAAGCTGGCTGGTGGTAGCTAGCTGGTAGCGATGAAATCCGGAGTTAAAGATCCAGTGATTCAGGCGGAAAAACTGATATGTTCTGGGTCGATAACGCGCTGTGCAGACTGGCCGAATATCCGGTGATCAATGTCCAGTGATTAAAATTAATCCCGCAGAAAAAAATCCAATGTCCTGGGTGAAACACCGCTAGCTGTGGCTAATAGCAAATAGCAAGTAGCTAGTTAGCTGGCTAGCTAGTTTCAACTGGAGATTCTAGATTCTAGATAAAGGTAAGTCAAGGTAAGTCAATAATAGAATCCGTTCCACATTGAGTGAGGCGGGTTGCAGGAAAGTATATCTTGTAGAAGGATGAAAAGTCTGATAGGGAAATATGTACGAAAAATAGGGTATTTACAGGCTATTTACAGACAGACGATAAAAACACAACTGCACTACTACGCCATCTTGGAACATACCTGAATTTGTCCAATAGAAACTCTCGTTTGCAACTGTTGGACTAATGATTACACACTATATCAGCTAGATGTAGGCAAGAGTGTGCAAGGCGGTATTGAATGTGTCACTGTCTGTCCATGTGTCACTGTCACCTCAAATTTTATGTTGTAGCAACCTCATGATGAGTATAGGGAACATTTGAGTATCATATAGTAGCCTAAACCTATCGCTGTTACATTGAACTGGGTGAATGGAATGTGAATGACAGTCATCCAATGTGCTGTAATAGAAATAAGGCAATGCTCATAAAAAACAAAAAAATCGTCCTCCCTCATCTTAAACGGCACTGACCGCCACTGGTGGAGTGTAGTGATACAGTGCCCATATATCCGGTCGATGTAGACTGCTGTTAACCATGTCGTTGTTGTTGTTGTTGTTGTTGGTGGTGGTGTTGTTGGTGTTGTTGTTTACCACAGAAGAAGTTCACCTCGTCATGTCCTCCTTACCCGTCTCCATCTCCTCTCGCCAGAGAGACCTGGCAGGCAAAATTAAAACAGAGAGTAAGTAACCCTTGAATATGATTGTATATGATCTTACAATGTCAGAGGCTGTCGATAAAGTTTATTTCACTAGCGCCATGCATAAGTGCTACAGAAATATCCATGTGTATAATATCAATGAATGACAGCAGTCACTGCTGTCTGTTTAAGGAATAAGGAGCCTGCCAACATAAGGATATGATTATATATGATTGTTATCAATAATTTCAGTGACACTCAAGTATACAGTGCCCTATATAATGTCCATGACACATAAATAAGCAGCACATGACACCTTTATAATCTAATCATTCATAAATGCTTCTGGCATACCCCGTGTCAACTGCAGGCAGTTAATATTTACACACATGAGCATCTATGGTTAGGAGTTAAGTGTATTCTGTGGCACACATAGCCCTAGCACTGAAGAGTTGCTCATTTTTAACTGTAGATCATGCTCTATAAAGATTCATAATGTGGCATAACTGGGTGACATACCCATCAATGTATTTGTTCATATTTATTAATATTTTATAGAGCATGAAATATGGTTATAGATTATTTGTGACCCATTTATGTAATGCTTATGAAGCCTATATGAATGCTTTATGAAGCCTTCATAAGATGCCCTTCAAATAAATCAGGACCCAGTTTTGTAATGAGCTGTGACTGCTGTGGGAGTGTAGAATAGTTCCAGTCCACCAAAGAACATGTTATGATGCTGATGCTGGCTGTGGAGCTAAGGGACTCTCCAAGCTCCCATCAAGAGATCTAAGGGGCCATAACTTTTAACGCCGCTCGGATGTGGTATGATGTGGTGCCAGAGGACTTCTGTCAGTGGCGCCAATCAGTTTCCCTGTCTCTCTACAGATCTCAAAGGAGTGGTTTTGGCAAAAAACGACATCCGGGTGGAGATTGTTCACAAAGATCACAACACAGTGCGGGAAACAGAGGAGCACACAGCCATCAAGCAGATGATGGTGAGTTGAACGCTACTCATCTCTCCTCTCTGCATGTCATTTTCGAGTCCATCGATAGTACATCTGAATCAATTGAAAATGTTCTAATCGACAGTTCATTGAAGAACATTTTCCATTATACAGTACATCTATCTATCTAACAGACGTACTGCAAACACAGTAACCCACAGATCTAATTTAGACATGACATTTTACTCAGGGATGTAGCGTTAAAAAAGAAAAGTGGGTTAACCCTGAAAACAGACAACCATGCTTATTTAGTGTAAATAGGCGCGTAAATGCTATTAACCAAATAAAAACAGTGTTTGCATGCATTTACCCTCCACTACACCCCTGATAGTAGGTGAATATCAAACAGCCTTTGAGTGACATGTCTGCCCCCTTGGTGTCTCAGATTGAGCGCGGGGAGTTCCAGGCGCAGGAGTCTGTGCTGAAGCAGCTGGAGGTCCTACAAGAGGAAGAGAAGGATTTCCAGCACATTAAGGTGGACACAGAGCCAGGCATACAGGGGGCAGTGATACAGCATTAGGAATGTCCTAAAATGTACAGTTGAAGTCGGATGTTTACATACACCTTAGCCAAATACATTTAAACTCAGTTTTTCACAATTCCTGACATTTAATCCTAGTAAAAATTATTTGTCTTAGGTCAGTTAGGATCACCACTTTATTTTAAGAATGTGAAATATCAGAATAATAGTAGAGAGAATTATTTATTTTAGCTTTTATTTCTTTCATCACATTCCCAGTGGGTCAGAAGTTTACATACACTCAATTAGTATTTGGTAGCATTTCCTTTAAATTGTTTCACTTGGGTCAAACGTTTCGGGAAGCCTTCCACAAGCTTCCCACAATAAGTTGGGTGAATTTTGGCCCATTCCTCCTGACAGAGCTGGTGTAACTGAGTCAGCTTTGTAGGCCTCCTTGCTCGCACATGCTTTTTCAGTTCTGCCCACAAATTTTCTATAGGATTGAGGTCAGGGCTTTGTGATGGCCACTCCAACACCTTGACTTTGTTGTCCTTAAGCCATTTTGCCACATCTTTGGAAGTATGCTTGGGGTCATTGTCCATTTGGAAGACCCATTTGCGAACAAGCTTTAACTTCCTGACTGATGTCTTGAGATGTTGCTTCCATATATCCACATAATTTTCTTTCCTCATGATGCAATCTATTTTGTGAAGTGCACCAGTCCCTCCTGCAGCAAAGCACCCCCACAGCATGATGCTGCCAACTCTGTGCTTCACGGTTGGGATGGTGTTATTCGGCTTGCAAGCGACCACCCTTTTCCTCCAAACATAACAATGGTCATTATGGCCAAACAGTTCTATTTTTGTTTCATCAGACCAGAGGACATTTCTCCAAAAAGTATGATCTTTGTCCCCATGTCCAGTCGCAAACCGTAGTCTGACTATTTTATGGCGGTTTTGGAGCAGTGGCTTCTTCCTTGCTGAGCGGCCTTTCAGGTTATGTCGATATAGGACTCGTTTTACTGTGGATATAGATACTTTTGTACCTGTTTCCTCCAGCATCTTCACAAGGTCCTTTGCTGTTGTTCTGGGATTGATTTGCACTTTTCGCACCAATGTACGTTCATCTCTAGGAGACAGAATGCGTCTCCTTCCTGAGCGGTAAGACAGCTGCGTGGTCCCATGGTGTTTATACTTGCGTACTATTGTTTGTACAGATGAATGTGGTACCTTCAGGCGTTTGGAAATTGCTCCCAAGGATGAACCAGACTTGTGGAGGTCTACAATTTTTTTTCTGAGGTCTTGGCTGATTTCTTTTGATTTTCCCATGATGTCAAGCAAAGAGGCACTGAGTTTGAAGGTAGGCCTTGAAATACATCCACAGGTACACCTCCAATTGACTCAAATGATGTCAATTAGCCTACCAGAAGCTTCTAAAGCCATGACATCATTTTCTGGAATTTCCCAAGCTGTTTAAAGGCACAGTCAACTTCTGACCCACTGGAATTGTGATACAGTGAATTATAAGTGAAATAATCTGTCTGTAAACAATTGTTGGAAAAATTACTTGTGTCATGCACAAAGTAGATGTCCTAACCGACTTGCCAAAACTATAGTTTGTTAACAAGAAATGTGTGGAGTGGTTGAAAAATGAGTTTTAATGACTCCAACCTAAGTGTATGTAAACTTCCGACTTCAACTGTACACTGTATTATAGTTCTAGGAGGAACATGTATTCTATTCAGTTAGGACTACTATTCTGTTTCTTCTTCTTTTTTTCCACACATAATGGCTCTTTGTTTTTCTGCTCATATGTAAGGAATCTTATTTCAGTAACAATAAATAGGGATTTTCGCAATCCACATCTATTGTAAGAAGAATCTATTTTAGATCTACAGTACTGGAGTGTTGTGAAAATAACCAGTAGGAGTTGCATGAAACAAGGCTGACTATTAAGATACCCATGAACCAGTCAAGGTAGAGTAGAAGGGAGTACCTGCGAATCCGTCGTCGTGTATATTTTGTTTTCCCTATTATAGATAGACCACTCTCCCGCCTAAAACACTTCATTTTCATTATATATGACTGAAAGTAGAAATATGCAGATTAAAGAATGGACGTGTGATTGAATTTCAAAGGGAATGACAAGGTTGTTTTTTTTTCTTCAAAAGCAGGTAGAGTGGTTCTTAACTCACTCTAAATTCCATTATGCATCCGCAACCACGTTAGAGTTTCTGTTGTACAGCTATATTGAAGTTAAAACTCCCTGATGGAATTTATGGAAGAGTTCATGTCTAAAGTGGAGGCATTCTCTTCAATCCAAACATGAGGAATTATTTGCTATGTCCCCCCAATTATCTCTCCTTCCTCCCAAAGTGTGCACTTCTTCACTTTCTTTCACTGATTTGAAAGAAACCATGGTGGAAACTTTCACTAGCCCATGTCTCCAGCAATCCAATGCTTTCAGATTTGTGGGAAGTAGTGAATAAGTGCACACTTCAGGAGAAATTACATATTATTGGGATGCACCCATCTAATTTGATTGGTATGCACAAGTTCTGGACACCTGGAGGGAAGATTTACATTAAATATACAGTACCAGTCAAAAGTTTGGACACACCTACTCATTCAAGGGTTTTTCTTAATTTTTACTATTTTCTACATTGTAGAATAACTGAAGACATCAAAACGATGAAATAACACATATGGAATCATGTAGTAACCAAAAAAGTGTTAAACAAATCAAAATATGTTTTATATTTGAGATTCTTCAAAGTAGCCACCCTTTGCCTTGATGAAAGCTTTGCACACTCTTGGCATTCTCTCAACCAGCTTCACCTGGAATGCTTTTCCAACAGTCTTGAAGGAGTTCCAACATATGCTGAGCACTTGTTTGCTGCTTTTCCTTCACTCTGCAGTCCGACTCATCCCAAACCATCTCAATTGGGTTGAACAGACAGATGAAGTTGCGTGGAAAAAGGAATGGGGGGGGGGGGGGGGGATATACTTCTCCCATGGGCAAAGAAATTCAAAAGGGGTGATGATATTAATTAATAGTAATTTCGATCCGAATGTGAAAATTGTCCAAATAGATACGCAAGGTAGATGGATTATTTATTTCTTATCTCATTCTCGTTGGCACCAAAAGTTTAAAAAAGTGTTGATAGGGGACAGAATGCGGTCGGACCATCATATAATTAGCATATACATTACTCTTACTGAATTTCCACGTGGGCGAGGATATTGGAAATTTAATCAAAGCCTATTGGATGATAATTTATTTTTAATTAGGACAAAGGAATTTATAACTGACTTTTTCCCAACATAACATAGGTACAGCAAATCCCCTTATTGTATGGGACACCTTTAAATGTGCCTTTAAAGTACTCATCTCGAAAACAAAAGCAATTTAGGTCAAAAGAGTTTATACTAACAAAGGAAATAGAAAGTCTAACAGAACAGATACAGTGGGGAAAAAAAGTATTTAGTCAGCCACCAATTGTGCAAGTTCTCCCACTTAAAAAGATGAGAGAGGCCTGAAATTTTCATCATAGGTACACGTCAACTATGACAGACAAAATAAGAAATGTTTTTCCAGAAAATCACATTGTAGGATTTTTAATGAATTTATTTGCAAATTATGGTGGAAAATAAGTATTTGGTCAATAACAAAAGTTTCTCAATACTTTGTTATATACCCTTTGTTGGCAATGACACAGGTCAAACGTTTTCTGTAAGTCCTCACAAGGTTTTCATACACTGTTGCTGGTATTTTGGCCCATTCCTCCATGCAGATCTCTTCTAGAGCAGTGATGTTTTGGGGCTGTCGCTGGGCAACACAGACTTTCAACTCCCTCCAAAGATTTTCTATGGGGTTGAGATCTGGAGACTGGCTAGGCCACTCCAGGACCTTGAAATGCTTCTTACGAAGCCACTCCTTCGTTGCCCGGGCGGTGTGTTTGGGATCATTGTCATGCTGAAAGACCCAGCCACATTTCATCTTCAATGCCCTTGCTGATGGAAGGAGGTTTTCACTCAAAATCTCACGATACATGGCCCCATTCATTCTTTCCTTTACACGGATCAGTTGTCCTGGTCCCTTTGCAGAAAAACAGCCCCAAAGCATGATGTTTCCACCCCCATGCTTCACAGTAGGTATGGTGTTCTTTGGATGCAACTCAGCATTCTTTGTCCTCCAAACACGACAAGTTGAGTTTTTACCAAAAAGTTCTATTTTGGTTTCATCTGACCATATGACATTCTCCCAATCCTCTTCTGGATCATCCAAATGCACTCTAGCAAACTTCAGACGGGCCTGGACATGTACTGGCTTAAGCAGGGGGACACGTCTGGCACTGCAGGATTTGAGTCCCTGGCGGCGTAGTGTGTTACTGATGGTAGGCTTTGTTACTTTGGTCCCAGCTCTCTGCAGGTCATTCACTAGGTCCCCCCATATGATTCTGGGATTTTTGCTCACCGTTCTTGTGATCATTTTGACCCCACGGGGTGAGATCTTGCGTGGAGCCCCCAGATTGAGGGAGATTATCAGTGGTCTTGTAGGTCTTCCATTTCCTAATAATTGCTCCCACAGTTGATTTCTTCAAACCAAGCTGCTTACCTTTTGCAGATTCAGTCTTCCCAGCCTGGTGCAGGTCTACAATTTTGTTTCTGGTGTCCTTTGACAGCTCTTTGGTCTTGGCCATAGTGGAGTTTGGAGTGTGACTGTTTGAGGTTGTGGACAGGTGTCTTTTATACTGATAACAAGTTCAAACAGGTGCCATTAATACAGGTAACGAGTGGAGGACAGAGGAGCCTCTTAAAGAAGAAGTTACAGGTCTGTGAGAGCCAGAAATCTTGCTTGTTTGTAGGTGACCAAATACTTATTTTCCACCATAATTTGCAAATAAATTCATTAAAAATCCTACAATGTTATTTTCTGGATTTTTTTTCTCTCAATTTGTCTGTCATAGTTGACGTGTACCTATGATGAAAATTACAGGCCTCTCTCATCTTTTTAAGTGGGAGAACTTGCACAATTGGTGGCTGACTAAATACTTTTTTTCCCCACTGTAGATGGCAATAAAAACTGTAACATAGAGGCTCAGAATAAATTAGAGGAAAAACAAAAAGAAATGGAGAAACTTATTCAAGAAAGATCAAGTGTAATATATTATAAAAATAAAGCAAACTGGATGGAATATGGGGAAAAATGCACAAAATTATTTTTTAATCTTCAACATAGGAATGCTACCAAAAAGAATTTAATGAAACTGGTTACAATTGACGGAGTCCCCCATGATTCACCAAATGATATTTTGAAGGAGGAAACAAAGTACTTTAAGCATATGTTTTCTTTTCAGTCGCCTCCATCTCCTCTAACTGAAGCTAATTGTAGATATTTTTTTTCTATTGATAATGTAAAATTAACAGCCATACAGAAAGACTCATGTGAAGGTGAAATTACAGAGGAGGAACTTCTGGATGCAATTAAAGACTTTAAGTCCGGGAAAACTCCAGGGTTGGATGGCATACCAGTCGAGGTATACCAAACCTTTTTTGATATACTAAGAGGACCGTTATTAGCATGTTTTAACCACTCCTATGTAAATGGTAGATTATCTGACAATCAAGAAGAAGGTCTGATCTCATTATTACTGAAACAGGATACAAGTGGAAAATATAAAGATCCAGTCCTTTTAAAAAATTGGAGGCCCCTTACACTTCAGTGTTGTGAAGCAAAAATTCTAGCAAAATGTATAGCGCATAGAATTAAAAAGGTATTGTCTGATATTATTCATTCTAATCAGACAGGTTTTTTACATGGAAGATACATTGGAGATAATATAAGGCAAGTATTGGAAACAATAGAACACTATGGAAAATCTGGGAAACCAGGCCTGCTATTCATAGCAGACTTCGAAAAGGCATTTCATAAAGTATGACTGGGGTTTATATATAAATGCCTGGAGCATCTCAATTTTGGAGAATCTCTTATAAAATCGGTCAAAATCATGTATAGTAACCCTAGGTGTAAAATAGTAAATAATGGCTATTTCTCAGAAAGTTTTAAACTGTCAAGAGGAGTGAAACAAGATTGTCCACTATCGGCATATCTATTTATTGTGGCCATCGAGATGTTAGCTATTAAAATCAGATCCAATAATAATATTAGAGGATTAGAAAGCCAGGGCTTAAAAACAAATGTGTCATTGTACGCTGATGATTCATGTTTTCTTTTAAATCCACATCTAGAATCCCTCCACAGCCTCATAGAGGATCTAGATACATTTTCTAACCTCTCTGGATTACAACCAAATTATGACAAATGTACTATATTAAGTATTGGATCACTAAAAAATACAATTTTTACATTACCATGTAGTTTACCAATAAAATGGTCTGATAGTGATGTGGATATACTCGGAATACATATCCCAAAGGAAATAAATGATCTCACTTCAATAGATTTTAATAGAAAGTTAGCAAAAATAGATAAGATCTTGCTACCATGGAAAGGTAAATACCTGTCAATTTGTGGAAAAATCACCCTGATTAACTCTTTAGTATTATCCCAGTTTACCTATTTGCTTATGATCTTGCTTACGCCTAGCGAACAGTTTTTTTATTTATATGAGAAAAAAATATTCAATTTTATTTGGAACGGCAAGCCAGACAAAATTAAACGGGCCTATTTATATAATGAATATGAATTCGGAGGACAGAAATTATTAAATATTAAAGCATTAGACCTATCACTAAAAGCTTCAGTCATACAAAAGTTATACTTAAATCCAAACTGGTTCTCAAGCAAATTAGTAAGATTGTCTCACCCAATGTTCAAGAATGGCCTTTTTCCCTTTATTCAGATTACAACCACTCATTTTCAGTTATTTGAAAAGGAAATAATCTCAGAAATATCACTATTTCTAAAACAAGCCATAGAAAGTTGGTTGCAATTTCAATTTAATCCTCCAGAAATGACAGAACAAATAATGCAACAAATATTGTGGTTAAATTCAAATATACTAATTGACAAAAAACCTTTATTTTTTGACAAAATGTTTAAAAAAGGTATAATCTTCGTAAATGATATCATCGGTAGGACTGGTGGAGTTATGTCGCACATGCAGCTAACAAAAACATATGGAAATGTCTGCTCTACCCAAAATTACAACCAAATAATTGCAGCCTTACCACATAAATGGAAGAGGATAGTGGAAGGGGGAGAAAGTAAGGAACTTGTCTGTCGGCCTTGCATTAAAGAACATAATTGGTTAAGGAAAACTGTGATAAATATAAAAGTATATCAGTTTCATTTAAGGATCAAAGGATTGACAGCCGTCCCATATAGATTGCAAAATAGTTGGGAAGAGAGTGATGGAGTGCTGCATCAGGCTGTGTAAGGGCTATTTGACCAAGAAGGAGTGATGGAGTGCTGCATCAGATGACCTGGCCTCCACAATCACCCGACCTCAACCCAATTGAGATGGTTCGGGATGAGTTGGACCGCAGAGTGAAGGAAAAGGAGCCAATAAGTGCTCAACATATGTGGGAACTCCTTCAAGACTGTTGGAAAAGCATTCCAGGTCACTATCTCATGAAGCTGGTTGAGAGAGTGCGAAGCCTGTGCAAAGCTGTCATCAAGGCAAAGGGTGGCTACTTTGAAGAATCTAAAATATATTTTGATTTGTTTAACACTTTTTTGGTTACTACATGATTCCATATGTGTTATTTCATAGTTTTGATGTCTTCACTATTATTCTACAATGTAGAAAAAAATTAAAAAGAAAGAAAGAAAAGCCTTTGAATGAGTAGGTGTGACCAAACTTTTGACTCGTACTGTATATGTGATGGGATGTATAGACATTGTAGACATTATGGACACTATGTGGATAGAGTATTTAGTATATCTGTAGAACACGTAGGATAGAATAGTATATATACAGCAATAGTTTAATAGGATGGCATTGACTAGAATACAGTATATACATATGAAACAAGTAAAACAGTATTTAAACATTATTAAAGTGACCAGTGTTCCATTTTTAAAGTGACCATCGATGCCATGTCTATATACATAGGGCAGCAGCCTCTAAGGTGCAGGGTTGAGTAACCGGGTGGTAGCCGGCTAGTGACAGTGACTAAGTTCAGGGCAGTGTACTGGGTGGAGGCCGGCTAGTGATGTCTATTTAACAGTCTGATGGCCTTGAGATAGAAGCTGTTTTTCAGTGTCTCTGTCCCAGCTTTGATGCACCTGTATTGACCTCGCCTTCTGGATGATAGCGGGGTTAACAGGCCGTAGCTCGGGTGGTTGATCTCCTTGATGATCTTTTTGGCCTTCCTGTGACATCGGGTGGTGTAGGTGTCCTGGAGGGCAGGCAGTGTGCCCCCGGTGATGCATTGGGCAGACCGCACCACCCTCTGGAGAGCCCTGCGGTTGCGGGGTAGGCAGTTGCCCTACCGGTGGTGATACAGCCCGACAGGATGCTCTCAATGGTGCATATGTAAAAGTTTGTGAGGGTCTTAGGGACCAAGCCAAATTTCTTCAGCCTCCTGAGGTTGAAGAGGCGCTGTTGTGCCTTCTTCACCACACTGTCTGTGTGGGTGGACCATTTCAGATTATCAGTGATGTGTACGCCGAGGAACTTGAAGTTTTTTACCTTCTCCACTGCGGCCCTGTCGATGTGGATGGAGGCATGTTCCCTCTGCTGTTTCCTGAAGTCCACGATCATTTCCTTCATTTTGTTGATGTTGAGGGAGAGGTTGTTTTCCTGGCACCACTCCGCCAGCGCCCTCACCTCCTCCCTGTAGGCTGTCTCGTCATTGCTGTTAATCAGGCCTACTTCTGTTGTGTCGTCTGCAAACGTGATGATTGAGTTGGAGGCATGTGTGGCCACGCAGTCATGGGTGAACAGGGAGTACAGGAGGGGGCTGAGCACGCACCCTTGTGTGACCCTGTGTTGAGGATCAGCGTAGTGGAGGTGTTGTTTCCTACCTTCACCACCTGGGGGTGGCCCGTCAGGAAGTCCAGGACCCAGTTGCATTGGGCGGAGTTCAGTCCCAGGGCACCGAGCTTAATGATGAGCTTGGAGGGGACTATGGTGTTGAAGGCTGAGGTGTAGTCAATGACCAGCATTCTTACATAGGTATTCCTGCATTCCAGATGGGATAGGGCAGTGTGCAGTGCGATGACGATTACATCATCTGTGGATCTATTGGGGCGGTATGCAAATTTAAGTGGGTCTAGGGTATCAGGTAAGGTGGAGGTGATATTGTCCTTAACTAGCCTCTCAAAGCACTTCATGATGAAAAAAGTGAGTGCTACAGGGTGATAGTCATTTAGTTCAGTTACCTTTGCTTTCCTGGGTACAGGACCAATGGTGGACATCTTGAAGCAAGTGGGTACAGCAGACTAGGATAGGGAGAGATTGAATATGTCCGTAAACACTCCAGCCAGCTGGTCTGCGCATGCTCTGAGGACGCAGCTAGGGATGCCATCTGGGCCGGCAGCCTTGCGAGTGTTAACACGCTTAAATGTCTTACTCACGTTGGCAACGGAGAACGAGAGACCACAGTTCTCGGGAGCGGCCTGCTTCGGTGGCACTGTATTATCCTCAAAGCGGGCGAAGAAGGTGTTTAACTTGTCCGGGGGCAAAACGTAAGTGTCCGCAACGTGGCTGGTTGTACCTTTGTAATCCGTGATTGTCTGGAGTCCCTGCCACATACGTCTCGTGTCTGAGCCGTTGAATTGCAATTCTCTGTACTAACATTTTGCCTGTTTGATTGCCTTACAGAGGGCATAACTGCACTGTTTGTATTCGACCAATTCCCAGTCACCTTGCCGTGGTTAAATGCAGTGGTTCACGCTTTTAGTTTTGCACGAATGCTGCTATCTTTCCACGGTTTTTGATTTGGGTGGGTTTTAATAGTCACAGTGGGAACAACATCCCCTATACACTTCCTGATGAACTCAGTCACCGTGTCCGTGTATACGTCAATGTCATTCTCAGCGGCAACCCGGAACATATCCCAGTCCGTGTGATCAAAACAATCTTGAAGCATGGATTCTGATTGGTCAGACCAACGTTGAATAGACCTTAGTTACCGTCGATCTGATATCCAAAAGTTCACAAAAAACGTTCTGGGCTAATATTGTACGAAATAAAAAATATATATAAAACAAATACTGCAAAGTTGCTTAGGAGCTAGAACCAGAGCTTCCATGTCTGTCTGCGCCACGCTCAATCCCTTATTTTAGATTAACTATCCCTTTAAGCACTTATATGCAAATATAATTTGGGATATTGGAACTTCTAGGAAGCCAGACTTACACTTTCACTTTCAAAGGCTTAATTTCAGCCCACTCCATGACACCTTTGATATTTGACTCTGACTCTTATCTGTGAGGCGACCCCTTCTCCATCTCTCAGGTCAGATGTGTTATCTTCTCCATCTCTCAGGTCAGATGTGTAAACCGCTAATATACAGTATATTCTAATAGAGCTTCCTCTTCCTGATGTCATCCTCTGCGAATTCAATTCCCACCCTTGAGATTCCGCCGCTTGAAGGACCTACCCTTTCTATCTTGCCATCCCTAATAGAGTTCTTTGCGATACCCCCAGCCAGAAGTGCGGACAAAGATATCTGCTTGCTCTGACAGCAAATTAAGTATTTTATCCCTTTGAATGTCGGCGGGCAAAGTCTTTCTCCCTCCTCCTGGAATCTAACAATCAGTTCATTTCAAGAAAGGAAATGGAGTAACATAGAGGGAAAAAGAGAGGGGAGTGAAAAAACGCTTTACACACGTAGGTTGTGACTGAAAATGAACTGGCTTTGCAATTATTCGACATATGCTGCTCCCACATGTGAAATCATTAAGGCCATTTAATTAGCTGATAAGAGGATTTCTTTGTGTTGTCATCTATTTTTCACATGTTCACACACATCAGCCTGTTTCTTCGATTTCCCATCATTCTAATAAATAGCAGTTGATTTAGATGTGACCTTGGTCACAATAACGCAAGTATTTGAATACATGAGAAACCATAGGTTTGTGTATAGCTTGAGACCACCTAGGATTAGGGCATACATATCTGTTGATTATGCCTGGCATAGAAATCAAGTTTATACTCTGTTTATGCAGTCCGGGTGACGTTTCCCCTAGGTACAGATCTAGGATCACTTTCCCCTCCCCCAATTTGAACCATTACCATTAGTCTGGGAAACATAAAACTGACCCAAGATCAGTGTCTAAGGGCAACTTGACCCTACTCCCTGTTTATTTAGCTTTCCATTGAAGAAACAGTTCAGGAATCATCTGCACACGGGGCACCAATAATGTACAGTGCCTTAAAAAAGTATTAAATGGGAAAGTATTGTACAATCCAGGTGTGCAAAGCTCTTAGAGACTTACCCAAAAAGACTCACAGCTGTAATCGCCGCCAAAAGGGATTCTAACATGTATTGACTCAGGGGTTTGAATACTTATCTAATCAAGATACATTTGTTTAATTTTCCATAAATCATCAAATAAATAAATAAAAATATCTTCCACTTTGACAGTATTTTGTGTAGATCATTAAAAAAATGACAAAAACATTTTAAACACAATTTGTAACATAACAAAATGTGTAAAAAGTCAAGGGGTGTGAATACTTTCTGAAGGCACTGTAGATGGTGCCTCAAAGTATTTATATTTCATCATTAAGTACATGTAGGCTATTTATAATAGAAACATAACTCTCTCCTGTTCAAATGAGAGCAGATGACTGGATCATCAAAAGAGAAAAGGAAGAAATTAGATGGTGCTGTTTGACATTTCCCCTGTATGACTCAGATAAGGAAAGAGATGTGGCTCTTTCAAACTGTAATCATCAATCTTTCAGTGAGTTATCGATTTGATCACAATAACAACTACCAAAATAGTAACTGCACTGCACTGACATGCCTTCCATTTTATGTCTCCTGTCCTAACATTAACACCTCTGTTTGTGTCTTTGACCCGTCTCCTCCACAAGGATCCAACAAACGGCTATTACAGTGTCAATACCTTCAAGGACCACCATGGCACCCCGACTATGTCAATGGCAGCCAACCAGACCGGCGGCGCGGAGGTCCGGAACCCTTCGGCTTCTTCTTCAGCCACCATGGGCAAGCAACGTGTGCCCACGGGCATGTCCTTCACCAACATCTACAGCACGCTAGGTGCCGGGCCCAACCGCCTGTACGACTACAGCCAGCGCTTCGTGCTGGGCATGGGCAGTAGCTCCATCGAGCTGTGCGAGCGTGAGTTCCAGCGGGGCTCGCTCAGCGACTCCAGCTCCTTCATCGACACGCAGTGTGACAGCAGCGTGAGCAGCTACAGCAAGCAGGACGGCTACGTGCAGTTCGACAAGGACAGCAAGGCCTCGGCCGCCTCCTCCTCCTCCCACTACTCGCAGTCGTCCTCGCAGAACTCGGACCTGACGCGGCCACTGCAGAAACGCATGCAGACCCATGTGTAATGGCAGAAGGAGGTATGGATGGATCTGACAGGATGGGTCGAGGATAGCACCTTTGGACACTCTGAGGAACACTGCCTGACTGGTGTACAGTGCTATATTTTTTGGTTTGTACCCTGGTCCTGTCCTAATACGGACACTGTACGTACCACACTTTTTACAGACACACAGTACATGTTCTTTGGATTACATGGTATACACTGTATTCCCCTTGAAACAAGGTCATCAAACAAACAACATCAAAATAACATCATAACCTTGAGAGCCACAATTGGTGGAAAAAAGATAACAATGAAAAGTCCACTTTCTCAATGAACAATGTTCTGCTGTTGACCCCTATTCTGTTTTGACTAGTGGACTGCCTCCAAACATGCAGATGTAGGCATTATTCACACATCTGTGTGGAATAATTCCAGAATTGTAAAAAAGTTGCTGTTTATCATCTAAAAATACAAACTGTTGGGACTATGTTCAGCTGCCCGGTTGGAGTTTGAAGCACAAATGGGTATTGTTAAAAACTGCCAGAGGCATTTCTTGTATCTGCGGGAGAAAAAAAACCTTAGCTGGATAATAAAACCTCTGAGGAAAGATGGAGGGAGCGGCAGGCTATGAAATAAAAAGGAACACCTTGCCAACTGACCGAAGGACTGACCTGCAGGTCTAATATCTCTACACCTGGACTACTTTAATACTAAAGGTTATCTAAGTATATTCTATATTTTGCTCCTTTACTTTGAACTAACGGAGATGTTTTGGCTTTTTGATGTATGCCTTGTGAAAGTTTATTACTGAGTCACAGATCCCAGATAAATGCATGGAGAAGTGTACTGTAGAATACTGTTGTACTACTTCACTTGAGCTGGAGTTTCAAATGCTTTGTTCACTCAAAAACCGTTTGTTTTCTTCTGAAAGGACAGCGTCATGTTTACATGTCAGTGAAAGGGTCAAGGACCTTAACATCTGTACTTTCCCATTCAATGTGTGACACTTGCAGCTTGATCGTGTGTGTGTGAGCAAATAGCTGTGGAGCCAAGTACAGTGTTATTGCTGCCGGAGCTGTTCTCATTTTCGTGGCTTGCCATACTTAGCTGATATTGTGTTGTTTACACTGGAGCTCTGTAAATCCAGCAATTTTGTGTACTGTGATTTGACCACTGAATGACAGGGATAAAGATAAAATTACTTTTTTCTGTCTGTGGCCTCTGTGGTTACAATGACTCAGTGCCCACCGTTTTAAGTGACACATTGTTCTGTCTCAAATGGTACTATTTAGCTTGAAAAGTGATGATTATGTGGTTCTGCTTAAGAGTAAACACTGAAGGTGGTTAGCAAACCAAATAGTTAATATTAACTATAGTAGGACCTTAAAGATATGAACTCGGAGTCATCGGGAATGGAGGTTGTTCGGAACATAGAAATGTCTGTAACTTTGAATTTCACTTAAAAACGCATCCAACCTTTTTATATATATATTTATTGCATATTTAGACGTGTTTTCTTTTACATATCCCAGTTTGATATTGCCAGTTCAGTTGAGCGATCAATCTGTAACATTAAGGTTTGTGTCTGTGAGGTCCTACTGTACTATTACTTCATTAGAGAATTACTATTGGTCAATATAACTCAATATGATATAAACTAACTCAGGGCCTGTATGTTTCAGTGCACTATCAATATGAGCATCCTCACAGTGAAGCATTGGTTCATACAACAAACAATCAACCAGGGATCTTTATACTTCTCTCACCAGATGACTCAGTTGGATAAAACTTTCCAATCATTAATAAGGCATTTGTTGATTATCTAATTGCAAATCATTACCCCAATATAAACAATCATCAGTATGTCATTTATAAACCAAATGTCTTCCCAATGTATTTTAATATTTGAATGCAACCTCCATCCATTCCCTGCCTGTTTGGTAATGACCAGCTCCACCATTCATAATGACTGATTATCATATGCCTTATGACAGAGAGGTGGCTTTCCTTATATAGACACCATAGAGGTGACTTTGTATAATAACTATACAGTAAGCAGAGAAATTAAGGGATCTATGGTTTATTGTCGTATTACAGAGTATGTTGTCCATCATTAAAGAGCCTCAGTCTCAGCAAGTCCTGCTGAGATTCAAACAAGTCCCGCTGAGACTGATGCTGTCCTAATATGGACAACCTACATTGGTACCATTTTAGAGTTCATTTGAATCCAGGAAAGGAGGGTCGTTGGTCGGGGGTGGAGGATAGGCTTACAACACGAATGTCTAGCAACCCAAAGGTTGCGTGTTTGAATCTCATCATTGAAAACTTTAAGATTTTAGCTAGTTAGCAACTTTGCAATTACTTACTACTTTTTAGCTACTTTGCAACTACTTAGCATGTAAGCTAACCCTAACCCTAACCTTAACCGTTTAACCTAAATCCTAACCCTAACCTTAACCCTAACCCCTAGCCTAGTTAATGTTAGCCACCTAGCTAATGTTAGCCACCTAGCTAAAGTTAGCATTAGCCGCCTAGCTAACATTAGCCACAACAAATTGCAATTCGTAACATATCATACGATTTGTAATTCGGAACATATCATGTGAATTGTCATTTGTAATATATCATACGAAATGGATGATGGACATCCACAAATGAATACATACCATACCAAATTAATTTCAGTGTCCCAGATTTTCATTTACTATGTTACGTCCAGGTTGACATTAAACATCTAAACGTTTTTGTTTTTCCTTCTTACACAAGATTCAAAGTCATTCTCATCACTGTAGTATAGACAATCTTAGCATTTTGTTCAGCCTTTTTTGACAAAAAACATCTTTATGTATGGTGGAGCGGATGAAGCTAAAAAACTAATGGAGTGGCCTGTGTGGTCCATCGGTTAGAACAGCTGAGTCCAGCACACAGTATGCCAGAGTCAGCATAGGTTTGAATCCATCCAACTGCCCTTTGACTCACCCTTCTATCCTCCCCGTCTTTCCAACACTGTAGTAGTATCTCTTCATAAGATACAAAAGGAGTGGGACTGCCCCACTTATAAAAGAGTTTCAAATAAAGCTATGGTCAAACATAACGAATACAACACACTTCCTTGTGGTACTGAAATGTGAAATCGTAAGGAATCCTCTCATGGATTCAGTCTTTTCCAAATGTGTGATGGTTGGTGCTGTGTTTACGAGCCAACTCAACTCCCATCTTAAATCACCCTGCACCTCCTCCTACAGCTCCACTGTTTACCAGGGATCCCTTTTGATCATGCTATGAGCCTGAATCTCCTAGCAGACAGAACTGCTAGGGGAATCACACTGGATGAGCACATATTTGGAGATGCTCACTCGAGCCTGTTTGCTTTGAGGACTCTGGCTGCTTGCATTTGATTTGGAAAAAGCTACTCAAACAAATATATACAGTATAGTGTATGTATGCCAATGAGAGTCCAGCCTACCTCCTGCGTGCAGGAAAAAAATATTAACTATTTACATTCCATCCCCTGAGCCTGACAGCAATTGTAGAACCGCAAAGTAGTACAGTTTCTGTCTTGTGGTTTAGTTCTGTATCATTCTCCCTTGCCCGTCTTTTGTATCTCTCTCTTGGGGAAACTAGTTTGCGTTAATGTTGTGTTTATCCAGCAAAACTGATCTCCAATCAAGGTGTCACTATAACCAAAAACTTTTCAAGCAGATACCTTTTCCATTGTTGAACAGTGTGTTTAAAATATCTGTCCATATTCTGTTATCTCATACCCAAATAATGTGTTGACTCATCCTACACTAATTATTTGTGGCCTAAGCATAAATTGGAGACAAAAAAACACTTAAAAAACACCACCTCAAACTTGTCTTTAATAGACCGTAAAAAAAATGCTATTTCCTCATAGAGGATGATGTCATCCCCCTGAGGAGGATGAGCCGGCCAATCACATTTAATATTTTTAATGACCGCTATACGCCCACACCATTCTGTTACTGGGGTACTCCCACACCATTCCAACACAGAAAAGGTGCTTTTTAACATATTTAATGAAAAACAATTGGGAAGGTAAACTAGTTCACTTATATTGTAATTAATTATAGGTCATATGTCATAGAAATCTAGAAACACTGGATAGTTACTTTAAAGGGAAAGTAGTCTAAATGTACATGGTTATTCACCCTGAAAGTAGTCTATGGGCCAGGAGAAACTGTAATGCATGGTTCAGTTTTCTTTAGACAACTAACTTTAGCCACTGCTAGCTAAAATCAATGGGAGTGGTAGAGGGGCATGTGCTGCCTGTTAAAAATAAATAGCCAAATCACCTTTAAGTAACATCATACCAAATCATTTAATTTGTTCAAATTCATTTGGCCATGACATTTTTAACGTGCACCTCATGCGCTCCCATTGAGGAGATGATCGTGGACTTCAGGAAACAGCAGAGGGTGCACCCCCCTATCCACATCGACGGAACCGCAGTGGAGAAGGTGGATAGCTTCAAATTCCTTGGCGTACACATCACTGACAAACTGAAATGGACCACCCACACAGACAGTGTGGTGAAGAAGGCGCAACAGAGCCTCATCAACCTCAGGAGGCTAAAGAAATGTGGCTTAGCACCTGAAACCCTCACAAACTTTTACAGATACATCCTGTCCGGCTGTATCACCGCCTGGTACAGCAACTGCACCGCCTGCAACCGCAAGGCTACCCAGAGGGTGGTGCGGTGTGCCCAAAACATTACCGGGGGCAAACTACCCGCCCTCCAGGCCACCTACAGCACCCGATGTTACAGGAAGGCCAAAAATATAATCAAGGACATCAACCACCCGAGCCACTGCCTGTTCACCCCGCTATCATCCAGAAGGCAAGGTCAGTACAGGTGCATCAAAGCTGGGACAGAGAGACTGAAAAACAACTTCTATCTCAAGGCCGTCAGACTGTTAAACAGCCATCACTAGCACATTAGAGGCTGCTGCCTTTAGACATAGACTAGAAATCACTGGCCACTTTAAGAAATGGAACACTAGCCACTTTAATAATGTTTACATATCTTGCATTACTCATCTCATGTATATACTGTATTCTATACTATTCTACTGTATCTTAGTCCATGCCGCTCTGACATCGCTCGTCCATATATGTATATATTCTTAATTCATTCCTTACTTAGATTTGTGTGTATTGGGTATATGTTGTGAAATTGTTAGATATTACTGCACTGCCGGAGCAAGAAGCACAAGCATTTCGCTACACCCGCAATAACATCTGCTAAACACGTGTATGTGACAAATACAATTTGATTTGGATTAACTTTGCTCTGGAAGAAATGAAAACCCAGTCACAGTTATTTTCACATCTCTTCTATCTGCTGATGTTTCCAGAAGAAACATTAGACACTATGAGAGTGATGACAGTGTATTGTTGCTGTAAAGAGATTGTCACGATCGTCGGATATAGAGGACCAAGGCGCAGCGTGGAAGATGAACATACTTATTTATTAAATGATACACGAACAAAACAAATCGATACGTGACGTCCACAGGTGCAAAACACTGTGGGAAAACCAAGATCCCACAAACACTGTGGGAAAACCACCTGACTAAATATGGTTCCCAATCAGAGACAACCAGCAACAGCTGATACTCGTTGCCTCTGATTGAGAACCACTCTGGCCAACATAGATATACAAACTAGACTAGACACAACGAGCACAAAACATAAACTCTACACACCCTGGCTCAACTTAAAAGAGTCCCTAGAGCCAGGGCGTGAGAGAGATGAGTTTGCCCAACTGATCCACAGCTTTAAGTCATGGATTAGGACTAGCTCAAAGCTCAATTTGTCTACAAGGAACATCTTCTCAAAACGATTGTTTCAACAGAGAACTATTGAAGTTAATAGAGGTAGAATCCGTACTCACATTGAAAGGCATACTTGAGATTGACTCAGGTTCCTTGCAAAGTCAGACAATCAGATAAAGTCAGAGTATTGGAAGCAGTGGATGAGTGGCGCAGTGGTCTAAGGCACTGCATCGCAGTGCTAACTGTGCCACTAGAGATCCTGGTTCGAATCCAGGCTCTGTCGCCGCCGGCCGCGACCGGGAGACTCATGGGGCGACGCACAATTGGTCCAGCGTCGTCCAGGGTAGGGGAGGGAATGGCCGGCAGGGATGTAGCTCAGTTGATAGAGCATGGCGTTTGCAACGCCAGGGTTGTGGGTTCGATTCCCACGGGGGGCCAGTATAAAAAAAAAAAAAATGTATTCACTAACTGTAAGTTGCTCTGGATAAGAGCATCTGCTAAATGACTAAAATGTAAGATAAGAGTGAAAACTATGAAGGAAACAAACAACTGAAAAGAGTAACACATGCTTGGGTCAAAACTTTCACTCCAGTCTAACCACGATTGAATAATGTAATTAAATTGATGTTGTATAAATTCACACTATCAATCACTACTGTACTACTAATGTCGGTAAATTATTTTGACGGCACTTACTAAATCCATTATGCGTTGTCCATATTAGGACAGCCTCAGTCTCAGGCTGTCTATTATGAACACTGTACTAAACAAGGTTATGGGACGTCGACATCAAGTAATCAGACTTCTGATATTGCACATGGCAATTAAAATATATATATATTTGCTTGTCTCCAGTGGGTCTTGTTTCTGTGTACAGTGCATTGCAAGTGAATGACACATCCGTCTCATTGCCTATACAACCTTTGACAAATGTGGTACTAACAGGATCGAAATGACGCAGAAGAACTCCAGAGGATTGCTCCTGCCCTCCCAAGAGGTCTCTGTGACCCTTCAAACTCTCTTAAAACAAATTCCATAACCAATGATCGACAGATGAGACCTTTCACACAAGCGATCGTCAGACAGAATTGATTGGCCTACGCTATTTGCCACTTCTTTGTAATTAATAAAAGGCTGAGAGGAAGGCAGGCTTTTGTCCATGGGAAATCAGGCAGTGACATTTTGTGACTCCAGTCTCCAGAGGAGCCAACCATGGGGCCAGACCACACCAGACCTTTGTTCTCCTCCCTTACGTACCTGACTGCCACACACACCACAAACTCTGATTATTTTCTTTGAGTCACTGAATTATTATCCATCTTTTCAGTTTGATCTCGTGTTTAATAACGTCGGTAATTGAGTCCTTAAACTAGCCATACTTTTCTTTCCAATCTTCCAGACTGATCATTATCTGCAGGTAATTATCTTAGCGATGCAAAAACAGCTATTTTTTTTCCGTCTCTTTAAATTTTTTTTGGCTTACTTAGCTATGAGTGGCTCAGGAAGAGACAGTTGGTGGGGTGTGTTTGTGTGTTCGAACAGCAACTGCCATGTTATTCCTCTACCACTCCTCTGGTCATGTAATGTACTGAGGGAAGCCTTGGGGGTCTTTCATCCTTTCCAGAGCCTCTCACTGATGAGTCATCAGTGTAATTGTCAACAAAGTTCCTCCCTTGCTATTATTTCTATAAAGACAGATGTTGAAGAAGAAAGTGCATTTGGAAAACATATGTCAGTAAATGAATAGTGAATATTCAATTAAGGGCCTTCCACGGCAAACTCCAAGGGAGGAAAACATCAAATACTTAATTATGTATACAGCGTAGCTGGGTTGTGAGGAATGTGAGAATGTTTGACACCACTGGTATAAATTGGAATAAATCACAGCATTTTCAATGTAGGTTTTGCATAGGATATAGAGGGGTGCTGCTGCTTCTCAATTGGGTTGCATTCTCAAATATTAGTCAAACATAACCTATTGATGAATAATGTTTGTGTAGGTTAAGACTTTTATTTATCGTTTCCTAATGTGCAGTAACCATGGAGCACAATTTGGACATGTCAAGATAGGTTTAAAGGTTGCCTGTGTGGTCCAGTCCTTCTGACTCACAAACTCTTCTAACTTTGCTGTCTCCTCTTCACTGTCCTATCAACAAAATACAAAAATGTAAATCCACCAAAGATATTTAAAACAAATAAAAGGTTTAAGCTATTTGACACCATCTTTGTTGGACCACTGACTACTTCCAAGATTCATGCATATTTTATAGCCAAAGTACCTTTTCTCTTTGAAGCAGTCTAGGTCCAATTCACCACTTTCACTCCAAAACCCAAAACTTTGACATAGTCACATTGAATGGGTAGCCTTAGTAACCTTATGGCTGTCCTCAATTCATTACCACACGTTTGTATGAAGTATGCACTCAAAGTGGACAATAGACTTCATTGTTTTGACAGCTCCATTGAGTAATGTGGAACAGGGTGAAGTTGCCACTACTGTAGATGCTGATCTTGGGTCAGTTTAGCATTTCCCCCACTAATGGTTAAGGTTAGGATTGGGGATTATGAAGCTGATCCTAGGGGAATCTAGCTTCCCCGGGTTGAGTAATGTTGGGTCGAGCAAACATACTGTGCCTCTCTAGACGGCAAGCCTTTAGATGTGTAAGTGCTTAGGTGAGAAATATTATGCATACCACAGCAGTGAAACCGTGAGAAACCAGCAATTAGCTATTATTACACCAACCACAGGTGTCTTTGTATGTGACATGTTACTTGAAGGAATGTAAAGTATCTAAATGATGACAATTAGCATATGCAATTAATTAGCATTTTATAATGATTCATGAAAAGGACACAATAATTGTCCATGATTGTGCAATCACGGGCTAACTAGGTTGACTTGATCTGCATCTCGAGACAGCTTGAAGAATATGGAGCCCAAAAAAAGGAGAAGAAATTAATGCAAAATTCATGGCCCTACCTCCCCAAACGGATTGCATTCCACAGAATAAGTCACGACCAAATTGATTCGGGAACATTTTAACGACGTAATAACACAAAGATCCTGTCGCCTGAAATTAGAAAACAACATTCAATCAATAAAAAAATAAGATAAATAAATAAATGAGACCCCAGCAATTTTGAGAAAGTGTGGCAGATCTTCCCATAATTACATTTTCCCACTGTGCTCTCTGATATCTGGCAGGCCATGGATCAACAAAGGTCTTGTTTCTCTTCTACATAAATTATAGGCTACTGAGAGAGAGAGAAAGAGCGCTGCAAGGCGATTAATCAACACAACAGCAAGTATTGACTTGACAGAAGCTGCATCTCCCCAGGATTTGTAGATAATTTACTGTGTTCTTATTGACATTTTGCAAATGCTTTCATGCACTGAGTAGAATCCCACTGAGGTGGGACATGAAGGCGATCCTATCGTTGATGTAGTGTTAAATTTGTGCACTACTTTTGACCAGGGCTCATATTGTTCTGGTCAAACGTAGTGCATTATATAGGGAATAGGGTGCCATTTGGGACGCAAGCGTAGTGTTAAAAGTACTAAGGAACTGGGAGGGAAATCATATATTCTTAAAAGAGATTCTTTCCCCATTAATAAAATATATTTTTCATGTCATCGTGAAATGGAGTTAATTTTTTGTAAAAATTTATTCAACAGATGAAAGTGTGAAATTTTGCCTGACATGAGACAAAGAATATCAAACAGCCTTTTAGATCTCAATTGAAACTTGTTTTTTTAAAGATCTATTGAAAGATCATCAAAAAACATTTACATTATTAATTATCTTTCTCAATCGAGTTAGATAAGCAACTTTTTTGTACGTCTTTTTTTTCAATACCTTTCCGACGTCGGGGTAGTGATGGAAATTGAATACAGAACAAGCCAAGCAAATTGGCTTACAAAACTAGTAAGGAATGGGATTTAAGAATATATACATGGACAAGCAATGACAGAGCGGCATGGACTAAGATACAGTAGAATATTATAGAATAGAATGCAGTATATACATATGAGATGAGTAGTGCAAGATATGTAAACATTATTAAAGTGACTAGTGTTCCATTTCTTAAAGTGGCCAGTGATTTCAATAGGCAGCAGCAGCCTCTAATGTGCTAGTGATGGCTATTTAACAGTCTGATGGCCTTGAGATAGAAGCTGTTTTTCATTCTCTCTGTCCCAGCTTTGATGCACCTGTACTGACCTCGCCTTCTGGATGATAGCGGGGTGAACAGGCAGTGGCTCGGGTGGTTGATGTCCTTGATGATCTTGTTGGCCTGTGACATCGGGTGCTGTATGTGTCTTGGAGGGCGGGTAGTTTAGAGTCTATGCCAACGTTCTCTCTTCAGGGTAGAGGCATTTAAATAGTGCAGTCATTCAGTGATCGTGTCTCTGTAACTTTGTTAATTCTTGTTGAGGGGTTTCAAGGCCAACTTGTAATATTTCCCTGTGCATGTCTGTCTGCACTTATCAACGGCTGCTTTTTGTCTCGGTTCAGATCATTTTCTATGCTTGATCCAATGGACTTTAAATACAAATACCCTATGATACTGAATGTCAACCATGACCATGCGTCATGTGCTTACACAAAGGTAGCACATGGAACTTATTCTCTATTCATTAAATAAAGGTTAAATAAAAAAGACATTAACAAAATTCTCTATTCAGTGCTGCGTACTCCATTTCACTTTAAATGCTGATACAGTATGCTTTCAGTCATTCAACGTGAAGCTGCCAGCATTCTACATTTCTAAATCTCAGAAATTCTTAATTTCTTTGAAGAAAGTGATCTAAATAGTTTATTCAGTTGCTATAGATCCAAATGTTGTGTAAGGGAAATTAGGTTCAACACATTGCAGAATTTACCTAATCTACTGTGTCCATAGAACAGCCTCAATATCAGCAGGACACTAGTTGACTCTCCAAAGCCTTTCTACCACTTTATTGATGTGTGTGTGTGTGTGTGTGTGCATGTGCGTGCGTGTGTGTGTGTATGCATCAGTGTGTGTGTGTGGTTGTGTGTGTGTGCGTGTGCATGTGCATGTGTGTGTGTGTGCATCAGTGCGTGTGTGTGTATTTGCCCTTGTGTGGAAGAGAGAGTGGATGAGTTCAAGCAGAATTATGCACTCCATTAGGAGTAAACCATGGCGATTGAACATGCTTATTTTCATGCATAAGGTGACATCCAGCAAAAGAGACTAAATAATTCCACGCTGGTATTTCGGAATGTGCAAATGCCGTCCAAAAGCCCCAAGCTCATCTAGAAGCCACAAATCACAGAGTTCTACCAGCTGTGAAGTGAATAGTTGTTGGGCAACACTTGACCTTCGAGCAAATAATGCTCTTTGACCAACTGCCATGTAAGGGCTGGATTCAATCTGTAGCGCTGAAGAACTGTGCTACAGGACAATAGAAATGTAAAGCCAATGTTCCCGCCATAGCGCAGACTGCATTTACGGGAAACGCTGCATATGTCGGCTTAATCGGAAATTACTTTTATATTTCAATCACACTATATCGCTGAACTTCAGTGATACGGATTGAATCCAACCCTAAGTCAATGTGAGAGAATAGCTGCTTTGTTATAAAGGGTATAGAAACATATGTAGGGCATTATGACTCTTCATGTTATGCATATAAACGCTTTGTAAATGCTTTATGAATGCTACATATCACCACTAAGTAAAGTGTTACCATGTTTTTATTTTAAAGGGGTAGTCCATCCAAGTTACAAAATAACTTAGGCCTATATGTTTCCTTACCTTGAAACCAGTCAGAGGGCAAGAACAGCTTACCATCCACACTCTGGGTTTGTAACCACAGCCACCATATTAACATTAGCTGATAGAAAGAAAGAAAAGGCTACTTAAAAAATTACAGTGAATATGCAGATATAGCGTTTAGTTACTATTTTCCAGTCAAAGTTAGTGAGAAATAATTACTTACTTGCAAAATGGCAAATAATATTTTTGATATATGAAATAGATCAAAGAAAAAGGCACTGGAATGTACAATGCATTTTGTTTTTCCACATTTTGTTACGTTACAGCCTTATACTAAAATGGATTAAATTAAAATGTTTCCTCATCAATCTACACACAATACCCCATAATGACAGAGCAAGAACAGATTTTTTGGAATTATTGCATATGTATTAAAAATAAAAAACAGAAATACCTTATTTACGTAAGTATTCAGACCCTTTGCTATGAGACTAGAAATTGAGCTCAGGTGCATCCTGTTTCCATTGATCATCCTTTAGATGTTTCTACAACTTAATTGGAGTCCACTTGTGGTACATTCATTTGATTGGACATGATTTGGAAAGGCACACACCTGTCTATATAAGGTCCCACAGTTGACAGTGCATGTCAGAGCAAAAACCAAGCCATGAGGTCGAAGGAATTATTCGTAGAGCTCCGAGACAGGATTGTGTCGAGCCACAGATCTGGAGAAGGGTACCAAAAAATGTCAGCAGCATTGAAGGTCCCCAAGAACACAGTGGCCTCCATAATTTTTAAATGGAAGAAGTTTGGAACCACCAAGACTCTTCCTAGAGCTGGCCGTCCGGCCAAACTAAGCAATCGGGGGAGAAGGGCCTTGGTCAGGGAGGTGAGCAAGAACCAGATGGTCACTCTGACAGAGCTCCAGAGCACCTCTGTGGCGATGAGAGAACCTTCCAGAAGGACAACCATCTCTGCAGCACTCCACCAATCAGGCCTTTATGGTAGCCACACAGCCAAGACAACGCAGGAGTGGCTTCGGGACAAGTCTCTGAATGTCGTTGAGTGGCCCAGCCAGAGCCTGGATCGGAAATCTCTGGAGAGACCTGAAAATAGCTCTGCAGCAACGCTCCCCATCCAACCTGACAGAGCTTGAGAGGATCTGCAGAGAAGAATGGGAGAAACTCCCCAAATACAGGTGTGCCAAGCTTGTAGCGTCATACCCAAGAAGACTCGAGGCTGTAATCGCTGCCAAAGGTGCTTCAACAAAGTACTGAGTAAAGGGTCTGAATACTTATGTCAATGTGATATTTCGGGGGTTTGTTTTTTATAAATTTGCAAAAATGTCTGTTGCTTTGTCATTATTGGGTATTGTGTGTAGATTGATGAGGGAAAAAAGCAATTGAATCCATTTTAGAATAAGGCTGTAACGTAAACAAAACGTGGGAAAGTGAAGGGGTCTGAATACCTTCCGAATGCACTGTACCTGACATAGCTGTTGTTTTTCCGTTCCAGTTCCAGGTCTGCGCTATTTGACCTTTTTTGGATTGGTGATTTATTTCTACTGTTGGTGTTTTTTTGTAATGAAGTTTAAACTCTGATGTAAACTCCCCAAATTCGAGGAGTTATGTGGGAATTGGACGGGTTCTGAATTTGTTTATAGGCTGTAGATGTCTTTGCGGAGGCTCCAGAGACAAGCAGAAAGATTTACAGAAAGGTTTAAGGTTGTACCGTTCAACTCAATAGGCGTATTTGTGATTCCGGTCGCTAAAGAAGGCAGTACGACCTTAATAATTAAAGTTTCATCTCCTTACAGATACTGAATTGAATGTATGATGTCCACAGGTAAATAGTGTATGAAAATGTGTTGTGTGGGTTCCCAATGAATGACACCTTCTTGAGGTATGGATGTCATTGAGGTAGCAATCTCATGAAGGGGCTTCAGGGGTCAAAGGATGAGAATACTCCTATGATGAAGAGGGGTCAAGGGTTCTTATTTTTTACAGGAAAACATTTCATTAACGGAAAATTGCCTGTGTTTTGTCAGGGTCACATTTATAAAGCTCTAGCAATGAGATTTGAAACTCGTGGAGACTTAGGGCTTTGCCCTCACCTTAATCTGAAGTATTTGCAACATTATACAGAGCTAACACTTTCTTATTAAGTTCAATCCCCTTGAGGGAATTGCTGTTATTGAGTGGGTTCACAGGCTAATACATTTTTTCACATTACCTGAAGAGGGAAGCATTGCATACTGTACATTGCAACATCTATTTGACAGCAGAAAAATCCCACTACATTTGGATAAGGATTTAACTACCCCCTCTTCCCTACTTCTCCCCCTCCTTTCTCCTCCCAAGGGACTGAGGAGAATGGGATAGCGTCACGGCTGGGAGAGTTGGAGATGAGAGAGGGAAAGCGGCCAGATCGCTCTACAATGCAGTAATGTGATTAAATCATACAGTGACAGGCAGAGCAACAGAGCCCTGTCTTGGGGTGCATTCCAAATGGCATCCTATTACCTATTTAGTCCACTACTTTTGACCAGAGCAGTCTGGGCCCTGGTCAAAGTAGTGCACTAAATAGCTAATAGGGTGCCATTTTGGATGCAGCCTTGGTCTGTTCCTGTTTCCTCTATGATGGTCCTCTTTAGACTACTGATGCACTAGCTGGAGGAATGATCTGAGGTAAAGGCAGGCTATGTGTCAGGTATGATCACTCCCAGCCGGAGTTAGAGAGGAAACACTAAAGCAACGGAGAGACAGACATTCTCAAACTTCTGACATGTGGAATGCATTGCTTTGATTGTATGTTATGTTATATGTAATGTTATTTGATATTTTCCACTTGAATAGATGCAGAGATGTTCCATGGACATTGTTTGACTGGTCTTTGTTTCAGCGACATGAAGATTAGGCTTTATTTAGTGAATACCAAAGAAAGGAAAAAAATCCTCAACCTGTAACCCGGCAGTCACAGATACTGAACACTACCACACATCTTACACCTAGGTCTTTGTTGATATCCCCCTACTTAACATTATTCTGAAAACTACACATTTCAGTGGTGGAATGCAGGTCTGACATAGCCTCTCAGCCTCTCATCTTTTTCCAATGAAGAAACCGTCGGTATATCGTGGTGTGGCGTAGTGTAGTGTGGATAATATCATAAAGCTACCTTACATCACCAAGCTGTCCACTTTTTATTACACCAGCAGAAGCAGGTTCTCCGGGCTCTGTCCCAAATGGCACCCTGTTCCCTACATAGAGCACTACTTTTGACCAGATCTCTATGGGCCCTGGTCAAAAGTAGTGCACTATATTCTGAATAGGGTGCCATTTGGGACACAGCCCATTTTATCCGGCGAGTGTTCAAGTGTGATGCATGTAGCAGCAGTTTTCAAGTGTTTAAACCCATTTGGTGGATTATCACCCCGGCGTCTGCCTGTAATGGCTTAACCCCTCACAGTATAGAGGGTTGGGGTTATTTCCCCCCCCCCCCCGCTTTCATTTTCAACCCCTCAAGTGTTTTGCCTTTCATTTTATGACCACAGTCATCCTCTTGATGCTTTTACATAACTTTTTCCTTTTCTTTTTCTTCAAATAGGTTGAGCTATATATATTAAAGGTCAGTATGCTATGGAATGCCTCTACTTGTATATTAACGATGGGTTTTGGTTATGAGTGACTTTTTTATTAAACCACTGACATTCTTACAGCTTTACTTAATAACATAATCTTTCATAATTAATATCTATAATAATCAATTTGTTAACAGTAGACTTCTAACAGTATAAATATATATTCTAATGTATGATTAAATGTACCAATTATCTATAATTGGTGCATAAACATCAATTACTGTAACTGGTCCAACAAAATAAAATGTACAATGTTCTAGCAATAAGTTTGCTTTAAGTAAACAACTTTAGCCATACTGTCACGTCTCCTCCCGTTGCTCCCCTCCGGCGCTCTGATTCGCCAGGCTACTGAGCCGCCGGTCTGAACACACCACCTCGGCAACACAAGAATGGAAACCCAATGCACCCTAATCACCTCCAGCACACCTGCACCTCATCATCTCATCACCACCACTATATAGCCCTGGACTGTTCAGTCATTGTTGTGTGTAATTGTTAGTGTCGTGTCGTTTACTCGCTCCTTGTTATTGTCTTTCTCATTGTTAAGTAAACCTTTACCTTGTTGATTCCTGCATCTGCATCCTGCCTCATCGTATCCTCAGTACTCGTCACACATACATTGGCCTACAGTAACCCTGGTTGTTTATACCACTACTGAAAAGATCCTGGTAGCTAGGTGGCTGAAAATTGTTTAAAATACAATGCATTACAATAAAATACAATATTCAAGGAGTTTGCTTTAAGAAAACAGCTTTAACCATACCTTGGGCTATAGTAACCCCAGCGTTTACCTGTTTACAGCACTACTGAAAAGACTCTGGTGGCTGAAAACAGTTCAAAACACACAACACAATGAAAGGAAAAGGACTCTTTCACAATCCAAAGATGTGGTCCTGTTCTCTCTTTAAAAGGTTGGTGTGGAATACAGGAGAGCCACTAGGGAGGATAGGCACAGACATTGTACATGACATGATTACAAATGACTGGCAAAACCACCACAGGAATTAAACCGGAAGGAACCCAGTTAGAATAATAACATTTACGGTTGAAGTTTACATTTAAACTCAATTTTTCACAATTCCTGACATTTAATCCTAGTAAAAATTCCCTGTCTTAGGTCAGTTAGGATCACCACTTTATTTTAAGAATGTGAAATGTCAGAATAATAGTAGAGAGAATGATTTATTTCAGCTTTTATTTATTTCATCACATTCCTAGTGGGTCAGAAGTTTACATACACTCAATTAGTATTTGGCAGCATTGCCTTTAAATTGTTTAACTTGGGTCAAACGTTTCAGGTAGCCTTCCACAAGCTTCCCACAATAAGTTGGGGGAATTTTGGCCCATTCCTCCTGTCAGAGCTGATGTAACTGAGTCAGATTTGTAGGCCTCCTTTTTTTTTAAATATTTTTTTATTTATTATTATTATTATTTTTTATTTTTTATTATTTATTTTTTTTTATTATTTTTTTTTTTTTGGGGGGGGAATGGATCAGCTTAATATTGCAGATAGATTGTATCTTCTATCAATGTAATTGTCTGCATCACTTCCAATCCCCCATGTTTATTTTTTTTATATATTTTTTTTATATATATATACTCCCCTTTATTACTTTTCAACCCCACCATCCTTTCCCTACTTGGAGTAAATTAGTGAACAACAATGCCCAGGCCTCTACTTCCGGTCTATACTTACTATCTACACCTTATGGACAGAGTTAATTTTACAATAATTCTATTATATATATATCTATTTCTTTATTTTTATTTTATTATTTTTTGCTCCTGAACTTATTCTACTCTCAACCTCTCCGATCATTTTCATGATGTCCATCCGGTTTGCTTCTATATGCCATATCTTTCTAACTGTGCTCTTTCCCAAAAGCTCCCAACATACAACCTATCAGGGACGGCCTGTTCAATAGGGCGATATGGGCGACGCACTGCCAAACGGGAAAAGGAAGGGATTTTTTTTCTAATCAATTATATCACGGCAACAGTAGTTATCAGTGTTGTAATCTATACGTCTGATCTGCCACAGTGCCACACTGCCACTAAATGTCGAATCAGGCTAAAGTCGTGCTTCAAATGGCTCCACCCCCTTTTGGGGCGATTTCAGTCAGATTGAAAATCGCCCAGAACTTCTGTCATAGACTCCCATGTAAAATCTATTTTTTTCAAATTTCAGAGCCTTCAATACAATCTCAATGGGTGTCTGTGGGCTTGCACTTACGCGCTTTCGTCATACGTTACGTAACCATGAACGTAACTGAGAAAAGAGTGGATTGTTTGAAAGAAGTTCCTTTTTGTCGGCGAACAAATGAAGATAAATTGGCAACGAAACAATTAGGACCTCCCAGACCAAATTTAATAATTCAACAGGTTTCTACTAAAGGCGGAAAGTCCTACACCCGAGGATTTTCCAAAAATTGGTACGAACGAAAAAAGACATTGCCACTCACTCAACTGGATGACGAGGGATACAGGCTAGCTGTCCGCCGCCACAACGATGAGGTTAGTGTTGATAATCACAAGTTTACTGGATGTGGATATGGTGTAATAAAGGCAGTTTATTCAGAGGTAAATATATCTGGAATCGCGTTCACGGACCCGTTCGTCAAACTCTTAGGGAGCTATAAATTAAGCCCCATTACTTACCATATCAGATAAGAGAAATTGCTGCAGCTACATATATTTTACATCCTGGCCCTACATAGTTCACTATTTGCATCACTTACCAAAATATTACATGTGGTCATATATGCTTGGAAAGTGGAGATGCCATAGAACGTCAAAAAAGTAAACATTGCTGGAGACACATTGCCGTTTTGGAGAAGACATCGCGTTTGCTAGCGAAGAGATTTGTTGTGGCAAATGAACTTGGGCTGGGAATTGCCAGGAACCTCACGATAAGATATATGCATCAGCATTGCGAGTCTCATGATTCTATACGTATTGCGATTCGATACTGTGATTTTATTGCGCACCATATGTCTGTTGCAGAGGGATCAGAAAGCCATGAGAACGAGTTTTGATCAGTCATGGAAATAAAAGTGCTGAAAACAAATTGGCTCCCAATGTGAAAAGATTGAGAACAAGCTATGAAGGAACAATAATGGTGTTTTGGTGCAGGTACAGCCAACTAGCGCTAAAATATTGCGATATTGTCAATACAGTATATCGTAAAGTATCACTATGTAACTCGATTTCTTTCACCCCAATCCCTCAAATTAACGGTAAATAACTGAATTGTTTGCCCCACATTTAGCTAAGATGATTAGCTAGCCAGCTAAAATGTTTTAGTTAGTTAGCAGTCGCATCTACAATAGTTTACTGTCAATAACATGTCTCCAAAAATGACGTGGTGTCTCCAATTGTGTTGACATTTTACAATTGCAATGCGCATCCATGAGTATCCACTTTCTGTAGCTCAGCTGGTAGAGCATGGTGCTTGTAACGCCAAGGTAGTGGGTTCGATCCCCAGGACCACCCATACACAAAAATGTATGCACGCATGACTGTAAGTCGCTTTGGATAAAAGCGTCTGCTAAATGGCATATTATTATTATTATTATTATTATTATTATTATCTGAAGAGAGCCCCGAAACATTGTGTGCAGACATTTTATGCAATAAATGAAGTAGGTTCAATCTAGTAGTTCTGATCTTCTGATTGGTCCTGATGAGTTGGGCGAGGTCCCCTGCAGGCTACTGTCACTGTTGCATTGGCTCTGAGTCGGGTTCTCTGTCTTCAAATGTTCAGCCTAAGAGAGGGGATTTTTGTGTGTGTGTGTGTGTGTGTGTGTTTAACAGTGATGATGTGTGTGTGTGTGTGTGTGTTTAACAGTGATGATGTGTGTGTGTGTGTGTTTGTGTGTGTGTGTGTCCTCAGAGCAAGAACTCGTGAGTTGGAAGAACTGAGAGGCCTATGGCGTGGGTGTTGTCCTTGGCCACCTGCTGACAAGGCTGACAAGATAGGACCCTTTTGTCCATTGTTATTGGATAGGAACAGAACTTATAACCAGCTCCTGACCTAAATAGATCTTAGCACAACATTTTACTCAACATATCATATTCCATATTCACTATAACAAATATATTTACTACGACATTAGCAAGAACCGCCACATCCTCAGCCGGCTAATCCAGTGTGTGAAGTTTTGCAGAGTGTTTGAGTTAGCTTTGCGAGGCAAAGATGAAACTGAGGGCTCCACCAACCCTGGTAAGCCAACACTTTTGAGATCAGTCAATAAATGCTTCTGGTATTGACTTATATGCTGCCCCTGTCTTCATGTTGTTGCTGGACATATCTTTTTTTAAATGTGTGTAGGTCACCTAAATCATCAGAAAAATTGCCCCTCCTGAGAATTTTTTCAGGAGCCGCCACTGCAACCTATATACTTATTATGGACAAGAGTATGCTTACATTATTAGCTATCTTTGTTATTATTTGTTGTTATTTGTTATTAGTCCCATCCTTCAACTCTATTCAATACCTCCCATCTATCTCTTAACACCATCCATATAGGATTTCTTTTTGCCATATACAGTGGGGCAAAAAAGTATTTAGTCAGCCACCAATTGTGTAAGTTCTCCCACTTAAAAAGATGAGAGAGGCCTGTAATTTTCATCATAGGTACACGTCAACTATGACAGACAAATTGAGAAAAAATATCCAGAAAATCCCATTGTAGGATTTGTAATGAATTTATTTGCAAATTATGGTGGAAAATAAGTATTTGGTCACCTACAAACAAGCAAGATTTCTGGCTCTCACAGACCTGTAACTTCTTCTTTAAGAGGCTCCTCTGTCCTCCACTCGTTACCTGTATTAATGGCACCTGTTTGAACTTGTTATCAGTATAAAAGACACCTGTCCACAACCTCAAACAGTCACACTCCAAACTTCACAATGGCCAAGACCAAAGAGCTGTCAAAGGACACCAAAAACAAAATTGTAGACCTGCACCAGGCTGGGAAGACTGAATCTGCAATAGGTAAGCAGCTTGGTTTGAAGAAATCAACTGTGGGAGCAATTATTAGGAAATGGAAGACATACAAGACCACTGATAATCTCCCTCGATCTGGGGCTCCACGCAAGATCTCACCCCGTGGGGTCAAAATGATCACAAGAACGGTGAGCAAAAATCCCAGAACCACACAGGGGGACCTAGTGAATGACCTGCAGAGAGCTGGGACCAAAGTAACAAAGCCAACCATCAGTAACACACTATGCCGCCAGGGACTCAAATCCTGCAGTGCGAGACGTGTCCCCCTGCTTAAGCCAGTACATGTCCAGGCCGTCTGAAGTGCATTTGGATGATCCAGAAGAGGATTGGGAGAATGTCATATGGTCAGAAGAAACCAAAATAGAACTTTTTGGTAAAAACTCAACTCGTCATGTTTGGAGGACAAAGAATGCTGAGTTGCATCCAAAGAACACCAAACCTACTGTGAAGCATGGGGATGGAAACATCATGCTTTGGGGCTGTTTTTCTGCAAAGGGACCAGGACGACTGATCCGTGTAAAGGAAAGAATGAATGGGGCCATGTATCATGAGATTTTGAGTGAAACCCTCCTTCCATCAGCAAGGGCATTGAAGATGAAACGTGACTGGGTCTTTCAGCATGACAATGATCCCAAACACACCGCCCGGGCAACGAAGGAGTGGCTTCGTAAGAACCATTTCAAGGTCCTGGAGTGGCCTAGCCAGTCTCCAGATCTCAACCCCATAGAAAATCTTTGGAGGGAGTTGAAAGTCTCTGTTGCCCAGCGACAGCCCCAAAACATCACTGCTCTAGAGGAGATCTGCATGGAGGAATGGGCCAAAATACCAGCAACAGTGTGTGAAAACCTTGTGAAGACTTACAGAAAACGTTTGACCTGTGTCATTGCCAAAAAAGGGTATATAACAAAGTATTGAGAAACTTTTGTTATTGATCAAATACTTATTTTCCACCATCATATGCCAATAAATTCATTAAAAATCCTACAATGTGATTTTCTGGAAAAAAAATTCTCATTTTGTCTGTCATAGTTGACGTGTACCTATGATGAAAATTACAGGCCTCTCTCATCTTTTTAAGTGGGAGAACTTGCACAATTGGTGGCTGACTAAATACTTTTTTTCCCCACTGTATATTTCAACCGTACTGTGATGTTTTACAAAAGTTCTGAACCTTTCTATTCTCATTGCTTCTACAGATTGTGAATTAAAAATAAACATTTTTGCTAAAAGTATTATTATATTATTGATTGATTGACTATGACTTTTCATATCACCCAGTAATGCTATCTGCAAGGTTAGTTCCAGGTAAATATTGCAATCCTTTAGCCATTCCTGGACCTGTGTCCAAAAACAAGCTACAAATGGACAGAACCAAAACATATTATCTAATGGTTCTGTCTCTTCACAGCAAAATCTGCAGAGCTGGGAAGATTGTATCCCCCATATAAATAACATTCTTTTGGTAGCAAGAATTTTATATAATAATTTAAATTGAAAGATTCTAATTTTTGAATCCGGTGTCGTTTTGCGTGTCAGTTCATAAACACTATGCCATGGGATCGGTACGTCAAAGATCTCTTCCCAACTATTTTGCAATCTATATGGGACGGCTGTCATAGCTGGCATAGTGCCCTCTAAGCTCATCACTAAGCTAAGGATCCTGGGACTAAACACCTCCCTCTGCAACTGGATCCTGGACTTCCTGACGGGCCGCCCCCAGGTGGTAAGGGTAGGTAACAACACATCTGCCACACTGATCCTCAACACGGGGGCCCCTCAGGGGTGCGTGCTCAGTCCCCTCCTGTACTCTCTGTTCACCCATGACTGCATGGCCAGGCACGACTCCAACACCATCATTAAGTTTGCCGATGACACAACAGTGGTAGGCCTGATCACCGACAACGATGAGACGGCCTATAGGGAGGAGGTCAGAGATCTGGCCGTGTGGTGCCAGGACAACAACCTCTCCCTCAACGTGACCAAGACAAAGGAGATGATTGTGGACTACAGGAAAAAAAATAGGACTGAGCACGCCCCCATTCTCATCGACGGGGCTGTAGTGGAACAGGTTGAGAGCTTCAAGTTCCTTGGTGTCCACATCACCAACGAACTATCATGGTCCAAACACACCAAGACAGTCGTGAAGAGGGCACGACAAAGCCTATTCGCCCTCAGGAGACTAAAAAGATTTGGCATGGGTCCTCAGATCCTCAAAAAATTCTACAGCTGCACCATCGAGAGCATCCTGACTGGTTGCATCACCGCCTGGTATGGCAACTGCTTGGCCTCCGACCGCAAGGCACTACAGAGGGTAGTGCGTACGGCCCAGTACATCACTGGGGCAAAGCTTCCTGCCATCCAGGACCTCTATACCAGGCGGTGTCAGAGGAAGGCCCTCAAAATTGTCAAAGACTCCAGCCACCCTAGTCATAGACTGTTCTCTCTGCTACCGCACGGCAAGCGGTACCGGAGTGCCAAGTCTAGGTCCAAAAGACTTCTCAACAGCTTCTACCCCCAAGCCATAAGACTCCTGAACAGCTAATCATGGCTACCCGGACTATTTGCACTGCCCCCCCACCCCATCCTTTTTACGCTGCTGCTACTCTGTTAAGTATTTATGCATAGTCACTTTAACTCTACCCACATGTACATATTACCTCAACTACCTCAACTAGCCGGTGTCCCCGCACATTGACTCTGCAACGGTACCCCCCTGTATATATAGCCTCCCTACTGTCACTTTATTTTACTTCTGCTCTTTTTTTTCTCATCACTTTTTTTTTTGTTGTTGTTTTATTCTTACTTTTTTTGTTTAAAATAAATGCACTGTTGGTTAAGGGCTGTAAGTAAGCATTTCACTGTAATGTCTGCACCTGTTGTATTCGGCGCATGTGACCAATAAAATTTGATTTGATTTGATTTGATTTGTCAATCCTTTGGTCCTTAAGTGAAACTGATATACTTTTTTATTTATCACAGTTTTCCTTAACCAATTATGTTCTTTAATGAAAGGCAGACAGACAAGTTCCTTACTTTCTCCCCCTTCCACTTTCTTCTTCCACTTTTGCGGTAAGGCTGCAATTATTTGGTTGTAATTTTGGGTAGAGCAGACATTTCCATATGTTTTTGTTAGCTGCCAGTCCTACCGATGATATCATTTACGAAGATTATACCTTTTTTAAACAATCTGTCAAAAAATAAAGTTTGAATTTGAATTTAACCACAATATTTGTTGCATTATTTGTTCTGTCGTTTCTGGAGGATTAAATTGAAATTGCAACCAACTTTCTATGGCTTGTTTTAGAAATAGTGACATTTGGGAGATTATTTCCTTTTCAAATAACTGAAAGTGAGAGGTTGTAATCTGAATAAAGGGGAAAAGGCCTTTCTTGAACATTGGGTGAGACAATCTTACTAATTTGCTTGAGAACCAGTTCGGATTTAAGTATAACTTTTGTATGACTGATTTGTAGGCCTCCTTGCTCACACACGCTTTTTCAGTTCTGCCCACAAATTTTCTATAGGATTGAGGTCAGGGCTTTGAGATGGCCACTCCAAAACCTTGACTTTGTTGTCCTTAAGACATTTTGCCACAACTTCAGAAGTATGCTTGGGGTCATTGTCCATTTGGAAGACCCATTTGCGACCAAGCTTTAACTTCCTGACTGATGTCTTGAGATGTTGTTTCAATATATCCACATAATTTTCCTTCCTCATGATGCTATCTATTTTGTGAAGTGCACCAGTCCCTCCTGCAGCAAAGCACCCCCACAGCATGATGCTGCCACCCCGTGCTTCACGGTTAGGATGGTGTTCTTCGGCTTGCAAGCAACACCTTTTTTCCTACAAACATAACAATGGTCATTATGGCCAAACAGTTCTATTTTTGTTTCATCAGACCAGAGGACATTTCTCCAAAAAGTACGATCTTTGTCCCCATGTGCAGTTGCAAACCGTAGTCTGGCTTTTTTATGGCAGTTTTGGAGCAGTGGCTTCTTCCTTGCTGAGCGGCCTTTCAGGTTATGTCGATAAAGGACACGTTTTACTGTGGATATAGATACTTTTGTACCTGTTTCCTCCAGCATCTTCACAAGGTCCTTTGCTGTTGTTCTGGGATTGGTTTGCACTTTTCGCACCAAAGTACGTTCATCTCTAGGAGACAGAACGCGTCTCCTTCCTGAGTGGTATGACGGCTGTGTGGTCCCATGTTGTTTATACTTGCATACTATTGTTTGTACAGATGAACGTGGTACCTTCAGGCGTTTGGAAATTGCTCCCAAGGATGAACCAGACTTGTGGAGGTCTACCATTTTTTTCTGAGGTCTTGGCTGATTTCTTTTGATTTTTTCCATGATGTCAAGCAAAGAGGCACTGAGTTTGAAGGTAGGCCTTGAAATACATCCACAGGTACACCTCCAATTGACTAAAATGATGTGAATTAGCCTATCAGAAGCTTCTAAAGCCATGGCATCATTTTCTGGAATTTGACCAACTGGAATTGTGACACAGCGAATTATAAGTGAAATAATCTGTCTGTAAACAATTGTTGGAAAAATTACTTGTGTCGTGCACAAAGTAGATGTCCTAACCGACTTGCCAAAACTATAGTTTGTTAACAAGAAATTTGTGGAGTGGTTGAAAAATGAGTTTCAATGACTCCAACCTAAGTGTATGTAAACTTCCGACTTCAACTGTATCTAGCGTGTTTCCCAAATGGCACCCTATACCCTACAGTGCCTTTAAAAAATATGAAACCCCCTTGGCGTTTTTCCTATTTTGTTGCATTGCAACCTGTAATTTAAATGGATTTTTATTTGGATTTCATGTAATGGACATACACAAAATAGTCCAAATTGGTGAAGTGAAATGAAAAAAATAACTTGTTTCAGAGAATTCTAAAAAATAAATAACGAAAAAGTGGTGCGTGCACATCTATTCACCCCCTTTTCTATGAAGCCCGTAAATAAGATATGGTGCAAGCAATTACCTTCAGAAGTCACATAATTAGTTAAATAAAGTCCACCTCTGTGCAATCTAAGTGTCACATGATCTGTCACATGATCTCAGTACATATATACACCTGTTCTGAAAGGCCCCTAAGCAAGGGGCACCACCAAGCAAGCGGCACCATGAAGACCAAGGAGCTCTCCAAACAGGTTAGGGACAAAGTTGTGGAGAAGTACAGATCAGGGTTGGGTTATAATAAAATATCCAAAACTTTGAACATCCCACAGAGCACCATTAAATCCATTATTAAAAAATTGAAAGAATATGGCCCCACAACAAACCTGCCAAGAGAGGGCCACCCACCAAATCTCACGGACCAGGCAAGGAGGGCATTAATCAGAGAGGCAACAAAGACACTAAAGATAACCCTGAAGGAGCTGCAAAGCTCCACAGCGGAGATTGGAGTATCTGTTCATAGGACCACTTTAAGCCGTACACTCCACAGAGCTGGGCTTTACGGAAGAGTGGCCAGAAAAAAAGCCATTGCTTGAAGAAAAGAATAAGCAAACATGTTTGGTGTTTGCCAAAAGGCATGTGGGTGACTCCCCAAACATATGGAAGAAGGTACTCTGGTCAGATGAGACTAAAATTGAGCTTTTTGGCCATCAAGGAAAACACTATGTCTGGCGCAAACCCAACACCTCTCATCACCCCGAGAACACCATCCCCACAGTGAAGCATGGTGGTGGCAGCATCATGCTGTGGGGATGTTTTTCATCGGCAGGGACTGGGAAACTGGTCAGAATTGAAGGAATGATGGATGGTGCTAAATACAGGGAAATTCTTGAGGGAAACCTGTTTCAGTCTTCCAGAGATATGAGACTGGAACGGAGGTTCACCTTCCAGCAGGACAATTTTTATTTTTATTTTTTATTTTACCTTTATTTAACTAGGCAAGTCAGTTAAGAACAAATTCTTATTTACAATGACGGCCTACACCGGCCAAACCCGGACGACGCTGGGCCAATTGTGCGCCGCCCTATGGGACTCCCAATCACAGCCGGTTGTGATACAGCCTGGAATCGAACCAGGGGGTCTGTAGTGACGCCTCAAGCACTGAGATGCAGTGCCTTAGACCACTGCGCCACTCGGGAGTAAGCATACTTGACCCTAAGCATACTGCTAAGGGGAAACATTTAAATGTCTTGGAATGCCCTAGTCAAAGCTCAGACCTCAATCCAATTGAGAATCTGTGGTGTGACTTAAAGATTGCTGTACACCAGCGGAACCCATCCAAATTGAAGGAGCTGGAGCAGTTTTGCCTTGAAGAATGGGCAAAAATCCCAGTGGCTAGATGTGCCAAGCTTATAGAGACATACCCCAAGAGACTTGCAGCTGTAATTGCTGCAAAAGGGGGCTCTACAAAATATTGACTTTGGGGGGGGTGAATAGTTATGCACGCTCAAGTTTTTCACCCCAAAAGATATTTAGCATCTTCAAAGTGGTAGGCATGTTGTTTAAATCAAATGATACAAACCCCCCCAAAATCCATTTTAATTCCAGGTTGTAAGGCAACGAAATAGGAAAAAATGCCAAGGGGGTGAATACTTTCGCAAGCCACTGTATATAGTACGTGCAATCATTACTTTTGACCAGGGCCCATAGGGCTCTTGTCAAAAGTAGTGCACTATATAGGGAATAGGGTGCCATTTGGGACACATCCACATGTGCCCTGCATGGCCAGTCTGAATCAAAAGCCAAGTACTTAATGAGAACCAATTCCCTTCCAGTTCAGACACACAGTCCTATTTACAGTCTTATCCATCATACATTTATCATTCCAGTCCAATTCTCATTATTTTGTATCTCCTCTCCTACTACTTGTTGCAACTGGAAACCAACCAGTCTTACCAGCAATTGGGTCCTATTCATTAGAGCACACTATGGCAATGAAAACTAGTGTTTCTTATTGGACAAATTCAGGTAATCCCTCCCCATTTCAGTCAATTTTTTTGGGTGGGAGGGGGGATTAAGAATACGACCTTAGCTGCACCTCCTCAGCAATGGTGGGCAGGAGTTAGGGGTCAGGGTTCAGGCAGGCATTAACACAACAAGGCAGCAGGAACAGTAGGGTACGACAAGACCTGACATGATGGACTCTAGTGGGGTGCATCTCAATAGTCTAACATTGCTACCTCACCTCTTGGAGAGATGAGAGCAAATCCCTGGTATAAAGCATTGCTTTCAGCTATGCATGTGTCCTGAAATCAGGGGAAATTAGAAATGGATATGAGGAGAGGAAGCCACTTTACACTGTTGAGATGCAGCCAATTGCCTTATCTCTGGGAGGTTCCACAGCCATAGTATGTGACAGGGGCTGTGTCCCAAATTCTACACTATTCCCTACCTAGTGCAATTCTTTTGACCAGGGCCAACAGGAATCTGGTCAAAAGTAGTGCACTATTTCATTGTTAAATGTAACCAAAAATGTACATTTCTGCCTAAAAAGACAAACCCAAAAGTTATTATTTACAGTGCGTTCGGAAAGTATTCAGACCCCTTGACTTTTTCAACATTTTGTTACTTTACAGCCTTATTCTAAAATTGATTAAATTATTTTTTTCCCTCATCAATCTACACACAATAACCCATAATGACAAAGCAAAAACAGTTGTTTTTTTACATTTTTGCAAATTTATAAAAAATTAAAAAACGGAAATATCATATTTACATAAGTATTCAGACCCTTTACTCAGTACTTTGTTGAAGCACCTTTGGCAGTGATTACAGCCTTGAGTCTTCTTGGGTATGATGCTAGAAGCTTGGCACACCTGTATTTGGGGAGTTTCTCCCATTTTCTACAGATCCTCTCAAGCTCTGCCAGGTTAGATGGGGAGTGTTGCTGCACAGCTATTTTCAGGTCTCTCGAAAGATGTTTGATCGGGTTCAAGTCCAAGACCGGGTTTCCCTTGATCCTGACTAGTCTCCCAGTCCCTGCACTGAAAAACATCCCCACAGCATGATGCTGCCACCACCATGCTTCAACGTAGGGATGGTGCCAGGTTTCCTCCAGACGTGACACTTGGCATTCAGGCCAAAGAGGTCAATCTTGGTTTCTTCAGACCAGAGAATCTTGTATCTCATGGTCTGAGAGTCTTTAGGTGCCTTTTGGCAAACTCCAAGCGGGCTGTCATGTGCCTTTTACTGAGGAGTGGCTTCCGTCTGGCCACTCTACCATAAAGGCCTGATTGGTGGAGTGCTGCAGAGATGTTTGTCCTTCTGTAAGGTTCTCCCATCTCCACAGAGGAACTCTGGAGCTCTGTCAGAGTGACCATCGGGTTCTTGGTCACCTCCCTGCTCTAGGAAGAGTCTTGTTTTGTTCCAAACTTCTTCCATTTAAAAATGATGGAGGCCACTGTGTTCTTGGGGACCTTCAATGCTGCAGACATTTTCTGGTACCCTTCCCCAGATCTGTGCCTCGACACAATCCTGTCTCGGAGCTCTATGGACAATTCTATCGACCTCAAGGATTGTTTTTTGCTCTGACATGCACTGTCAACTGTGGGACCTTAGATAGACAGGTGTGTGCCTTTCCAAATCATGTTCAATCAATTGAATTTACCACAGGTGGACTCCAATCAAGTTGTAGAAACATCTCAAGGATGATCAATGGAAACCTGTTTTCGCTTTGTCATTATGGGGTATTGTGTGTAGATTGATGAGGAAAATGTTGTATTTAATCCATTTTAGAATAAGGCTGTAACGTAACAAAATGTGGAAAAAGTCAAAGGGTCTGAATACTTTCCGAAGGCACTGTATTTTGAGAGGGCCATAAACAATAACTAGTAATGCTGCATACTTCAAGAAATATGAAAATCTCACCTTTCTGGTAATATAAATTGCTGAGGTGTACTCACTTTTGAGGACATAAGCGCAAGTAGGCCTACATAGTAAAAATATGATGAAAATATGAAATATCATATATGATGTAGTTCCAAAAAAGAAACGTTGGGGAATAGGACTTGAAAGGATTGAAATGCTTTCTAAATATAGTAACAATCAAATTATAAAACGCCTAACTATAAGAGTGTACCTTCCTTATCAATGTGAAATAGATATGATCATATTTAGTAACAGTATAAAACTGGCACCATCACATATCACTGACGACAGAGTATGTTCTGCATTGCGTCCTCTGAGTACTCCGAGACACTATTCAAATGCCTGCCGACTAGTTACAACTTCAGCTTTAAGCACGAAGTGGATTCGTCCCTCTGTGACAAAGAGAAGGTGGTCTTGTTTCAATTCTATGAAATATTCATGTTGAGAGCTGTAAATCCATCTGAGAACTTCACAGCAAGATCAAACACACAATAATAGACACACACTGGTCTGCCCTTTGAGGAAATACAACCCACATGGTGCTGTGGCTCTGGCCAGAGATACTTAGAATGGAGGAGATAGGAATCCCAGTGGCCAATGAATGGACAAACATACACTGAGTGTACAAAAAAATAGGAACACCTTCCTAATATTGAGTTGCACCCTCTTTTGCCTTCAGAAAAGCCTCAATTCGTCAGGGCATGGATTCTACAAGGTGTCGAAAGCGGTCCACAGGGATGCTGGCCCATGTTGACTCCAATGCTTCCCACAGTTGTGTCATGTTGGCTGGATGTCCTTTGGGTTGTGAACCATTCTTGATCCACACAGGAAACTGTTGAACGTGAAAAACCCAGCAGCATTGCAGTTCTTGACACACTCAAACCAGTGCGCCTGACACCTACTACCATACCGCATTCAAAGGCACTTAAATATTTTGTCTTGCCCATTCACCCTCTGAATGGCACACATACAGTGGGGAAAAAAAGTATTAGTCAGCCACCAATTGTGCAAGGTGTCCCACTTAAAAAGATGAGAGAGGCCTGTAATTTTCATCATAGGTACACGTCAACTATGACAGACAAAATGAGGGAAAAAAATCCAGAAAATCACATTGTAGGATTTTTTATGAATTTATTTCCAAATTATGGTGGAAAATAAGTATTTGGCCAATAACAAAAGTTTCTCAATACTATGTTATATACCCTTTGTTGGCAATGACACAGGTCAAACGTTTTCTGTAAGTCTTCACAAGGGTTTCACACACTGTTGCTGGTATTTTGGCCCATTCCTCCATGCAGATCTCCTCTAGAGCAGTGATGTTTTGGGGCTGTCGCTGGGCAACACGGACTTTCAACTCCCTCCAAAGATTTTCTATGGGGTTGAGATCTGGAGACTGGCTAGGCCACTCCAGGACCTTGAAATGCTTCTTACGAAGCCACTCCTTCGTTGCCCGGGCGGGGTGTTTGGGATCATTGTCATGCTGAAAGACCCAGCCACGTTTCATCTTCAATGCCCTTGCTGATGGAAGGAGGTTTTCACTCAAAATCTCACGATACATGGCCCCATTCATTCTTTCCTTTACACGGATCAGTCGTCCTGGTTCCTTTGCAGAAAAACAGCCCCAAAGCATGATGTTTCCACCCCCATGCTTCACAGTAGGTATGGTGTTCTTTGGATGCAACTCAGCATTCTTTGTCCTCCAAACACGACGAGTTGAGTTTTTACCAAAAATATCTATATTGGTTTCATCTGACCATATGACATTCTCCCAATCCTCTTCTGGATCATCCAAATGCACTCTAGCAAACTTCAGACGGGCCTGGACATGTACTGGCTTAAGCAGGGGGACACGTCTGGCACTGCAGGATTTGAGTCCCTAGTGGCGTAGTGTGTTACTGATGGTAGGCTTTGTTACTTTGGTCCCAGCTCTCTGCAGGTCATTCACTAGGTCTCCCCGTGTGGTTCTGGGATTTTTGCTCATCGTTCTTGTGCCCCAGATCGAGGGAGATTATCAGTGGTCTTGTATGTCTTCCATTTCCTAATAATTGCTCCCACAGTTGATTTCTTCAAACCAAGCTGCTTACCTATTGCAGATTCAGTCTTCCCAGCCTGGTGCAGGTCTACAATTTTGTTTCTGGTGTCCTTTGACAGCTCTTTGGTCTTGGCCATAGTGGAGTTTGGAGTGTGACTGTTTGAGGTTGTGGACAGGTGTCTTTTATACTGAGAACAAGTTCAAACAGGTGCCATTAATACAGGTAACGAGGGGAGGACAGAGGAGCCTCTTAAAGAAGAAGTTACAGGTCTGTGAGAGCCAGAAATCTTGCTTGTTTGTAGGTGACCAAATACTTATTTTCCACCATAATTTGCAAATAAATTCATAAAAAATCCTACAATGTGACTTTCTGGAAAAAAAAATAGTTGACGTGTACCTATGATGAGAACTTGCACAATTGGTGGCTGACTAAATACTTTTTTTCCCCACTGTACACAATCCATGTCTCAATTGTCTCAAGGCTTAAAATACTTATTTAACTTGTCTCCTCCCCTTCATCTACACTGATTGAAGTGGATTTAACAAGTGACATCAATAAAGGATCATAGCGTTCACCTGGATTCACCTGGTCAGTCTGTCATGTAAAGAGCAGGTGTTCCTAATGTTTTGTTCACAGTATGTAACTCCCCACCCAGCAGACTGTTGACCAATCACGTTCACGTTGTCATGTTGCGTCACGCGGTTGCTAAGCTAATCATCACGCAATCCCTTCTAAAAGTTAGGGTATATGTTGAGAAACCTGCCTATTTTCAAAGCTATACAATATTACAGAGAACAAGTTAATCATCTCACATTTCAGAAAATATTTGCAATGTTGTACTTATTGTTCACATAATTCATGCTAATGTTAGGTTTTTTAACTAGCGCCCAATTGACTCCATTCACTCCTTGAAAGAGTGATCTCCTTAACCCAGAATTGCCCAGAATGCACAGCGCGGCCCATTGACGATGCATGGGCAATGTACATAATGGCCATTAATACGATTCCGATGGAGTTTCCCATCTCCTCAAAAGTATCTATGCTCTGGCAGCCAGAGAAAAATGATCCTTTGTCTGGATAGGCCAGAAAATGTGACCATTCCCTATGCAAATCAGGGAAATCTATTTGAAAATGTTGAGGACCAGTGGCTATACTTTTTGTTCTGAAATTTTTTTTTATGTGTATTTTAAAGGCTTCTAGATGCCTAATTCAGCAGCACCTAATTCTACACATTACTCCACAGTGATGTTTTTCATAATTAATTAAGATGTACAGTGCGGGTGTGAAATTATTTACACCCTTGATAAAGATGAGCAATAATCACTGTATAAAATAAATACTGTGATATATTGTATGCTCAAAACTATTTGGAAATTATATTATTTTATACTAATACTATTGATCGGATAGAGAGATTTTGTTTAACAAGTCATAGTCAAAATGGTAGGAGTCAAAATTATTGACCCCACTAAATATTCTTATAAATAAAGTAGTCAAAAGTTTAGTATTTGGTCGCATATTTCTTGCACGCAATGACTACATCAAGCTTGTGACTCTACAAAATTGTTGGATGCATTTGCAGTTAGTTTTGGTTATGTTTCAGATTATTTTGTGCCCAATATAAATGAATGGTAAATAATGTATTGAGTCATTTTGGAGTCATCTTTATTATAAATAAGGAGACTTCTACATTCATGTGGGTGCTACCAAGATTACGGATAATCCTGAATGAATCGTGAAAAATGATGACTGAGAAAGTTACAGAGGTTAGCATGTCTTGGGGGTATGATCTTTGACCATCTGAAACACAACAAAAAGGAACTGCAAATGCATCCAACAAGTTTGTAGAGTCACAAGCTTGATGTAGAGATTGCGTGCTAAGAATATGGGACCAAATACTAAACTTACAACTACTTATTTATACCAATCTTTAGGGGTATCAATATTTAAAATAAAACATCTTTTTTTTTACAAAAGTATTACTTGTTTAAACAAAATCTTTCTCTCTGAGCAATAGTATTTGTATAAAATAATATAATTTCCCAATGTTTTTGAGCATACAATAATGCTCAGTATTTACAGTCATTATTGCTCATCTTTATCAACCGTGTTAATAATTTAGAACCCCACTGTCTATGCTAATTCAGATGCCAGTTGATCTTTCTTGTCAAATTATTGAACTTTATTCCCCAAGCGTCCGTGTGAAATAAACCCACAACAAAAGATAGCAGAGAAGAAGAAAATGTCCTGACGCAACACACAGCAGTGAGAAAACACTTACATCTATTAATTCACACAGTGGTTCGCATCATTATTATCCATAGTAAATGTCATGCTATTATTAATACATTAAATATCTTATGTTATATTATAAGTATGTCAACATGCATTAACCTGGCCACTCCAATTCTATTCTTGGCAACGGATGCACATGGCAACCTCAAATAATGTCAATACTAATATCCACAGGGGTATAGAGACTATTTTCCCCAGTAAAGTGCTTGGGTTACTCTTAGTTTCATCATTTTGTCCCCTTATGCCTGTTAGAATTCCACCAAAAGAAGTACAGAGAGAGAGAGAGAGAGAGAGAGAGAGAGAGAGAGAGAGAGAGAGAGAGAGAGAGAGAGAGAGAGAGAGAGAGAATGTGTGTGTGTGTGTGTGTGTGTGCGTGCGTGTGCGTGTGAGGGAGAAGAGATTGTGTGTGTTTGTGTGTGTGCAAGCATGCATTTGTGTAACAGAGGGACAGAGAGAGTGAGAGGGAGACAGAAGGGGAGGGATAGAGCGTGGGAAAGACAGAGTGGGGTTTTGGAGGGAAATACAGAGAGAGAACGATAGAAAGGCATAGATAGACGAAGAGAAAGAGAGTGAAAGAGTGTGAGAGAAAGAGTGAGAGAGTGAGAGAGAGAGAGAGAGGAGAGAGAGAGAGAGAGAGAGAGAGAGATGAGAGAGAGAGAGAGAGAGAGAGAGAGAGAGAGAGAGAGAGAGAGAGAGAGAGAGAGAGAGGGTGAGAGAGGGAGAGGGTGAGAGAGATCTCAAAACAGAGAGAGAGAGGGAGAGTGCTCAGAACACACACAGGCATTGTGTGTTCCCAGTGGTGGGTTAAAGGAGTGAGCAACTGCCCCTGGTCAGGGGCCGGTCCTTGCCGATCTGCCACCCTAGGCAAGACCAAAAAATGCCTCCCGCAAAACTAGAATAGTCCCAGTAAGCTAAAATACGTATTTTCCTGACATTTAAGTTAAGTTCAATTTAGGTACGGAATGAAAGGTGTAAGTATGTATTTTCCATATGTTTAAAATACATATTTTCCAGAACGTTGAAAAGGCATATTTATCCGGACGTTGACAAATACGTATATTTTCCGGACGTTGAAATCAGGTTAATTTTCAGTTCTGAATGAAAGTTGAAAATACGTAATTTATAGATTTCTATGTTTGGGCCAAATCAAAGCTGGTCCAGAAAGGACAAAATCTGAACCAAGCATAGACGTCTATGACTCATCTCCTCTGGTGTCTAGCATCCCCCTCGGGGCTAACAACTCATCTCCTCTGGTGTCTAGCATCCACCTCGGGGCTAACAACTCATCTCCTCTGGTGTCTAGCATCCCCCTCGGGGCTAACAACTCATCTCCTCTGGTGTCTCAGGGCAATCAGCTCATCTCTTCTGGTGTCTAGCATCCCGCTTGGGGCTAACAACTCCTCTCCTCTGGTGTCTAGCATCCCCCTCGGGGCTAACAACTAATCTCCTCTGGTGTCTCAGGGTTAACGGCTCGTCTCCTCTGGTGTCTCGGGGCTGACAGCTCGTCTCCTCTGGTGTCTAACATTCCCCTTTGGGGCTAACGGCTCGTATCCTCTGGTGTCTCTGGGCTAATGGCTTGTCTGATCTGATATGTAGCATCCCTCTCTGTCGGTGAAGTGTTGACATCTTCACTAGTTACTTTAAAAACGTTTTCCCGCTCTCTCTCTCTTGCACTCCCTTTCTCTCTCTCTCTCTCTCCAGACTTCCGGGACTGTAGATTCTCAGCTCGAGGCGAGCAGCGCGTTGTTTCCATGGGGACGGGAGACTCCTGCTGGCGTGAGCTGATAGGCATGCTTCCTTCCTTGCTTTCTTCCTTCTCCCTGGAATGTTGTACAGAGCTACAGGACATGTCCGAATGCCCATACTTGCATCCTAAATAGTAAGCAGTTGAGTAGCTGCTTACCTGAGGAGGAGGTCGTCGGGTAAGCTTGGCGTCGGGTAAGTTTGGCTTTATACATAGCTTGGGCTTTGTCGAGTAAGGCTTAAACTATGTATTTAGATTGTAGTTAGGTATTGTAGGTAGGTATCGTGGGTTGTTGTATGTAATTATTGTAGGTTAGTACTGTATACGGCGGTGCCGGGTGTAGCACGAAGCTAGCTAGCTAGCTAACTCACCACCTAGCTGGCGAGTAGCTATTAGCAACGGTATAGTTGTCTCAGGCCTGAGAGTGCTTGTAATTACGCCAGCTGGCTGCCTACAATAATCACATACAAGAACTGCCTACCATTTAGCTGTTTTCTAAACTCATTGTCTGAACCGTTAACGTTAGGTAGCAAGTGGCTACTGTGCTTGAAATTTAGCTAGCTTGTTGCTACCTGGATAGCGACTAGTAAACAATAGCTGGAACGACCGAACGAACAGACGCGAACTGGCTGAGTCAATTCAGTGGCTAGCTTTGTACTTGGCTAGCTAACAGTAGCTGCTAGGGGTAAGTCATAACCTACACTTGTGTTTTGTTCTTTACATATTGATAGCCCGAGTCGTTCAAGGAATTCGGGACATGGGTGACTAGTTAACGTTAGTTTGGCTCTCTTTGTGTTCGTGCCGTGAAAGGAGGGGTTCTTCTTTGTCTGAAAGCAATGGCTAGCTAGTTTGCTAACTATCCTAGCTAACTAACTGGCTGAATAAGTTGACGACGGACTCGCTCAAGCTGTCGGGACTAACCCACAACGTTAGACACGGACACGAACGATCTGCTTGCGTGTTGATACACTGGTGGTTTGTTGTGGCTGAGTATTGGCGCTAAACCGTGTTGTTGGAGACCGGCATGCTAGCTGGCTGTGGCGTCTTATGACGAGGTGCCCGGACGTTTTTCATGGAATAATACTGCACCTAGTTAGCTAGCTGAATAAACTAAGTTAGTCTATTCGTAGAAAACATTGAACCGCTGTAGTTTACAACAATTATAGTTTCTGAGGTGGAAGTTGGGAGAGTTATATTTGGGAGTTGTGGTGAGGGAGGCCCCGCTCTCTCCTTTCCCAGATGTTTAGTTCATTTCATTCCGATCTCCTCTGCATTATTGTAGCCATCTGCTGCAGCCTGTCAACTATGCCTCTGCCTATCCCTGTTCTCTCCTCTCCGCACAGGCTACACAAACGCCTCACACCGCGTGGCTGCTGCCTCTCTAACCTGGTGGTCCCTGCACGCACGACCCACGTGGAGTTCCAGGTCTCAGGCAGCCTCTGGAACTGCCGTTCTGCTGCTAACAAGGCAGAGTTCATCTCAGCCTATGCTACCCTCCAGTCCCTCTACTTCTTGGCGCTGACGGAAACATGGATTACCACTGAAAACACTGCTACTCCTGCTGCTCTCTCCTCATCTGACCATGTGTTCTCGCATACCCCGAGAGCATCTGGTCAGCGGAGTGGTGGCACAGGAATCCTCATCTCTCCCAAGTGGACATTCTCAATTTTTCCCCTGACCCATCTGTCTATCTCCTCATTTGAATTCCATGCTGTCACAGTCACTAGCCCATTTAAGCTTAATATCCTTGTCATCTATCGCCCTCCAGGTTCCCTTGGAGAGTTCATCAATGAGCTTGACGCCTTGATAAGTTCCTTTCCTGAGGATGGCTCACCCCTCACAGTTCTGGGGGATTTCAACCTCCCTACGTCTACATTTGACTCATTTCTCTCTGCCTCCTTCTTTCCACTCCTCTCCTCTTTTGACCTCACCCTCTCACCGTCCCCCCCTACTCACAAGGCAGGCAATACGCTTGACCTCATCTTCACTAGATGCTGTTCTTCTACTAATCTCACTGCAACTCCCCTCCAAGTCTCCGACCACTACTTTATATCCTTTTCTCTCTCCCTCTCCTCCAACACTACTCACTCTGCCCCTACACAGATGGTAATGCGCCGTCGCAACCTTCGCTCTCTCTCTGCCGCTACTCTCTCCTTTTCCATCCTATCATCTCTTCCCTCTGCTCAATCCTTCTCCCTCCAATCTCCTGATTCTGCCTCCTCAACCCTCCTCTCCTCCCTTTCTGCATCCTTTGACTCTCTATGTCCCCTATCCTCCCGGCCGGCTCGGTCCTCCCCTCCAGCTCCGTGGCTTGATGACTCATTGCGAGCTCACAGAACAGGGCTCCGGGCAGCCGAGCGGAAATGGAAGAAAACTAGACTCCCTGCGGACCTGGCATCTTTTCACTCCCTCCTCTCTACATTCTCTTCATCTGTTTCTGCTGCTAAGGCCACTTTCTACCACTCTAAATTCCAAGCATCCGCCTCCAACCCTAGGAAGCTCTTTGCCACATTCTCCTCCCTGCTGAATCCCCCCCCCCCTCCCCCCTCCACCCTCTCTGTGGATGACTTCGTCAACCATTTTGAAAAGAAGGTTGACGACATCCGATCCTCGTTTGTTAAGTCAAATGACACTGCTGGTCCTGCTCACACTGCCCTACCCTATGCTTTGACTTCTTTCTCCCCTCTCTCTCCAGATAAAATCTTGCGACTTGTGACGGCAGGCCGCCCAACAACCTGCCCGCTTGACCCTATCCCCTCCTCTCTTCTCCAGACCATCTCCGGTGACCTTCTCCCTTACCTCACCTCGCTGATCAACTCATCCTTGACCGCTGGCTATGTCCCTTCCGTCTTCAAGAGAGCGAGAGTTGCACCCCTTCTCAAAAGACCTACACTCGATCCCTCTGATGTCAACAACTACAGACCAGTATCCCTTCTTTCTTTTCTCTCCAAAACTATTGAGCGTGCCGTCTTTAGCCAACTCTCTTGCTATCTCTCTCAGAATGACCTTCTTGATCCAAACCAGTCAGGTTTCAAGACTGGTCATTCAACTGAGACTGCGCTTCTCTGTGTCACGGAGGCTCTCCGCACTGCTAAAGCTAACTCTCTCTCCTCTGCTCTTGTCCTTCTAGACCTGTCTGCTGCCTTTGATACTGTGAACCATCAGATCCTCCTCTCCACCCTCTCCGAGCTGGGCATCTCCGGCGCGGCTCACTCTTGGATTGCGTCCTACCTGACCGGTCGCTCCTACCAAGTGGCGTGGCGAGAAGCTGTCTCCGCACCATGTGCTCTCACCACTGGTGTCCCCCAGGGCTCAGTTCTAGGCCCTCTCCTATTCTCGCTATACACCAAGTCACTTGGCTCTGTCATATCCTCACATGGCCTCTCCTATCATTGCTACGCTGACGACACACAACTAATCTTCTCCTTTCCCCCTTCTGATAACCAGGTGGCGAATCGCATCTCTGCATGTCTGGCAGACATATCAGTATGGATGACGGATCACCACCTCAAGCTGAACCTCGGCAAGACGGAGCTGCTCTTCCTCCCGGGGAAGGACTGCCCGTTCCATGATCTCGCCATCACGGTTGACAACTCCGTTGTGTCCTCCTCCCAGAGTGCGAAGAGCCTTGGCGTGACCCTGGACAACACCCTGTCGTTCTCCGCTAACATCAAGGCGGTGACCCGATCCTGTAGGTTCATGCTCTACAACATTCCGAGAGTAGGACCCTGCCTTACACAGGAAGCGGCACAGGTCCTAATCCAGGCACTTGTCATCTCCCGTCTGGATTACTGCAACTCGCTGTTGGCTGGGCTCCCTGCCTGTCCTATTAAACCCCTACAACTCATCCAGAATGCCGCAGCCCGTCTGGTGTTCAACCTTCCCAAGTTCTCTCACGTCACCCCGCTCCTCCGCGTTGAAGCTCGCATCTGCTACAAGACCATGGTGCTTGCCTACGGAGCTGTGAGGGGAACGGCATCTCCGTACCTTCAGGCTCTGATCAGTCCCTACACCCAAACGAGGGCACTGCGTTCATCCACCTCTGGCCTGCTGGCTCCCCTACCTCTGCGGAAGCATAGTTCCCGCTCAGCCCAGTCAAAACTGTTCGCTGCTCTGGCACCCCAATGGTGGAACAAGCTCCCTCACGACGCCAGGACAGCGGAGTCACTCACCACCTTCCGGAGACATTTGAAACCCCACCTCTTTAAGGAATACCTGGGATAGGATAAAGTAATCCTTCTACCCCCACCCCCCCCCCTTTACTCCAACCACCCCCCCCCCAAGAAATGTTTTTAAAAAATTGGAAAGTGGTTATCCCACTGGCTATAAGGTGAATGCACCTATTTGTAAGTCGCTCTGGATAAGAGCGTCTGCTAAATGACGTAAATGTAAATGTAAATGAGTATGTGCATTTCTTTTTGTCATTGTTTTGGGGTAGAATTATGTCAGGCTTTATGTGTTGTTGTTGGAGGTGAGTCTTGGTCAGTTTAGCTCAGAAAATGCCGCCCTCGCCAATCTGCCGCCATAGGCGCCATAGGCCACCTAATCCTGCCTAATGAGCGGGCCGGCCCGTGCCCCTGGTGGCCCTAGACAGTAATACAAGAACATGGCTCGTATTCATAAAGCGTCTCATATGAGTGCTGATTTAGGATCAGTTTTTAGCCTTTTAGGTCACAATGAATAAGGTTACATCAGTTCTTCTATTCTGATATGCTTGATACATACGACCCCAGGTATAATCTACGGTAGTAGCAGTGGTGGGATACAGAAGGGGACAGGTATCGGATGGATAGCCCATGCTCCTGCTACTGCCTCTGGTGTTGCTAATTAGAGTTCTCTCCATGCTTTATTAGACAGCAGCCATCAAAAGGAAAGGAAAGAGAACATACACTCAGCTCCTTATCCTTTGGTGGGGTGTCTAACATCCCCCTCTGGGCTAACGGCTCATCTCCTCTGGTGACTAACATCCCCCTCTGGGCTAACGGCTCGTCTCTTCTGGTGTGGTGTCCAACACCCCACTCAGGGCTAATGCCTCGTCTCATTTGGTGTGGTGTGTAACACCCCCTAATCTCCTCTGGTGTCTAGCATCCCCCTCTGGACTAATGGCTCATCTCTTCTGATATCTAACTAATGGCTCATCTCTTCTGATATCTAGCATCCCCCTCTGGGCTAACAACTCATCTCTTCTGGTGTGGTGTCTAACACCCCCCTCATGGCTAACGGCTTGTCTCTTCTGTTATCTAGCATCCCCCTCTGGGCTAACAACTCATCTCTTCTGGTGTGGTGTCTAACACCCCCCTCATGGCTAACGGCTTGTCTCTTCTGATATCTAGCATCCACCTCGGGGCTAACAACTCATCTCTTCTGGTGTCTAGCATCCCCATCGGGACTAATGGCTTGTCTCTTCTGGTGTGGTGTCTAACACCCCCCTCAGGGCTAACGTCTCGTCTCTTCTGATATCTAGCATCCCCCTCTGGGCTAACAACTAATCTCCTCTGGTGTATAGCATCCCCCTCGGGGCTAACAACTCATCTCCTCTGGTGTCTCAGGGCAATCAGCTCATCTCTTCTGGTGTCTAGCATCCCGCTTGGGGCTAACAACTCCTCTCCTCTGGTGTCTAGCATCCCCCTCGGGGCTAACAACTCATCTCCTCTGGTGTCTAGCATCCCCCTCGGGGCTAACAACTAATCTCCTCTGGTGTCTAGCATCCCCCTCGGGGCTAACAACTCATCTCCTCTGGTGTCTCAGGGCAATCAGCTCATCTCTTCTGGTGTCTAGCATCCCGCTTGGGGCTAACAACTCCTCTCCTCTGGTGTCTAGCATCCCCCTCGGGGCTAACAACTCATCTCCTCTGGTGTCTAGCATCCCCCTCGGGGCTAACAACTCATCTCCTCTGGTGTCTCAGGGTTAACGGCCCGTCTCCTCTGGTGTCTCGGGGCTAACGGCTCGTCTCCTCTGGTGTCTCGGGGCTAACGGCTCGTCTCCTCTGGTGTCTAACATTCCCCTTTGGGGCTAACGGCTCGTATCCTCTGGTGTCTCGGAGCTAATGGCTTGTCTGATCTGATATCTAGCATCCCTCTCTGTTGGTGAAGTGTTGACTTCATCACTAGTTACTTAAAAAACGTTTTCCCTCTCTCTCTCTCTTGCACTCCTTTTCTCTCTCTCTCCGGGACTGTAGATTCTCAGCTCGAGGCGAGCAGCGTGTTGTTTCCATGGGGACGGGAGACTCCTGCTGGCGTGAGCTAATAGGCATGCTTCCTTCCTTTCTTCCTTCCTTCTCCCTGGAATGTTGTACAGAGCTACAGGCCATGTCCGAATACCCATACTTGCATCCTAAATAGTAAGCAGTTGAGTATGTGCATTTCTTTTTGTTTTATAGTATGTAAAATGGGGGTGCGCTCTACAAAAATGAAAGAATGGCGGGGAAGAAGCAAGATTGCGCATTCAAATATGGCAGTATGGATGGGTAGTACATGTATGATGATATTTGTTGCTTACTGCATATGTTTGTACATTTACATTTTAGTCATTTAGCAGACGCTCTTATCCAGAGCGACTTACAGTTATTGAATATTTTGTATTTATACTGGCCCCCCGTGGGAAACAAACCCACAACCCTGGCGTTGCAAACGACATGCTCTATCAACTGAGCTACATCCCTGCCGGCCATTCCCTCCCCTACCCTGGACGACGCTGGGCCAATTGTGCGCCGCCCATGAGTCTCCCGGTCGCGGCCGGCTGCGACAGAGCCTGGATTCGAACCAGGATCTCTAGTGGCACAGTTAGCACTGCGATGCAGTGCCTTAGACCACTGCGCCACTTATATTTGTACTAAACAGTACGTGTGTGTGTGTGTGTGTGTGTGTGTGTGTGTGTGTGTGTGTGTGTGTGTGTGTGTGTGTGTGTGTGTGTGTGTGTGTGTGTGTGTGTGTGTGTGTGTGTGTGTGTGTGTGTGTGTGTGTGTGTGTGTGTGTGTGTGTGTGTGTGTGTGTGTGTGTGTGTGTGTGTGTGTGTGTGTGTGTGTGTGTGTGTGTGTGTGTGTGTGTGTGTGTGTGTGTGTGTGTGTGTGTGTGTGTGTGTGTGTGTGTGTGTGTGTGTGTGTGTGTGTGTGTGTGTGTGTGTGTGTGTGTGTGTGTGTGTGTGTGTGTGTGTGTGTGTGTGTGTGTGTGTGTGTCAGGGTTTCCGTTAGCCGTTAATAGCTGGCTTTTGGCCGTTAGCATTTTTTTTTTTTACAACAATACATTTCTATCCCATTGCTAAATAATTATTTTTAACCTATTCATTTATGGAAATACCATTTGATGGAAATACATTTGACTGGTCATGCTTATAGGTCTGTGGGTTAATCTGCATAATTTAGTGGAATTAAATTGGCACTTGTGTATATTCTTTATGTATCTTATTTATCACACGCACACATCATAGGGCCTACAGATATAAAGCCTTTGACCGTAAAATCTGTCAGAGAGTGCTTTTATAAGCCCAATCACTGTGCAACAATTCTATATGCAATCCTGTGTTAAAAATAGCTATTTATTTTTCATCATTCAAATGCATAGGCAACAGAAGGCAGGCTTCATCAGCGCATTATACACCACTTTGCAATGAGCTGGAGGCTCATTTGAAAACATATAGCTACTTAATTGTTTGAAACCTGAACGTTTTACAACATACTATGAGGCATGTTTTACCTTGCTTCAAAGTACCTTATCCGGAGGCAATTATTTTATAAAGACTTCCACATACCATTGGCCTGGGTAGGCCGTCATTGTAAATAAGAATTTGTTCTTAACTGACTTGCCTAGTTAAATAAAGGTTAAATAAAAAAATGGATTACATTTTTTTTTAAACCAGTAGCCTATTTGTCTCATGTTCTGTTGGTGTTCAACTTTCTTTCATTGTCTGGTAGCCAAACACACATTCATGGTAGTCTACTGCCTTGTTCACATTGCTGCTCTAATAATGTTCAGAAATAATAGTTTATCAACATTTTAAGCTAAACATTCTGATCTGTTGCATCAGATTAATTGATTTTTAACATTTGTTTATATAGCCTAGGCCTACTGGTTGTATGAATTTTGGATCTATCGTCCCACAACTGTCCCAGAGTCTGTTTGGGCTATTTCTTTCGCGACAAGCTAGGTCAACTTTTCTACTATGGGCATGGTAGATTGACATAAGTAAATTTGATTAAATTGCTAAAATTAGATAGCCTAATTGGCCTACTGTCTATACAGAAACAAATTATATCATTCAAAATAGTCTACTAAAGCATGATTTGGCCACAGACAATCATTAGCTTCCCCTAACCTTAAAAAAATAATAAATTGTGGATTGTTTTAAATTGCATTGTCTACAATCAGAATACATTTGGGCAGCACACACAGCAAATACCAAATAGATGATTGTTGAGTTGCGACTGTCAGTGAAAAGTAGAGGCCCAGCCAGGCATATCACAATATTTCTAAATTAAATCGCGGGAAAACAGTTTGGAAATCAAATGGCTATTGCTGTAAAGAAAAGACTCTAATATGTATTTTAGTTATCAAAATTCTCAACTGAATTGAGCAAACAACAGTAAGCCTATAGCCTATCTTATTAGCACCAGAAGAGAGCATCGACCATATCCCCGGTGAGTGCGCACTGCGCACATTCACTCTATCATTGTTGGGTCAGTGCCACTTAAAAGTTTGTTTTTGGACAATAATTTCCTCCTCCAGTTAAGATGGACATCATATTTTATTCGTGGACAGTTATTCTAACATCTTGAAAGTGCGCGGAAAGGACACACGTCATTGCATCCTTGACTTGCATGTTCTGTTAAGATTCATTACCATAATCTAAATGTGATTTCTGTCATTCTGAGCACCGTGGTTGGATGCCCTAATCAGGTTACGCACACAATGCATATGGGTCCGGTAAATTTCTCAAATGTGGGGTAAATTAAAATGCTGCCAGTCAAATGTCTTACAGGGGGCCCCCATTGATTTTGTTATAAAGTTTGATTCACTCAGATAGTGTATGAACACGGCATACGCTGTGGCAAAATGTATTGCAGGAATTGCTGAAAATGTTTCTAAATTGAGTATGAGAGAATACAACAACAACAAATTACATTGAAGTGATGTCACAGTATATTTGAATGTTTTACCAAGAAATGACCAATAATAGATGCTAATATGACCAATAGGTTCTAGAACAGGGCTCACCAACCATGTTCCTGGAAATCTAGCCTCCTGTAGGTTTTCACTCCAACCCCAGTTGTAACTAACCTGATTCATCTTATCAACCAGCTAAGTATTAGAATCAAATGGGCTAGATTAGGGTTGGAGTGAAAATCTACAGGACAGTAGCTCTCTAGGAACAGGGTTGGAAAGCCCTGTGATAATGTAATGGTGTTGTTTATGGTTAACATGTAATAGAACATATTTACTAGCATGCTTTTATAAAATTTTGCCAGTACTCATGCATATAGTTCAACTTTACCCAACTTTGCACAGAGACACTGAGGAGCCAGACCCAACATGAAACCCTGGGTAGAGGGGGTCTTTGAATGTGGTGTGGAATGTGTGAAGGTGGGTCAGTGTGTCAGACGAGATGCTGTAGAAGGACAGAGCACCAGCCGGCCAGTCCAGATACACTCCTACTCTGTTGGGGCAGGTATGGTAGTGTTCTCATTATTGTGCCAGGCAGAGAAACCTTTCCCATAGCAGTCCAGAATCCAGGAGTGTGTGTATCCAAGCTATGTCCAAGTTCACTGTCATCACCAGGTATACTATCATGATCTTCCATCCTGCAGATTCCTTTATATGTCACTCCTATCTCAGCCACAATCTCATGCAGCTTTGTTTACAAGTTCAAACACTGGAATGTGAGATGTAATCTACACCTCGATTAGGATGATTTAAAAAATCCTCATTATTTAGTTTAATGATTTTTTCATTTTGAGCGTAATTATTTTCATATAGCCTACACTTTCTGAACTTTCTGGAGTGGCCTAGCCAGTCTCCAGACCTGAACCCAATAGAAAATATTTGGAGGGAGCTGAAAGTCCGTATTGCCCAGCGACAGCCCCGAAACCTGAAGGATCTGGAGAAGGTCTGTATGGAGGAGTGGGCCAAAATCCCTGCTGCAGTGTGTGCAAACCTGATCAAGACCTACAGGAAACGTATGATCTCTGTAATTGCAAACAAAGGTTTCTGTACCAAATATTAAGTTCTGCTTTTCTGATGTATCAAATACTTATGTCATGCAATAAAACGCAAATTAATTACTTTAAAATCATACAATGTGATTTTCTGGATTTTTGTTTTAGATTCCGTCTCTCACAGTTGAAGTGTACCTATGATAAAAATTACAGACCTCTACATGCTTTGTAAGTAGGAAAACCTTCAAAATCGGCAGTGTATCAAATACTTGTTCTCCCCACTGTATACTTATTATGGACACAGCATGTCTTACACTAGTTATCTTGTTGTTATTAGTTGTTGTTATTAGTCCCATCCTTCAGCTCCATTCAACACCTCCCATCTATCTCTTAATACCATCCATATTGGATTTCTATTTGCCATATATTTTTCAACTGTACTGTGATGTTTTACAAAAGTTCTGAACCTTTCTATTCTCTATGTTTCTTCAGTTTGTGAATTGAAAATAAACATCTTTACTAAAAGTATTATTATATTATTGATCGATTGACTATGACTTTTCAGATCACGCAGTAGTGCTATCTGCAGGGTCAGCTCCATGCAAATATTGCAATCCTTCAGCCATTCCTGGACCTGTGTCCAGAAACAAGCTACAAATAGACAGTACCAAAACAAATGATCTAATGATTCTGTCTCTTCACAGCCAAATCTGCAGAGCTGGGAAGATTGTATCCCCCATACAAATAACATTCTATTGGTAGCAAGAATTGTATATAATAATTTAAATTGAACAATTCTAAGTTTTGAATCCGGCGTCGTTTTGCGTATCAGTTCATAAACACTATGCAATGGAATCAGTACGTCAAAAATCTCTTCCCAACTATTTTGCAATCTATATGGGACGGCTGTCAATCTTTTGGTCCTTAAATGAAACTAGTACACTTTTTTATTTATCACAATTTTCTTTAACCAATTATGTTCTTTAATGCAAGGCCGACAGACAAGTTCCTTACTTTTTCCTCCTTCCACTTTCCTCTTCCATTTTTGTGGTAAGGCTACAATTATTTGGTTGTAATTTTGGGTAGAGCAGACATTTCCATATGTTTTTGTTAGCTGCATGTGCGACTGAAAATGAGTGGTTGTAATCTGAATAAAGGGAAAAAGGCCATTCTTGAACATTGGGTGAGACAATATTACTAATTTGCTTGAGAACCAGTTCGGATTTAAGTGTAACTTTTGTATGACTGAAGCTTTTAGTGATAGGTCTAATGCTTTAATATTTAATAATTTCTGTCCTCCGAATTCATATTCATTATACAAATAGGCCTGTTTAATTTTGTCTGGCTTGCCGTTCCAAATAAAATTGAATATTTTTTTCTCATATAATTAAAAAAAACTGTTCGCTAGGCGTAGGCAAGACCATAAGCAAATAGGTAAACTGGGATAATACTAAAGAGTTAATCAGTGTGATTTTTCCACAAATTGACAGGTATTTACCTTTCCATGGTAGCAAGATCTTATGTATTTTTGCTAACTTTCTATAAAAATGTTTTGGAGTGAGATCATTTATTTCCTTTGGGATATGTATTCCGAGTATATCCACATCACCATCAGACCATTTTAATGGTAAACTACATGGTAATGTAAAAATTGTATTTTTTAGTGATCCAATACGTAATATAGTACATTTATCATATAATTTGGTTGTAATCCAGAGAAGTTAGAATATGTATCTAGATCCTCTATGAGGCTGTGGAGGGATTCAAGTTGTGGATTTAAAAGAAACATGAATCATCAGCATACAATGACACCTTTGTTTTTAAGCCCTGGATTTCTAATCCCTTGATATTATTGTTGGATCTGATTTTAATAGCTAACATCTCGATGGCAATAATAAATAGATATGCCGATAGTGGACAATCTTGTTTCACTCCTCTTGACAGTTGAAAACTTTCTGAGAAATAGCCATTATTTACTATTTTACACCTAGGGTTACTATACATGATTTTAACCCAATTTATAAGAGATTGTCCGAAATTTAAATGCTCCAGGCATTTATATATAAACCCCAGTCGTACTTTCTCAAATGCCTTTTTGAAGTCTACTATGAATAGTAGGCCTGGTTTCCCAGATTCTTCATAGTGTTCTATTGTTTCCAGTACTTGCCCTATATTATCTCCAATGTATCGCCCATATAAAAAACCTGTCTGATTAGAATGAATAATGTCCGACAATACCTTTTTAATTCTATGCGCTATACATTTTGCTAGAATTTTCGCATCACAACACTGAAGTGTAAGGGGCTGCCAATTTTTTAAATGTACTGGATCTTTATATTTTTCACTTGTATCCTATTTCAGTAATAATGAAATCAGGCCTTCTTCTTGAGTGTCTGATAATCTACCATGTACATAGGAGTGGTTAAAACATGCTAATAACGGTCCTCTGAGTGTATCAAAAAAGGTTTGGTATACCTCGACTGGTATGCCATCCAACCCTGGAGTTTTCTCGGACTTAAAGTCTTTCATTGCATCCAGAAGTTCCTCCTCTGTAATTTCACCTTCACATGACTCTTTCTGTATGGCTGTTAATTTTACATTATCAATAGAAAAACATCTCTTCAATTTGCTTCAGTTAGAGGAGATGGAGGCGACTGAAACGAAAACAAATGCTTAAAGTACTTTGTTTCCTCCTTCAAAATATCATTTGGTGAATCATGGGTGACTCCATCATTTGTAACCAGTTTCAATAAATAATTTTTTGGTAGCATTCCTATGTTGAAGATTAAAAAATAATTTGGTGCATTTTTCCCCATATTCCATCCAGTTTGCTTTATTGTTATAATATATTACACTTGATCTTTCTTGAATAAGTTTCTCCATTTCTTTTTGTTTTTCCTCTAATTTATTCTGAGCATCTATGTTACAGTTTTTATTGCTATCTATCTGTTTTGTTAGACCTTCTATTTCCTTTGTTAGTGTGGACTCTTTTGACCTAAATTGCTTTTGTTTTCGAGATGAGTACTGAATTGCTTGGCCTCTAAAGGCACATTTAAAGGTGTCCCATACAATAAGGGGATTTGCTGTACCTATGTTATGTCGGAAAAAAATCAGTTATAAATTCCTCTCTCCTAGTTAAAAACAAGTTATCATCCAATAGGCTTTGATTAAATTTCCAATATCCTCGCCCACGTGGAAATTCAGTAAGAGTAATATATATGCCAATTATGTGATGTTCCGACCGCATTCTGTCCCTTATCAACACTTTTAAAACTTTTAGTGCCAACGAGAATGACATAAGAAAGTAGTCAAGACGACTAGCTTGATTGAGTCTTCGCCATATTTAAGCCTCCATATATCTACTAGTTCTAATGTATCCATGACATTCACGATTTCCTTAAGAGCATGAGGGTGATTGTTTGTAGTGTGATTTCCTTTACGGTCCATTGAGCTATTTAAAATGGTATTATAATCTCCCACCATAATAATAAAGTCTTGAATTGCTTGCAAAGTTGTTCATTTATTATATATATTTTCAAAGAAGTGGATCATCATTATTTGGTCTGTAAAGGTTAATGAGACATATTTGTTTATGGTCCAATAACATATTTCAAATAATCCATCTAACTTGCGTATCTGTTTGGACAATTTGCACATTTGGATCGAAATTACTGTTAATTAATATCATCACCCCTTTTGAGTTTCTTAGCCCATGGGAGAAGTATATTTCGCCCCCCCCCCCATTCCTTTTTCCACGCAACTTCATCTAGAATTGTTGAATGGGTTTCCTGTAAACAATAGATATTATATTCCTTCTCTTTGAGCCATGTAAATATTGTTCTTCTTTTGTTATTATCTGCTAAGCCATTACAATTATAACTGGCTATACTTATTTCACCACATACCATAAAGAGATACAAGTTTCAAATATATTTGTCATTATATATGTTTGTAAATGTACCATAGTGATTGAGTGTCCATATAGCTATACCATGATATTTGCAATGTTACTAAATAACCCTCCAATTGTTCTCCACTAATTCCCCTGCTAAAACCCCTCCCCATCCCAAGTTGGGCCGTCATCCCAGTGATCAGCATACCACCCCTGTCCCCCCGGATCCCTATGCCCCCGAGGGGCGGTAGGCGAAGTCAGGCGCAGGACACAGAGCTAATCAAAAGGCGTACTTTACTCATAGGTAAAAGAATGAACAACAACCGCCACGCAGGGAGGGAACAAACCTGCACACTAACGACAACCAAAACATGAACAAACACGCACAACACACAGTGTGAGACAGAGGGTTAAATAGGGAAGACATAACTACATAATGGGAAACAGGTGTGACCAATTAAGACAAAACAAGTCGAACATAGATACATGGATCGGTAGCAGCTAGTACTCCGGTGACGACGAATGCCGAAGCCTACCCGAGCAAGGAGGAGGGGCAGCCTCGGCTGAATCCGTGACAGTACCCACCCCCCCCCCTTGACCCGACCCCGGCCTCGGGGACGGCCAGGAGGACGCGGAGCAGGGCGGGTCGGAGGACTCTGGTGGAAATCCCTCAACATGGAGGGATCGAGGATGTCCCTCCTAGGGACCCAGCACCGTTCCTCCGGACCGTACCCCTCCCACTCCACGAGATACTGCAGGCCCCCCACCCGACGCCTCGAATCCAAGATGGAACGGACTGAGTACGCCGGAGCCCCCTCGATGTCCAGTGGGGGAGGAGGAACCTCCCGTACCTCAGACTCCTGGAGTGGACCAGCTACTACCGGCCTGAGGAGAGACACATGGAACGAGGGGTTAATACGGTAATTAATAGGAAGTTGTAACCTATAACAAACCTCGTTCAATTTCCTCAGGACTTTAAATGGCCCCACAAACCGCCGACCCAGCTTCTGGCAGGGCAGGCGAAGGGGCAGGTTTCGGGTCGAGAGCCAGACCCGGTCCCCCGGTGCATACACCGGGGCCTCACTGCGGTGGCGATCGCCGCTCGCCCTTTGTCGCCTGATTTCCCGCTGCAGGTGTACTTGAGCAGCATTCCAGGTCTCTTCCGAGCGCCGAAACCACTCATCCACCGCAGGAGCCTCGATCTGGCTCTGATGCCAAGGTGCCAGGACCGTCTGATAACCTAACACACACTGGAAAGGCGTAAGGTTAGTAGAGGAGTGGCGGAGTGAGTTTTGGGCTATCTCTGCCCAGGGGATATAACCTGACCACTCCCCCTGCTGGTCCTGGCAATAGGACCTCAGAAACCTACCCACATCCTGGTTAACTCTCTCCACCTGCCCATTACTCTCGGGGTGAAAACCTGAGGTAAGGTTAATCGAGACCCCCAGACGTTCCATGAACGCCCTCCAGACCCTTGAGGTGAACTGGGGACGCCGATCCGACACAATATCCTCAGGTACCCCGTAGTGCCGGAAGACGTGTGTAAACAGGGCCTCAGCAGTTTGTAGGGCTGTAGGGAGACCTGGCATAGGAATGAGACGGCAGGACTTGGAGAACCGATCCACAACGACCAGGATCGTGGTGTTCCCTTGTGAGGGGGGAAGGTCCGTCACAAAATCCACCGATAGGTGGGACCACGGCCGTTGTGGAACGGGTAGGGGTTGTAATTTCCCTCTGGGCAGGTGTCTAGGTGCCTTATATTGGGCGCACACCGAGCAGGAGGAAACATAAACTCTCACATCCTTGGCTAAAGTGGGCCACCAGTACTTCCCACTAAGACAGTGCACTGTCCGACCGATGCCAGGATGACCAGAGGAGGGTGACGTGTGAGCCCAATAGATCAATCGATCACGAACCTCGAGCGGCACATACATCCGACCCTCTGGACACTGGGGGGGAGTGGGCTCGGTACGTAATGCCCACGTCAACCTCCCACACCCCCGGTGCCACCAGACACAACGCTGGGAGTATGAGAGTGGGCTCAATGGACCTCTCCTCTGTGTCTTACAGTCGGGACAGGGCGTCTGCCTTAGCGTTCTGGGAACCTGGTCTGTAAGTGAGAGTAAACACAAAATGAGTGAAGAACATGGCCCACCTTGCCTGACAAGGGTTCAGCCTCCTCGCCGCCCGGATGTACTCCAGATTACGATGGTCAGTCAAAATGAGAAAAGGGTGTTTAGCCCCCTCAAGCCAATGCCTCCACACTTTCAGAGCTTGAACCACAGCTAACAGCTCCCGGTCCCCCACATCATAATTGCGCTCCGCCGGACTGAGCTTCTTAGAAAAGAAAGCACAGGGGCGGAGTTTTGGTGGCGTACCCGAGCGCTGAGACAGTACAGCTCCAATCCCAGCCTCGGACGCATCCACCTTAACCTGGAATGCCAAGGAAGGATCCGGATGAGCCAGCACCGGAGCCGAAGTAAACAGGTCCTTCAGATGCCCAAAAGCCCTGTCCGCCTCAGCTGACCACTGTAGACGCACCGGTCCTCCCTTTAGCAAGGAGGTAATGGGAGCCGCTACCTGACCAAAGCCCCGGATAAACCTCCGGTAGTAATTGGCAAAACCCAAGAATCGCTGCACCTCCTTCACCGTGGATGGAGTCGGCCAATTACGCACGGTCAAAATGCGGTCAATCTCCATCTCCACATCTGACGCGGACAGGCGGTGCCCTAGAAAGGAGATGGACTCTTGGAAGAACAGACATTTCTCCGCCTTCACATACAGGTCATGCTCCAACAGTCTACCAAGCACCTGACGCACCAAGGACACATGCTCGGCCCGTGTAGCGGAGTATATGAGAATGTCATCAATATACACCACTACACCCTGTCCATGCAGGTCCCTGAAAATCTCATCAACAAAAGATTGGAAGACTGAAGGCGCATTCATCAAAGCGTATGGCATGACGAGGTACTCATAGTGCCCCGAGGTGGTACTAAATGCAGTCTTCCACTCATCTCCCTCCCGGATACGCACCAGGTTGTACGCGCTCCTGAGATCCAATTTCGTGAAGAAGCGCGCCCCGTGCAATGACTCCGTCATACTCGCAATCAGAGGTAATGGATAGCTGTATTTTACAGTGATCTGACTTAGACCACGGTAGTCAATGCACGGGCGTAAGCCACCATCCTTCTTCTTCACAAAAAATAAACTTGATAACACAGGGGAAGTGGACGGCCGAATGTATCCTTGTCTCAGAGATTCAGTGACATATGTTTCCATAGCCGCCGTCTCTTCCTGTGACAGAGGATACACGTGACTCCAGAGAAGCGCAGCGCCTACCTGGAGGTTTATCGCACAATCCCCCTGTCGATGGGGTGGTAATTGAGTCGCCTTCTTTTTACAGTTGGCATTTTCAGGCGGAATGTGCATGGTGGGAACCTGGTTTGGACTTTCCACCGTAGTTGCCCCTACGGAAACACCTACACACCTCCCCAAGCACTGACTTGACCATCCCTTGAGAGCCCTCTGTTGCCATGAAATAGTGGGGTCATGAGAAGTTAACCAGGGAAGCCCCAACACCATTGGAAACGCAGGAGAATCAATCAGATATAGACTAATTATTTCCTCATGCCCCTCCTTCGTCTTCATCCAGAGTGGCGCTGTGACCTCCCTAATCAGACCTGACCCTAAAGGGCGACTATCTAGGGCATGTATAGGGAAGGGCACATCGACTGGCACAATAGGAATCCCTAACCTACGGGTAAACTGACGATCAATAAAGTTCCCAGCTGCGCCTGAATCTACTAGCGCCTTATGCTGGGAATGAGAAGAAAACTCGGGAAATACAACATTAATACACATATGCGAAACAGGGAGCTCTGGGTGAGTTGGGTGCCTACTCACCTGAAACGGTTCACCAGTGCCCTGCCTACTGCCTCGACTCCTTGAAGGCCCTCCCCAGCACCGACCAGCAGTGTGTCCTCTGCGGCCCCAGTTGGTGCAGGGGACGGCCCCTCTACCGGTCTCCCTCATAGCAGCACCTCCGAGCTCCATAGGGGAAGGGTCGGAGATGCTGGGGGATGGAATGGACGGCCCCTGATCCGGATGTCTGCGGGTGGCCAACAGATTATCCAGTCGAATTGACATATCCACCAGTTGGTCCAGTTTTAGGTTGGTGTCCCTGCAGGCCAATTCCCGACGAACGTCCTCCCTTAAGCTGCAACGGTAGTGGTTGATGAGGGCCCTCTCATTCCATCCTGCGCTAGCAGCCAGAGTCCGAAAGTCCAGTGCAAATTCCTGCGCACTACTCTTCCCCTGTCTGAGGTGGAATAGACGCTCACCCACCGCTCTCCCCTCTGGTGGATGATCAAATACCGCCCTAAAGCGGCGGGTAAACTCTGCATAGCTTACAGTTGCAGCGTCTATTCCCCCCCACTCGGCGTTGGCCCACTCCAGCGCTTTACCGGACAGACAGGAGATGAGGGCGGACACGCTCTCGTATCCCGAGGGAGCCGGGTGGATGGTTGCCAGGTAGAGCTCTACCTGGAGCAGAAAACCCTGACACCCGGCAGCTGTACCGTCATAAGCCCTCGGGAGCGAGAACCGAATCCCACTGGACCCAGAGGGTGAAGCGATGGACATCGGTGTAGGTGGTGGTGTAATCGGAGGAGGTATAGGGATACCTCCTCTCTCCCATCGCTCCATAGTATTCACTACTCGTTCCATAGCGGTGCCGAGAGCCTGGATCATGGCCGCTTGTTGTTGGACGCGTTCCTCCATCGATCCGGCTGGCATAGCTGTACCTGCTGACTCCATGTAGATGGTGCTTGTTTCTGTCAAGGCGTCAGTGTAATGCGGTAGGCGAAGTCAGGCGCAGGACACAGAGCTAATCAAAAGGCGTACTTTACTCGTAGGTAAAAGAATGAACAACAACCTCCACGCAGGGAGGGAACAAACTCGCACACTAACGACAACCAAAACATTAACAAACGCGCACAACACACAGTGTGAGACAGAGGGTTAAATAGGGAAGACATAACTACATAATGGGAAACAGGTGTGACCAATTAAGACAAAACAAGTCGAACATAGAGACATGGATCGGTAGCAGCTAGTACTCCGGTGACGACGAACGCCGAAGCATGCCCGAGCAAGGAGGAGGGGCAGCCTCGGCTGAATCCGTGACAAGGACCCATCCATCGAAAACATCACATAGTGCCACCCACAAAACAGAAGCAGGTCAACCGCCAAAAGCATTTCCAATGCTCTCATCTCAATATATTTATATAGCTATTTAAAAAATATATATTCAAATATCTTGCATATCTTATTTTCCATCATTATCAATTAATGTGCGTAATAATGTTGGCATTCATGTGTAGGATTTTAACCTATAACCCGAATTGCCATTGTATTACATTACATTTTTAACAAGCAACTACCACTTCAGCAAACAACCACTGTGATCCAACCCACACCCCCATTAATATTGAGTTGGTCCCCCCTTTGCTGCTGAAACAGCCTCCTTTCTTCTGGGAAGGCTTTCCACTAGATGTTGAAACATTGCTGCGGGGATTTGCTTCCATTCAGCCACAACAGCATTAGTGAGGTCGGGCACTGATGTTGGGCGATTAAGCCTGGCTCGCAGTCGGCGTTCCAATTCATCCCAAAGGTGTTCGATGGGGTTGAGGTCAGGGCTCTGTGCAGGCCAGTCAAATTCTACCACACCGATCTCGACAAACCATTTCTGTACGGACCTCGCTTTGTGCACAGGGGCATCGTCTTGTTGAAACAGGAAAGGGCCTTCCCCAAACTGTTGCCACAAAGTTGGAAGCACAGAATCGTCTAGAATGTCATTGTATGCTGTAGCGTTAAATATTTCCCTTCATTGGAACTAACGGGCCTAGACCGAACCATGAAAAACAGCCCCAGAACATTATTCCTCCTCCACCAAACTCTACAGTTGGCACTATGCATTCGAGCAGGCAGCGTTCTCCTGGCATCCACCAAACCCAGATTAGTCCGTCGGACTGCCAGATGATGAAGTGTGATTCATCACTCCAGAGAACGCGTTTCCACTGCTCCAGAGTCCAATGGCGGCAAACTTTTCCTGCCGACGCTTGGCATTGCTCATGGTGATCTTAGGCTTGTGTGCTGCTGCTCGGCCATGGAAACCCATTTCATGAAGCTCCCGATTAACAGTTCTTGTGCTGACGTTGCTTCCAGAGGCAGTTTGGAACTCGGTAGTGAGTGTTGCAACCGAGGACATACGATTTTTCGCACTACGCGCTTCAGTACTCAGCAGTCCCGTTCTGTGAGCATGTGTGGCCTACAGTACCACTTTGCGGCTGAGTCGTTGTTGCTCCTAGACTTTTCCACTTAACAATAACAGCACTTACAGTTGACGGGGACAGCTCTACAGGGCAGAAATTTGATGAACTGACTTGTTGGAAAGGGGCATCCTATGACGGTGCCATGTTGAAAGTCACTGAGCTCTTCAGTAAGGCCATTCTTCTGCCAATGCTTGTCTATTTAAAAAAAAAAAAAAAAGTCATTTAGCAGACGCACTTATCCAGAGCGACTTTTTATACTGGCCCCCCATGGGAATCGAACCCACAACCCTGGCGTTGCAAGCGCCATGCTCTGCCAACTGAGCTACACGGGGCCCCCATGGAGATGGAGACGGGGTCTATGGAGATAGCATGGCTGTGTGCTCGATTCTATACACCTGTCAGCAACAGGTGTGGCTGAAATAGCTGAATCGCATAGCATCAAACTCATCACCTTGCACTTTCACCACCCTGTGAAGCTCATCATAATTTATTTAATCAGTAGCCTAATAAACTGCATGCTTTTCAGTCGTAGTTGGAGGACAACACAACATGTTATCGCGTGACTCCAAGTTTATTTAGATATGATGGTTATTATAACAATATTTGCGCATAAAGCGTTTCCACTGACATTTCTCACATAATTAATTTTACAGGGACAAAAAGATCCCACCTTGTCTGCGTATTTTGTTTTGTCGACATTTGGAAAGTTTACCGAAAAAATTTATGTTTCATCAAGCCTGTCATTACATTCTTTATTCAAAATGTACTTTACGCGCATAAAAAGGTTTGATGGAAACCAGGTTAGTGATGCTTTTACAAACAGTTGGATAAGCAAATCATTTGTAAAACCATGATGTGATGTATGACAACATTGGATGTTGCATGCAATTTCAATGTTGTTTGAGTGGCTTTGTGTATCAGCAAATTAGCAAGGTAACTTTGGTCAACTCTGAGTTCAACTCACTTGTGTGTGTTAAAACATAGTAGTGTTAAAATACGTATTACATTACACATTGAATGACAGAATGCATTTCAAACTTCACGCATAGCGATATTTTTTGGTGGAAAAAACTAGGTGATTGTGCATTGATAGCACACCAAAGACAGCATTAACAATACATAATAAACGTTCCAACAGCCTATTTCACGCCATTGCTTGCTGAATTTGCAAGATAATGTGACACTGACTTGCCCATGGCAGACCTGTGTGGCAATGGATTTCCACTAATGCACTGCAGGTACTTTGAGACTGTTGAGAGGACTACATGTTAGCTCTAGGAGTACAGGTTCGCCCTAGCAACAGTTTCCTTTTAGTTACAGTTAAAGCCAGCTCACCAGCACCAAACAATCACACATATCAATGTTAGTATGTTTTGAGAGATGAGAAACTGGGCATAGATACTCCTGTAATTCCAAGGCTTCATTTTTGCTCTGGGCCACTCATGGCCCCTCATGGCCATTGTGGAGAAATTTTCATTGTTGTTGTCATATTCTTCATACAACAATGTTACAACTATGACAATTTCTTCCTCTAGTAATTATAGCAGTAGTATTGTCAGAAGACTTGAATGGCAAGTGGTAGACGCGATTATTTTTCACAATTTCACCCATCAGTGCTTTTCCAGGGACTTGAGTTATTACTTTTTAGCAGCCCCCTGGGCAGTGATCTGTGTAAATTGAAAGCATGCTCTCACACTGAAAATATACAGTGTATTCGGAAAACATTCAGACCCCTTGAATTCAGACCCCCTTTTCCACTTTTTGTTAAGTTACAGCCTTATTCTAAAATTAATTAAATTGTTTTTTCCCCCTCATCAATCTACACACAATACTCCATAATGACAATGCAAAAACATCAAATAAAAAAAACGGAAATATCACATTTACCTAAGTATTCAGACCCTTTACTCAGTACTTAATTGAAGCACCTTTGGCAATGATTACAGCCTAGAATCTTCTTGGGTATGATGCTACAAGCTTGGCACACCTGTATTTAGGTAGTTTCTCCCATTCTTCTCTGCAGATCCTCTCAAGCTCTGTCAGGTTGGATGGGGAGCGTCGCTGCACAGCTATTCTCAGGTCTCTCCAGAGATGTTCAATCAAGTTCAAGTCAGGGCTCTGGCTGGGCCACTCAAGGACATTCAGAGACTTGTCCCAAAGCCACTCCTGCGTTGGCTTGGCTGTGTGCTTAGGGTTGTTGTACTGTTGGAAGGTGAACCTTCGCCCCAGTCTGAGGTCCTGAGCGCTCTGGAGCAGGTTTTCATGAAGGATCTCTCTGTACTTTGCTCCGTTCATCTTTCCCTTGATCTTGACTAATCTCCCAGTCTTTGCAGCTGAAAAAACGTCCCCACAGCATGATGCTGCTACCACCATGCTTCATCGTAAGATGGTGCCAGTTTTCCTTCAGACGTGATGCTTGGCATTCAGGCCAAAGAATTCAATATTGGTTTCATCAGACCACAGAATCTTGTTTCTCATGGTCTGAGAGTCCTTTAGGTGCCGTTTGGTAAACTCCAAGCGGGCTGTCATGTGCCTTTTACTGAGGAGTGGCTTCCATCTGGCCACTCTACCACAAAGGCCTGATTGGTGGAGTGCTGCAGAGATGGTTGTCCTTCTGGAAGGTTCTCCCATCTCCACAGAGGAACTCTGGAGCTCTGTCAGAGTGACCTCCCTGACCAAGGCCCTTCTCCACTGATTGCACAGTTTGGCCTGGCGGCTGCTCTAGGAAGAGTCTTGGTGGTTCCAAACTTCTTCCATTTAAGAATGGTGGAGGCCACTGTGTTCTTAGGGACCTTCAATGCTTTTTGGTACCCTTCCCCAGATCTGTGCCCCGACACAATCCTGTCTCTGAGCTCTTTCACTTAGCTAGCGAACGCAGCTAGCTAGTTTAGGCTACTCAAACACTGGAACAGAGAGGGATGCTATGTTAGCTAGCTGGCAATGGCTATCCAACACTGGAACTCTTCCAAGTCAAGCTAAGCTTTTGGTTTTTATTAATTTATTGCCACCGGGGCCCACCACTGTAACCGCTAAACTGCTTTCTGACTGTACACTGTACTGCATGATTGTAGCGAGTTGACATGACAACGATGTAGGCTGTGTGTAGCAGTTAGCAGTCACGATATGAAGGTTTGGCTTGGAAATATTTTTTCGCCTGGTCACAGACAGCTGATGTGTTGTGCACTGAAGTCCACAAGTGAAGGGAAATGCTGAGAGGAGGAGAGCACATCGATAGTTGCGAGAAGGAATTATATATACAATGAGCAAAGTCATCATGCTATTTTTATGTGGCTGTTATGGTGTAGCCGTTAGCTACAATTGCAACACAGTTTCTCTGTGTAGCCCTGGGCCTGTTATTAGGTAGTTACTTTAGCTAGCTTCCACCTCAGATAGTCAAGTACTGTAATACATTTAGTTGACAGTTTTGTTTTTGGAATGTTTTGTTAGCTCCACCTTATTTAGCTAGACTGAAGTTGACATAGTTCATGTTTGCTGAAAAATAAATGTCCCTGTATTTGCTGTGTGTGTGTGTGTGTGTGTGTGTGTGTGTGTGTGTGTGTGTGTGTGTGTGTGTGTGTGTGTGTGTGTGTGTGTGTTGACATACAGTTGAAGTCGGAAGTTTACATACACCTTGGCCAAATAATTTTTTGGTCCCAAGCTGTTTAAAGGCACAGTCAACTTAGTGTATGTAAACTTCTGACCCACTGGAATTGTGATACAGTGAATTATAAGTGAAATAATCTGTCTGTAAACAATTGTTGGAAAAATTACTTGTGTCATACACAAAGTAGATGTCCTAACTGACTTGCCAAAACTATAGTTTGTTAACAAGAAATTTGTTGAGTGGTTGAAAAACGAGTTTTAATGACTCCAACCTAAGTGTGTGTAAACTTCCAACTTCAACTGTGTGCCCTCTGTTCCCCATTGTCCTTGTCGATTATTGTCCAATGTCCGTTGGTCTCATGAGTACCTGTGCTCTGTTGTATCGGCTTTCGTGCTACGTGTTACTGTACATTTTATTACAGTTTACATACTGTGTAATTGTGCACTTGTTATTACGGATCTCGTCCCGTGTATTATTTAGAGGTTTACACCTTGCTCTTTTGTTTGGGTTACATCCCTGTGTTATATATATATATATAGGTGTTTGTTTTGGGCTTTGTCCCCGTCGTTTTTCATGATGTACCTTATGTTGGGTAGAGAAATAAAACCCCTATTACATATTCCTGCACCTGTCTTCTATCAGTATACAACGTGACAGTACGACAGTTGAACTAAGTTCATGAGGCATTTATAAGTTAGATTCTTCAAGAATCAATGGTTACATATCATTAATTTATAAGTTCAAAAATTGATGTAGCAACTGCTGATTGCCCCTTTAAGGTATGCTACTGTTTGTCTATTGATCTTGCAATCACAAGTCTTTCATTTGAATCCTCTTCTTGTTTCATTGGAACTTGTAAAGACACCTTAATAACCCTGTAATTGACTATGTATTTTGTAATCCTGTTTCTATGATCTGTTTCCACTACCATGTACCCAGTTCGCTTTGGATAAAGGTGTCAGCTAAATGGCATATATTATAATAATAATATAATAATAATAATAATATAATAATAATAATAATAATAATATAATAATAATAATAATATGCCATTTAGCAGACGCTTTTATCCAAAGCGACTTACAGTCATGCGTGCATACATTTTTTTGTGTATGGGTGGTCCCGGGGATCGAACCCACTACCTTGGCGTTACAAGCGCCGTGCTCTACCAGCTGAGCTACAGAGGACCACGATTTATACCACGATTTAATTATAAAATTATCCTTTGACTCTAGCTGTCCAGTGTAGTTACCATTCCTTTCCAATAGATGGAAGCCAAAGCTAGTTGAAGTCACTACTCTAGCAACAGGCACTCGGGGTTAGTGCGTGTTGAAAGTAGCTTTATCTTCAAAGGAAGTTTATCTGGATACGCTTGAACCTGTTGTTATAGTGGATAAGCTAACTAATACTATTTTTACATAAGGCGCAGGTATTAGGCCTATGTCTTGAAAAAAATTACAAAATGCTAGATTTACTAAATGAACTGGTTTTATTCAAACTCAAACCCTATGTAAATGTCACTTGTTTCTGGGTATAGAAGAAACAACACATGCAGGGATGACACGCCGTACACCTCGTCCAATTCTCCCTTGTGCCCATATGGTGAACTTACGAAAAGCTGCCAGCCTGTGTGCTCTGCAAACAAAATCATAAGAAAAGTTAGTCTGATACCGAAACTAAATCACAATGCATGTATAATGAGCACGCCCCATTATTGGTTAGAATGAGATTTCATGAATCATGATGCTGTCTGCGATTCGAACTCCGGTCGTCGAATCAAAAGGTGACCATGTTACCATCTCGCCAAACAGAGCTTGTGATAAACATTGTTATAGGTTACTGATATATACAGTATATTGAGCACCTACCCACTACTGATGTTAACTTTAAACAATTTATAATCAAGCAAAATTTCAGCAATTATTTAACTAGCATACCGGCTGCTGACTGGTCGAGTAACCTTTTCTGCCAGGAAGTCCATAAGGATTACTGACACGCCCAATACATCGCCGTCCAGACAGACTGACAGGAACCTCTGACTGGATGTAATACAGCCACCATCCGCTGGGATTTTGTGCTGTATCAACACCATCTCTCTACAACACACACACTCATACTCTAGCCATTATCTGGCAGCATTCGCACTCACACCAGTTTGTGTCACCGCTACGCCGACCCTCTAGCTGAGGTGTATCATGCAGCATATCTGTGTTACGAGAACAAACTCTTTGATCTGGGGCAACAATCGGCTCAGACATGAACGGCTTCAGTAGGTTTATTGGCTCCCTAACTAACGTTATTTCATTCTCTGTTATAAACTTATTCTCAGATTCGGAGCTACTCTTGGTAAATTCAGCCATTTTGGGGAGTTTCAAACTTTTCTCTCCTGCCAGTGACGCAACAATGCCAATATGGCGATTTACAGTTACAGTTAGCTGGCATTCTAAATCCTAGTGTTTCCATTCCCCTTTAAATGGCACCGACCGCCACTGATGCACACACACACACACACACACACACACACACAGACAGAGAGAGAGACAGAGAGCATCCCTGCAGTTCTAATTTAATGGACCAGGTTTCCTAGGATCTATGAGGATCTGCACCTGTAAAGTGTCTTTAGGATGAGACACTTCCACCCCATTGCTCTTTGTGATGTGCGTGACAAATGCTGAACAGAGCAGATCACAAAACCAAAGCATATCAAATGCACCATATAACACTGGCATCATTAGCAAACCTCCAAGGCATGTCTGATTGGTTCACATCTCGTTTCGTCGTCCCTTTTCCTCTGATTTCACGCTTCGTCTTACTTACGGCAAATTATCGTAACAGCAAAGGCAATTTTCTGTTGTCAGGGTCAAAAGAGCATAGGAAGAGAACGGTGTGTCTTGACAAAATGCAGCATAAGAAAAAATGACTTTCATGCCGAGTCATATCAAGCGTTCTTTTTCTAGCTTCTTCAGTCATGGAGTCAATCATGGAGTGAGTTGGAGAGGAAGATAAACTGATTGTTATATAAATGCTTTCCAATATGCTTTCAAAACAGCTGTCTTATTCTTCACTTGTCTAAATCTATGCTAAAGCTAAACCAGAATTTGCATGAATTAACCTGTTAAACTCTGATCCCCTCTGGTGAAATTTTCTAAGCTACGCATAATATTGTATACTACCCTCAAGTAAATTTCGATTTCAAAACTATAAGTCTTACAAACACAGTCCCCCCAATAGTGCCCATGTTCGGGAATAAGAGATTTGAAAGTCTTAAGATGAAATATGTCACCAATTACTGTTCCAAGAGGAATTATATAAAAAATGATCAGCTCTTTTACCTAATGGTGGCACTGTAAACATGCGCAAATTCCCATTGGAACACGCCCATTTTAAAAGTGCAGGGCTTGTGCAACGTGCCATACCTTTATTTGTTATACATATGAGGAGAAAGCTTAAGTCCCAATCTATCCATTGATGTAAATATATCCTCTGTCTGATTCCCGGTTCGTCCACTAGAAAGCAGTAGGAGATCACATGACGTCTCTTGGAAACTTGAAATCAGTTGTGTCTGGTTTGGGTTGTGAGTCACAGTGCCAAAATGGTTGAATGGATTTTCAAGCCTGACATCTTAAAATGACCTTAGCAATCAGGGCTTTCAAGTTATGAAACATATACGACAAAGACAGGTGAAGAAACTTCAAACTTGGAAAATTCCAATTCACTTTTCCTATTGTAAAAGATGAGGTAGCTAAACAGCGCATGTGGAGGATGCATCCAAGGTCATGTGGATGGAGAAGGAAATGCATTGCTTTACAATGACCATCAGGATGTACCCTTTCAATGCATACTAAATGTTTGCACTTTTGGTGACTTGACCAACATTGCATACTCTTATGACGTTGCCAGCAGTAAGATTTGAGTTCGATTTTCAAAAGAACAAGGCCTGTAGCTTTCAAATGATATGACTATTTTCTGATGACTTTCTTTTGGGGGGGGGGGTACCCCCGAAACTCACTGGGCCCTGTACAGGGTCCAAAACAACAGCTCAGAGTTTAAATGGTATTAATGCATTACTTTATTCCTCAGTACTACCCTGTAGTTTTCCTGACCACGTGACTTGACCAAGAAAAACCCAGGGCCCTAGTCGTAGGAAAAACTCAGAAAACCTGTCATCGGATATTTCACACAATGAGAATATGTTGTATGGATATCTAACATAACAGTATATGGTTGAATAATATACGTATTTCCAAAACATGACAGTCTTATACTGGTTTGATGGATTACCAGTGGGGTGATGATGTGCAGACGTGGATACTGGTAAAGGAATTCGACACTCAAAACTATATTTTAGTATTTTGTCAATTAGTCCACTGTAAATATAAACCCCAAAAAGTGTGCATCTCAGCAGTCAACTTTTCAAGATAAAGCACTTTCAATAGAGCATAAACTTGCCCTGACGCATCATATGATGCAAAAAGCATCATCTTGTAGTATTCAGAAAAAGGGGAAAATACTATTATGGTTCAATAAAGTACCTACCAAAGGGACACTGCAATACAGTACCTATACAAAAAAATCTACAGATCTTCCAACCATTTCTACACTTACAGCAATATGAAACATTAGCAATGCTCTTGCACCATCCAAAGGCTCAGGTTGGAACTATCCTTGAGAACAAATACACTACTCCTGTGACCAATACAAAATATGTGGTCATATTGTTATAGTAGATAGGCCTATACATTTCTGGCTACTGGGTATTCTGAGGGGAATGAACCAGCTAGTGTGTTTGTACCTCAGACAAGATCTCCAGCCGAATCTAAATTAACTAGGTCATGCAGAAAAACAGATCATGAGTAGGGCCTTTAATGAGTGCCTTGCATCTGTACGGTGTCCATATTAGGACAGCCTCAGCAGGACACCTTACAACTGTGCAGTCACTGAAGCAGCCTTCGTGGCACCTGTACATTAACTGACCATTTAATGAGGGTACTAATCATTTAGGACCCCACTGACTATACTAATTCAGATGCCAGTTGATCTTTCTTGTCAAATTATTGAACTTTATTCCCCAAGCGTCCGTGTGAAATAAACCCACAACAAAAGATAGCAGAGAAGAAGAAAATGTCCTAACGCAGCACACAGCAGTGAGAAAACACTTACATCTACTAATTCACACAGTTGTTCGCATCATTATTATTCATAGTAAACGTCAAGCTATTATTAAATACATTAAATATCTTATGTTATAAGTATGTCAACATGCATTAACATCGATATGAACGTGGCCGCTCCAATTCTATTCTTGCCCAACGGATGCACATGGCAACCTCAAATAATGTCAATACTAATATCCACAGGGTTTAGAGACTATTTTCCCCATAAAGTGCTTGGGTTACTCTTAGTTTCATCTTTTTACTTTTTACTATGAGAGAGAAAAGGAGAGTGAGAGAGAGAGAGCGGGAGAGTGAGAGAGAGAGAGAGAGAGAGAGAGAGAGAGAGAGCGCAGAACACACACAGGCATTGTGTGTTCCCCATGGTGGTTAAAGGAGTGAGCAACTGCCCCCTGGTGGTCCTAGACAGTAATACGAGAACAGGGCTCATATTCATAAAGCATTACATATGAGTGCTGATTTAGGATCAGTTTTGCCTTTTAGGTCACAATGAATAAGGTTACATCCTAGATCAGTTCTTCTATTCTGAGATGCTGGCTAAATACGACCCCAGGTATAATCTACAGTAGTAGCAGTGGTGGGATACAGAAGGGGACAGGTATCAGATGGATAGCTCCTGCTGCTACTTCTGCCGCTGGTGTTGCTATTTAGAGTTCTCTCCACGCTTTATTAGACAGCAGCAGTGGCGACCCGTCATTCAGGGTCTGCCCCACCTGTTTTGAGCCCCACCTGTTGCCTGTTTTGCATGTTATTTTGGCATTAATACATGTCACATATCAGTTTTCAAACAATGTAAAAAAAAAAAAAAGTTAATTAAGCCACATACAAACATGGTCTCTTTTTTGCTTTCTTTAGTAAGGCAGCTCCAAAATGCCGGTGTTTGAGCCTAGCTCATTGCTTTCGGTGGTGGCGGGGCATCCAGCAGAAAATACAGAGCGTAGGTGTTGGTAATCTTCTCTAGTTGAGCTGTGATTGGCTCAGTGTTCTGTCACTCATGGGGACACTACGTCACCGCAGAATCTACAGGGAGAGCTAGGCAGTTCAAGCCCTCTTGGGTGCTGTCATAGATTTACATTAGAAGTGCTCATCCAAGGTGGCTCAAGGTCATTGGCCACAGATAAAATTATGTCAAATCACATTATATCTACCGTAGCTTTGATTGGACTGATCATGTCAACATCAGTCATCATCATGAATCACGTCAACAATCTACTGGCAAATCCTTTTCAATCCTTGTTATATGAAGATAAATGATAGATAAAACATATTGATGCTCATCGGCAATTGGACATAAACATTACACAACAAGTTGGAAATCGCAAATTCAACAATGAATGGTTTGGAAGGAATCAGTGACTAACTTCAAGCGTTGCAAAGCAATCACTATTTTGCTTCCCCTGCCTGCTATTCGGGGGAGAAAGTGTGTGGTCCAAGTCTGGGTTTAAGGGTCTCTTTTCCAAGCTTAAAATGATAAACATTCACACGCAACACCATGGACCAGAAAAGGTTGAAAACATTGGCCATGCTGTCAATCCAGCATGACTTCTGCCACGTTCAAAACAACTGGAGACTCGGAACTAGGAAATCTCAGACTTCAGTGAGTTCAAGACAACTGGGAACTCTGAAAAAACTAGCTCCAACCAGGGAAAATACGTTTTGAACGGTCATCCAACTCGGAATTCCAAGTCGGGAACTCTGGCCTCTTTCTAGAGCTCCGACCTGAAGATCACTGACGTCATGATTCAACCTTGTTTTTTTCAGAGTTCCCACTTGTCTTGAACGCACCATACATTCAGAGAATGCCAGACTTTGATGACAAAGTTTCATGACAAAATTTGCATAAATGATGTAATATGCCAGTGAGATATGTATACTGTAGCTAAGAAAGTAATACTAAGTGTATGTTGTGTAGTAAGCTGTTAGTAGCCCATGTGCCTCACCCTAATAATTTGGTCCTTTTCCCCCTCGTAACTTACCCTATTGTTCTGACTTGGTGGTGCACATGTAGCCTGTAGCCTGTTTTAGAGAGATGTCATCATCAAATATTGTAAGAGTTTTCATTGTCTGCTTATATGGCCCCTTTATTTATCCTACGGTTCTGACTTGTTGTACAGGGAGAATACTGTAAGAACAGCCCATGTTCTGAATTCTGTCGCTGTACATTTAAAAAGTGCTGAACAAATAGTTATATTGACTACGTCCATCTTAGCTCGCTCATTAATGTTTAATCAAATTTACGGATTGCCTCTTATCCGCTCATTGTTCCCTTATGCCATAGTTTGTACATCTCAATTGTCAGTAGAAACCACATTTGTTTAAGCAAGTCAGCCATATCGGCTGTTTTTTTTTAAAGGCAGTAAATGAGGCTGAATGAACTGTTTCGCTACCAGACGAGGCTCCGCTGATAGCCAGGTGAAGCCGTGGTAAGGATTCACTCCATGGTGCTGAAAAGAAAGCTCTGCTGTTGGGACAGCTTTATGTAGGCCCTAACAGTTTGTGGGCACCGTTTGTCACCGTTATACTGCAATTAATGTATTGTTTAGTGTTGTGTTGTGTTGTGTTGTGTAGTGGCTTTGCTGGCATGCATAAAAAAAATATATGTTAGTTTTCCCACCAAGATTTACATGCTAAAATTGCCACTGGACAGCAGCAATCAAAAGTAAGGGAAAGCGAACACACACTTGGCTCCTTATTGAGTGGGCCACCCAAGGGGGCCTAGTTACCCTCTCTGCCTCACGTGGGAATGCGGGCTTTTTATCTTGGAAATGTGTGTACCGGTAAGAGGTGACTCGTGTCTGTTAAATCCCTTATCTGTCCTACAACTCCGCCTGGACTGTAAAAAAAACAGACTGGTTTATGCTCTGAAATGCTTGTTTTTAAAGCTGGAGAGAGATGCTATTAACGTCTGATTAAGAGCACCAAGTCCATTGCTAGTTTCTTGTGCGTTTCCCAAGGCAGAGCTATGTTGCAATGGATTTCCACTAATACACTGCAGCACTGGTGTAACGCAGTTTCTCTAGGCCCTCGCAAGGTTGGCGTTCGCCTAACATTTCACGAAGCTATACGGTGTCACAATGCTGCCATTTTTAGACTGCTGACTGATTTGACAGTGCAATAATGTTATTACTTTTTCAGTAATTAAAGTAGGAAATTCAAACATTGTCAATTAAATTTTCGTTACAACAGAATACTAATAAGCTACCAATAGATTTTTTTTATATACAGCTGTCCTGTATAGGACCTGAACCTGTATGACATGAGCTGTCCTCGTGCTCTCTCCCAGCTTGGATAGAAAGTTGTTATGTGTAAAACCAGCCTATTAATGCCAAATAATACAGTCAGTCCACCCTTAAAACACTAGCTTACTACAGATTGTTTCATTATGTAGTATGCTATCTATACCTACAGTATATACTGTCTTTAGTTACGATTTAAAGTGGGGAAAAAAAGTATTTAGTCAGCCACCAATTGTGCAAGTTCTCTCACTTAAAAAGATGAGAGGCCTGTAATTTTCATCATAGGTACACGTCAACTATGACAGACAAAATGAGAAAAAAAATCCAGAAAATCACATTGTAGGATTTTTTATGAATTTATTTGCAAATTATGGTGGAAAATAAGTATTTGGTCAATAACAAAAGTTTCTCAATACTTTGTTATATACCCTTTGTTGGCAATGACACAGGTCAAACGTTTTCTGTAAGTCTTCACAAGGTTTTCACACACTGTTGCTGGTATTTTGGCCCATTCCTCCATGCAGATCTCCTCTAGAGCAGTGATGTTTTGGGGCTGTCGCTGGGCAACACAGACTTTCAACTCCCTCCAAAGATTTTCTATGGGGTTGAGATCTGGAGACTGGCTAGGCCACTCCAGGACCTTGAAATGCTTCTTATGAAGCCACTCCTTCGTTGCCCGGGCGGTGTGTTTGGGATCATTGTCATGCTGAAAGACCCAGCCACGTTTCATCTTCAATGCCCTTGCTGATGGAAGGAGGTTTTCATTCAAAATCTCACGATACATGGCCCCATTCATTCTTTCCTTTACACAGATCAGTCGTCCTGGTCCCTTTGCAAAAAAACAGCCCCAAAGCATGATGTTTCCACCCCCATGCTTCACAGTAGGTATGGTGTTCTTTGGATGCAACTCAGGATTCTTTGTCCTCCAAACACTACGAGTTGAGTTTTTACCAAAAAGTTATATTTTGGTTTCATCTGAACATATGACATTCTCCCAATCCTCTTCTGGATCATCCAAATGCACTCTAGCAAACTTCAGACGGGCCTGGACATGTACTGGCTTAAGCAGGGGGACACGTCTGGCACTGCAGGATTTGAGTCCCTGGCGGCGTAGTGTGTTACTGATGGTAGGCTTTGTTACTTTGGTCCCAGCTCTCTGCAGGTCATTCACTAGGTCCCCCCGTGTGGTTCTGGGATTTTTGCTCACCGTTCTTGTGATCATTTTGACCCCACGGGGTGAGATCTTGCGTGGAGCCCCAGATCGAGGGAGATTATCAGTGGTCTTGTATGTCTTCCATTTCCTAATAATTGCTCCCACAGTTGATTTCTTCAAACCAAGCTGCTTACCTATTGCAGATTCAGTCTTCCCAGCCTGGTGCAGGTCTACAATTTTGTTTCTGGTGTCCTTTGACAGCTCTTTGGTCTTGGCCATAGTGGAGTTTGGAGTGTGACTGTTTGAGGTTGTGGACAGGTGTCTTTTATACTGATAACAAGTTCAAACAGGTGCCATTAATACAGGTAACGAGTGGAGGACAGAGGAGCCTATTAAAGAAGAAGTTACAGGTCTGTGTGAGCCAGAAATCTTGCTTGTTTGTAGGTGACCAAATACTTATTTTCCACCATAATTTGCATATAAATTCATAAAAAATCCTACAATGTGATTTTCTGGAGAAAAAAATCTCAATTTGTCTGTCATAGTTGACGTGTACCTATGATGAAAATTACAGGCCTCTCTCATCTTTTTAAGTGGGAGAACTTGCACAATTGGTGGCTGACTAAATACTATTTTCCCCCACTGTAGGTGATACTTCTAAACTTTTTAATAAACATTACACATCAAATAGCCTAACAATGAGGAAAAAAGTAATCGGCTTGAGGATAAATTCAGCCACTATTTATTGTTGAATTCAGCGGGTTTTATCTGGCTAATAGACAGATAGCTGCAGTATTCAAGGTCAATTAAATTCGGCCTAAATCAAATTAAATCCGACTTGAGAGACTCTCCTGAAGTCCTCATTTTGTGTGTGCAAATGTTTTTACCACTGCCTGTAGGTCCAGGTTGCAGGCCCAACTGTTTTCGATACTAAGTATTGCCAACCCAGACAGTCTTTCCTGAGACATTCATTGTGCATTATATGTCCATTGTGCTGCACACAATTTAAACTTAGTCTTGAATTATGCATGCTAAGATATACTAGAGATAAGGGACTGTTGATATTGCAACCACACAACTCAAACGCCGGTTCACCAGTATGTAAATTGATATACGCCGGTATGTGCCTCATGTTTGGTATGCTAGAGAGGACCAGTGATCTGAGTCAATTGAAAGCATGATCTCACACTGAGAAGATAGTGTTGCCTGACGACTATAGTGAGATACACAGGTCCTCTAGCATACCCAACATGAGGCACATACCTGTGTATATCAAGGTACTGCATGTACAGATACACACAGGGGTGGCATTGTCTGCCTCTAATTGCAGTAGAGAGAGAGAGAGAGAGAGAGAGAGAGAGAGAGAGAGAGAGAGAGAGAGAGAGAGAGAGAGAGAGAGAGAGAGAGAGAGAGAGAGAGAGAGAGAGAGAGCTCCAAGGCTTGTCTGATTGGTTCACCTCTCATTTCGTCGTTCCTGGTTTTCTTCTTCCTCCGATTTCAGGCTTTGTCTTACTCATGCCAAATGATCATAACAGCAAAGCCAATGTTCTGTTGTCAGGGTCAAAAGTGCATAGGAAGAGAACAGTGTGTCTTGAAAAAATGCAGCACAATAAAATGACTTTCATGCCGAGTCATAATAAAATGCTCCTTTTCTAGCTTCTTCAGTCATGGAGTCAATCATGGAGTGAGTTGGAGAGGAAGATAAACTGATTGTTATATAAATGCTTTCCAATATGCTTTCAAAACAGCTGTCTCATTCTTCACTTGTCTAAATCTATGCTAAAGCTAAACCAGAATTTGCATTAAAGCGTCACTTCATTCCTCAGTACTACCCTGAGGTTTTCCTGACCACGTGACTTGACCAGGAAAAACCCAGGGCCCTAGTCGTAGGAAAAACTCAGAAAACCTGTCACACAATGAGAATATGTTGTATGGATATCTAACATAACAGTATATGGTTGAATAATATGCGTATTTCCAACACATGACGGTTTTATACTGGTTTGATGGATTACCAGTGGGGTGATGGTGTGCAGACATGGATACTGTTAAAGGAATTCGACACTCAAAACTATATTTTAGTATTTTGTCTATTAGTGCACTGTAAATATAAACCAAAAAAAGTGTACATCTCAGCAGTCAACTTTCCAGATAAAGCACTTTCAGTAGAGCATAATCTTGTAGTATTCAGAAAAAGGGAAAAATACTATTATGGTTCAATAAAGTACCTACCAAAAGGGACACTGCAATACAATAATTATACCAAATAAAAAACAGATCTTCCAACCATTTCTACACTTACAGCAATATGAAACATTAGCAATGCTCTTGCACCATCCAAAGGCTCAGGTTGGAACTATCCTTGAGAAAAATTGACAGCTATGACCAAGCTCAAGGGTGAAGTTTCTCCTAGGTACAGATCTAGGATCAGCTTCCCCTCACCCAATCCTAACCTTTACCATTTGTGGGGAAAATGCAAAGCTGACCTAAGATCAGAGATAGGGGCAACTTACTCCTACTCCTGTGACCAATACAGAATATTTGGCCATATCGTTACAGTACATAGGCCTATACATTTCTGGCTACTGGGTATTCTGAGGGGAAATAACCAGCAACCAGCTAGTGCATTCATAACGCAGACAAGATCTCCAGCCAAATCAAAATCAACTATGGATGCAGAAAAAAATATAATATCCAAGTCTGAGTAGGGCCTTCAATGCCATGCAAATGTACGGTGTCCATATTAGGACAGCCTGTCTCAGCAAGACACCCTATAACCATGCAGTCACTGAAGCAGCCTTTAACACCTACAGTATACAGCCTTGCATGTTAAATGACCTCTGTATTATTCAGAAGTCATCTTGAACCCATTTTGTAGGACATTTATGCTACACAGGGCCATCACTTTAACTCAACCTGTGCTTTCACGTGCCATCGCACACATCGTGCTCCAAAGAAGTGAAAGCAAAATGGCTGACATCAGAAACCCATCATTCTCCAAAGAAGTGAACGCAATGGCTGTCTATCTGTTGCATTAGTGTTGCATCACATTGCTGTGATGACAACACTTAGGTTTGTCCCAAATGGCATGCTTTTCCGTATATAGTGCACTTCTTTTGACCACACCACCTTCTGTTTGGTGCCTAATGAATATGGGTCATATTCATTAGTGCTCACCATAGAGAAATGTTTTGCAACGGAAAACAAAAGAGTGTTTCTTATTGGACAAGTTCTGGTATACTCCCTCCCCGTTTTAGTCTGTTTTCTTCCATTTGGTGCCTAGTGAATAAGACCCAGATGTCCCTGGCCTTTCACACCGTTCACACGCCTGGGGCAGCTGGTGCAATTTCCTGTCTTGCTGATGTCACAACCCATGTCCCATGGTCGCCTGGTCGAGCAGAAGAACATTGAATCTGTCACACAAGGCCAGTATCACTTCAGACATAGACTGGAAGTGGCCCCCGAGTTCAACTGGTGTAAAGTTTATATGCGTCCCAAATGGCACCCTATTCCCTATGTCCTATGGAACTTGGTCAAAAGTAGTGCACTAAATAGGAAATAGGGTGCCATTTCAGAGGCAGACGTTGACTCATACATCATTATGTGCCCTAGAGTTCATTCACAGCGGTGAAGAAGTCAACTGCTTCTCTTCAGTCTGAATGCAAATATTCCTATGGCAGTTTCTTCAACGACAGCACTGTACATCAGGATCTGGTGTTTGTTTTTCTATGTTTTAGAATGTGAGAAACAGTGGGAATTTGATTGTGTGAGCCCCGCTGTGGATTAAACTTTGAAGAGTGTCTGCAGAAACTGCTTGTTGTTATGTACTTGGCTAATACTGCTGTTTAGCCATCCAGCAAATTGGCTCAAACCTGTCGGCGGCTGCAGTAAGCTGTTTTGTATGATGGCCTGACAGGCGCTCCTGTTTATCTGCACTACACTTGGTTTTAGATACAATTTTAATTATATAAAATCTCAATATATTTTCATAAAACCCTTTTTGGATGTTGGGTACCAAAATAGGTGACACACTTCCTCAAGGCAACCATCATGTATTTTTCATCTTGGCAAGAAAATGTAGTGTTGTGCCCATAACAATGCAAATACATATTGAGCAATTAATGTCATTTTCTTAAATCACATTCAACTCAGTGTAGGAAAAACCATACCTAACACAACAATATAAATTAATTTCACATTTACAGTGTTCCCTCTTTTGTTACAAACTATTTCCCCTTGTGCATATTGATTGCTTGTAATTACTTGTTTTTCTTGCACAATATTGTCATGTTCTTTAGTTTTGAATGGGAGTGGTGGGTAGTGGGAGAAAGGGGGTGTCATGTCAAAATCTGTGGCACAATAAGAAGCTGATAAGATGGCTGTTTATTACAACTTCTACACAACACGTTGAGCAGCACCCACCTCTCCCAAACCATGCCATTGCTTCGATATACAACCTTTCAGTACATACAATAGTTAATGACATGCCTTGTAAATACACGTTTAGTTGATAATTTAAATCGGTGCAGTTGTTGGACATGAAAATACTTTTTAAATCTAAGAAGTAGGCAATGACCGTGCGGAGTTACCGACAACTTCAATGGTCTGTTATGAGACAAATGTTGTTGTCCCAACAGACTTGCATGATGAGGGTGGGAGATTGTGACAGCCGGTTAAATGGCGTCCCTAGACAAGGCTAGAACCAGATGTATGTCAGGTGAAGTGCAGTACTATCATAAGGAGAGTTATACTTGGAATACGGAGGAGGAATGGAGGGAAAAAGAGAGGCAGAGGAGGTCTAAGAGAGAGAGGGAGGGAGAGGGTGAACTTGAGTCAGTTAAAAATGGCGGAAAAAAGGGAGATGGTTTGTTAAAGAAGAATGGTAGAAAGTGTAAGCAGAGTGAGTTGAAGACAGGAGGAGAAATGGAAATGAATGAGGGCAAAGTATCGGAGGTGGTAACTGTGGTGAAGTTCTCGGAGCCCGAGGTTTGCACGAGGGTCAGGATAAAGATGAGTCTGTGACAGTAGGAGTGAAGTTTTTGGAAAAAGTGGACCCTTGCCTTTTGGCAGTTCCATTTGTGGTTTCAGGGTGGGTGAAAACAGTTAGGTGCTGTGGAATCGGTGAGGGTAACCAGAAGTGGTCTGGTGATAATTGTTTGTGTTTCTGCTGGTCAGAGGGAGCAGGCGCTCCGTGTTAAACGAAAGGGGGCAAGAGATGTGAATTGTTTTGCTCTCAAGAAAAGGGCGCCATTGAAAGGCGTGATTACTGGGGTAGTGGTAAATGTGAAAGCTGACCAACTGAAAGGGAAGATTCCCGGTGTTTGTGATGCTCGTCGTTTGGCGCGACGCCAACAGGGTGGTGTGAGTGGAGAAACAGAAGAGTCACTGTCTGTTCTTTTGAGTTTTGATGTTGAGTCTTTGCCCGACAAAGTGATGTTAGGATATATAAATTATCCGGTACGAGCTTTTGTGCCGAATACATGACGTTGTTACAGGTGTCAAGCTTATGGGCATGTGGCAGCAGTGTGTAGGAAGGAGGTTCCTAGGTGTGAGAAGTGTGCAGAAGGGCATGAGACAAAGGAATGTGTAGCATTGGGGGAAGTAGTAGTATGTGTTAATTGTAGGGGTGCCCATGGGGCTGGTGATCCGAAATGTCCGGTGCGAGAGAGGCAGGTTGAGGTTTCCAGGGTTAGAGTAGTGCTGAAGTTGTCATATGCTCAGGCAGTGAAGAAAGTGGTGGAAGATGGGTCAAGGGGGAGGGATCCTGAGAGGAATGGTGTGAGTACCAGATCTGTACCAGTACAGAGGGATAAACCAACAAGTGATATATGTTTCAGTAAGATTGGATTTTTGGCATTTATAGCAATGGTTATCAACTGTACTGCAGGGATGGAACGTAAGTCGCAGAAAATAGAGGTTGTGGTGGCAGCTGCAGAGAGGTATTTGGGTGTACGAGACTTGACATCAGAAGAATTACAGGGTGTGTTAAGTGGTGGTGTCCCATCCTTTCAGGCTGTTGGCCTGAAGTAGGAATAAATAGATTTAAATAGTGGAGTATGGTGGTTATTATTATCATTATTATTATTATTATTATATTTTGTTTTTGTGAGTGTAGGGTATTTGTTGTATTTTTTTATTTTTTAAAGCAAAGTTTAAGGGAGTTATACTCCAGTCTAGTAGGTGACGGTAATGCAACATTTATTGGTGGATAAACCTCATCGAAGAAGAAGAAGAAGAAGAAGAAGAAGAAGAAGAAAGCATGCTCGGCAACACATTCCATGCATGCTTGAAATATTGCTGACGCATTGGTTTACGACAGTTTAGATCGGAAGTGGATCCATTATGCCGGTGTTCTTGTGCACGCGAACATCAGCGTGGACTTTCAGCTCGAAACTTCTTTGCAAGTTTGCGAATTTCCCTACTCTTCGCCCAAGCAGCAGTCAAAGATTTTCAGCCTGTCGAAATTTATTTTTGCAGTCAAGCACAAGTCGGAACTGCGCTTATATTTCTGTGCAGAGGAAAGGCCTAGCGTCGAGACGGACCGGGCTGAATATTTCTGTACATAATATCTCCACATACCGCAAGAAAATGTCATCTTCGCGGTCAGACCCTGGCATGAGGCAGAGGATGGTGTGGGTGGACTTGGAGGTAACGTTAACGTGCCTTGCTAGCTAGAAGCTAGCAATTGCAACTGGTTTGTCCATTACTGGTAGTTAGCTAACTACCGTAAGTTCTAGCCTACTTAACAGCTAGCCTGTAAAGGCTGGCTATCTATTCACATGCTAGCTGTTCAGATAGAACTTGGCCTGAAAGTACTAGTGACAACTGTAATGTCGAGGTTCTTTGCTGCTAACAACTTTTGATAGGTAACGTATCCATAGCTGGCTAGCTAGCGTTAGTTGAATTAACACCATGGTGTTCGTTTTTTAACTAGTCCACATGAAATGTCTGCTTCTCTCAGATAATCATTTTCTCAGAGGTCATAGAGTTATTGTATTTATTAGCTAGCTTCCAAATTACTACATCTGTCATACATGCGTTTTGCTACTAATCCATCACTCCCACTGCAGTGCGCTGTCAACCTAGTCATCCATTTTGTGTCAGTGCAATGTAATGATGGTTTTCTAAGGCTGAGATTCAAATGCTGTAGCTGTATCTAACTAACTAAACATACCTGACATTTTAAGTGTAATGATTAACGTTAGTATCTGGCATTTTAATTTTAAATGACTCATGATTAACATGCATGTTATTTATAGTAAGCAAGACAAAAAACCTGTATTTTTTGTCAAAAGGCCAGAGCAGAATGATGGTGCATTTTTGATGATGTAGTTGTTTACTATAACATAGCTTTTTGAATGGGAATGTCTTCTCTATGCATAGTAGCTAAAGTAGGCCTACACCATTTTCTCTTATCATGTACATTCAATTTTTCAGATGACAGGACTGGACATCGAGAAGGACCAGATCATTGAAATGGCGTGCATCATAACAGATTCAGAATTAAATGTTTTAGCTGAGGTAATTCGCATTTTGGTTGCCACCCAAATTCCTATTGCCTACATAATGCTCTACATTTGACCAGAGCTCTATTGGCCCGGGTCAAAAGTAGTGCACTACACAGGGAATAGGGTGCCATTTGGGATGTAGAACTGTCATTCAATTTGTTGCATTTTCTTCCCCTGTACATTATGTGAAGAATTACATGAAAGGTGTCTTATGTTGATAGGGTCCCAATTTGATAATCAACACAACCGACGAACTGCTGGACGGGATGGACGACTGGTGTAAAGAACATCATGGCAATGTAAGCTATGACTTGTGGAATGTTGTCTACGTCCCGATTCTCCACCCTTTTCCTGAAATGTGAACTTGGACAATCCCCATCATGGATTTAAAAGCATTGATGTAATCATTGGCATGAGGGATTTAACACCATTGTAAAAATCCATGTGAGAAAGTTTGCAAGTGAATGGAGAAGGATGGAGAATTGGGACTCTTGCCTGTCACCTTGTTGCAAGTTGTCTCAGACTGAAATGGTCAGATGCATTTTGCCTAATGAACAAGATGCTGCACAAGCACAAATAAGTATCCTAATTCAAAAGTCATCAGTTTAATTACTCAGTACATAAACTAAGGAAGCTGAACAGTTAATACATTCATATTGTACATAAATGATGTTCCATTAAAGTCTTTACTCAGTGATATACTTAAAGTGACATTATCTTAGTGCCAGTAGGTCTACAACCACAATACCTGTACTAGCTGCTCCTCATAAAAACAGTATCGTACCTCGTATTATAGCAGGGCTCCCCAACCCTGTTCCTGGAGAGCTACCCTCCTGTAGGTTATAGCTCCAACCACAGTTGTATCTAACCTGGTTCAGATGATCAACCAGCTAATTATTAGAAACCGGTGTGCTAGATTAGGGTCGGAGTGTGAACCTACAGGACAGTAGCTCTCCAGGAACAGGGTTGGAGAGCCCTGTGTTATTATAGACGCAACGATAGTCACGTCTAGATAGGCATTGGTTGAAGCTCATTGTTCAATTCAAATCCCCCTACCATCATATCTAATCCAATATGACACCAATCTCAATGAAAATTAGCAAATCAACTTGATTGGAGGTACAGAACATACTCCCCACCTTGTCATAAGCTGTCCATCCGTTACCGAGAACCATATACCAGATTTTTTAACAGGGTTGTTAGCAATTGAGTTTTAAGAGTATTTCTTGCGGCTACCTATCTCAAATTCTAGACGCCGGATTAAAATGAGACTAGCATCCATAAAGTGACTATTGGATTTTAAAAATGTCAGATTGACTAACTTTGTAGGTGCAACAGTTTAAAAAATATATATAATTATCACTCTCACATGCACATTTCCATCCATTAACCCCCTAAAGTCGATGTCTGTTCCCCCACGGAAATCTAATTAGCATTTTTTTTTTATCCCATAAAAGTCTGTCAGTTTAAACTATATGTTTTTTTTGTTGTTGCATTGGATGCGTCTCAATCCACCACATCCGCCTATGTCGCACTTCCGCGTCTGCGGTGAAAGGTGGCAGAACAGTGTTTGTCAGACCATAAAATTGTCTGTGACGTCCGAATGGTGGTCTCCGTTTTGCTCTAGGATGCTCACAGAACTCGTCGGAAGGTCCCCCAGTACCGGTTGAAAAAATGAATGGGAGGATACAGTACATACGGAAAGTATTCAGACCCCTGGACTTTTTCCACATTTTGTAACGTTACAACCTTATTCTAAAATGGATTGTTGTTTTTCCCTCATCAATCTATACACTACCCCATAATGACAAAGCAAAAACAGGTTTTTATAAATTTTAGCAAATGTATTAAAAAAACTAAACTGAAATCACATTTACATTAGTATTCAGACCCTTTACTCGGTACTTTGTTGAAGCACCTTTGGGAGCGATTACAGCCTCAAGTCTTCTTGGGTATGATGCTACAAGCTTGGCACACCTGTATTTGGGGAGTTTCTCCCATTCTTCTCTGCAGATCCTCTCAAGCTCTGTCAGGTTGGATGGGGAGCGTCGCTGCACAGCTATTTTCAGGTCTCTCCAGAGATGTTCGAGCAGGTTCAAGTCCGGGCTCTGGCTGGGCCACTCGAGCGTTCAGAGACTTGTCCCGAAGCCACTCCTGCAGTGGCTTGGCTGTATGCTTAGGGTCGTTGTCCTGTTGGAAGGTGAACCGTCGCCCCCAGTCTGAAGTCCTGAGCACTCTGGAGCAGGTTTTCATCAAGGATCTCTCTGTACTTTGCTCCGTTCATCTTTCCCTCGATCCTGACTAGTCTCCCAGTCCCTGCCACTGAAAAACATCCCCACAGCATGATGCTGCCACCAACATGCTTCACCGTAGGGATGGTGCCAGGTTTCCTCCAAACGTGATGCTTGGCATTCAGGCCAAAGTGTTCAATCTTTGTTTCAGCAGACCAGAGAATCTTGTTTCTCATGGTCTGAGAGTCCTTTAGATGCCTTTTGGCAAAGTCATTCATGTCTTTTAAGGACAGTCAAGCATTTTAGTTATACAACGAAATAACAAAGGGAGCCTTGAATTATTAAACAATGAATAAACCGCAACATGTCGGCTAAAGTGATTGAATTCACTAATGCATTTGACTGTTTTTAATATTGGCTATACTAGAGACTTTAAAACCTTATTTTGTTAGAACAGACTATATGGGATTGATTATAATTTGTTTGTATATTATTGTATTTGTTGTGCTGTTTATACTGTTAGAAATGTAGCTTAATTAAATTGATTAATATTATGGTAATTTTATTCCAAGAAAAACGAAAATGCATTTTACAGTAGCCTATGTAGGCCTCAGGGTTTCCGTTAGGAAAATATGGCGCTGTACAACGTGACCGGTTGGGAGTAGGCCTAGGTTACTAAGCGACTGCGAGTGAAGAGCAAAATAATCCTACCATTTCCAAATCAAATTTCATTGGTCACATACACATATTTAGCAGATGTTATTACGGGTGTAGCGAAATGCTTGTGTTCCTCGCTCCAACAGTGTAGTAGTATCTAACAATTCACAACAATACACATAAATCTAAAAGTAAAAGAATGGAATTAAGAAATATATAAATATTGGGACGAGCAATGTCTTGAGTGGCATTGACTAAAATACAGTAGAGTACAGTATACATATGAAATGAGTAAACATTATTAAAGTGACTAGTATTCCATTAAAAGTGACCAGTGATTCAAAGTCTATGTACATAGGGCAGCAGTCTCTAAGGTGCAGTGTTGAGTAACTGGGTGGTATCCGGCTATTTAAAAGTCTGATGGCCCTGAGATAGAAGCTGTTTTTCAGTCTCTCGGTCCCAGCTTTGATGCACCTGTACTGACCTCACCTTCTGGATGATAGCGGGGAGAACAGGCCGTGGCTCGGGTGGTTGATGATCTTTTTGGCCTTCTTGTGACATCGGGTGCTGTAGGTGTCCTAGAGTGCACGCAGTGTGCCACCGGTGATGCGTTCGGCAGACCGCTCAACCCTCTGCGCTTTGAAGCTTTTCACCTTCTCTATTGCGGTTCCGTCGATGTGAATAGGGGTGTGCTCTCTCTGTTGTCTCCTGAAGTCCACGATCAGCTCCTTCGTTTTGTTGCGGGAGAGGTTATTTTCCTGGCACCACTCCGCCAGGGCCCTCCCTGTAGACTGTCTCATCATTGTTGGTAATCGGGCCTACTACTGTTGTGTCGTCTGCAAACTTGATGATTGAGTTGGAGGCGTGCGTGGCCACGCAGTCATTGGTGAACAGGGATTACAGGATGGGGCTGAGCACGCATCCTTGTGGGGCCCCTGTGTTGAGGATCAGCGTAGTGGAGGTGTTTCCTACCCCAGTCCAGGCCCCAGTTGCACAGGGCGGGGTTCAGACCCAGTGCCCCTAGCTTAATGATGAGCTTGGACGGTACTATGTTGTTGATGGCTGAGCTATAGTCAATGGACATCATTCTTACATAGGTATTCCTCTTTTCCAGATGGGATAGGGCAGTGTGCAGTGCAATGGCGATTGCATCATCTGTTGATCTATTGGGATGGTATGCAAATTGAAGTGGGTGTAAGGTGGAGGTGATATGATCCTTAACTAGCCTCTCAAAGCACATCATGATGACAGAAGTGAGCGCTACGGGCTTTCTTGGGTACATGAACAATGGTGGACATCTTGAAGCAAGTGGGGACAGCAGACTGGGATAGGGAGAGATTTAATATGTCCGTAAACACTCCAGCCAGCTGGTCTGCGCATGCTCTGAGGATGCGGCTAGGGATACCGTCTGGACCGGTAGCCTTGTGAGGGTTAACACGCTTAAATGTCTTATTCACGTCGGCAACGGAGAACGAGAGCCCGCAGTCCTTGGAAGCGGACCGCGTCGGTGGCACTGTGTTATCCTCAAAGTGGGCGAAGAAGGTGTTTAGCTTGTCCGGGAGCAAGACGTCAGTGTCCGCGACGTGGCTGGTTTTCCCTTTGTAATCCAAGATTGTCTGTAGACCCTGCCACATACATCTCGTGTCTGAGCTGTTGAATTGCGACTCCACTTTGTCTCTCTACTGACGTTTTGCCTGTTTGATTGATTGCCTTACGGAGGGAATCGACCAATTTGAATTCGACCATATTCCCAGTCGCCTTGCCATGGTTAAATGCAGTGGATCGCGCTTTGAGTTTTGCGCGAATGCTGCCATCTATCCACAGTTTTTGGTTTGGGTAGGTTTTAATAGTCACAGTGGGAACAACATCCCCTATACACTTCCTGATGAACTCAGTCACAGAGGAAACCCAGAACATATCCCAGTCCACGTGATCAAAACAATCTTGAAGCATGGATTCTGATTGGTCAGACCAGCGTTGAATAGACCTTAGCACGGGTACTTCCTGTTTGAGTTTCTGCCTATAGGAAGGGAGAAGCAAAATGGAGTCGTGGTCAGATTTGCCGAAAGGAGGGCGGGGAGGGCCTTATAACCATCCCGGAAGGGAGAGTAACAATGGTTGAGAGTTTTTGTAGCGTGAGTATTACAGGCAATGTGTTGATAGAACTTTGGTAGCGTTTTCCTCAAATTTGCTTTGTTAAAATCCCCAGCTACAATAAATGCATCCTCAATATATGTGGTTTCCAATTTGCACAAAGTCCAGTGTAGTTCCTTGAGGGCCGTCGTGGTATCGGTTTGAGGGGGAATAAACACGGCTGTGACTATAACCGAAGATAATTCTTGTGGGAAGTAATACGGTCGACATTTGATTGTGAGATATTCTAGGTTGGGTGAACAAAAGGACTATCTTCCTCACCCTAATTGTAGGCTAACCAATACCGAAACGGAGATTCAGTGGAAATAAAAATTTGATTGATTTATCAAGACCAGTTCCCATGCTTGTCTTACACCACCTAGTCATTCAAGGGTTTTTCTTTATTTGTACTATTTTCTACATAGTAGAATAATAGTGAAGACATCAAAACTATGAAATAACACATATGGAATCATGTAGTAACCAAAAAAGTGTTAAACAAATCAAAATATATTTTATATTTGATATTCTTCAAATACCCACCCTTTGCCTTGATGACAGTCTAGTTTTCCTCCATTTCCGCTCGGCTGCCCGGAGCCCTCTTCTGTGAGCTCACAATGAGTCGTCAAGCAACGGAGCAGGAGGGGAGGACCGAGCCGGCCGGGAGGATAGGGGACATAGAGAGTCAAAAGATGCAGAAAGGGAGGAGAGTAGGGTTGACGAGGCAGAATCAGGATATCGGAGGGAGAAGGATTTAGCAGAGGGAAGAGATGATAGGATGGAAGAGGAGAAAGTAGCGGGAGAGAGAGAGCGAAGGTTGCGACGGCACATTTCCATCTGAGTAGGGGCAGAGTGAATAGTGTTGGAGGAGAGCGAGAGAAAAGGATACAAAGTAGTGGTCGGAGACTTGCAGTGAGATTATTAGAAGAACAGCATCTAGTAAAGATGAGGTCAAGCGTATTGCCTGCCTTGTGAGTAGGGGGGGACGGTGAGAGGGTGAGGTCAAAAGAGGAAAGGAGTGGAAAGGAGGAGGCAGAGAGAAATGAGTCAAAGGCAGACGTAGGGAGGTTAAAGTCACCCAGAACTGTGAGGGGTGAGCCATTCTCAGGAAAGGAACTTATCAAGGCGTCAAGCTCATTGATGACCTCTCCAAGGGAACCTGGAGGGCGATAAATGACAAGGATGTTAAGCTTGAATGGTCTAGTGACTGTGACAGCATGGAATTAAAATGAGGAGATAGACAGATGGGTCAGGGGAAAAAGAGAGAATGTCCACTTGGGAGAGATGAGGATTCCTGTGCCACTGCCGCGCTGACCAGATGCTCTCGGGGTATGCGAGAACACATGGTCAGACGAGGAAAGAGCAGTAGGAGTAGCAGTGTTTTCTGTGGTAATCCATGTTTCCGTCAGCGCCAAGAAGTCGAGGGACTGGAGGGTAGCATAGGCTGAGATGAACTCTGCCTTGTTGGCCGCAGAACGGCAGTTCCAGAGGCTGCCTGAGACCTGGAACTCCACGTGGGTCGTGCGCGCAGGGACCACCAGATTAGTGGCAGCAGCCACGTGGTGTGAAGCGTTTGTGTGGCCTGTGCAGAGAGGAGAGAACAGGGATAGACAGACACATAGTTGACAGGCTACTGAAAAAGGCTACAGAAATGCAAATGAGATCGGAATGAAATGAACTAAACATCTGGGAAAGCGAGAGAGCGGTTCAATGTTTTCTAGGAATAGACTCTAACTTAGTTTATTCAGCTAGCTAACGTGGTACAGTATTCTTCCGTGAAAACCATCCAGGGCACCGAATCCTATGACACCATAGCTATCTAGCATGCCAGCCTCCAATAACACGGTTTAGCACCAATACTTGGTTACAACAAACCACCAGTGTGTTAACACGCCAAACAGATCATTCGTGTCCGTGTCTAACGTTGTGTAAAGTTTTGGGTTAGTTTTGACAGTTTGAGTGAGTACTTCGTCAACTTATTCAGCCAGTTAGTTAGCTAGAATAGTTAGCATACTAGCTAGCCATTGCTCTCTGCCAACGAACCAACCCCTCCTCCCACGGCATGAAACACAGAGAGAGCCAAGCTAACGTTAACTAGTCACCCATGTCCCGAATTCCCATGAACAACCCCTACCCCCCCTACCTTGTCACAACACAACTGATTGGCTCAAACGCATTAAGAAGGAAATAAATTCCACAAATTAACTTTTAACAAGGCACACCTGTTAATTGAAATGCATTCCAGGTGACTACCTCATGAAGCTGGTTGAGAGAATGCCAAGAGTGTGCAAAGCTGTCATCAAGGCAAAGGGTGGCTATTTGAAGAATCTCAAATATAATAATAATATGCCATTTAGCAGACGCTTTTATCCAAAGCGACTTACAGTCATGCGTGCATAATTTTTTTTGTGTATGGGTGGTAATATAAAATATATTAGATTTGTTTAACACTTTTTTTGGTTACTACGTGATTCCATGTGTTATTTCATAGTTTTGATGTCTTCACTATTATTCTACAATGTAGAAAATAGGACAAATAAAGAAAAACACTTGAATGAGTAGGTGTGTCCAAACTTTTGACTGGTACTGTATATATATCGCTCTCTCATTTGGCTGTATGTATTTTTAGATATTGGCCTATTGTAAATGTGTATTGTTGCTTCCATATTTTATTGCAAAACTAAATACAAGAAGAATAACTTTAAGCTACATATTATTTCGACAGAGGTAATGAACTGTCCATTGATCAGCACAGCAGTTGATAAAACAGGACCATGTTTGAAACAAGTGGTTCTGAGCTTATGTCAATATAACACTGGTAAGAGAACAATTACAGAAATTAGGAATGCAGACCGGCGCTCTCTGAGCTGATTTGTCCAGCACACCACCACCTGTTATGTTGGGTACCTACTGACCAAAAACAGGATGTTTTATGTTATGACATGTATTGCTACAAGTAAGGTTTAAATAAATACAGGCATGCACCACATTACTACAAGAAAAAACAGCTCAATCAAGCCTGATGGTCTTGTAAGTGTAAAAGCAAAGCTTGCTTTCATTTAATAAAAAATGCATGAAAAGGTAGCATAATGGGATAATGTCTGACTGGTGTGTGAAGAATCCAATACTTTGCCTTGTATGTGGTACCAATCACTATTGTGGAAGCACCTCTAAGAGTATGAATTAGGCTATTTGAGAAGGTTTACATCCTAAACAAAATGCCTACACATTGTTTGAAGTACTATACCAACAAAGCTACTGTAGTAGGTGAAAGCTGTGTGCTGGAAAACCTTGGTAGAGCATGGGTGGAATAGGTATTGTGGTGCCCATGTGAATTTCCTTAATTTGTCAGCTTCAGACAAATGCCTATTCTCACTTAAAACAGTTTTTGGGTTTTAATGGTGTATACTTAACCCTGTGCATGCTGTTTCCCAGTCTGGGTTGACACAGGCAGTGAGGGACAGTAAGATCTCGCTGCAGCAGGCTGAGTACGAGTTTCTCTCTTTCATCAGACAGCACACCCCACCGGGCCACTGTCCCCTTGCAGGTGAGTGGCCCTCTTTCTTCACTGGACTATAAACATAGAGAATACCGTCATTAATGCACCATCACACCTGGGTCGTATTCAGTAGAAAACGCTCTGAAAATTGGACTTGGGCTCCCGAGTGGCGCAGTGGTCTAAGGCACTGCATCGCAGTGCTAGCTGTGCCACTAGAGATCCTGGTTCGAATCCAGTATGAAAAAATAAAAAAGATAATGTAAGTCGCTCTGGATAAGAGCGTCTGCTAAATGACTGTAAATGTAAAATGGGGAGTTTCCCTGAGTGCCAGATCTGTTTGGGCTATCATGCCAACTCAAACATGTTTGACTTGACAATGAGCAATGGAGTTGGCAGGAGCACAAACAGATCTGGGACCAGGCTAGGTGTTACAACCTGTTCTCCGTTGCAAGACGTTTTGGTACCACCATGTTTAGCCCGTTTTTAACACTGTTACCATTTATTTTGTCTGTTTGCAAAATTCTGCTTATCCTTTGCCATTCAATGCTATGTCACTGAGGAAGCATCATTACATAGCATTTTCGCACATCCAAAACTGAATGCCTGGTGCTTTCTTTTTCCCTACAGGGAACTCGGTGCATGCTGACAAGAAGTTCCTGGACAAGTACATGCCCCAGTTCATGCGCCACCTCCATTACAGGATCATCGACGTGAGCACGATCAAGGAGCTCTGCAGGTGTGTGTGTGTGTCGATAAGGCATAAGTAATTCACCTGTTTACCCAAGTGAGTCAGTCAGTCAGTATGTCACCGAGAGAGGGGTCAGTCCAATGTGTCTCTGACTCAGTCAACTCCGATAGATGGATAGGGAACCGGCGCAGGGCTGTTGTAGGTGTCTGGCTGTCGGTAGATCATGGCACTTCCAAGGGCTGTGGGTTCGATTCCCACTGGAGCCACCCATACATAAAGTGTATGCATGCATGACTGTAAGTTGCTTTGGATAAAAGCTTCTGCTAAATAGCATATACGGTCAATTATTATTTTAGTTGTGTGTGTGTGTGATGTTGTCTAGCCGAAGTGATGCAACTAACGGGCCAAGTACCCCTCTAGCCCTAATCGGACAGCTGAGAACTTTCTCACCCTCTATTTACCCACCTACGAAATGCATGTTCCCACGGTTTTGAAACGCAATTTGTAACCAAATGCTGTATCATGTCCAGGTGTGATGGTATCTGTCAGTTAGGATTAACATTTGACTATTTTCCACATTTCTCTCAGCCAGGATCTTAATCTGGTGTGCCCAGAGACACAATGATGTGGGATAAGGCTGGAAGTTGGAACAGGGAATTACAGGCCCACAAAGTACTGTGTGGAGCTTTGTTAGCCTATTTTAGCACACTTAAAGGAGTAGTTCACTATTTTTACAACTTGATGTTAGAAGGTTCCTCACCCTGAAAGTAGTCTATTGGCCAGGATAAACTATCATCCATGGTTCAGATTTATTTTAAACAGCCATTACAAACTTCAGTTAACTTTAGCCACCACCTTTAAGTAACATCAAACCATATGTGGAGGAGACTTAAGTTAGCCTAGCAATGCCTAAAGTTAGCTGAAGTTTGTAATGGCCGTTTTAAAGAGAACTGAACCATGGACTACAGTTTCTCCCTGCCCATAGACTACTTTCAGGGTGAGAATATATCAAACAACAGTGTCTTCAAACAGACAAATATGGCTGCTATGTGATGTCATTTCTGAGAAGGAGCTAAGTGTAATTTGTGTATGTGTCCCGCTACTCAAGACGGTGGTTTCCAGAAGAATACAAGCTCACACCACAGAAGAAAGCGTCTCACAGGCAAGTCTGACATGAGTGTTTGAAGAGTCAAGCTCAAAGTACCATGGTCATGTTAGAAATGTCTGGCCTTTGACAGATGCCTATGGGCTGTGCCATGTTATATGTAAAGTGAACAGTCCAGTAAGGGCATTGGATCAAGTAGATATAGATGTATAGAAGTGTTAGTGTTGTGCAAAGCTGTAGTTGAGTGGTAACACTCCCCTCACATGTATGAATCTCCCCAATGGAGATTGGGGTTCAATACCCATGCCTACCCTTTCCACTGTTTTTCCCACATGCCTGTATCCCCCTCTTTTTTCATAACTGTTAATATGCTTGAATACAGTTCCTTCAGAAAGTATTCACACCCCTGGACTCTTTCCACATTTTGTTGTATTACAGCCTGAATTTAAAATGGATTAAATTGAGATGTTTTGTCACTGGCCTACACACAATACCCCATAATGTCAAAGTGGAATTCTGTTTTTGGATTTTTTAAACAAATTAATTACAAATGAAAAGCTGAAATGTCTTGAGTCAATAAGTATTCAACTACTTTTTTATGGCAAGCCTAAATAAGTTCAGGAGTAAACATTTGCTTAACAAGGTACATAATAAGTTGTATGGACTCACTTTGTGTGCAATAATAGTGTTTAACATTATTTTTTAATGACTACCTCATCTCTGTACCCCACACATACAATTATCTGTAAGGTCCTTCAGTCGAGCAGTGAAGGGAGGTTTTCCAATGCATCGCAATGAAGGACACCTTTTGGTAGATGGGTAAAACATTTAAAACAGCAGCCATTGAATATCCCTTTGAGCATGTTGAAGTTATGAATTATACTTTGGGTGGTGTATCAATACACCCAGTCACTATAAAGATACAGGCATCCTTCCTAATGGAGAGGAAGGAAATTGAGGCTTGATTAACATGAGGCTAATTGTGACTTAAAAACAGTTAGACTTTAATAACTGTGATAAGAAACTGAGGATGGATCAACAACAATGTAGTTACTCCACACTAGTAACCTAAATGACAGAGTGAAAAGAAGGAAGCCTATACAAATTAAAAAATATTCCAGAACATGCATCCTGTTTGCAATAAGGCACTAAAGTAAAACTGCAAAAAATTCACCATTCAGCAGGACAGTAACCTAAAACACGACGACATTGAATGTTCTTGAGTGGCCTAGTTAAAGTTGACTTAAATCAGCTTGAAAATCTAAGATAAGACTTGAAAATGGCTGTCTAGAAATTATCAACAACCAACTTAATAGAGCTTGAAGAATTTTCACCATTACGAATAACATGCAAATATTTTACAATCCAGATGTGGAAAGCTTTTAGAGAATTATTCAAGAGACTCAGATGTAATCGCTGCCAAAGGGGATTCTAACGTGTATTGACTCAGGAGTGTGAATACTTATGTAAATTAGATTTCTGTATTTCATTTTCTAATTAGCAACAATTTCTGAAAACATGTTTTCACTTTGTGATTATGGGGTATTGTATGAATACTTTCTGAAGGCACTATATATGTATCAAATCAAATGTATTGGTCACATACACATGGTTAGCAGATGTTATTGCGAGTGTAGCGAAATGCTTGTGCTTCTAGTTCCGACAGTACAGTAATATCTAGCAAGTAATATCTAACAGTTCCACAACAAAAACCTAATACACACAAATCTACATAAAGGAATGGAATAAGAATATATAAATAAATTATATATATATATATATATATAGTATAGAATACAGTATATACACTACCGTTCAAAAGTTTGGGGTCACTTAGAAATGTCCTTGTTTTCGAAAGAAAAGCAATTTTTTGTCCATTAAAATAACATCAAATTGAGGTCCTCAACAGGCAGCTTCATTAAATAGTACCCCCAAAACACCAGTCTCAACGTCGACAGTGAAGAGGCGACTCCGGGATGCTGACCTTCTAGGCAGAGTTGCAAAGAAAAAGCCATATCTCAGACTGGCCATCTTAATCTGTTTTCTTTTTATTGGCCAGTCTGAGATATAGCTTTTTCTTTGCAACTCTTCCTAGAAGGTCAGCATCCCGGAGTCGCCTCTTCACTGTTGACGTTGAGACTGGGGTTTTGCAGGTACTATTTAATGAAGCTGCCAGTTGAGGACCTGTGAGGTGCCGGTTTCTCAAACTAGACACTCTAATGTATTTGTCCTCTTGCTCAGTTGTGCACCGGGGCCTCCCATTCCTCTTTCTATTCTGGTTAGAGCCAGTTTGCGCTGTTCTGTGAAGGGAGTAGTACACAGCGTTGTACGAGATCTTCAGTTTCTTTGCAATTTCTCGCATGGAATAGCCTTCATTTCTCAGAACAAGAATAGACTGACGAGTTTCAGAAGAAAGTTATTTGTTTCTGGCCATTTTGGGCCTGTAATCGAACCCACAACTGCTGATACTCCAGATACTCAACTAGTCTCAAGAAGGCCAGTTTTATTGCTTCTTTAATCAGCACAACAGTTTTCAGCTGTGCAAACATAATTGCAAAAGGGTTTTCTAATGATCAATTAGCCTAAGTGATAAACTTGGATTAGCAAACACAACGTGCCATTGGAACACAGGATTGATGGTTGCTGATAATGGGCCTCTGTACGCCTATGTAGATATTCCATAAAAAATCTGCCATTTTCAGCTACAATAGCCATTTACAACATTAACTATGTCTACACTGTATTTCTGATCAATTTGATGTTATTTTAATGGACAGAATTTGCTTTTCTTTCGAAAACAAGGACATTTCTAAGTGACCACAAACTTTTGAACGGTAGTATGTGTGTGTGTGTGTGTATATATGTGTATATGTGTGTGTGTGTGTGTATGTGTATATATATATATATATATATATATATGTGTATGTATATATATATATATATATATATATATATATATATATATATATATATATATATGTATATATATATGTGTATGTATGTATGTGTGTATATATACGTATGTGTAAGTATACAGTGAGGGAAAAAAGTATTTGATCCCCTGCTGATTTTGTACGTTTGCCCACTGACAAAGAAATGATCAGTCTATAATTTTTATGGTAGGTTTATTTGAACAGTGAGAGACAGAATAAGAACAACAAAAAATCCAGAAAAACGCATGTCAAAAATGTTATAAATTGATTTGCATTTTAATGAGGGAAATAAGTATTTGACCCCTCTGCAAAACATGACTTAGTACTTGGTGGCAAAACCCTTGTTGGCAATCACAGAGGTCAGACGTTTCTTGTAGTTGGCCACCAGGTTTGCACACATCTCAGGAGGGATTTTGTCCCACTCCTCTTTGCAGATCTTCTCCAAGTCATTAAGGTTTCGAGCCTGACGTTTGGCAACTCGAACCTTCAGCTCCCTCCACAGATTTTCTATGGGATTAAGGTCTGGAGACTGGCTAGGCCACTCCAGGACCTTAATGTGCTTCTTCTTGAGCCACTCCTTTGTTGCCTTGGCCGTGTGTTTTGGGTCATTGTCATGCTGGAATACCCATCCACGACCCATTTTCAATGCCCTGGCTGAGGGAAGGAGGTTCTCACCCAAGATTTGACGGTACATGGCGCCGTCCATCATCCCTTTGATGCGGTGAAGTTGTCCTGTCCCCTTAGCAGAAAAACACCCCTAAAGCATAATGTTTCCACCTCCATGTTTGACGGTGGTGATGATGTTTTTGGGGTCATAGGCAGCATTCCTCCTCCTCCAAACACGGCGAGTTGAGTTGATGCTAAAGAGCTCGATTTTGGTCTCATCTGACCACAACACTTTCACCCAGTTCTCCTCTGAATCATTTAGATGTTCATTGGCCAACTTCAGACGGGCCTGTATATGTGCTTTCTTGAGCAGGGGGACCTTGCGGGCGCTGCAGGATTTCAGTCCTTCACGGCATAGTGTGTTACCAATTGTTTTCTTGGTGACTATGGTCCCAGCTACCTTGATCATTGACAAGATCCTCCTGTGTAGTTCTGGGCTGATCCCTCACCGTTCTCATGATCATTGCAACTTTACGAGGTGAGATCCTGCATGGAGGGAGGGAGATTGACAGTTCTTTTGTGTTTCCTCCATTTGCGAATAATCGCACCAACTGTTGTCACCTTCTCACCAAGCTGCTTGGCGATGGTCTTGTAGCCCATTCCAGCCTTGTGTAGGTCTACAATCTTGTCCCTAACATCCTGGGAGAGCTCTTTGGTCTTGGCCATGGTGGAGAGTTTGGAATCTGATTGATTGATTGCTTCTGTGGACAGGTGTCTTTTATACAGGTAACAAGCTGAGATTAGGAGCACTCCCTTTAAGAGTGTGCTCCTAATCTCAGCTCGTTACCTGTATAAAAGACACCTGGGAGCCAGAAATCTTTCTGATTGAGAGGGGGTCAAATACTTATTTCTCTCATTAAAATGCAAATCAATTTATAACATTTTTGACATGCGTTTTTCTGGATTTTTTTGTTGCGTTTGAGCCAATCAGTTGTGTTGTGAGAAAGTGTGTGGGGTGGGGGGGGGGGGGGGGGGGGTATACAGAAGATAGCCCTATTTGGTAAAAGACCAAGTCATATTATGGCAAGAACAGCTAAAATAATCAGAGAAACGACAGTCCACCATTACTTTAAGACATGAAGGTCAGTCAATCCGGAAAATATGAAGAACATTGAACATTTCTTGAAGTGCAGTCACAAAAACCATCAAGCGCTATGATGAAACTGGCTCTCATGAGGACCGCCACAGGAATGGAAGACCCAGAGTTACCTCTGCTGCAGAGGATAAGTTCATTAGAGTTACCAGCCTCAGAAATTGCAGCCCAAATAAGTCCTTCACAGAGTTCAAGTAACAGACACAACACAACTTTCTTGAGTTAGGCTCTGGGATGTAACAACCGTTGAGCATCTGAGCTTATGGTTGATTGTGGAGGAAAGAGGTTTAGTGTGTTAGTGTGTGTGTCTGTGTATCCCACATCTGTTGCAAGGGTGTAAGGATGTTAGGGAGAATGTAGGATGAACCACAATAATTGTTTGCTAAAATATTAATTGCTTGACAAAAATGTAATGTAATACAATGGCAATCCTGGTTATAGGGAACAATCCTTCGCTTGAACTGCCAACATTATTACGCATATTAATTGATAATGATGGAAATTAAGATATGCAAGATATTTGAATAGATATATATTTTTAATATATACAGTGGGGGAAAAAAAGTATTTAGTCAGCCACCAATTGTGCAAGTTCTCCCACTTAAAAAGATGAGGCCTGTAATTTTCATCATAGGTACACGTCAACTATGACAGACAAATTGAGGGAAAAAAATCTAGAAAATCACATTGTAGGATTTTTTATGAATTTATTTGCAAATTATGGTGGAAAATAAGTATTTGGTCACCTACAAACAAGCAAGATTTCTGGCTCTCACAGACCTGTAACTTCTTCTTTAAGAGGCTCCTCTGTCCTCCACTCGTTACCTGTATTAATGGCACCTGTTTGAACTTGTTATCAGTATAAAAGACACCTGTCCACAACCTCAAACAGTCACACTCCAAACTCCACTATGGCCAAGACCAAAGAGCTGTCAAAGGACACCAGAAACAAAATTGTAGACCTGCACCAGGCTGGGAATATAATAAATAAATAAATAAATAATTAGTCATTTAGCAGACGCTCTTATCCAGAGCGACTTACAGGAGCAATTAGGGTTAAGTGCCTTGCTCAAGGGCACATCGACAGATTTTTCACCTAGTCGGTTCGGGGATTAGAACCAGCGACCTTTCGGTTACTGGCACAACGCTCTTAACCACTAAGCTACCTGCCGCCCTGGGAAGACTGAATCTGCAATAGGTAAGCAGCTTGGTTTGAAGAAATCAACTGTGGGAGCAATTATTAGGAAATGGAAGACATACAAGACCACTGATAATCTCCCTCGATCTGGGGCTCCACGCAAGATCTCACCCCGTGGGGTCAAAATGATCACAAGAACGGTGAGCAAAAATCCCAGAACCACACGGGGGGACCTAGTGAATGACCTGCAGAGAGCTGGGGCCAAAGTAACAAAGCCTACCATCAGTAACACACTACGCCGCCAGGCACTCAAATCCTGCAGTGCCAGACGTGTCCCCCTGCTTAAGCCAGTACATGTCTAGGCCCGTCTGAAGTTTGCTAGAGTGCATTTGGATGATCCAGAAGAGGATTGGGAGAATGTCATATGGTCAGATGAAACCAAAATAGAACTTTTTGATAAAAACTCAACTCGTTGTGTTTGGAGGACAAAGAATGCTGAGTTGCATCCAAAGAACACCATACCTACTGTGAAGCATGGGGGTGGAAACATCATGCTTTGGGGCTGTTTTTCTGCAAAGGGACCAGGACGACTGATCCGTGTAAAGGAAAGAATGAATGGGGCCATGTATCGTGAGATTTTGAGTGAAATCCTCCTTCCATCAGCAAGGGCATTGAAGATGAAACGTGGCTGGGTCTTTCAGCATGACAATGATCCCAAACACACCGCCCGGGCAACGAAGGAGTGGCTTCGTAAGAATCTCAACCCCATAGAAAATCTTTGGAGGGAGTTGAAAGTCCGTGTTGCCCAGCGACAGCCCCAAAACATCACTGCTCTAGAGGAGATCTGCATGGAGGAATGGGCCAAAATACCAGCAACAGTGTGTGAAAACCTTGTGAAGACTTACAGAAAACGTTTGACCTGTGTCATTGCCAACAAAGGGTATATAACAACATATTGAGAAACTTTTGTTATTGACCAAATACTTATTTTCCACCATAATCTGCAAATAAATTCATAAAAAATCCTACAATGTGATTTTCTGGAGAAAGAAAATCTCATTTTGTCTGTCATAGTTAACGTGTACCTATGATGAAAATTACAGGCCTCTCTCATCTTTTTAAGTGGGAGAACTTGCACAATTGGTGGCTGACTAAATACTTTTTTCCCCCACTGTATCCCAAATGAAATAAATGATCTCACTCCAGTAAATTTTAATAGAAAGTTAGCAAGGTAAATACCAGTGTATTTGTGGAAAAACACCCTGATTTAACTCTTTAGTATTATCCCAGTTTACCTATTTTCTTATGGTCTTGCCTACGCCTAGCGAACAGTTTTTTTAAATGATATGCGGAAAAACATATTCCATATTATTTGGAGCGGCAAGCCAGACAAAATTAATATAAAGAATATGAATTTGTGGGACATCAATTATTAAATATTAAAGCAGTAGACCTATCACTAAAAGCTTCATTAATACAAAAGTTATACATAAATCCGAACTGGTTCTCGAGCAAATTAGTAAGATTGTCTCACCCCATGTTCAAGAATGGCCTTTTTCCCTTTATTCAGATTACAACCTCTCACTTTCAGTTATTTGAAAAGGAAATAATCTCCCAAATATCACTATTTCTAAAACAAGCCATAGAAAGTTGGTTGCAATTTCAATTGAATCCTCCAGAAACGACAGAACAAATAATGCAACAAATATTGTGGTTAAACTCAAATATACTAATTGATAAACCATTATTTTTTGAATAAATAGTGTTGATGAACTGATACGCAAAACGACGTCGGATTCAAAACTTAGAATTGTTCAATTTAAATGACTGTGCATGACAGAAGTAATTTTTCCAACAATTGTTTACAGACAGATTATTTCGCTTAATTCACTGTATCACAATTCCAGTGGGTCAGAAGTTTACATACACTAAGTTGACTGTGCCTTTAAACTGCTTGGAAAATTCCAGAAAATGATGTCATGGTTTTAGAAGCTTCTGATAGGCTAATTGACATCATTTGAGTCAATTAGAGGTTTACCTGTTGATGTATTTCAAGGCCTACCGTCAAACTCAGTGCCTCTTTGCTTGACATCATGGGAAAATCAAAAGAAATCAGCCAAGACCTCAGAAAAATAATTGTAGACGTCCACAAGTCTGGTTCATCCTTGGGAGCAATTTCCAAATGCCTGAAGGTACCACGTTCATCTGTACAAACAATAGTACGCAGGTATAAACACCATGGGACCACACAGCCGTCATACCGCTCAGGAAGGAGACTCGTTCTGTCTCCTAGAGATTAATGTACTTTGGTGCGAAAAGTGCAAATAAATCCCAGAACAACAGCAAAGGACCTTGTGAAGATGCTGGAGGAAACAGGTACAAAAGTATCTATATCCACAGTAAAACGAGTCCTATATCGACATAACCTGAAAGGCCTCTCAGCAAGGAAGAAGAAACTGCTCCAAAACCGCCATAAAAAAGCCAGACTACGGTTTGCAACTGCACATGGGGACAAAGATCGTACTTTTTGGAGAAATGTCCTCTGGTCTGATGAAACAAAAATAGAACTGTTTGGCCATAATGACCATCGTTATGTTTGGAGGAGAAAGGGGGTCCTTGCAAACCAAAGAACACCATCTCAACCGTGAAGCACGGGGGTGGCAGCATCATGCTGTGGGGGTGCTTTGCTGCAGGAGGGACTGGTGCAATTCACAAAATAGATGGCATATTGAGGAAGGAAAATTATGTGGATATATTGAAGCAACATCTATAGAGATATTTTATGTATCATTAAGGCAAATGTAGGGAGATGCCAAAGGTAAAATATAATAAACATGTTTGATATTTTATAATCCAGATGCATGCTTAAATAAGGAATATAGCCATGCAGTTGTAACTGTGCTTTAATGTATGTGTATTCTTTTTTAAGAAAGGGCCTGAGCCATGCAACCAATAGAATGAGAGGCTTCATATACAAAAGTATTCATGACCTTTTGGAGTGGACCTTGTGTGACAGCTGGACGTTGAAAGAGAAGGGTGGTGCAGAACTAAAATAAGTTAGGAATTTGCCATAAGGGGGTAACTGTATATGCTATGTAAGCATGTTTGTGCATTTGTGTGTGTATAAAAGGGAGCTCTAAGCCAAAGAGAGACAGTTGCTCCATGGAGCAAGCTCGGCTTTGTTATTTGATAATAAAGTCACATTTTTGGATTCACAAGCTCCAGTTTCTTGAGAGATATTTTTGAGTTGACTACTTTTTAGTCAAATATTTCTACGACACATCTCAAGACATCAGTCAGGAAGTTAAAGCTTGGTCGCAAATGGGTCTTCCAAATGGACAATGACCCCAAGCATACTTCCAAAGTTGTGGCAAAATGGCTTAAGGACAACAAAGTCAAGGTATTGGAGTGGCCATCACAAAGCCCTGACCTCAATCCTATAGAACATTTGTGGGCAGAACTGAAAAAGCGTGTGAGAGCAAGGAGACCTACAAACCTGACTCAGTTACACCAGCTCTGTCAGGAGGAATGGGCCAAAATTCACCCAACTTATTGTGGGAAGCTTGTGGAAGGCTACCCGTATTGTTTGACCCAAGTTAAACAATTTAAAGGCAATGCTACCAAATCCTAATTGAGTGTATGTAAACTTCTGACCCACTGGGAATGTAATGAAAGAAATAAAAGCTGAAATAAATAATTCTCTCTACTATTATTCTGACATTTCACTTTCTTAAATTATAGTTGTGATCCTAACTGACATAAGACAGGGAATTTGTACTAGGATTAAATGTCAGGAATTGTGAAAAATTGAGTTTAAATGTGTTTGGCTAAGGTGTATATAAACTTCCGACTTCAACTGTAGATATTCCATAAAAAATCAGCCGTTTCCAGCTACAATAGCCATTTACAACATTAACAATGTCTACACTGTATTTCTGATTAATTTGATGTTATTGTAATGGACAAAAATGCTTTTCTTTCGAAAAACAAAGACATTTCTAAGTGACCCCAAACTTTTTAACGGTAGTGTATGTAAAAAACATATGGGGGATTGGAAGTGATGCAGACAATTACATTGATGGAAGTTACAATCTATCTGCAATATTAACGCCCCCCCCCCCCCCCCCCAAAAAAAAGACACAACTATACATCACCTGTTCAGAGGTGACTGCGTGAATCAGGCCTTCATTGTCGAATATCTTCAAAGAAACCACTACTAAAGGACACCAATAAGAAGAAACTCGAGCAATGGACTTTAGACCGGTGGAAATCTGTCCTTTGGTCTTGAGTCCAAATTGGAGATTTTTTGTTCCAAACCGCTGTGTCTTTGTGAGACGTATTGTAGGTGCCGTGTACCATATATGTGTTATTTCATTGTTTTGATGTCTTCACTATTATTCTTGAATGAGTAGGTGTGTCCAAACTTTTGACTGGTACTGTGCACATATATACACACACACACACACTACCGTTTAAAAGTTTGGGGTCTCTTAGAAATGTCCTTGTTTTGGAAAGAAAAGCAAAAAAAAAGAAATACAGTGTAGATGGCTATTGTTGCTGGAAAAAAATCCCCACAGCATGATGCTGCCACCACCATGCTTCACCGTAGGGATGGTGCCAGGTTTCCTCCAGATGAGACGGTTGGCATTCAGGAGAATCTTGTTTCTCATGGTCTGAGTCCTTTAGGTGCCTTTTTGGGAAACTCCAAGTGGGCTGTCATGTGCCTTTTTACTGAGTGGCGGCTTCCGTCTGGCCACTCTACCATAAAGGCCTGATTGGTGGAGTGCTGCAGAGATGGTTGTCCTTCTGGATGTTTCTCCCATCTCCATAGAGGAACTCTGGAGCTCTCTGTGACCATCGGGTTCTTGGCCACCTCCCTGACCAAGGCCTTTCTCCCCCGATAGCGCGGTTTGGCCGGGTGGCCAGCTCTAGGAAGAGTCTTGGTGGTTCCAAGCTTCTTCCATTTAAGAATGATGGAGGCCACTGTGTTTTTGGGGACCTTCAATGCTGCAGACATTCTTTGGTACCCTTCCCCAGATCTGTGCCTCGACACAATCCTGTCTCGGAGTTCTACAGACAATTCCTTCGACCTCATGGCTTGGTTTTTGCTCTGAAATTCACTGTCAACTGTGGGATCTTATATAGACAGGTGTGTGCCTTTCCAAATCATGTCCAATCAATTGAATTTACCACATGTGGACTCCAATCAAGTTGTATAAACATCTCAATAATGATCAATGGAAACAGGATGCACCTGAGCTCAATTTCGAGTTTAATAGCAAATGGTCTGAATACTTATGTAAAATAAGGTATTTCTGTTTTTATTTGTAATAAGTTTGTTTTCGCTTTGTCATTATGGGGTATTGTGTGTAGATTGAGGAAAAAAATGTATGTAATCCATTTTAGAATATTGCTGTAACGTAACAAAATGTGGAAAAAGTAAATGGGTCTTTTAATACTTTCCGAATGCACTGTATGTATATACTGTATGTATATATCTGTGTACATACAGTATAGCATTAGAAGTCATGGAGAATATAACCAAAGTAGAACCGCTGAAAACGATTATATAGATTGTGCATGAGTTAAAATGCCATCTTGTAATCTTCTTTTCATTTTCCCTTTCTAGAGCACTTGATGACATTCAGGAGAGCATCAAGGAACTGCACTTCTACAGAGCACACGTTTTCAAATCGCAAACAGAGGAAAAGAAGCACAAGATATTGCAAAATGGCGACAGCAACAAAAGTGTGTGATGGGGTTCCGAGATGGGAGTTGAGGTTAAGAGATGGAGTAAGAGGTATTGACTGTGTCCCAAATGGCACCCTAGATCCTTGTCAAAAGTAGTGCACTACATCAGGAAAAGGGTGCCATTTGTGCGCAACCAAGGTTTTAGGATAGAAAAATAAGTAACATTTGCACAGCTGAATTTGAATCTTTAATCTCCCAGTGTGTCGTCCGCCAAGAAAACTGTGATCATAGTTTTTTGATTCACACCTGTCTTTCCTCAATCAGTCTTTAGTTCCTATTTTCATTCGGCTGCAAAACCTGCTTGGTTTCCAGGTTCAAATGTTCAACGTGGACATTTCCTTATTTGGAAAAAGGCTACTTTGCACTTGTTTTTGTCGTTGTATAGCCATGCAAAAAAAAGAAGCTTTTTGGGGGGATTTTACCCATTTGCCGTTTTGTCAATCTAAAATGAGTCCTTTTCAGTTCTGTTGGCAATATTATCTGGGATTGACTTATCATTTTCATATAATTGTATTATCAGATTATACCAGAAACATTAAACTCAATTTTCTTTCAGATAACCATCTTGTGCAAATTCCTGGCATGTTTAAATTGAATGTACTGATTCTAACACTAGATGGCAGTTTATACTTGTATAAGGGATACCAATATTATTAGATACAAAAATAGACAGTGTGCTGTCTATCCACTTAGTCACCGTCTCAAACTATGCCAGTTGGTGTAGGGTGAAGTTTCCTCTAGACGTTGATTTTGGGTCATTTTCTCCACTTATGATTGTTAGAATTGGGGGCGGGAAGCTAATCCTAGATCTGTAAATAGCGGAAATGTCACCCTGGTGACTGGAAGAAATGCTTAGACTGACCACAAAACACACAACTGATGGTTAACCTAAACTGAGCCCCTGAGATGACAACGGGGTCTCATTTAGAAGGGTGCAATGTATAACAATGCAAATAGAAATGCCATGAATAGAGTTGAACCGATTCCTTACTCTACATGTCAGAGCAGAGCCATTCATTCTTTACACAATGTATTTCTATCTGAATGTGGCCCTTGTTTTAGTTAGGTCATCTCGGTTCAAATGAAGAGCAAAGTGTTGTCTACTACTCTATTCATATCTTGAGGTCTTCAAAGGTCATTTGATCTTCATGCAATTGTTGAAGGTGGGTCGGTGTGTTTGTCAAATACTAGTTTGATACAGTGTTTCCATGCTCTTTACTTTATGAAAAACAACGCATCAACAACTATCATCGAGCGAATGGCCTTGGCCAGTAACCCACTTGTGCATAGGATCAGAGTGATGGCATATATGATTGTCCACTCCCAACTAACTCCACTGTTATTTTCTGCACGTGTCTCAAAGAGCTTTATTAGGGTTAACATAACACTGTGCTTTATTAAGGATTAAGATAACACGGTCTGCTGTAAGGCAAGACTTACAGCACTATGTACAGAGATGTGACACTTCTTAAGCTACACCATAGGCTACACACCAACCAACTCTTAACATCAAGCTGCTTCCTCTTAGGACCAGATAATTATTCAGGAACCATTAGCGGGCATATTAAAAGTATTTTCATCATAGTTATATTTGAAACAGAACTTGTCTTGAACAAATTCTGTGTGATTTTGAAGTGTAGCCAAATGCATTTCCCAATGGCCTGCATGTCTGTGTGTGTGCTCGTGTTGGGTGTGCTTTGCTAAGTGCAGTGTGTCTTATTTAGTGTTCCTCTATCCTTACCTCCCTCCTTCTCTGGGCCCACCGGCCAGGTGGACAACTCCAGGATTTTTTACACCCCCTGCCTGACCTCCGCGACAGGTCATCTCTGGGGGAGCGATGGAGCGGAGAATCTGGACCAAGCATGTGAAATCACGCCTGATTTAAACCCGCTGTAAGACCTTGGGAGAATCGTTTTTTAAAACACTAGGGCCATGACCCAAATCTGTCTAGCCTACTACTTACTAAAACTACACATCTAATTTGATTTGTCACATGCTTCTTAAACAATCGGTGTAGACTAACAGTGAAATCCCTACTTCCCGAGAATGTAGAGAGAAAAATATAGAACAAATAACACAAGGAATAAATGATGTGTACAGTGCGGCAGGTAGGCTAGCGTTTAAGAGGGTTGGGCCAGTAACCGAAAGGTTGCTGGTTTGAATCCCTGAGCCAAGTAGGTAAAATCTGTCTGTGCCCTTGAGCAAGGCACTTAACCTAATTGCTCTGCATAAAAGCGTCTGCTAAATGACTAAAATGTACATTTAAAATGTGTTCAGTGTACTGTACTTACAGTACTACATACAATTTAACCTACTGTTTAGAAAGAACATGTGTTAAGGACCCAATATCAACCTACTACTCATCCATACTGAGAAGGCGTCATCTAATGTGCAATCGCTCTTGTTCCTTGCAATTCGTTCAGTTTTGTAGAGCCCTATTCTGATTATCAGCTGTTGTCAAACGTGAGTGTTAATCTTTTTTTAATCTTCAATAGTGTGCCGCGAATTCTGCTAGATGAAAAGCAGAAATGAGGATGACATCCTGGCATTTAAAGCATAGTACATTTTTGACATTTCACACTATAAAACGTTCTATTTTTGCATAGCCAAAAAGCCTACTATTTAGAATGCATGTACAGTGAGGGAAAAAAGGATTTGATCCCCTGCTGATTTTGTACGTTTGCCCAAAGAAATGATCAGTCTATAATTTTAATGGTAGGTTTATTTGAACAGTGAGAGACAGAATTACAACAAAATAATCCAGAAAAATGCATGTCAAAAATGTTATAAATTGATTCGCATTTTAATGAGGGAAATAAGTATTTGACCCCCTCTCAATCAGAAAGATTTCTGGCTCCCAGGTGTCTTTTATACAGGTAACGAGCTGAGATTAGGAGCACACTCTTAAAGGGAGTGCTCCTAATCTCAGCTTGTTACCTGTATAAAAGACACCTGTCCACAGAAGCAATCAATCAATCAGATTCCAAACTCTCCACCATCGCCAAGACCAAAGAGCTCTCCAAGGATGTCAGGGACAAGATTTTAGACCTACACAAGGCTGGAATGGGCTACAAGACCATCGCCAAGCAGCTTGGTGAGAAGGTGACAACAGTTGGTGCGATTATTCGCAAATGGAAGAAACACAAAATAACTGTCAATCTCCCTCGGCCTGGGGATCCATGCAGGATCTCACCTCATGGAGTTGCAATGATCATGAGAACGGTGAGGAATCAGCCCAGAACTACACGGGAGGATCTTGTCAATGATCTCAAGGCAGCTGGGACCATAGTCACCAAGAAAACAATTGGTAACACACTATGCCGTGAAGGACTGAAATCCTGCAGCGCCCGCAAGGTCCCCCTGCTCAAGAAAGCACATATACAGGCCCGTCTGAAGTTTGCCAATGAACATCTGAATGATTCAGAGGAGAACTGGGTGAAAGTGTTGTGGTCAGATGAGACCAAAATCGAGCTCTTTGGCATCAACTCAACTCGCCGTGTTTGGAGGAGGAGGAATGCTGCCTATGATCCCAAGAACACCATCCCCACCGTCAAACATGGAGGTGGAAACATTATGCTTTGGGGGTGTTTTTCTGCTAAGGGGACAGGACAACTTCACCGCATCAAAGGGACGATGGACGGGGCCATGTACCGTCAAATCTTGGGTGAGAACCTCCTTCCCTCAGCCAGGGCATTGCAAATGGGTCGTGGATGGGTATTCCAGCATGACAATGACCCAAAACACATGGCCAAGGCAACAAAGGAGTGGCTCAAGAAGAAGCACTTTAAGGTCCTGGAGTGGCCTAGCCAGTCTCCAGACCTTAATCCCATAGAAAATCTGTGGAGGGAGCTGAAGGTTCGAGTTGCCAAACGTCAGGCTCGAAACCTTAATGACTTGGAGAAGATCTGCAAAGAGGAGTGGGACAAAATCCCTCCTGAGATGTGTGCAAACCTGGTGGCCAACTACAAGAAACGTCTGACCTCTGTGATTGCCAACAAGGGTTTTGCCACCAAGTACTAAGTCATGTTTTGCAGAGGGGTCAAATACTTATTTCCCTCATTAAAATGCAAATCAATTTATAACATTTTTGACATGCGTTTTTCTGGATTGTTTTGTTGTTATTCTGTCTCTCACTGTTCAAATAAACCTACCATTAAAATTATAGATTGATCATGTCTTTGTCAGTGGGCAAATGTACAAAATCAGCAGGGGATCAAATACTTTTTTCCCTCACTGTATGGGTATTCTGACATGGCCATGTTTTGAGAAGGAGACGAGGAATGATGTGAGGGTTACCTTGCCAGGCCTCATCAAAGTATCTGGCTGCCCCAATAACCCTAACCCCATTTTGAGTCAAGTGTCCTCCTTGTTCCTGTACAGACGCTTCTAATATGGGACAGAGACAGACAAACAATCAGCAGAGGAACACTGCATCCCAAAGGCACCCTATTCCCTTTATAGTGGGAATGCACTCATTTTAACCAGGGCACTATGACTGGAATAGGGTGCCACTACAGTAAGCGTGTCCTGCAGGTATACTGGTGCAGACCAGTGGGAGGTTGGGTTGGTTGGAGGCATAATATAGACTTAATACTGGGGGGACTGATTATGTGAGTCTGTAGCATTGAATAATCCTTACTTGATTTCACACAGCCTGTCTGTTTGACAATCAGCAGAAGCCTAAGGGAGTGTGCTTTTGAGGGAGGGAGAGTGTGTGCCAGTGAGTGTGTATTGAGTGAGTGTGTCTGTGTTTCTCTTGTGTCTACCAGTGTGAGTGTGGGTTTACAGTGTGTGCGTGCACTCTTGAGTGTGTGTGTATTCCTGAGTAAGTGTGTGTCTTGCCACTTCAGCGCTTATTCACCCCCTCACTTCCTTCTCTCACCCGTCCGTGCCCCCGGAGAGGTAACACCTGTGCGCTCTTTTCCTCAAGTACAAATCGATGGAGGGGCAAACTCACGGCCCTGGAGGAAATGCGGTGTGAGTGTGCGAGGCGTCAGCTCTGTGAGATTCAAACTAATCTGACGGCAGGTCAGAGAGAGCAGGAGAAAAATAAGAAACATCTGACCTCAGAGAGAAGATGTCGTCTTTGAATAGATGAAGGCTGCGTCCGGAATAGCATCCTTTACAGTGCACTAATTTTGACCAGATCCCAAAGGGCTCTAGTCAAAAATAGTGCACCACTATTTATGCAAAAATGTGGACACCCCTTCAAATTAGTGGATTCGGCTGTTTCAGCCACACCCGTTGCTGACAGGTGTATAAAATTGAGCACACCGTCATGCAATCTCCATAGACAAACATTGGCAGTAGAATGTCCTTACTGAAGAGCTCAGTGACTTTTAACACGGCACCGTCATAGGATGCCACCTTTCCAACAAGTCAGTTCGTCAAATGTCTGCCCTGCTAGAGCTGCCCTGGTCAACTGTAAGTATTGTTATTGTGAAGTGGAAATGTCTAGGAGCAACAACGGCTCAGCCGCGAAGTGGTAGTCTATACAAGCTCACTGAACGGGACTGCCGAGTGCTGAAGAGCATAGCGCGTAAAAATCGTCTGTCCTCGGTTGCAACACTCACTATCGAGTTCCAAACTGAATCTGGAAGCAATGTCAGCACAACAACTGTTCGTCGGGAGCTTCATGAAATCGGTTTCCATGGCCGAGCAGCCGCACACAAGCCTAAGATCACCATGTGCAATGCCAAGTGTGGGCTGGAGTGGTGTAAAGCTCGCCGCCATTGGACTCTGGAGCATATTTATGTAAATTAGATATTTCTGTATTTCATTTTCAATTCATTTGCAAACATTTCTAAAAACATGTTTTTAATTTGTCATTATGGGGCATTGTGTGTGAGATAAAACATTTTTTAAACAAATAATCCATTTTGAATTCCGGCTGTAACACAACAAAATGTGGAATAAGTCAAGAGGTATGAATACTTTCTGAAGGCACTGTAGCACCACCTTACCCTATGAATAGGCTAGGTGGAAGTTTCACCATGTTGCTTCTACCAATCAAATCCTCTGATCTTCAAGTGCGTAGGCCTTAGTGGTCGATTTGGGATTGTTAAATCGGCACATCTGAGGCACATTCAAAACCCACATCAGTCTTATAGATAAACCCCGAACACCCTCTATGGCACACGACTTAGGTCCCTCTCTAAGTGCTCTTCTGTGCGTACTTCGCCTCCACAGCAACCATACAGCGACTCCTACTCTGCACTAGCAGCCTACGCTCCAATGCCACTGATTGTCCTCAGAGCCCCATCAGAAGGGCTGTTTGATTACTCAGATTAAGAGGGGTGATTAGGGGGATGATGGGGACACGTTATAGGGAATCAGGCAACTTCCCATATGCCCCTGACTGCGTCTCGCGTCCCAAATGGCACCCTATCCCCTATGTAGTGCAATACTTTTGAACAGGGTCCATAGGGGTCCCCATAGGGCTCTGGTCAAAAGTAGTGCCCTACATATGGAATAGGGTACCATTTGGGACACAAACTGCCTGCCTGCCTGCCTGGAAGGAGGCAGTGTTCATGGCGTCAGCAGCTTTCTCATGCTCAGCAAAATCTGTGTTCCCCTCGCTTGCTCACTCTGTGTGACCGCCCAGGGAGAATTAACGATCCACTGGCACCGGTATGGCACGAGGCCTCCCGGGGTGATGACGCAGATGTCATTGCTGAGATGTGATTTTTGCACTGATTAATTAAGGAATGCTATTTCATTACATCTGCGGTAATTGATATAGATTACTAGTCTTTTCCCTCAGATTTTTCCCCTATGTTGTCTTAATCTCATCCCTGCATTGGGCTTCCAACATATGCTGACTGCAATGGGCAAATCCAACCATGAATGTTATCGGCATATTTTTTTTAGGTTTTGGTCTTGAGTGACCGTGAATATTTCTGATGGTGAGCAGGCAGGAACCACATGAATAATGTTAATATACTTTGGCCTAAACAGTTACGTTTGGCCATGTAAACCTTTGGGGCGTTGTTACTGTAGTTCTGTCAGTGGTCATTAGGTTATTGGTCACCTCCCTGACCAAGGTCCTTCTTGCCCGGTTGATCAGTTTGCCTTCAGAAAGTATTCATACCCCTTATTCCACATTTTGTTGCGTTACAGCCTGAATTCAAAATTGATTTTAAAAAAACATTCTCACCCATCTACACACAATACCCCATCATGACAAAGTGAAAACATGTTTTTAGAAATTTATTGAAAATTAAATGCAGAAATATCTCATTTACATAAGTATTCACACCCCTGAGTCAATACTTTGTAGAAGCACCTTTGGCGGCGATTACAGCTTTGAGCCGTCTTGAGTATGTATGTATGTATGTATTGCACTCTGAAGCAGGTTCTCATCAATAATAATATAATAATATGCCATTTAGCAGACGCTTTTATCCAAAGCGACTTACAGTCATGCGTGCATACATTTTTGTGTATGGGTGGTCCCGGGGATCGAATCCACTACCTTGGTGTTACAAGCGCCGTGCTCTTCCAGCTGAGCTACAGAGGACCACGGATTTGCCCGTATTTGGCTCCATTCATTGTTCCCTCTATCCTTACTAGTTTCCCAGTCCCTGCCGCTGATAAGCATCCCCATAGAATGATGCTGCCACCACCATGCTTCACGGTAGGGGTGGTGTTAGACTGGTGATGAGCTGTGCCTGGTTTTCTCCAGACATAGTGCTTTGTATTCAGGCCAAATAGTTACATTTTTGTCTCATCAGACCACAGAATATTTTGCCTTATGCTCTGAGTCTTTCACATGCCCATGTCATCCAAGGAACTCTGTAGTTCTGTCGGAGTGGTCATTGGGTTCTTGGTCACCTCCCTGACCAATGTCCTTATTGCCCGGTTGCTCAGATTGATCGGAAAGCCAGCTCTAGGAAGGGTAGTTTAATATTTTTTTATTTTTTCCAATGATGGAGACCGCTGTGCTCTTGGAAACTTTCAACACTCTATAAATAGTTATATACCCTTCCCCAGATATATACCTCATCACAATTCTATCTTGGATATCTACGGACAGTTCCTTGGACTTCACAGTATAGTTTCTGCTCTGACATGCACTGTCAACTGTGGAACCTTATATAGACAAATATGTTTATTTCTAAATAATGTCCAAACAGTTGAATTTGCCACAGGTGGACTCCAAGTTGTGGTGACATCTCAAGGATGATGAAAGGAAATTGGATCCACCTGAGCACATTTTGGAGTGTCATACCAAAGGGGTGTGAATACTGATGTTGTGAGCTGAAATAAAAGATCCCATACATTTTCCGTACGAACAAAACGCTTATTTCTCTCAAATTTTGCGCACAAATTTGTTTACATCCCTGTTAGTGAGCATTTCTTCTTTGCCAAGATAATCCATCCACCTGACAAGTGTGGCATATCAAGAAGCTGATTAAACAGCATGATCATTACACAGGTGCACCTTGTGCTGGGGACAATAAAATGTGCAAGTTTTGTCACACCACAATGCCACAGATGTCTCAAGTTTTAAGGGGCATACAACAAGAAATAAGACCAAAAAAAACAGAAAACTTTAGAGTGCATAACTATTCACCCCCCCCCCAAAGTCAATACTTTGTTGAGCCACCTTTTGCAGCAATTACAGCTGCAAGTCTCTTGGGGTATGTCTCTATAAGCTTGGCACATCTAGCCACTGATATTTTTGCCCATTCTTCAAGGCAAAACTGCTCCAGCTCCTTCAAGTTGGATGGGTTCCGCTGGTGTACAGCAATCTTTAAATCATACCACAGATTCTCAATTGGATTGAGGTCTGGGCATTGACTAGGCCATTCCAAGACATTTACATGTTTTCCCTTAAACCACTCAAGTGTTGCTTTAGCAGTATGCTTAGGTTCATTGTCCTGCTGGAAGGTGAACCTCCATCCCAGTCTCAAATCTCTGGAAGACTGAAACAGGTTTCCCTCAAGAGTTTCCTTCAATTCTGACCAGTTTCCCAGTCCCTGCCAATGAAAAACATCCCCACAGCATGATGATAAATTATTGCATTCTATCCATGCTGGCTTTCGTGGGCTACATGAGACATGAAACAGCTACACTACATGACCAAAAGCATGCCCGTCGAACATCTCATTCCAAAATCATGGGCATTAATATGGAGTTGGTCCCCCCTTTGCTGCTATAACAGCCTCCACTCTTCTGGGAAGGCTTTCCATTAGATGTTAGAACAAACAGATCACCGACCATTTCGAATCCCACCGTACCTTCTCTGCTATGCAATCTGGTTTCCGAGCTGGTCATGGGTGCACCTCAGCCACGCTCAAGGTCCTAAACGATATTATAACCGTGATCGATAAAAGACAGTACTGTGCAACCGTCTTCATCGACCTGGCCAAGGCTTTCGACTCTGTCAATCACCGCATTCTTATTGGCAGACGAAATAGCCTTGGTTTCTCAAATGACTGCCTTGCCTGGTTCACCAACTACTTCTCAGATAGAGTTCAATGTGTCAAATCGGAGGGCCTGTTGTCTGGACCTCTGGCAGTCTCTATGGTGGTGCCACAGGGTTCAATTCTCGGGCCGACTCTATTCTCTGTGTATATCAATGATGTCGCTCTTGCAGCTGGTGACTCTCAGATCCACCTCTACGCAGACAACACCATTTTGTATACATCTGGCCCTTCATTGGACACTGTGTTAACAAACCTCCAAACGAGCTTCAATGCCATACAACACTCCTTCCGTAGCCTCCAACTGCTCTTAAACGCTAGTAAAACTAAATGCATGCTCTTCAATCGAACGCTGCTTGCACCCGCCCGCCCGACTAGAATCACTACTCTCGGCGGGTCTGACTTAGAATATGTGGACAACTACATATACCTAGGTGTCTGGTTAGACCGTAAACTCTCCTTCCAGACTCACATTAAGCATCTCCAATCCAAAGTTAAATCTAGAATCGGCTTCCTATTTCGCAACAAAGCCTCCTTCACTCATGCTACCAAACATGCCCTCGTAAAACTTACTATCCTACTGATCCTTGACTTCGGCGATGTCATTTACAAAATAGCCTCCAACACTCTACTCAGGAAATTGGATGTAGTCTTTCACAGTGCCATCCGTTTTGTCACCAAAGCCCCATATACTACCCACCATTGTGACCTGTACACTCTCGTTGGCTGGCCCTCACTACATATTCGTCGCCAAACCCACTGTCTCCAGGTCATCTATAAATCACTGCTAGGCAAATCCCCGCCTTATCTTAGCTCATTGGTCACCATAGCAACACCCACCCGTAGTATGCGCTCCAGCAGGTATATCTCACTGGTCATCCCCAAAGCCAACACCTCCTTTGGCCGCCATTCCTTCCAGTTCTCTGCTGCCAATGACTGGAACGAACTGCAAAATTCTCTGAAGCTGGAGACTCTTATCTCCCTCACTAACTTTAAGTATCAGTTGTCAGAGTACACAGCCCATCTGAAATTAGCCCACTCAACTACCTCATCCCCATATTGTTATTTATTTTGCTCATTTGCACCCCAGTATCTCTATTTGCACATCATCTTCTGCACATCTATCACTCCAGTGTTAATACTAAATTGTAATTATTTTGCACTATGGCCTATTTATTGCCTCCATATCTTACTACATTTGCACACACTGTATATAGATTTTCTATTGTGTTTTTAACTGTACGTTTTGTTTATCCCATATGTAACTCTGTGTTGTTGTTTTTATCGCACTGCTTTGCTTTATCTTGGCCAGGTCGCAGTTGTAAATAAGAACTTGTTCTCAACTGGCTTACCTGGTTAAATAAAAAAATTACTGCGGGGACTTGCTTCCATTCAAGAGCATTAGTGAGGTCGGCACTGATGTTGCGCGATTAGGCCTGGCTCGCAGTCGGCATTCCAATTCCAAGGTGTTCGATGGGGTTGAGATCAGGGCTCTGTGCAGGCCAGTCAAATTCTTCCACACCGATCTCAGCAAACCATTTCTGTATGGACCTCACTTCGTACAAGGGAGCATTGTCATGCTGAAACAGGAAAGGGCCTTCCCCAAAACTGACGTTGCTTCCAGAGGCAGTTTGGAACTCGATAGTTAGTATTGCCACCGAGGACAGACGATTTTTACGAACTACGCGCTACAGCACTCAGCGGTCCCGTTCTATAAGCTTGTGTCCTACCACTTCGCGGCTGAGCCGTTGTTGCTCCTAGACGTTTCCACTTCACAATAACAGCACTTACAGTTGACCGGGGAAGCTCTAGCAGGGCAGACATTTTATGAACTGACTTGTTGGAAAGGTGGCATTCTATGACGGTGCCATGTTGAAAGTCACTGAGCTCTTCAGTAAGGCCATTCTTCTGCCAATGTTTGTCTATAGAGATTGCATGGCGGTGTGCTCGATTTTATACACCTGTCAGCAACGGGTGTGGCTGAAATAGTCGAATCCACTAATTTGAAGGGGTGTCCGCATACCTTTGTATATATAGTGTAGGTGGGAGGGCATACAGGCTGTCGACAATGTATTAATGCGCAATTTGCCTAAATGGGTAATGCAAACACTTCAACCATTTCAATGTTATTCGACACTGTGAGTGTTTGCAAAAAACTTTTTTTTTTTAGGGATGACGTCATTACATCCAGCTGTTTTTATCAACACAAGATAATTAAATGGAAACATACCGTAGCAGGCAACTATCGCATCTATTTTCTTTGCAAACTTTCTAAATGGAAGCATAGCTTGTGTGTCATAAATGTCTACATTTAACAAGCAAGGCTCAACTGACGGAGCTGTCATGAATTTCAGGCTGCTGCGAACCTAAGTTCAGCCAGACATATTGGACAGTTTTCCATGTAAATGGAGATGTGAAAGACGGGAAGCTTGAGGCTTACACACGTATCTAGAAGACTCCTGTCTACAGTTTGTTTGATCAAACACCTGCATGTAGTAATTCCCCATCACGTTGAAAATGAGACTGACTTCAGATTTCAGCTAGGGAAAGCACTGTCAGGTCGCCCTGGACAGGAACATAGGCTGTGGCTCAAATGGCACCCTATTCCCTATATAGTGCACTACTTTTGACCAGTGACCATATGGCTCTGGTCAAAAGTAGTTCGCTATGTAGGGAATAGGGTGCCATTTGGGACGCACACCCTCTCACACATCCTGTCCAGAGCACCTTCAACAGTCATCCTGTCAACCAACCGGGGAGGGGTTGTCAGCTTGTCAATCACCTGTCTGACCTGTCAGTTAAGGGACAGACCTGGGAACTCAGCTCTTTTCAAGGCAGAGCAGCAACATGTACCACAACCAGACATGGCGGACCAGACAGCACTGGGCACAGCAACAAGATAGGCTGGCAAATGTCTGGTCCAGTGGTAGGACTGCCAAGTGCCGACTCCTGCCCCTTTGGACATGTCTTCAAAACCCGCCCTGCAACATTCTGTCTCTCCCCATATGTTTCCCCATTTCATTCTATACCTAAACAACAAAGAAAAGATACAAAAGGATAGTGCATGTTCGCTATCCTTTAAAAAGAACGGGAAAAGATAGGCCGGCAGGAAAGTAGTGTTTTCTTTCAGAGTGGTTAGGGCATAGGAAGGATGCATTTTAGTATCCAAACATGACCCCTATTAGGTTTGATAGGGGCCCTGATTGAATACTCCTAAAATTCATCCTTGTCTTTCTGTCTTCCTTGAAGTAATCACTGATCAAACATGATTGGATGGTGAGAGCAAGTGTTCCCCTGCGGTGATTCCACCAATCATGTCATGCTCAGTGATTATCTCAAGGAAGGGATGTATTTACAGAGAATTCGAACACTTCACGAACTGAGTCTTTGGGTTTCCAATCATTCTGCTTCTTTGTACTTATGTTTGTTGTGTTGATTATTTTGAATGTGTGCTTACTTACACAACTTCCCACTCATGATATAGCACCGTAGCACTTTATCGAAAGGTCTCCTGCCATGGCATTGTCAAAATACAGATTTGACATTAATACATGACATAGCATGATATGCTGTTTACAGCTGTGACCATTTTCATGATGACATGGTGAAACTGTTGCCTCATCATTGCATGTTTTGTCAGATGTTTTGTAATTGAAAGTTATGGCATTGTTATGAAGTTATTATTAAGTCACATCCCATTTATTGGTTGTATTTCCATTGCCATTCCTTTAAAGGTATTCATTCTGTGTACATTTACATTACATTTTAGTCATTTAGCAGACGCTCTTATCCAGAGCGACTTACAGTTAGTGAGTGCGTACATTATTTTTTATTTTTTCATACTGGCCCCCCGTGGGAATCGAACCCACAACCTTGGCGTTGCAAACGCCATGCTCTACCAACTGAGCTACATCCCTGCCGGCCATTCCCTTCCCTACCCTGGACGACGCTGGGCCAATTGTGCGTACATTTCCACTGTGGATACAATCTCTTGAGGTTTAGCACAAACAACAGACCCTTTTCTCTTTTCTTTTAGAACAGGAAGTGTTCGGGTGACTGAATCTTTACGCGTTGTTACTCTGACTTTTTGTTTGGTATTTGTCTGCTTTCATCTTTGTTTTGTTGTTTTGGGCTCTCATCGTGTGCCACCATCTTGGTGTTTTATCCTTGCTGAGGAGCGGGTACCACTGTTTTATTTATCTATTGTAACTAAGCGCACTTATACAGTGTCCATATTACGACAGCCTCAGTCTCTGCAAGACTTCTCTGCTGATACGGTCACATAATGGGCAACAGATTTACCTTACAATTTACAAGCAAAGATACAACATCAGCTGTGGGGGTCCCTCCCGTAGAAATGCATATAGATTTAATAGGATCTCTCTGGTCCCTCCTACCCAAACCCACCTCATAAACACGGTTGTACAATTGAGAACCTCACTCTCCCTGTCTGCTCAAAGAGGAAATACAGTGTACTGAGAACTAGTGGGTGGAGTGAGTGGTGTTTCAGACCCTCGCATACATAACCTACACTGAAACCATCAAGAGTAAATTTACATCTGGCCTGACCTTGCCCTCCCTCCCGGCCACGTATTTTCTCCCTTGAACAGTAGGCTAAATTAAAAGACGACGGGCCTGGGGAAAAAATGCACATCAGGTCTTCAGCAAATGAAGGATGTGAATTAATCCACTTCATTATGCAAACACTTGGAATGAAGTATTGATCAATCGGACTCTGGGGGACGGAGGAATTACGCTGGAAATAAATAATAGGGCGGCTGAGAAAAATGGCTCTCGATAAAGATACATTCCAGTGGTGTGGATTCATGGATACCAAGGGAAGCCAAGCTTCCCCCCAAAATTGACCAAAAACTAACAAAAAACAATATATTTCGTCTCTGTGTTTTCATAATTTTCCTTCAATTCGCAAGAGGCTGGATGTATCTCACCGGAGAAAGCGTCCGAGCAAGCGAAACAGCGCCCCTCTGTCTCTGTATGTGTAGGCCATCTATCTGATGCGGTCTGGTTATAAAGAGTATGATATTGTTGCTGCCCATAGCGTTCAATGCAAGGGAAGCCAGCAAGTATTTGGCCTCCCTTGATTAAAAAAAAGTATAAAATAATAGCCAATCAGCATTGAGCTAAACTGAGTGAGCTCAACTGTGAATGGTCCTGGCGCACCAAAAAAAAGTGTCAAGGGAAGCCAGTTTGGATTTGGCTTCACTCCTATCACATCGCATCAAGAGAAATAAGTAATTGACAGAAACAACTTGAATTGTTGCATCTCCTTGTGTTGTCCTCCTAGGCTAGCGAGCAAACATTTGAGCTAGGTAGCCTAGGACAGGAAAAACTAAAAGTGTGTACTGTATGACAGAGTCAAAGACCGTTTTGTCAACATGAAAGAGAGAAGGATGACATTGGCATTTCTCTACAAGTAGAGTGAGTCAACATGTTTTTCTACTTGCACAAATGCACGCACACACACAAATCGGAACCGTGGACAGCCAAATCATATTTAGCTTATGTTGATTGGACTAAATTGTTTTTGGTATCTTTTAGTCACTGTATTAGACTAAGCAATGGTGATTTGATGATGTTGAAATGTTGAAGGCAGCTCCTGTTTTCTTTGTGACTTGCGGTAACTCGCCGTGATTCTAAATCAATAGTTGTTTAGTAGTCCGAAACATTAACTTGCTTGACCATGCAACTGTTTGTTACATGCAATATGCTTTATGGACTTCACCAGATAGAGTTTGCTCTCCAGTTTTGTGATGAAACAAAGGTGTGGTTGAATTTATTCTGCCACTGTGTCTTCTTATTGTCTCGGCCTTAGGCCTGTATTACATTTTAGTCATTTAGCAGACGCTCTTATCCAGAGCCACTTACAGTTAGTGAGTGCATACATTATTATTATTTTTTTTTTTTTTCATACTGGCCCCCCGTGGGAATCGAACCCACTACCAACTGAGCTACATCCCTGCCGGCCATTCCCTCCCCTACCCTGGGCCAATTGTGCGCCGCACCATGGGTCTCCCGGTCGCAGCCGGCTACGACAGAGCCTGGATTCGAACCAGGATCTCTAGTGGCACAGCGATGCAGTGCCTTAGACCACTGCGCCATTCGGGACCCTATATAACACGGTCGCAAGGCAAACAATGCAATTATCACAACACATAGGTTGCAATGTAGCTTTTTTTTCTGGCTTGGCTTCCCCAGTGATTTTACCCACGCACTGCTACTGATCAAAACAAATTCACTAGATCCACCACTGTGGTATCGAATGAGCAGCAGCTACCGCGGAGATCCTCTGGTTTATCTCAGACAGAACTCTCAATCTCCATTCATCTCTAATTATCTACAGCGTTTTGACAGATCATGATAGATTATCGGGTTTAGTGTGAAATGCTCAGTTTCAAAGGAGAGATGATCTCTTTGACAACATCGCAGGATAAGCCAAAGAGGGGTTCAACCATTTTTGTACCGACGCACATTAATTGATATGGCTCTGTTGTAGGCCTATATTGTCTTGGTATTCTCATTTATTTTGCATAGGATAGAAATGACAGATAGAGGAGAGAGTGTGCTGAAATAGCAGTGGGCCAGATTCAAACCCATGCTGCAGCGATATACACTGAGTGTACAAAACATTATGAACACCTGCTCTTTCCATGACCATAGACTGACCAGGTGAATCCATGTGAAAGCTATGATCCCTTATTGATGTCACTTGTTAAATCCACTTCAATCAGTGTAGATGAAGGGGAGGAGACAGGTTAAAGAAGGTTTTTTAAGCCTTGAGACAATTGAGACATGGATTGTGGCCGCAGGTAGCTTAGTGGTTAAGAGCGTTGTGCCAGTAACCGAAAGGTCGCTGATTCTAATCCCCGTGCTGACTAGGTGAAAAATCTGTCGATGTGCCCATGAGCAAGGCACTTAACCCTAATTGCTCCTGTAAGTCGCTCTGGATAAGAGCGTCTGCTAAATGACTAAAATGTAAATGTGATTGTGTATGTGTGCCATTCAGAGGGTGAATGGGCAAGACAAAATATTAAAGTGCCTTTGAACAGGTATGGCACACCGGTTTGTGTCAAGAACTGCAACGCTGCTGGGTTTTTTCATGCTCAACAGTTTCCCGTATGTACCAAGAATGGTCCACCACCCAAAGGACATCCAGCCAACTTGACACAACAGTGGGAAGCATTGGAGTCAACATGGGCCAGCATCCCTGTGGAATGCTTTCGACACCTTGTAGAGTCCCTGCCCCGATGATTTGAGGCTGTTCTGAGGGCAAAAAGGTGGGGGTGCAACTCAATATTAGGAAGGTGTTCTTAATGTTTTGTACACTCAGTGTATGTGTTCTGGAGGCAGCATCTTAGACCACTAGACCACTTTGTGTTGTTATTCTAACTGTGATTCCTATTGAAGAGAAAATACACGGGTGACTGAGGGGATGGCAGGAGGGCCTTCAATCGTCATAACTCTGGGTATTGATTCCTAGCCGTTGATAGATCTCATTGGTGTCAAATGAGCTGATTAAAAAGTGGTGCCTGATTATAGACAGTATTTGATCAGAACTATCACTCTCGCATGTCTTATGAACCATGGGATTTTATACAGCTTTGTGGATAACCCTTTACATTAAGGTACCCTTTATAAAGGGTTTATAATTATGTAATTAACGGTTATTTAATCATGTATAAATGTATTATGTTTTGCAGAGGGGTCAAATACTTATTTCCCTCATTAAAATGCAAATCAATTTATAAAATTTTTGACATGCGTCTTTCTGGATTTTTTTGTTGTTATTCTGTCTCTCACTGTTCAAATAAACCTACCATTAAAATTATAGACTGATCATGTCTTTGTCAGTGGGCAAACTTACAAAATCAGCAGGGGATCAAGTACTTTTTTCCCTCACTGTATGCCATTTAGCAGACGCTTTTATCCAAAGCGACTTAGTCATGCGTACATAAATGTTTTCCGTATGGGTGGTCCCGGGAATCGAACCAACCATCCTGGCATTGCAGGCACCATGCTCTGCCATCTGAGCTACAGAGCAACACTAAATAAAAATAGCTTTGAGTCTGAAATGGGGAATTTAATTTGAATAGTTTGTCAAATCCACTAAACAAAAGTCAAACTGAAAAATGTTCTCCTGTCTTCTAATTTCTCCTGGTTAGTCTATTGTCTGCAGAGGTTGTTACATTGTAACCACAAAGTAATTAAAAATGGCACTTCACTTTACATTAAGTTGCTTGCTCCTGGGTAAGTACAAATACATGTATAGTATACAATTACAACATTGTAATTACAGAGTTAGTTGTTAAAGATTGTTACATTGTAAGTACAATCTAGCTTAAAGGGTTATATCTAATGTTCTCCTGTCTCCTTATTTCTCCTGGTCAGCCTATTGTCTGCAAAGGTTGTTACATTGTAACTAGATAGTAATTGTAAAGGTTATACCCTACTGGGTTTCACTTTAATTTAAGTTGCTTGCTCCTTGGTAGGTATGTGATAGATACAACTATATCCAATGTAACTACATTGTTCTTAGGTTACTCTTGATTCGCTATAGCCTTTGATCCAGGTCATAACATAAAAATAAACTGATTTAATATGTCCAGTAGTTAATGACAGGGTGTGGCTTGTTACAATTGCTGTTACCAGATCCTAGCCTATTTATCAACCCTGGTATTGCATGGGGATCAGTGGAGGCTCCTCATAGGAGGAAGGGAAGGACCATCCTCCTCAGTGAATTTCATAAAAATAAAAATAGTGAAACATTAAAGTTAAACTTTTTAGATAAAACTATACTAAATATGTTAATGTCACCAAATAATTGATTAAAACACACTGGTTTTCAATGAAGGTGTACAGTAGCCTCAACAGCACTCTGTAGGGTAGCAACATGGTGTAGCCAGAGGGCAGCTAGTTTCCGTCATCCTCTGGGTATATTGACTTCAATACAAAACCTAGGAGGCTCATGGTTCTCACCCCCTTCCATAGACTTACACAGTAATTATGACAACTTCCAGAGGACGTCCTTGGAAAGTTTTTTTTGCCTGGTTATATAAACCTGATGTGTTGTGCACTGAAGTCCACAAGCGAAGGGAAAAGGTGAGAGGAGGACAACAACAATCAAAGCGATCATGCTGTTATGTGGCTGCTATGAAAGTGACCTGTGTTTGCGTGTGATCAGGGGTGTATTCATTCCGCTGATTCTGTTGAAAAACGTTTCTTAAACTGAAGCAAACGGAATGAAACGGGGATAAACATACCTGAATTTGTCCAATAGAAACTCTTGTTTGCAACTGTTGGACTTTCATTCATAGGCTAGGTTGTAGCAACCTCATGATTGGTAAAGGGAACATTTGAGTATCATGTAGTAGGCTAAACCTATCGATGTTACATTGAGCTGGGTGAATGGAATATGAATGACAGTAATCCAATGCGCTGTAATAGAAATAAGGTCATGCTCATAAAAATTATTTTTGTCCCCCCTCATCTTAAATGGCACCGACCGCCACTGATGTGGATTTGATGATAGTGGCACCTTGTAGTTACATGTAACAAGGTCAGATTTTGTTTTGAGTTATTGACATGGTAATTCATAGGACTTTCAAACGTGTAATTACAAAACATTACTTACATGCACATATGGAATATCCTTCAGCAAGTGGATGTGTAATTACACATTCCTTGTTCCAATTGTGTAATAACGGATAGCGCTACAACCTTACCATGTAATTACATGGTAACGCCTATGTAACTACTATGATGTTAACACAGTTATTACTGTGTTAGTTACGTAGTAATAGGGGCAACTTAATATAAAGTGTTACCGTGTACTACTTTTGACCAGAGCCCAAATGGCACCCTATTTTCTATATAGTGCACCACTTCCCTATATAGTGGGCCCATGTAGGCCCTGGTCAAAAGTAGTGCACTACATAGGGAATAGGGTGCTATTTGGGATGCAGACTACCACACTGAGCAGTTTAGACTAGAATTCACAGGGCTCCATATGAAACATTTAGCTCTTAACAAAATAGGACATAAGCCACACTGTCGTCATGAGTACGTTAGTGTTTTACATTATGCTTTGTTCCCTCCAAGGCTGCATAATACCAGAACCGTTAGTCCCAGTTGTCGGCGGCAATAATTGTTTTCGCCTTTGTTGTTGTTTTTTGTCTTCGTCTGCTCGTTATATTTATTCGTTTGAGTTGTTTATCTGCCCTGACATATATTCCCAGGCCTTGTCTCGTTCGCTTTCTGGAATTCTCCTTAGACCTTTGTTTGTTTGTTTTTGCAATGGGACAGCACTTGCCAAATGTAATTGTGCCTCCACAACACTTGAATACAACTGCATTGATGTTGCATTGAGGAAATGCATTTTTTCTCATCAGGAACAGAAAGAAAGAAACGCTGCTCAGGCATTTATTTTACGGCTGCTACGTTACGTTTGTGGTCTAGAAACAGCAGCTACAAGAGCTTCCCATTCTTCAAGCAGCTGTACTCAGGATGAACCGTTTAAATAACACTCTGTGTCCTATCTCACCGTGTTAAATAGGTGATAAATGGAAAGGAATAATAATGATGATAATAATAATAAATGCATTTGTAGACACATAAATCACAAAGCTCTTTACATTGTGAGAAACCATTAAAATAAAAAACTTGCCTCCCCATGGCTATGTCAAATAATGACCAAAGCTGACAACAAAAAAATGATATCTGCTGTTCAATTTCATGCTAGAGGAGTTACATTATTGTGCTATTATTGTACACTTTGATGAAAAGTGTGAGCTGGCTGCATCGTAATCAAGTTAGTTCGGCTGGAACACCGTCACAGACCAGCCTGGTGGTGCAATTGTTTATTTTTATTTTTTACACTTGGACCTACCAGGTCACCAAATGATGAAAAATAGTAACCCAACAAATTATGAAAACCAATGTTTGTTTGGCCTGCTACAACCAGGAGGGAGTCACAACCGGCCATGTGTTGTGAACCGTGGTGTGAACCATAAACTTAGAATGGAAATACCCATTCAAGTCAATTATGCCATAATTGGTGGACTGGCAGCGTTTTTTGAGCATACCCATGAGTTTACCAGTCAAATTGCCATGGTCAGAGGTTCTATTTCCATTCTACTCATTCTAATTTTATGGTGTGACCCCTTGTCTATGGAGCCTCTGGAGTATCCCATATGTTTGCCATGATTGACCTGCAACTAACATGGTTGTAAGCCTGCAGGCTCATTGTTTAGGAAAAACTATAGCATTATGTAGCTAAAAAGAGGGAGAACATTTTTGCACGAAGGCTGTAAAATGTAGCATTAGAAGTGAGATGTCCAGCAACTGCTATGTACTGTACATTTCTCATTCCCAGTCACAACATGAATCATGCAATGACATTCCATACACATTCATCCTGGCCATGACTGTTGTTCCAGTCGTACTTTAGCCTACGATTAGAAGAGACACAGACATACAGCCAGACCCAGGGCTTTATCTGTGCTTGATTGAGCTAGCCTTGCTTAATGGACCATTAGAATAGTCCCAAAACAGTAAACCCTGCCAATCTGACACTCTAGGCAGGCTAGAGCAAACACTCAAAGTATTTGAAAGATTTAAAGTAGTGTTTGGTCTGATACATCAGCAGTATAACGCTGACACACTCCTCCCCCACGTGCATGCATCCAGACAAAGGCCCTAATGAGGAAGGACAGCACGTCCATGAGTAAAGCCATTAAGTCACAGCCGAAAAGTCTTGAAGAGTACCCGTCGCAATGCAAAGAGACACCTGCTATTGCCTAATGGGCAGCGGTTGGCAGGAAAATCCATTGAGTGATGCAATCTTAATGTCAGGGGTGCCACTCGGGTCTCGGGGGGTGTCGGGCCCCAAGTTTGAAAAGATTTTTGTTGAGTCGTGTTTTTTATTTATTTAATTGTTCCTCATCACAGAATAGGAGCCCTCATTGTTAAAGGAGATGTCCACATTTCCCAATTTAAGGAGGTTCAGCAGTGTTCAAACTGAAGATTCAAATGTGTGCTGAACAGCAATTAATAATGCAATGAGCTCTGAGAATGAGTGAGAATGCGGTCTAAAGATGTTTGTTATTTTCATGTCATAATTGATTATGAAGACAGAATATGATGCAGCCAAATGAAGTCACAGGTAAAAGTGTCTTACACACATAGCAACGTTCTATTTTATATAAAACGCTGAAACCTTTTAATAAGAGTGATGTCCTCCTGTGGCTAAGTTGGTAGAGCATGGCGCTTGCAATGCCAAGGCTGTGGGTTTGATTCCCACGGGGGACCAGTATCAAAATGTATGCACTCACTACTGTAAATCACTCTGGGTTAGTGTCTGCTAAATGACTCAAATGTAAACTATTGTATGCTCAGAGGAATACACATAGAGTAACCACAACCTCTCTTTCTCCCCCTTCTTAAGGCGTCCGCATGCTTCCCAGCCGAAACAGTTTGTGCATATATTATGATGACGTTTTTGACTTCCGTGAGTTTTTTGGGGGACTGTTTAGGCACACAACATTTTCTCTGGAGGCAAAAGCCGAAGTTCGGAGCCGAAGTCTATGTCCCTTCGTCAGTGATTGGTCAACAGTGTGGATTCTTCAATAAAGTCTTTGTTGTCATTCAACGAGAGATGACTTGTTTGCATGCAATATGTTTTATTGAGAAATACTGCACCAAACATCTTAGTTAGATGTAAAATTGCGTGACTAAGATCTCCTCTGCAAAAACGTCAAAATTAATGACAGATTTCTTGAGTTATCTTTGATCAATTCAGACTATTTTGAGTAAGTGTCTACTGGCTACGTCTTGTCAAAATGGACAAACAGTACTATTGCCGCTTTTTTCTTATTTTTCAAGCCAAGGTCTTTTAAGGGAGTATACGAGCACACTCGTTCGGTTCGGCTAGCCGAGTTCAGCTAGGCACCAGCCGAACTGAAGCATGCTGGCGCCTTTACTCTCTCTCTGTTCCTCACCCCTTTCTCTGTCTTTCCTTCTCCGCTCACACTCTCTTTCTTTCTCTCTACCTCTCTACCTCACTCCTTTTTTCTCTTTCTCTCCCCCCCCCCCCACATCTAACTCTCTCTCCCTCTCTTTCCACCCCCTCCGGTGCATCAGAAAAAAATTACTATAGATTGATTTTGTTCTGGCCTCAGTGGAGGAAAGTGCAAGCGGAGTAATGTGCAGGGGAGCCCACTGCACAGAATACCAACGAGCAGGCCTGCGGAAAAGTGCTGATGCAATGCTCCGCTATATGGGATTGTCTCATCTCCTAAGTGACGTTATGGATTGAATATTGACATGCGCTGCCTGCCAGCTAGTGAAACAACGTCTGCAAGGGCAAAAGCTACAGTGCAGGAAGGAACCAACGTATTTTATTCATGCAAAACTTTTGAGGAATTACATTTACCCCCGGTGAAGGAGATGGACTATTAAGAATACCTCTAGAATGGCTGTGGAGGACACTCTTGGGGAATCTTTTCAATAATGCAAGGCGAGCCAGTTAGAGTTGACTTGTGGGTCTGGAGGTCCTCAATGTGTGAAATGGAATAGGGACAGACAGAGCATAGAGCTTGAATCACATAGAATGGACGTGCCCCTGTCTTGTACAGTGTCCCACTTACCCATTATTGTTCATTCACCTCTGGCTCTACATACTTCAAACGAAGGTCATCCCACTCTAGCACATTCCAACAATTCCAAGGCTCTTCACATCATTGACATAAATATGCTTCAAATGACAATGTCATGCATGCTACACTAGACTTAAGACTTTCTGAAAGGAAAGAGACCTATAGGATTTAACCAGGATGGATATTTGCATCATCCTCACACTACGGTAGGCCTTGATTAGAGTTCTGAACACAGATACAATTTAACAGTTGAAGGCTAATCATTAGCAATCCATTAAATAGATTTGGGGGGTAGTGGGAGAAATCCGATGGCTGTGTCCCCAGTTGGGAGAAATTGCTTTGGGCCACAGCATTCATCTGACGTGATCTTGGTTGTTACTGTACAGATAGAAATCGATAGGCTACCAGAAGGGAGGGGATGCCTGTAGGGTTGCCATTTTTGTGACTGTAATTGCTTTTTTATGATATTCCCCCATACAGAGGTGTGAGACTCCCCAAAGCAGTGAGTCAGACCCACCGGAAAGAGAAAAAGAGAGAGGGAGAGAGGGACACACAAACACACCCGCACACATGGACACACACACACACAGCCACACACACACATGGACACACACACACACACAGCCACACACACACATGGACACACACACGCTCACTGTCACAGACAAACACACACACAGCCACACACACACATGGACACACACACACAAACATACAGTACACACACACACCCACACACACTTGAGCCAGTTCGGTCCCCGGTGCTGATTGATCAATAACAGATGTCATGAGTCACTGACCACAGATTGCAGCGGCCGAGCAAAAGAGTTAGAGCGAGAAAGAGAGAGAGAGAGAGAGAGACAGAGAGAGACAGAGAGAGAGAGAGAGAGAGAAAGAGAGAGAGTGCACCTCCCATCTATCCAACATATTGAGTCTTTAACTAGTTTTTTTTCTCCCTCTCAAACAAATTAAATGTCAGATATTTTTAGCGCTCTTGGCGTTGGTGAAGGTGGTGAGGTAGAGACAGCATGAGTTGCACACACACCATGTTCCCTGTGCTTGTGGACGTTGGTGAGAGAAACACACACACACCATGTTCCCTCGTCCACCAGCTGTCTCTCTCTCTCTGTCGAACCAGCAATTCAAGCCTAGGGATGAGGTTAAACACACAGACACACACACCAGGAGCCTTCTGTGCCAGTGGACGTGGGTGGCAGGGATCTCATCCTGACCTTATATGAATTGTATACATTTACATTTACATTTTAGTCATATCATCGTAAGTGGAGTGGATTCAAGTTTTGGATTGTCTTTCTATACTGTGTACTGCACATTCAAACAATCACAGATTCGACACAAATAATGTAAATATTACACATCGCCTTTTAGATCAAATCTAATTTAAAAGCAAATATTGTTTGGGAAATTTAAATTGAACAATATCATTTTCATCAAGAAACTATGCTTTGTTCTTTAATGTATTGACTCAGAAACAGTGCATTTTCACTGTACAGTTGAAGTCGTAAGTTTACATTCACTTAGGTTGTAGTCATTAAAACTAGATTTTCAACCACTCCACAAATTTCTTGTTAACAAACTATCGTTTTGGCAAGTCGGTTAGGACATCTACTTGGTGCATGACACAAGTAATTTTTCCAACAATTGTTTACAGACAGATTATTACACTTATAATTCACTGTATCACAATTCCAGTGGGTCAGAAGTTTACATACACTAAGTTTACTGTGCCTTTAAACAGCTTGGAAAATTCCAGAAAATGATGTCATGGCTTTAGAAGCTTCTGATAGGCTAATTGACACCATTTGAGTCAATCGCAGGTGTACCTGTGGATGTATTTCAAGGCCTACCTTCAAACTCAGTGCCTCTTTGCTTGACATCATGTGAAAATCTAAAGAAATCAGCCAAGACCCCAGAAAAATGCTCCAAAACCGCCATAAAAAAGCCAGACTATGGTTTGCAACTGCACATGGGGACAAAGATCGTACTTTTTTGAGAAATATCCTCTGGTCTGATTAAACAAAAATAGAACTGTTTGGCCATAATGACCATTGTTATGTTTGGAGGGAAAAGGGGGTGCCTTGCAAGCCGAAGAACACCATCCCAACCGTGAAGCACAGGGATGGCAGCATCATGCTGTGGGGGTGCTTTGCTACAGGAGGGACTGGTGCACTTCACAAAATAGATGCCATCATGAGGAAGGAAAATTATGTGGATATATTGAAGCAACATCTCAAGACATCAGTCAGGAAGTTAAAGCTTGGTCGCAAATTAGTCTTCCAAATGAACAATGACCCCAAGCATACTTCCAAAGTTGTGGCAAAATGGCTTAAGGACAACAAAGTCAAGGTATTGGAGTGGCCATCACAAAGCCCTGACCTCAATCCTATAGAACATTTGTGGGCAGAACTGAAAAAGTGTGTGCGAGCAAGGAGGCCTACAAACCTGACTCAGTTACACCAGCTCTGTTAGGAGGAATGGGCCAAAATTCACCCAACTTATTGTGGGAAGCTTGTGGAAGGCTACCCGAAACGTTTGACCCAAGTTAAACAATTTACAGGCAATGCTACCAAATACAAATTGAGTGTATGTAAACTTCTGACCCACTGGGAATGTGATGAAAGAAATAAAAGCTGAAATAAATCACTCTCTCTACTATTATTCTGACATTTCACATTCTTAAAATAAAGTGGTGATCCTAACTGACCTAAGACAGGGAATTGTTACTAGGAATAAATGTTAGGAATTGTGAAAAACTGAGTTTAAATATATTTGGCTAAGGTGTATGTAAACTTCCGACTTCAACTGTATATGGTATTCAGCAATGATTGTCTGTTATAATCCAGTTCTCTTGGCTTCTATCTCTCTCTTTCTTAATCTCTTTTTCTCTCTTTCTCGCTCTTACTCTTCCACTCTCTCATTCTTGTCCCCACTCTCTCTCTATCTCCCTCTCCCTCCCTCCTCTCACCCCCTTTCTCTCTGTGCAGGTGCCTGTGCTGCATTGGCTCACACCAGCCGCCCTGTGTGTTTGTGTGTGTGTGTGTGTGCGTGTGCGTGTGTCCTTCACACATACAAGGCTGTTTCTGCTGACCATCTGCTTTAGCTACCGTGCTCACTTGTCCTTCAGGAACACACCCTCAAAGTCACTCTCTCTCTCCCACTCTCTTTCTATCTCTCTCTCTCTCTCTCTCTCTCTCTCTCTCTCTCTCTCTCTCTCTCGCTCTCTCTCGCACCCTCTCTGCCTCTGCAGCCACACAGACACACACACACACATAGACACAGACACAGACACACACACAGACCCCCCCCCCCCCCCCCCACACACACACACACACACACACTCCCAAACACACACTGCTCCTCAATCATCCCCAGGACTTTGGTCTGGTGCGATCTTATCCGCTCGCAAATACGGGCAAGGAGAAATTTACGGAGAAAAGCTATATATAGACACATTATTTATATTTCATTTTCTCTAACAGAACTCTTTGACTGATGTGTTGCGTTGGAGACTGTATTCATCATCTGAATCTAATGCCATGGTGGCGTTTATAAAAACATTCATCACAGAGTGGTACTGTTCTGATTTGACAGACAATTGAAAGTAATGAAGGTTGAGCTTGGTTTGGTTTGTTTGAGTGGGAGAATCACCTGGGAACATCAGGATGCACTGACAGGGAAATGTTGTGTGTGTGTGCGTGCGTGTTTGCGTGCGTGCGTGCGTACGCAGGCATCCTCAGGCGTGCGTGCTTCCGTGTGTGTATTTTACATAGATACAGTACGTACATGTCATTGTACCTCAATGCTGCATACGATGCAGTGTGTTTTGCATGTGTCAATAGTATTTTAAGTGGACTGCAGCTGGATGTGCTACGCTGGTGTTCCCACCCTGCAGTGCTGTCTCTGCTCCAGGTGCCGCTGCACCCTCAAGGTGACCCCCGTTTATCACACCACTACCTGATCCTGGATCAGCTTCAACCTGTCACCCACACACACAGAGATGGGTTACATGAATGTACTGTAGGTGGGGGGATGGGGGTTAAGTGTTTCATCACCATGTTTTTATCCTGACTAAACACAAGAGAAAATGAGATGATGATGATGATATTGTCCTTGATATTCACTGATGCCTGACTGCTCTTTCAACAGCATATTCTATATCTTATTGAAAACATCAAGATTGCATAATTTGTCACTGAGATTGAAATTCGAGATCTTGTCAGTCCCTGTATCCAGTAAAAAAAATATATATATATATTACTCTGATGAATCTGCTTAACAAACCCTGTAGGACAAAGTATTGTACCGACATCTCCAAAATGATCACTGTGACATCATTGTATCATCCAGACTGACAGAGAGCTGTACACCGTGAGACGCCTGTCAGCCCCACTGGAGTGGAAATAAAAGGTGTTGCCAGCTACGTGGATGGAGATCGGAATTTGGTGAGGAAAATTGCAATAGGCAGGCCTAGCTGTAGAAATGTGTTTTCTGCGATTGGTGTGTGAAAAGTTCCTACAGACTCTTCTAGTACAGGCCGCAGCATTTCTCCGCTTTGCACTTCTGATCCGTTCTGACACCCTCGCCAGATCCCAAGACACTGATGGACGCTAAGAGAGGGCAAATGTGAAAAAGTTGTTCAACACACTTTGAGATCATGTCAGGGCGATTCATATTCCTGGCCCCCTGTCTTTCTATCTATTCAAAGGCCTGTCAAAATATCTGCAATTGTAATCATAAGATATACTGTAGATATAGATATATATATATGTATAGATATTGAGACATTTAGGGTTGGTTTCCCAGACACAGAGAAAGCCTATTCCTGGACAAAAAATTACAAAAAATGTTCAATGAAGATTCTCCATTGAGTTTGCTTTTAGGACTAGGCTTAATCTACTGTATGTCTGATAAACCACACCAGAATGTATAACTGCTTGAAGAACATTCACCAATTTGTATTTTGGATATGTGGGTAGAATGTCTGTGTGATGTTATTGCTTCAAGATTAGTTAACTAGAAAATTAACAGATATCAGACCATATGATTTCAGGTCACTAAGCTTAATAAATGAATGAATAAATGACTGCACGGAGCAGTTTGAAGGAACACGGCCCTTCCGTTCACACTCGACTGGAGAATCCCCGGTTGCTTCGCTCTCGCCAGGGCTGCCAACATGTCCAGCGTCTCCTAAAATGAAGCAACAGTGTGCATTCACGTCGTCGTGGATTAGAGCTGGGAGCTGGCGGCTGGAGAGAAGGAAAGTTCCTTCTTTTCACTCTCACTTAAAGTGATTCTCCAGAACTTTGTATAATTTAAGCCAGTAGTTTTGAAAGTGGTGCTCACCAGCCTAAACAGGTCCATGTTTTTTTGTGTACTACGTCATCCAATTGTGTACTACATTATCCATTTAGTATTATATGTTAAGTCCTGCAAATTGTTTTTTGTTTTGTTTTGTTTTTGCAATTCGTATGATATGTTATGAATCTCCTGTTATTTGACGATATCTGTTTGTACTGTTTCAGAATCCAATGTTCTCCAGCTTTGTGAGTATGTCCAGACAGCTGTTTTGTGTGTGTATGTCAGGTAAGAGAGTACGAAAGAGGTTATACAGTGGGGGAAAAAAGTATTTAGTCAGCCAACAATTGTGCAAGTTCTCCCACTTAAAAAGATGAGAGAGGCCTGTAATTTTCATCATAGGTACACGTCAACTATGACAGACAAATTTAGATTTTTTTTTCCAGAAAATCACGTTGTAGGATTTTTAATGAATTTATTTGCAAATTATGGTGGAAAATAAGTATTTGGTCACCTACAAACAAGCAAGATTTCTGGCTCTCACAGACCCGTAACTTCTTCTTTAAGAGGCTCCTCTGTCCTCCACTCGTTACCTGTATTAATGGCACCTGTTTGAACTTGTTATCAGTATAAAAGACACCTGTCCACAACCTCAAACAGTCACACTCCAAACTCCACTATGGCCAAGACCAAAGAGCTGTCAAAGGACACCAGAAACAAAATTGTAGACCTGCACCAGGCTGGGAAGACTGAATCTGCAATAGGTAAGCAGCTTGGTTTGAAGAAATCAACTGTGAGAGCAATTATTAGGAAATGGAAGACATACAAGACCACTGATAATCTCCCTCGATCTGGGGCTCCACGCAAGATCTCACCCCGTGGGGTCAAAATGATCACAAGAACGGTGAGCAAAAATCCCAGAACCACACGGGGGGACCTAGTGAATGACCTGCAGAGAGCTGGGACCAAAGTTACAAAGCCTACCAACAGTAACACACTATGCCGCCAGGGACTCAAATCCTGCAGTGCCAGACGTGTCCACCTGCTTAAGCCAGTACATGTCCAGGCCCGTCTAAAGTTTGCTAGAGTGCATTTGGATGATCCAGAAGAGGATTGGGAGAATGTCATATGGTCAGATGAAACCAAAATATAACTCTTTGGTAAAAACTCAACTCGTCGTGTTTGGAGGACAAAGAATGCTGAGTTGCATCCAAAGAACACCATACCTACTGTGAAGCATGGGGGTGGAAACATCATGCTTTGGGGCTGTTTTTCTGCAAAGGGACCAGGACGACTGATCCGTGTAAAGGAAAGAATGAATGGGGCCATGTATCGTGAGATTTTGAGTGAAAACCTCCTTCCATCAGCAAGGGCATTGAAGATGAAACGTGGCTGGGTCTTTCAGCATGACAATGATCCCAAACACACCGCCCGGGCAACAAAGCAGTGGCTTCGTAAGAAGCATTTCAAGGTCCTGGAGTGGCCTAGCCAGTCTCCAGATCTCAACCCCATAGAAAATCTTTGGAGGGAGTTGAAAGTCCGTGTTGCACAGCGACAGCCCCAAAACATCACTGCTCTAGAGGAGATCTGCATGGAGGAATGGGCCAAAATACCAGCAACAGTGTGTGAAAACCTTGTGAAGACTTACAAAAAACGTTTGACCTGTGTCATTGCCAACAAAGGGTGTACAACAAAGTATTGAGAAACTTTTGTTATTGACCAAATACTTATTTTCCACCATAATTTGCAAATAAATTCATAAAAGATCCTACAATGTGATTTTCTGGATTTTTTTTTCTCATTTTGTCTGTCATAGTTGATGTGTACCTATGATGAAAATTACAGGCCTCTCTCATCTTTTTAAGTGGGAGAACTTGCACAATTGGTGGCTGACTAAATACTTTTTTCCCCACTGTAGCTTGTTATGTTTAACACATTCCAACCGACTTGTTTTCTGTGTAGTAATTGAAGCGTTAGAAAGGCATGGACATGCATTGAAGGCCCAGTGTAGTCAAAATTCTGTTTTTCATGTTTTTTATATCATATTATACAACAGCTGATGAAACTAACACTGTAAAAGTGTGAAAAAATGTATTCAGGACTATTCATTCAGGACTATCCGTAATCATGGTTATCCACATTAATGTGGAAGTATTCTATTCTTATTTACGATAAAAGTGACTCCAAAATGACACAATACATAATAATCTGAAACACAAACAAAACAAACAGCAAATGCATCCAACAAATTTGTAGAGTGACAAGCTTGATGTAGTTATTGCGTGCTAGGAATATGGGACCAAATACCAAACCTTTGACTACTTTCATATACATACACTCAAGATGGCGCTGACAGAGAGGGCTACCTCACTTCTAGTCCTTCGGAAACTTTGCAATATTTAGTTTTTTATGTATTATTTCGTACATTGTTAGCCCAGAAAATCTTAAGTGTTATTACATACAGCCGGGAATAACTATTGGATTTCAGAGAGGCGTCAATTTACCACCACTACGACCAGGAATACGACTTTCCCAAAGCAGATATTTTGTTCGCACCACCCAGGGCATTTGAACTGATTCCAGAGGCCGACCCAAAACAACGCTGCCGGAGGAGAGGGAGCCGGAGCGGTCTTCTAGTCAGACTTAGGAGGCGCGCACACTACCCATCGCTTCCGAGTATATTACTCACTAATGTCCAGTCCCTAGACAACAAAGTTGATGAGATCAGGGAAAGGGTTGCTTTCCAGAGAGACATCAGGGATTGTAACATACTCTGTTTCACGGAAACATGGCTCTCTCGGGATATAGTGTCCCCCGTCCATACAGCCATCTGGTTCTCAGTACATAGCGTCGACAGGAATAAACATCTCTCCGGGAAGAAGGGGGGGGGGGGGGTATGTTTCATGACTAACGACTCATTGGGTAATTGTAACAACATACAGGAATTCAAGTCATTTTGTTCACCTGACCTAGAATTCCTCACAAACAAATGCCGACCGTATTATCTCCCAAGAGAATTCTCTTCGGTTATTGTTACAGCTGTGTATATCCCCCCTCAAGCCGATACCACGACGGCCCTCAAGGAACTTCACTGGACTTTATGCAAACTGGAAACAATATATCCTGAGGCTACATTTATTGTAGCTGGGGATTTTAACAAAGCAAAATTGAGAAAAAGGCTACCTAAATCCTATCAGCATATTGACAATAGCACTCGCGCTGGAAAAACACTGGACCATTGTTACACTAATTTCCGCGATGCATACAAGGCCCTCCTCCGCCCTCCTTTCGGCAAATCTGACCACGACTCCATTTTGCTCCTCCCTTCCTATAGGCAGAAACTCAAACAGGAAGCACACATGCTTAGGACTATTCAACGCTGGTCTGACCAATTGGAATCCACGCTTCAAGATTGTTTTGATCACGCGGACTGGGATATGTTCCGGGTAGCCTCTGAGAATAATATAGACGTATACGCTGATTCGGTGAGTGGGTTTATAAGGAAGTGTATAGGAGATGTCGTACCCACTGTGACTATTAAAACCTACCCGAACCAGAAACCATGGATAAATGGCAGCATTCGCGAAAAACTGAAAGCACGAACCATCGCAATTAACCATGGCAAGGTGACGGGGAATATGGCAGAATACAAACAGAGTGGTCGTTCCCTCCGCAAGGCAACCAAAAAGGCAAAACATCGATATCGAGACAAAGTGGAGTCACAATTCAACGGCTCAGACACGAGATGTATGTCGCAGGGTTTACAGACAATCACAGACTACAAGAGGAAAACCAGCCACGTCGCGGACACTGACGTCTTGCTGCCAGACAAGCTAAACAAGTTCTTTGCCCGCTTTGAGGATAACACAGTGCCACCGACGTGGCCAGCTACCAACATAAGACTGTGGGCTCTCTTTCTCCATGGCCGACGTGAGTAAGACATTTAAACGTGTTAACCCTTGCAAGGCTGCCAGCCCAGACGGCATTCCTAGCCGCGTCCTCGGAGCATGCGCAGACCAGCTGGCTAGTGTGTTTACGGACATATTCAATCTCTCCCTATCCCAGCCTGCTGTCCCCACATGCTTCAAGATGGCCACCATTGTTCCTGTACCCAAGAATGCAAAGGTAACTGAACTAAAGCACTCACTTCTGTCATCATGAAGTGCTTTGAAAGACTAGTCAAGGATCATATCACATCCACCTTACCTGTCACCCTAGACCCACTTCAATTTGCTTACCGCCCCAATAGGTCCCCAGACGATGCAATCGCCATCACAATGCACACTGCTCTATCCCATCTGGACAAGAGGAATAGCTATGTAAGAATGCTGTTCATTGACTATAGCTCAGCATTCAGCACGATAGTACCCTCCAAGCTCATCATCAAGCTTGAGGCTCTGGGTCTCAACCCCGCCCTGTGCAATTGGGTCCTGGACATCCTGACGGGCCGCCCCCAGGTGGTGAAGGTAGGAAACAACATCTCCACTTCGCTGATCTTCAACACTGGGGCCCCACAAGGGTGTGTGCTCAGCCCCTCTCCTGTACTCCCTGTTCACCCATGACTGCGTAGCCATGCACGCCTCCAACTCAAACATCAAGTTTGCAGCAACGATGAGACAGCCTACAGGGAGGAGGTGAGGGCTCTCAGAGTGTAGTGTCAGGAAAATAACCTCTCACTTAACGTAAAAAAAACAGAGATGATTGTGTACTTCAGGAAACAGCAGAGGGAGTACCCCCCTATCCACATCGACGGGACAGCAGAGGAGAAGGTGGAAGGTTTTAAGTTCCTCGGCATACATATCACTGACAAACTGAAATCAAATCAAATCAAATCAAATTTTATTGGCCACATGCGCCGAATACAACAGGTGCAGACATTACAGTGAAATGCTTACTTACAGCCCTTAACCAACAGTGCATTTATTTTTTATAAAAAAGTAAAATAAAACAACAACAAAAAATTGTTGAGAAAAAAAAGAGCAGAAGTCAAATAAAATAACAGTAGGGAGGCTATATATACAGGGGGGTACCGGTGCAGAGTCAATGTGCGGGGGCACTGGCTAGTTGAGGTAGTTGAAGTAATATGTACATGTGGGTAGAGTTAAAGTGACTATGCATAAATAATTAACAGAGTAGCAGCAGCGTAAAAAGATGGGGTGGGGGGGCAGTGCAAATAGTCCGGGTAGCCATGATTAGCTGTTCAGGAGTCTTATGGCTTGGGGGTAGAAGCTGTTGAGAAGTCTTTTGGACCTAGACTTGGCACTCCGGTACCGCTTGCCGTGCGGTACCAGAGAGAACAGTCTATGACTAGGGTGGCTGGAGTCTTTGACAATTTTGTGGGCCTTCCTCTGACACCGCCTGGTATAGAGGTCCTGGATGGCAGGAAGCTTGGCCCCAGTGATGTACTGGGCCGTACGCACTACCCTCTGTAGTGCCTTGCGGTCGGAGGCCAAGCAGTTGCCATACCAGGCGGTGATGCAACCAGTCAGGATGCTCTCGATGGTGCAGCTGTAGAATTTTTTGAGGATCTGAGGACCCATGCCGAATCTTTTCAGTCTCCTGAGGGGGAATAGGCTTTGTCGTGCCCTCTTCACGACTGTCTTGGTGTGTTTGGACCATGATAGTTCGTTGGGGATGTGGACACCAATGAACTTGAAGCTCTCAACCTGTTCCACTACAGCCCCGTCGATGAGAATGGGGGCGTGCTCAGTCCTCTTTTTTTTCCTGTAGTCCACAATCATCTCCTTTGTCTTGGTCACGTTGAGGGAGAGGTTGTTATCCTGGCACCACACGGCCAGGTCTCTGACCTCCTCCCTATAGGCTGTCTCATCGTTGTCGGTGATCAGGCCTACCACTGTTGTGTCGTCGGCAAACTTAATGATGGTGTTGGAGTCGTGCCTGGCCATGCAGTCATGGGTGAACAGGGAGTACAGGAGGGGACTGAGCACGCACCCCTGAGGGGCCCCCGTGTTGAGGATCAGTGTGGCAGATGTGTTGTTACCTACCCTTACCACCTGGGGGCGGCCCGTCAGGAAGTCCAGGATCCAGTTGCAGAGGGAGGTGTTTAGTCCCAGGATCCTTAGCTTAGTGATGAGCTTTGAGGGCACTATGGTGTTGAATGCTGAGCTGTAGTCAATGAATAGCATTCTCACGTAGGTGTTCCTCTTGTTCAGGTGGGAAAGGGCAGTGTGGAGTGCAATAGAGATTGCATCATCTGTGGATCTGTTGGGGCGGTATGCATATTGGAGTGGGTCTAGGGTTTCTGGGATAATGGTGTTGATGTGAGCCATGACCAGCCTTTCAAAGCACTTCATGGGTACAGACGTCAGTGCTACGGGTCAGTAGTCATTTAGGCAGGTTATCTTAGTGTCCTTGGGCACGGGGACTATGGTGGTCTGCTTGAAACATGTTGGTATTACAGACTCAGTCAGGGACATGTTGAAAATGTCAGTGAAGACACTTGCCAGTTGGTCAGCACATGCTCGGAGTACACGTCCTGGTAATCCGTCTGGCCCTGCGGCCTTGTGAATGTTGACCTGCTTAAAAGTCTTACTCACATCGGCTACGGAGAGCGTGATCACATAGTCATCCGGAACAGCTGGTGCTCTCATGCATGCTTCAGTGTTGCTTGCCTCGAAGCGAGCATAGAAGTGGTTTAGCTCGTCTGGTAGGCTTGTGTCACTGGGAAGCTCGCGGCTGTGCTTCCCTTTGCAGTCTGTAATAGTTTTCAAGCCCTGCCACATCCGACGTGCATCAGAGCCGGTGTAGTACGATTCAATCTTAGTCCTGTATTGACTCTTTGCCTGTTTGATGGTTCGTCGGAGGGCATAGCGGGATTTCTTATAAGCGTCCGGGTTAGAGTCCCGCTCCTTGAAAGCGGCAGCTCTACCCTTTAGCTCAGTGCGGATGTTTCCTGTAATCCATGGCTTCTGGTTGGGGTACGTACGGTCACTGTGGGGACGACATCATCGATGCACTTATTGATGAAGCCAGTGACTGATGTGGTGTACTCCTCAATGCTATCTGAAGAATCCCGGAACATGTTCCAGTCTATGCTAGCAAAACAGTCCTGACAGTGTGGTGAAGAAGGCGCACCAGCGTCTCTTCAACCTCAGGAGGCTCAAGAAATTTGGCCTAACCTATCTGTAAAACTTTTACAGATGCACAATTGAGAGCATCCTGTCGGGCTGTATCACCGCCTGGTACGGCAACTGCACCGTCCACAACCGCAGGGCTCTCCAGAGGGTGGTGCTGTCTGCACAACGCATCTCCGGGGGCAAACTACCTGCCCTCCAGGACACCTACAGCACCCGACGTCACAGGAAGGCCAAAAAGATAATGAAGGACAACTACCACCCAAGCCACTGCCTGTTCACCCCGCTATCATCCAGAAGGCGAGCTCAGTACAGGTGCATCAAAGCTGGGACAGAGAGACTGAAAAACAGCTTCTATATCAAGGCCATCAGACTGTTAAACAGACATCACTAGCACAGAGAGGCTGCTGCCTACATACAGACTTGAAAATCACTGGCCACTTTAATAAATGGAACACTAGTCACTTTAATAATGCCACTTTAATAATGTTTACATATCTTGCATTACCCATCTCATATGTATATACTGTATTCTATACTATCTATTGCATCTTAACCTATGCCACTCTGATAATGACATTGCTCATCCATATATTTATATATTCTAATGCCATTCCTTTACTTAGATTTGTGTGTATTAGGTTTTTGTTGTGGAACTGTTAGATATTACTTGCTAGATATTGCTGCACTGTCGGAACTAGAAGTACAAGCATTTCGCTACACTCGCAATAACATCTGCTAACCATGTCTATGTACCCAATACATTTGATTAGATTTTTGATATAAGTGAATGTGTCCCAATACTTTTGGTCCCCTAATATTGGGGGACAATGTACAGAAAGTGCTGTAAAACTGTTTACCCGATATGGATGAAAATACCCTCAAATTAAAGCTGACAGTCTGCACTTTAACCTCATAGTCTTAGTATCATTTTAAATCCAAAGTGCTGGAGTACCAGTAATTACGGAGGGCACGGTAAGTATGATTTCCCTATGATGCTCAATTTGACCTGCAATTTGACCTCCACAATTTGACCTTGGTCTATATATATTTAGAAACAATCTGCTTTCTGCACAGGAATGGTGAAACCATCCTGATCACATAGATACTGTATAAGTAAGATGTCCCTATGATGCTCAGAGTCTGAGAAACACTGATCTGAAGTCAATTTAAAGTCAATTTGAGCTTGACCTTGACCTTTGAGCTTGATCTTTGTGCTAGAGACAAATGGTCTTCTGTGCAGTAAAGATCCATGATGATCACAAGGATATACAGTTGCGGCCAAATATATTGGCACCCTTGCACTTTTCTTAAACAATTCCCTATTTCTTCTCAAATAAGTTGACATTTAAATACAACTTTTGGTCACCACACCTTGTTATTGGAATTTTAACATTGCAGAACCAAATGTATTTTTATAAACTCAAGTTTACAATTGAAAATAACACCCTATCTACAATCAAAGAGGGGGGGTTGATAATGCTGTGAGGTTGCTTTGCTACCTCTGGTACTGGGGGCGTTGAACATGCGCAAGACATCACGAATTCAGCAGATCATCAGGTGTTTTGGAGTCCAAGGTTTTGGGTCTTCCAGCAAGCCAATGACCCCAAACACAAATCAAAAGCACCCTGGAATGGTTCAAGAATAAACGCTGTACTGTTGGGTCCAGAGCCTAATCACATCCAAAAACTATGGCGAGAACTGAAAACAGCAGTTGGTCGAGGGCACCCCTCAAACATTTAATAATTAGAGCTGTTTGCTGCTGAAAAGTGGGCTAAATTGCCAGTAGAAAAGTGCAGCAAGCTCATTGATGGCTACAAGAAGTGTTTGTCTGCAAACGTGGTACAACCAAGTACTACGTAGCTCCAGGGTGCCAATAATTTTGTCCATGCCATTTGTCTTTATTTTCTAAATTAAAATTGTAAACTTAAAATAAAATTGGTTCTTCAATGTTGAAAATCCAATAACAAGGTGTGGAGACTTCAACTTATTTTAGAAGAAATAGGGAATTATTTAAGTGCAAGGGTGTATGTTCAGAGGCCGAGGGACAATGATCTGAATTTTGGCTAAAGAATAGCAAAGAATGTCATAAAATGTCATCATTTGATTGATTTAAGACTTTGGTACAGTAATCACACATTTGACTCTAAATATGGAACATTTGGGTCTATCAACTCAGGGGGGAAAAGCATATCAAAGAGGATATTCTCAGCTACAGCTGGGAGGTTAAAATCAAATATTTATGTGATTATATCTTGGTGTACTTACTGTACTTACTGTATGGGTCAAATTGACTCGGAACATAAACGGTGTCGGCCGAATCGAACATAAGGGAAGGGTTAACCAAATCCCCTACTTTAATCTTGAAATACAAATTACTTTATTCTCGAAATATTGACACTTTATTCACAACATTTTACTTCGAGTTTATTCTTGAAATATTGCCACTTTATTCACGAAATGTAATTTTGACTTTATTCTCAAAAATGTATTTCAATTTTATTCTCGAAATTTCCCATCACATTTTATAAATGTTTTCTCTTCACTTGGCCCTAATCCTCTTCCGTATGATCCTGAGGAGGCTTGAGCTGGTCTTCAAACACAGTCTCTGTCTTCCCCCTCCACAGCTCCAAACTAGTCAATGCTACAACAGGAACAGAAACATTCTTCTTTCTTTATCTTTCTTTCCTGTCGGACGCACACAGCCAACTCACTGGCCTCCTCTTATCCTGTCAGGTATCTCAGGATTAAAGCATAAACAGTTTTTTTGGGGGGATTTGTTTTTTTATTCATGTCATGTTTGAACACGAAACCCCCTTTCTCCTTCAGTTATCCTTACTTTCAAAGTTGTAAACTCTTAGACGAACGTGAAAGTGCAGTTCCTGTAGTTTGGGAGCAGACTGCAGTATTGCGAATGAGACTTTCTCTAAACCAAATCGCTGGTTGTAAGAGGATGTTCATTCCAACTGTCATAGTATAACTGCTGGGATTAGAACCCAGGTCTCCTGCATTCTATGCCATTAGACCTCGATGACATTCTTCTTGTAAAAGAGATTTCATCCCAATGAGTACAAACGGTATAAATAATGGTAAAATAAAAACATTCTGCTTAACAAGTCTCAGACAGGGCTGCTCATCACAAGAGCACATTCCACATCACTGCTACAATTGCAAGAGCAAGTAAACTGGTTAAGAACGGCTTTTAGGTTTTCTTAAAGGGGAAATCAGCTGTTGCTACATTTTTTACATTTTAGTCATTTAGCAGACGCTCTTATCCAGAGCGACTTACAGTTAGTGAGTGCATACAGGTTTTTATTTTTTTTATACTGGCCCCCCGTGGGAATCGAACCCAATCTACCAACTGAGCTACATCCCTGCCAGCCATTCCCTCCCCTACCCTGGACCAATTGTGCGCTGCCCCATGGGTCTCCCGGTCGCGGCCGGCTACGACAGATCTCTAGTGGCCCAGCTAGCTCTGCGTTGCAGTGCCTTAGACCACTGCGTACGACAGATCTCTAGTGGCACAGCTAGCTCTGCGATGCAGTGCCTTAGACCACTGCGTACGACAGATCTCTAGTGGCACAGCTAGCTCTGCGATGCAGTGCCTTAGACCACTGCGTACGACAGATCTCTAGTGGCACAGCTAGCTCTGCGATGCAGTGCCTTAGACCACTGCGCCACTCAGGAGGTTTAGAACACTGCGCCACTCATTTTGGACTTGGACATTATTTATATTTACCCATTGATTCTCGACGAATATAACTTATAAATGCCTCATGAGCTTAGTTCAACTGTCGTACCCCATCAGAACCCAAAATATAAGCTTGTTTTACTCCAATGTTTGTAAACAAAGTAAATGTAAACTAACACTGTATAGCCTCAAAACATGGTTAAAACTATAACTTTTATATAATGGATGGTCAGTCCTTGCATTTCTCCAGCCCCATAGCTGTCTCAGCTTTTTACCGAAACATTGGCGGGGATTCGCTTTGTTATTGTTTCAAAAGCTGATTGGCCCTTTAAGGCTAAGTAACTGCTGTCAGAAAATGATGAAGACTGAATCGGACTGATTCTGAGAACAAGGTTTCTCTGTCTCTTGAGTGAGCTGAATAATTGATTCTAACTCAAACCACTGGGGGAGAGAAGAATGGACTGTGAAAAGGAGAGCAGGAAGTAAGGTTTTTTAATGAGGGAATAAGAGCAAGATGGGTCTACTCCTCAATGTCGGCTTCATAGATGAAGAGGCTCTCCCCAGAGGGAAAAAAGTTGGCATGGGATGTAATAATGACGCCATTTCCGGTATGCAGATGAAGGTATGTTTCCCTACAAAACACCCTTTTACAGTCAGCTAATGATTATGATATCACAGAAGAGCAGTCAGCCTGACGTCATTGCATCCAGGGTCCTGACTAGGTTTAATAACTTATTGGTTTAATAAAGCACAAAATAATGCTTGCTCTCAGTAATAAACTTTGTTTGCTTTGTGAAAGGGAAATAACTTTATCAAATCAAATCACATTTTATTTGTCACATGCACCGAATACAACAGGTGTAGACCTTACAGTGAAATGCTTACTTACAAGCCCTTAACCAACAATGCAGTTTTAAGAAAAATAAGTGTAGATAAATAAAAAAGAATTAAAGAGCAGCAGTAAAATAACAGTAGCGAGGTTATATACACAGGGGGTACCGGTACAGAGTCAATGTGCGGGGGCACAGGTTAGTCGAGGTAATTGAGCTAATATGTACATGTAGGTAGAGTTAAAGTGACTATGCATAGATAATAAACAGAGAGTAGCAGCAGTGTAAAAGAGGGGGTGGGAGGGTGGGGGGGGAGCAATGCAAATACTCCGGCTAGCCATTTGATTAGCTGTTCAGGTGTCTTATGGCTTGGGGGTAGAAGCTGTTAAGAAGCCTTTGGAACCTAGACTTGGCGCTCCGGTATCGCTTGCCATGCAGTGTATGAATAGGGTGGCTGGAGTCTTTGACAATTTTTAGGGCCTTCCTCTGACACCGCCTGGTATAGAGGTCCTGGATGGCAGGAAGCTTGGCCCCAGTGATGTACTGGGCCGTACGCTAACCCCTTGAAGAGACTTTCTTTGATTCGTACCATTACCTTCAAAATGAGGAGAAGGTTTCATATATCACCAATCACTTGGGTTACAGCCAGTGCTTGAAATGCGCTGAAATAGGTGCCGGTACTCATTTTAGATGTTGGTTCTCATCATATTTAGGTGCCATCCTCATCATATTTGTAAGCCAAGATTGTATAAGAGGTCCCGATACTCAAGCAGTAGAAAATGCAACGTTCCGGTACTCACTACCCAATCCAAGCACTTTATAGCCTACATTCGTAGCAATACTGATTTAAGACGACGTCTTAGGGTCCATG